>NC_083713.1:36612000-37224250 GCF_033118175.1 Dama dama
ATGTTTACAAGCTGACATTTGTCTACATCTCAACCAGACTTTGCTGCAAAACTGCAAAGCCTTTCGGGGGGCAAGTAAAGGTTGCCTTAGAGCTTTGGCAATGAAGTTCAAGACCACCCATGCACCCCCAGGAGACACCCTGGTTCACTGTGGGGATGTGCTCACTGCGCTTTATTTCTTATCCAGAGGCTCCATTGAAATCCTCAAAGATGACATTGTGGTAGCTATTCTGGGTGAGTGTTTTAAAATTGGATAGTCACAAATTCAGCTTTTAGCCAGTGTAATGCATAGTTTAAAATGACAGAAGACAGGACTTTCTTATTTATTTATGAGTACTGTTTAAGACTGACGAATAATTTTAAAGCTTTACTTAAAATTCAATTCAAATCAAATTAACCTTGCAGAAAATACATTTTCTTGACTCTCTTACTTGTTCTCTGATGTATAAATGCTTCCATTCTTGGCAGCCACTTAAGCCTTTGAGGCCAAATATATGAAAATAGCATTTTCCTTTTTGTGTTACAGGATCGTGGACTCATGCTGAGTCCTTATCACCTTAAATAAAATGTATATGTAGTAAGCATACTTGCTAGCATGTGCCAATGCCTGTCATGACCTGGGTTTGTATGTTTATGAATTCGTCTATTGGCTGTACACTTTATACTGTGTCCCATCAAACAGAATTATATGAGTCCTTACCTAGGTTATCAGTAATATAGGGCTATAAACAACACACAGGGATCAAGGTGTTGAGATAAAAATTCATGAGTTAAACTGGTTTGGGTGCAAAAGAAAGTCCATCTCTCCAATCTGCCTCTTCAAAAATAAATTTATTCAGTGTGAACTGGTAGGATTTCTTTAGAATATTAGAACAATGGGAAAGCACAAGGGAGCGGAGAGAAATGAGATCAGTTTTTGTTCTCTCCTATCCCCTAGCCAGTAAGTTTAAGGCTGTGTCTCCCTGGGAGCACCCACTCCCAATGTTTGGGAACATGTGCGCTCATTTTTTCCCCATGGATTAAATCTGGTTCTATTTAAATAAAAAGCACCTAATTCAATGATTTCCTTTTACTTGACTCTTGATGTTAACATCCAAAGGATGAGGATATTGTGTTTTCTTCACTGTTGTATAGAACCAATGGGCATAACACAGAACCCAATAAATGAATGAAGATGTTTGAGAAATTTATATATCTTGATCATTATATTATGATGAGAAATTTTTTTTAAAAAAATTTCAAACCTGATCAGAGGTACAATTTGGTTTATAATCCAATAAGCAGACCAAGAATAAAAATATATCTTAAATCACTTAGCAGCTACAGAGTAAAGTGAGATTTTCACTTGATTTGGCCTTGACAGTTCTAGTCTGTTGCCAGGGAAGAAGCATGCATCGTTGCATTCCTGATCTTCAAATCAGCCAGCCTTAACTTCTACAGGAAGGTAACAAGCTGTCTTGCTTTATAAAATAGTAATTTTAGAATGTAGTTAAGCTGTACATGGTGACTGGCTTACTCTTTGCTCACTTACAATCATGTAAAATACAAATACAAAGCTCATGCTGAATTTAGTTCAGAGCTTTTCTCTGATAATATCGATACTAACATATCAAAACTATAAAGAATTTCAAGAGATTCTCCTTTCCTGTCTCCATTTCCATGTAAATCTGTACTTAAAAGTCTCAGAAATTATGAGTCCTCATTCATTTTTTAAGCTATTTATTTAAATTAAAGTTGAAGTATTCTCTCCAACATCAATTTTTCTTATAAAGATATGGCATCTGATTTCTCCCCATTACATTCACATTTAAAATAAGAACATCACAGAGTTTTTCTTTTACCTCGAATTTTTTTGTTTAAAAGTCTTTGGTAGTTTCCATAGTTGGGTTATATATGATCTTGTTTACCAAAAAGATAAGTAACAGATCCACTGAGGTTTTTCTAAATCTGAAAAGTAGCTTTAGGATATACGTATATATGTAAAGGTACATTTTACACTGCCATCTACTACCTTTAAAAGTTACATAACCAATACTCCATCAGTAGTTACTGCACATGTATTTCATAGGTACAATTTTTAAGTATCTTGGCTTTAGAGACAGAAAGATCTAAGTGGCCATGACATTCAGGGAAAATAATGGGAGGAGATGAGATATATCAAGTGTGCAAAGATTTTAACTGGAGTCAGAATGCGTGGGATGTAGTTATGGCTGCTCTCTTTCTACCTTTATTTCACCCAACTAAGAAGGTGACCTTGACTTAATCTGTTTATACTCTTTAATCCTCTTTCATTTTCATAATATTTGGATAATAATTAGTAATTTTTTCATTAGGTTATTTTGGGGATCAAGTGAGATAATACACCTAAGCATTTGATGCAGAGCCTGACACCTACTTAGTCTTCAATAAGCATTTGTTGTTCCTGTCATTATCATCCTCGTAGTTGAAGGAGACCTAGGAAAGAAGTGACATGTGGCTAGGCAGAGGGGATGGGAAGGGCCCATCAGAAAACAGACACTAAAATAACCCCAGGCTTGGCAAAAAAGCAGGAAGGACACACTTTTGGAATAAAGGCCATACAGTTTAAAAACATGACTGTATTTGTTGAAAAAATATAACTAGATGTATTATTAAGTGCAGTTCCAAAAGTAGTTACTAAAGGAAACCAGGTATATGCAAATTGTACCCCCAGTCCTCTAAGTTAAAAGAGATCTACCATAACCCCATGCTTGGCATCACCTTCCGAGACCATTCTGAGATAGAAAGTTTGTGACTCACCACAGCCTTTCCCTTATTCCTAGAGTGACAGAATTAGACCATACTAGACTCTTGCCAAAAACATAGCAAACCAAAGCCGTGTCTGCGGCATTCCAGATGCTTAGCCAAAGAATCAAAACTAGGAAATAGTGGGGATTATACCAGGACCAGTGCTCTAAAAGGTAAAATTCTGGTCAGCAAACAAAGACGACCGGGGCAGTGAGTACGTGGCCCTAGGATTGTGCTACCCAAGTGTCTGTTGGCTGTTGGGTCTTAATGTGAAATTTTTGGTTCAGGGATAGGTCAGTGATCCCCTTCAACTTTTAAAAGTAAAACATTAAGTTCAGATTTCCTTCATCCTTTTTTTTTCTTCCCCTTTTCGATCTTTTAGGAAAAAATGATATATTTGGAGAAATGGTCCATCTTTATGCCAAACCTGGAAAGTCTAACGCAGATGTAAGAGCGCTCACATACTGTGACTTGCATAAGATTCAGAGAGAGGACTTGCTAGAGGTTTTGGACATGTATCCTGAGTTTTCTGATCACTTTCTCACAAACCTAGAGTTGACTTTCAACCTGAGGCATGAGAGTGCAAAGGTATATGTTACCTGCTCATTTGTGGACTCTGACGTTTTATTTTATCCTTAGATTGCCCAAGGACCTCTGAAAGATCAAGTGAAATAGTGTAAACGGTTAAACAATTGTGAATATTTGAAAAGAAAAGCCAACTTAATATTAGAATTTCTCAATTATAAAGAAAGAATTAGGTCTAATTGCACTCAAGTATGTTGAATAACTTTAGTAGTTCAATTCAATTTGACCTTTTAGAAACTTTTAGGAGATATACTTGATCTATAATAGCCTTTTTTTTATATTGAATGTGACATTTATTTGTTATAAATGGGTGATTCTAGGCTATTGAAAATCACCTAAAAAGAGTTTATCTTATACAGAGGTTAAAATATTCTCTCAGATACTATTTACACTGTATATTGGTTAGCAGTATCTTTTCAATAATCATGAAGAAGTTAAATTCTTAAAGTTTAGGTACATATTTAACACAATTTCTAAATTGTAGAAGTATAAATTAATCAGGCCTATACCTAAGTCAAAATTATTGATGCAGAATGAATAACATATACTCTAGTAGAAATAGTATCTTAAATAATGTTGCATGTGATTTAACATAGGATCAATTTTGAGAGTGTAGCCCTTAAGGCCCTCACTCACCCTCCACTATGAAAATATGTCCTTATCACCCGCGAGTATTCTAAGAGTAGATTTTATGTTGCAGCCCACAATTTATTACTAGATTATTCTCTATCTCCTCCCCCTCCCCACCAAACTCATAATCCTAACTCCAACTCTAAATACATTTTTTTGCCAGAAACCAAATGTTTTGACATTTGCAAGTGTATTTTAATGTTAACTAATAAAGTCTCTGGAAAGTAAGATTCTCAAGTCAATAGTTAGGTAAAACATGGTAGATTTCATTTTCCCTGGAGTTATAGTCATTCCCAGGATACTGTGAGAGACTTAAAGAATTTAAGGTCACCAGAGTACCATTTGATAACCCAAAGCACCAGCTCAGAAAATTGCTTCTTTTCAAAATACTGAAAGTTGAAAAATCAGGTGGTAAGAGGTTCAAGTTACCCAGAGTATATGCTTTTTATAATGATTTTAATTCAAAATTTTATCAAGTTGCAGTTTAATGTGACTGACCTCATTCTTATTTTGCTTCAAAAAATAAGCATCTACCTCAGATAACTTATTTGTAAAAATTTTAGGCAGCAACCAAATAAACAAAACAGAAGCTTCCATTTGTTTTATTTATTTGGAAACGTCCAGTTTTGTTTATGAGAAAGGGAGGAAGGAAGAATGGGGAACAAAATAGGGTTCAGAGCATAGTGTTTATTGATTTCGACCTTCTATTTATTGTTGTGAAATTTAACCTTGCAATCTTTACCATGTAATTTAAATGTCATAGCTAATTATAATTAGTTTACACATGTTTTTCTGCAATGATACAGATTTTTCCATTTTTTAAATTATTGCTATTTTTATTTTAACTTTTCCAAGTTACATAAAATATATTACACAGGAAGGAATATATGTTGTCTGCAAGTTTTGACATCATCCCCAAACATTCCTGATAAATAACTTCTACAACTATGATTTCCCTGGTTAAACTACTAGAATTATTCTCAGGCTATTTTATAATTTAGAGAAAATCATTAAGCAAAGTGTTGTAGTTATTTGCCTGCAATCTATTAATTAAGTCTTAAAGTGGTTGAAATGATATGAAATAGTAGAGTTTACTGATGATACACTATATTCAGACTGAATAATCTTCCACTTTATCTTCACGTTCCATTAACAAAGGCTGATCTCTTACTACGATCACAGTCCATGAATGATTCTGAAGCAGACAACTGTAAACTGCGAAGGAGATTGTCATTTGATAGTGAAGGAGACAAAGGTAATTCATTCTTTTCTAAAGTTTAAATGTGGAGCATGTGAATATTAGTCTTGCTTATTTAAATGCTCATTGTACTTCTTATGTCAAGGGTAAACTTAATTCAGATTTTAGGAAGGCAAATCCTTTGCTTTTTTCAGTAGCTAATGATGTGTTTTCTGATTGATAACTCCCAACAGTGTTTCTCAAGAGCCGATCCTAGGCCCTCTTCTTCTCTTCTTGTTCTATCATACTCTTCCCCTAGGTAATTTTATTTATACCCATAGTTTAATTATATTTTTGCATACATGTGTGTGCTAAGTCGATTCAGTTGTGTCTGCCTCTTTGTGATCCTATGGACTGTAGGTTGCTCTGTCCATGGAACTCTCCAGACAAAAATACTGGAATGGATTGCCATGCCCTCCCCCAGGAATCGAACCCTCCTCCTTCCCAACCCAGGGATCAAACCCACGTCTCCTGCATTGTCTTCTGCATTGGCAGGCAGGTTCTTTACCGCTAGTGCCACCTAGGAAGCCCTATAGTATTTTCACATAGGCAATATGCATGAAAGTGAAAGTGTGAAAGTGTTAGGTCATTCAGTTTATGTCCAACTCCTTGTGACTTCATGGGCTGTAGCCCACCAGTCTCCTCTGTCCGTGGGATTCTCCAGACAAGAATATTGGAGTGGGAAGCTATTCCCTTCTTCAGGGGATCTTCCTGACCCAGGGATCGAACCCAGGTCGGCTGCACTGCAGGCAGATTCTTTACTATCTGAGCTACCACAGAAGCTCTGGAGAAGTACATATTTACATCTTAACATCAGAATATCTAGGGACTTCCCTGGTGGCACTAGTGGTAAAGAATCCACCTGCCAATGCAGGTAGACGTAAGAGACGCGTGCTCGATCCCTGGGTAGGGGAGATACCCTGGAATAGGGCATGACAACCCATTCCAGTATTCTTGTCTGGAAAATCCCATGGACAGAGGAGCCTGGCAGGCTGCAGGACATAGGGTTGCATCGAGTCAGACACAACTGAAGCCACTTAGCGTGCACATACCAGAACATCTGAACTTCAGCCTCCTATATCCAAATGCCTATTAAACCATCTACATGAAATTACAACAGCGACTCAAACTTCTTAAAATTGAAATCATTCGTGCCCTGGAAACCTCTCTCTCCATCAGTTGCCATGTCTGTAAATGGCACCACCGTTCAACACATTGCACAGACTAGATAGTCTCTCTAGGAACCAGTTTTCTCTCAACCTCTCCATCAGCCTTGTCAACAAGTTTTATTATTAGTACCTTCAACACAGCCATTTACTCTTCAGACTAGGTCTTTTTTGGTGCACTCTTCTCCATCTTCATAACCACGACTTTGGGTCAGTGAAACGTGTTTCAACTCACCTTGCCAACTTGCCCCTGTTTCATCTGTTGTTTACACTGGACCACTGGTAATTATTTTTTCTAAATCCAGTTTGGTTTATGCCACCCATATATTTACAGTCCTCTAAGGACTTCCCATTCCCTAAATTCTTCATAGGGTGAGTCTATGCCAACCTTTTCAGTCTTATCTCATAACATCCTTCCCTTACCAGCTCCTCTCTTTTGCAACATTTATTCCAGTTGCACTTCTGTATGATTGGCATCATTATTTAATCAATGATGTCTGCCTGTAGATCATAAACCTCGTGGGAAATATTTGGTCACCTAAAGCTTCAGTGCTTGCCTCAGCAGTTGTTCAACAAATATTTGTTGAAAGAATGAATGAATTAATGATGCACTTGAGCATCTTCCATGTGATTCTTTTCCTCATTTTGCCTTTTTAATCAGTTCTTTTCTTGGTCCTCTTTCTTCTGAATCCTCTCCCAAGGGGAGCTCATCTCTTAGCTTTAACTTGCTCTATATTCCAAGGTAACTTGGCTGCCCTTTCTTCCATGTACATCACTTTTGTGTTTTTGATTATATGCTTTCCTTAGTCAGAATTTACCTCCCTGTCTTCAAACACACATATGTGCACACATACAAACAAAGCTATACCGCACCACTTTTTAATAAATTAAATTACTTTTTTCAAGGTTAAACTTCAGTGATATTCAATGTGAACTCTTTCTTGATTTTCTCAAAAATACAGATTTTCTTTTTTTATGAATTCCTAAGACACTTCCCTCTTGTTATCTTGTTATATAGGTGGTTCTTAACTTACAATGGTTTAACTTGTGATTTTTTGACTTTACAGTAGTGCAAAATGATACACATTTAGTAGAAATTATATTTCAAATTTGAATTTTTATCTTTTCCCAGCTAGTGATATCTCACAATGTAATTTCTTGTGATGCTGGACAGTGGCAGCTCTCAGCCAGCCACATGATCACAAGGGAAATAGCCAAATATACTTACAACCATTTTGTTTTCTACTTTCAATGCAGTATTCAATAAATTACATGAGATACTCAACACTTTATTGTAGAATAGGCTTTTGTTAAGTGATTTTGCCCAACATAGCATAATGTAAATGTTCTGAGCATGTTTAGACTAGGTTAAGCTATCATGTTCAGTAGATTAAATGTATTTTCAACTTATGATTTTCAACTTACAGTGGGTTTATTGTACTATAACCCCAGAGTAACTCAAGGAAGATCTTTATTTTTAAATATGCCCTGTGCAGTGGTTATTGGTATATTTATGTTTTTTTCTCTATCAAAGAGTAGACTCCTTTAGCAAAGCATGGTGAATAAATATCTGTTGAATTAGGCTAATTTTTTAATCCTCTGGCTGATTGAAGAACAATAAACCACTCACAACTAGGTGATAATATATTTCTGCAATGTCCTTAATTATTCTCCTGGTGACTTTTTCTAAAACCAGAACCAAAAAAAAAAAAAAAAAAAAAAAACCAGAACCATAACAGTCAAGCTGTTCTATCGACTTAATCTAAATCCCTTATCCTGAAGTTAATCTCATATTTTGATCTCACTAAAAATAAAACACAGCTTAACAATACTGTCTGTATAATAATGTCACCCATATAGTTGAAGATTTATTAAATCTCCTTTCAAGCTTGTTTAGTTTCCTCATTCTCAAGCTAAATAATCAAACGTTTTTATCTCCAGATAAAGCCCTAAGAGCATGTCACAATTTATATTGTGCTAATGCTACTAGACATTTCTATTGATTCTGAAGACTTTTCCTTTAATCTCAGGCTTAGTGTATAAGACCTGTTTTATATAAAATATTGATGATAAGGCATTTGCCTGCCTGTGACTTTTTGAAGTTTCCTGGTGTATCAGTGAGTAAGTCAATATGAAAACACAGTTAGCTCCAGTCTAAAGTGTAGCTCAATTGGTGAAGAACCGGCCTGCAATGCAGAAGACCCAGGTTCAATTCCTGGGTCAGAAAGATCCCCTGGAGAAGGAAATGGCAACCCACTCCAGTATTCTTGCCAGGAGAATCCAATGAACAGAGGAACCTTGCAGGCTATAGTACATGGGGTAGCAAGAGTCATACAGAACTTAGTGACTAAACCACCATCCAGAGCCTGAGAGCCTATTCCAATCTTCAGGTTTCTATGGTGCTATGGGCAGGTTTAAAATTTGCTGAAAGCAATTTAGTCCCAATCACCCCAATCTAAAGATCTGAATGGCCATCCATTCTTTACTTCTTGATATAGAATCAATATCTGGGAGGGAAAAAATGCATATAAGCAATTATAAAGAATAAAGAAAGCTCAGAAGATAATTGATCCCAAATGATATGAAGGTGACATAAATGAAAAACTGCCCATGAAACGTATTGATTACTTTAGAGTTAGTTTACTGCTCAGTTGAAACAATACCTTGAGGGCATATATTCAAGAGTAATGATGACTGTGAATTAATTGGCAGAGGCATCAAGAACCAGAGGGAAGAACACATCATTGGCCACTGGTGACAGACACATTGAATCTCACAATTACTGCCCACAACCTACCCAACAAAACACCAGAACTCTTCAGGTTTCAGTCCCCACTTATACCTCCCTCCCACCATGTCTACCATGTGGAGCTAAGGAGTTTGCATTCAAAAAGAAATATTAAAAATGAAAAGATATATATAGAAACTTTGCAGGTTGACTTGAACTAAATAGAAGCTTAACATATTGGACCTCTTCTCTCCTAAAATACATTTGTAGGTGAAAGTGGTTTGTCCTCATAGGCTCTGTACTTCTGAGGAAATAAACTCAGTTCTTGAATAGAAAGAGTTGTCAGTTCAAGTCCAAATTTGAGGACACTTTATATATATACATTTTGAGGATATTTTCAAGAAGTTCTCTTTCCTTGGTAAAGTTATGACATAGAGGTACCCAGGATCTTCCCAACTTGACTGTGGTTATTGTAGGGGGAGGTGTTACAGTTTCTGAGATGAAAGTAGAATGTTACTGTTACAGACTGTGAAGAATAAAAGTGTATCTTCAATGACTTCCTTAGTGATCACAAGCATTGAAAAGATAGTTGGACAGAACAGAAATAAATGAGCTTTAACCATTTAGAACATGTTGAAAATAGTCTAAATACTCTTCAAAGTTGGATTGTACTTACTTCAGAGTGTGCCAGTATAGTCTATTGAATATGAGAATATTTATTTTAAAATTTTATGTTGTGAAATTTTTAGGAATTTTATGTTGCTGCATGGTGTGGCCAAAAAATAATAATAAATAGAATAAAATTTTATATTGTGTATATTTTATAATACTCATAATTTTAGAACAATAGCATGTATAATGGCCCATGAGATACATACACACAAACATATATGTATTTTTAGCAATAGCTCTTTTGTGACTGAATGTTTGGAATATTCTGCTCAGCTTTTTCTATGAACAGAAAATAGAATATCAAAGTAGCTATTAAACACTGAAAGCTAATTTAAGGAGTCAGTTACCCTTTGAGAGACACTGATTCAATGAGAGCAGCAATTAATAGGCCCACCCCCAAAAAAGAAAATTGAACTGTGTTAAATGTTCAACATCCTCTTTACATTGAATTTAGATGATTGTCACACATCATAAAAAAAGAACCCATTTTAAGAGATATATATATATTCTAAGAGCAATTTTCTTACTTCCCCACTCATGTGTTTTTTTTTATTAAATTCTGTATATATTCAACTGCAAAAATCTAATGTTCCAGAAAATAAGAATGGAAAGAGATCTTTAACTCATACGCCTATGTTTCAAAGAATAGCAATAAACATTATCTTTTTCTAATACTGGTTTAGTGATTTCACATTGTCATACAAAAGTCAGTAAAGTCTAGCAAGTGTTTCTCCAAAATAATTTCTATGAAAGTTATTGAAGTTAAGAATAAATATATGCATTGTTAAACTTGTTTTTACAAAATAGGAATGGGTCAAATTCTAATTTTATGAAGTCAATCCTTTAACAATATTGTTGTTATAATCTGGCACCTCTTAGGAACATCTTCTCCAATAATAAAGAATGATTAGTTTTTGTTATCCATTTCAGTAATATATAAATATATCTTTATTTTAAGTTTTAAGGTAGATTTTTATCTGTGTTTATGTAGAAAAGTGATGCTAATCTGTTTTCAACTTTCTTTGATGCTAGAGAGGAACTAAAGTACTTGAAATCAAATGAAGACATTTATTTTAGATCCCAGTGTTCCAATGAAATAACATTTTTAATGCACTTGACTGGAAAATGCTCAACTTATCTCAAAATTGTTACCAGTGGGAAATCTTAAATGATAAGAGAGCACATTAAATGCCTCTCTTTAACCTAAAGTTGGGTCCACCTGTTAGGTCTGACAAATAAAAATGATAAATAATTGAGAGGAAAAACTCCATAAATGATGGAGAGAGCACAGGCATTTGTTCCCAGATTGTTTGAAATGTAAAAGTTTTCTGTAATCATCCTTAAGATGGATGGGTCCACCTCTCCATCAGGACATTCACTCTACGCTCTTCAACCCATCCAGAACCCAGAGAGATACCCACAAGACAATTCATAAATGTTTTAGAATTGTATCCTGTGAGAAAAGGTGGGTAGATAGACTGTCGACATACAGAAACAAGGTTTTTGTTTGTTTTTTGTAAGAGTTTTCAGTCATCTAAGTCAGAAAAATTCCAAGCTTAATGAAACAGGCCAGCTTTTTCCTTTGTACAATGATTGTAACAGGAATGATTATGCAGTCTCATTTCTAGCAAAGGGGAAAAGGTTAAAAAACTTCTTCTGATTGCTATTTAGAATACTATTTCTACATAGTATTCAAGAAAGCAACTTTAAGAAATAATAATAATAAAATAGCACTAAGAATAACATTAAGAAAAAATAATACCTAAAGCTATTTAATGTCTATTAAGTAATCCAGTTTAGGGACTTCCAAGGAGATCCAGTGGTTAATACTCCATGCTTCCACTGCAGGAGGGCACAGGTTCCTCCCTAGTTGGGGAAATGAGATTCCCACATGCTAGCTGGAGTGCCCTGCCCCCCTGCAAAAAAATTTTTAAAAAAGTCAGTTTAACTAGAAAAAGGCAGAAATGGAATATGCCATAAAAATCTAGAAGTAACTGGAGGCTAATTATAAAGCATTTCAGTCCAATTTCATGTATTCCATTAGCCAACCTCCAGCCTAAGACTGAGCGGTTTCCATTGTTAATCGACAAATAGATTGTCATTTCAGCTGTCATTTTAAATGATCAAATTTGAAGCTTTGTTTTATCTAGTATGGAATAGAAAAATGTTGTTGCAGTTGGGCTGTGTCAGAGAAATTGTTCATGTGGCCTGAGTTCCAAAAAGCATCTGGCTGATCATTCAGTCGCAAAGAACACAGAAAAAATATGGAGTAATTTCCCCTATATACTTGAAAAAAATCAAGTATATAAAACTTTTCTTCTTTCATGATCCTGCTTTTACTGGAGATTTTTGTTAAAGGATTTAGATATCATGTATATAGAACAATTTGTCCCATTTCACAAGAATTAAATAATAATTCCCCATCACCACATTGTGAGCACATCCCAAGTTGAAATCAGCAAGTTCTAATTCAATTTAACAATATATGTTAACTGATGAATTTTTACCTAAGCATCCAAAATCAAGCCATAAGTTAGTAAACTAAGACCAAGGCCCATGTGGTATGTGGGACAGAACATTTTGCTATGTATGAGGATTTACAAATCTACAGAGGACTCCTAAGACTGCCCAAGCTGAAAAAAAAAAAACATGTGATTTAATAACTTGTGGTGTGCATTCATTACAAGTGTCCACCTTAGCATTATCCTTACTTAGATTAGAATTATGAATTAAATGATAATTTAGTTTGCATTTGATTCTGCTGGAAAAGATTCCATGAAAGTGTTTAAAAGAAAAGCATTTCAGGGGAAATGAGAAGCCTTTGCTGATTCAATCCTCCTGGTGCCCAAACTGTACAAAGGTTTACTTAGAAGCAACAAATTGACCCAGTCCACTAAGCAGGTATGAGGACAATTTAGAGAAATGAAGCATTTGCTGTTTTTAACATTTACTTGCATAAAGTTGGAAACTATTATGTTTTGAAGAATGAAATGGTATGTTCATAAAGTGGGAGAAATGATCAAATTTTCAGGTGGGAAGAAATTAAAATCAAAGAAAACAGAAGGAGATGACAAGAATGAAGGAGGGCTGTGTCAATGACACTGGAGATAGATGGCTTGTGTAAGAAGACTTGAATTTACAACCAACTAGATTAGTGGTTGAGCACTGAAGAGAAATATAAGGGACACTGAGCAATCAAGATGTCTACAGTGCTTGAGACTAGAAAAGTCCGTAGTCTTCTCAGTAATGATGAAATCACTGCACAAGTGAGAAATCTTAAAGAAAATAAATTAAGCAATCTGCTTTCATTGCATTTAACTTTAATTGGCAGGATATAAACAACTAACTCCTTAATAGCCATGTCACATGAAGCTGGTTTTTGAACTTTATCCATTTGTACCTTGGGCTGCTTTCTGGCTTCTCAAATTTTAAATTATGATTTTTTAAAAATAAAAGAAAAAGATTTCTGTTTAATTTTGTGCCATATGGGAATTTTAAAAAACAGTTGGAAGTTTCTCTGGAGTGGCCTTAAATCATTTCATTTGGCCTTCTATAAATAACAAAGTAAGTATAATCAGGCAGAGAGTAGATGGAGACACTCTCTTAAACATTTCTCTAGAAAATGATATACCTTCTGGAATATGTTGGTTTGTTATTAGTGGTAACCAGATGGAGAATTATTCTGTCTCCCCAGGACACTAATGGAAACAAGTTCCGAGATTTGTCTCTTAGAGTTTCTCCTGCTGAAATATGTTCTAACACAATGTTCAGGGCTGAAATTATCCTGACATTTTAGTATCAAACAGCCAATGTGTACTACTGGCTTTAATGTAATTAGTTAAACCTACCTTAATTACTATTTTCAAGTTTTATATTATTTGCAAATGCTGCACAACCAAACCGCATGGTATGTCAAGGCCATTATACAGATTGAACTAAGGCTGAAATTCAGCCTGCCAGCCTTTACCATAAGGGGGCTTCTGGATTTGACCTTCACAATGAGTAGATGACCACAACAGATGAGAGGGCATGAAGGTTAAAAATAAACGAACAATAAGCTGCATAGTGGTGATATTTTAGAGTTGGGACATGTTTTTCTTCACTGTTTCATTTCCTTAAAGAGATAGTGCACCAGATTTAAGAATACAAATGACTGTTGAGTGTATATAAATAAAGTTTAAATTACCCTATAGTTTTTTTTCTGAGATATAAATGTGATTACTGTCACAGGTATTCTTTTATTTTGAAATGAATAATGTATTTCATGACAGTAATCTAATGCCCTGTGAATTAAGGTTAAAAAATCTTCTTAAATAGCTACATTTTCAGTAGGATAAAAAAAAGAAAGAACAACATTTCTGGAAGTTTAAAAAAATTCTGTGTTAAAGTTATTCAAAAAACACACTACGAAAAAGCTAGTTTATGTAGTTAGTGTAGTGTGCATAGAGTCTCATATTTGATTATCTTCTATAAAATAACTTTTCTTTGATAGATTTTGGGAAAGAAAGCACTACAAATGACCCTGAAGACTCTGTAGATACCATAAGACATTACCAGAGTTCCAAAAAGCACTTCGAAGAGAAAAAAAGCAGATCTTCATCTTTTATCTCCTCCATTGATGATGAACAAAAGCCTCTCTTCTCAGGACTTGTTGATTCTCCTCCAGGAATAGGGAAAGCAACTGGACTTGATCTTGAAACAGTGCCCACCTCAGGAAGAATTCGCATAGATAAAAGAAGTCACTCTTGCAAAGGTAACAAGTTTCTCAGGAATCAGTTTGTCTCATGTCAGTGCTAATCACAAAATGCTGACTTTGTACAAATGAAAAGCCATGCCACATGTTAACTGAATCTGCAATTTCATGATGTATTTGCAAAGATCAAATCTTAGATCATCTACAAAGTGTCTGCAGGATTCTGGGATAGTGGTCATTATTCCCAATTATAGCAAAAGAGGTTCTGTATAGTCTGTCAGGCCTAACACGATGCCACATAAAACGTTGTAGGAATGTCTTTTGTAGTGATTCCATGGGAGAGGGGATCAATGAGTATTTGAAGAATTCTAACTCATTGATTCTTATATGTATCTTCTGTATCCATGAAAATGAAAGCATTAGTCGCCCAGTCATGTCTGATTCTGTGACTCTGTAGATTGTAGCCCACCAGGCTCCTCTGTCCATGGAATTCTCCAGGCAAGAATACTGGAGTGGGTAGCCATTCCCTTCTCCAAAGGATCTTCCTGACCCAGAGATTGAACCTGGGTCTCCTGCATTGTAGGCAGATTCTTTACCATCTGAACCACTAAGGAAGCCCTCTGTATCCATTCCCACCCCCAAAGCTGTTTTTATAGACTGAAAGGCCAGTTCAATCAAAATACAATAAATATTTTTAAAAAGAGCTTCAGTTTACTGGGAATTATGAGAAAATGGAGATAAATGACCCGAAATAAAATGTCCTTTTGATTCAACTCATTGGAACACATTTGTTTGTAAGGAATACCCATATATATGGGTTATGTTTTAGACAATATGCATGAGCTGTGTAACTGCACTTAATAAGTATATCCAGATTTGATGCTAAAGGATGGAAAACTCAGAAAAACTTGAGGACTACTACATGAAAGAACACTTAACTTAGCATAACAGAAGCTAGATCTACAGATCTTATTATCTCACTAAGAATATGTAAGAACAGGCATGGGCAGACTGCCTGGGTTCCAGGTCCAAGTCTGTGACATGCTCTCTTCATGTCTTGACAGATCCTACTAAGCTCAGTTTGAACATCTTCAAAATTGGAATAATATGTTCTAACCAACTAGTCTGTTGTGACTATCAAACAAGATAATTGCATAAATTACTTTCTCTGAAATAAAATCCCCAACTCTGTTTAGTATTTTCTCAGTTTTTATTTTCTAACACTTTAATCATTGACTATATTCCTAGATGAAGAAAGTATAGCAAAAAAAATAAAGAAACTATAACAAAAATGAGGGCAAAATAGGATGTTCTTGAACTGGCAGGATACAAAATTATGGCACAGTGTAAGTAAATATTACATATCATTGTCACCATTTTTCAAAGTGACTGTATCTGCTAACAAAAGTTTTATTGAACCTAGGATGTTTAGGCTTTACAGTTGTCCAGAGTTACTTTCCCTATTTTATCAAATCAGCTTTTGCCATGACCCCAAGTTGAAGTAAGCTAAGAATATATGCAAATGTTCTCTGGACAATCTAAAATCTTGATGAAGTGAATGAAAATAGTACCTCATTTATCACAATGGAAGAATGGAATATTAGATGTGATTACTAAATGTCCCATTTTAGTTATTTATGAAAACGGATTCTGGGAAGTGCTAAAAATAATGAAAGGTTGCATCATGGAAGTCAGAAGTTCTGAAGAACTTGCTGAACCATCCTACTGTCTTCAAAAGAGTATAACTGAGTGGGCCTGATTTTTTTCAAAATACTTTTTGTTGTTTTCCTCTTGAGTTTTAAAGTCTCAAGTGACAAGTTATTAAAGATATATTTGGGGGATTTTATTCAACTTTATGATGACTCTCACTAACAATGAATTCTCATGCCCTTCATCTTATGTTTTTCTTTGCCACTTCTTCCAATTATTTTAATTAGCTATTTTACATGCACAATAAAAGTATTCTATAAAATCTAAATTAATATCTACAAATTTTAATTTTCAAAAATTCATAATGACACCTCTGTTCAAATAAACAGTTGCCTTTAAAACTCATAGTTAAATATTCATGTCAATTGAATAGGCATAATTGATACAGCATAGAGTTAATCAGTGTGACACATGGTTAACTAGATAATACGACTAACCAGTGGAGAGTTCTAAAACTTTATTCAATGCAAATTTCTTTCTCTAATAATTTTTTAAGGTGAAATACTGTGTGATTTTCAAGAATTTGAATAATATGTAGAGTATAACTGTAACTGTTGTGATTCAAACTACTAAACCCCCACAGATTTTAGTTTTATCCTCAATAGGAAATGCCACTTACATCTCTAGCATTTGTCATGCTGAATCCAACAGAGAAGCACCTTTAGACAGAACTGAAAAGAAAAAAATCAAACTAAATGCACTCTGATCCTACTTAGATTGAGGTCAAAAGTTGACTCTAGGAAAATTGTGTACCCAGAACCAAATGAAAGTTTACTTTCTGTTCATCCATTTCCAGAAATGTGTCTTGCAACTATAGCAACATTTTCCAAGGCAACCGAGTGCAGATTCTTTCTGAGCTATATTTAGAATGTATCTGAAAGGATGTTCATTTTGATTAAGACCACTAAGCAGGATCTCCCCACTGAACTCTTTTTTTTCTATATTGCTGTTAAGCTAATCACACATATCCAGATTTTAATAAAAGAGTAAATTATAATCAAGGAAGACTTTACCCAATAGTTTACAAGTATTCTTTTTTGCTAAAAGATTATCAGTTTTTTTCTTGAGCGCTGAAGAAAAAATAAAATCCTACATAATTTATTGCATGTGATTCACCACTGTTATTTAAAAATCGATATATATGATTTGAGAATGAGAGCGCTATTAGGCATAAGTGGAAATACTGTAAGTTTTCTCAGCACAAAACTTCTGAGTATAATATGTAACTTCCATCCTGTCAGTTTTATTGTTTTTGTTTTATTGTCTAGCAAGAGGCTAGACAGGGAGAAACACTGGCATCACCCAGCCATTTATATAGTGTTCTGACTATTTGTTTGGCATTACTTCTCAAAATTGAAAACCTAGTGTACTAAAACATTATATTATTGTTTTGCATTTTAAAGTCACATGTGTGTGAATAAGAAATCATACTTTTCAGTGAAAATCTGCTGATATATTACTTAAAAGTTCAGTACATTTTTGATGTTCAATTTCATAGGAAATTACATATTGTCACTTCAGAAAACAAAACATCAGTTGTGCCCGACTCTGGGATCCCATGGCCTGTAGCCCACCAGGCTCCTCTCTCCATGGAATTCTCCAGGCGAGAGTAATGGAGTGGGTTGCCATTTCCTCCTCCAGGGGATCTTCCTGACCCAGGGATCAAACCCAGGTCTCCTGCATTGCTGGCAGATTCTTTACCAACTGAGCTACTAAGAAGCCCCTTCCATAATAAGGAAGGCTTTAATTTCCTCTGAGGTCTGTTAACCATTTCAATAGTATAGGGAACCCTGACCTTATGTTTTCCTAATACCATCTTTGGATGTGCTAATCCCTTTGTTAGAGCTTCACCCAAGTGAAGCAGAAATTGTTGGTACCTCATTAAAGATTGTATGCATTCAATGATAAAAGTGTGGTGATAGAAAAAGCATGAAGAAAAGGTACAGACATTGTGTCTGCTACCTGTGGATAGGGGGTACTTTTGAAGAAACTGTAGGAAAGGAAGGGATTTCAAGAAACCCTACAAATCCTGTTCCTTGTTTCTAGAATCATAGCTAATTCTCTCCAAATTGGTTACTTTCTATCCAATTTTTAAAATAGCCAAAAATATAAATTCCATAACTTTACATAACTTTCCTCACTGTTTAGTCATAAATACTTGTCCAAAAGAAAAAACAAAAGTCTTTCCATCAAAGCAAAATCACTTTTTGTTATTTAAGTCTATTTCCATGTGAAAATGAAGTCAGTCTTTTTCTCCTACCAGTCCTCTGAGTGAGGAAAACATACTCCTTCTTTCTCTCTGAAATAAACTCCCAGTTCCACTAGTACTGGATTGCCGTGCCATGCGCTCAGTCATGTCCAACTCTTTGAGACCCTGTGGACTATAGGCTTCCAGGCTCCTCTGTCCATGAGATTTTCTAGGCAAGAATACTGGAGTGGGTTGCCATTTCCTCCTCCAAGTGCTCTTCCTGACCCAGAGATTGAGTCAGCCTCTCATGTGTCTCCTGCATTGCAGGTGTATTCTTTACCTGCTGAGCCACCGGGGAAGCCCCAACTAGTATTTTTTCATGGGTTTTGCTTCCCAAACTTTCAATTGTTTTAAGTACTTCTTAGATACATGAAATGCAGAGGGTAAGAAAGCATAGCAGAAGTCATCAAAAGCATATTACAGAAATGAGAGGGAAAATAAGATATTATATTTGCCCTCAAATATTGACAACTTGCAAATACAGATTGTTAGAGAAACAGTAAATTAAATGAGGTTCAGAAAATGAACCTCTGTAAGAAAAATGATTAAAACCTTGTTAGACTGAATTCCTCAAGGGCAGGGCCTATGTCTTCATCTCTAACTCTTCTACAATGAGAGAAGTGTCTGGCACATAACAGACATGCAGATCATCTGAAAAGTGGACTTGAACAGATAAGTGATATGTTTTAAAGTATAGTAACATAAAAATATTTTACATGAAAGAGCTCCAAGGAAAAATATTGAACTTTAATGTGCATAGATTAAAGGACAGTGCAGAAGGAGCTACAAGAAAACGTAAAATCATGAAAGAATGTCATGGGACATTAGGACAAAGAGACTTTAGGCCTCTTCCCATCTTTAACTGCTCATCGTTCTTTGGGTCTACTTTGAGTTTAGTTGGTCTAAAGGAATCCTTCTGGAGATCATCACTTCCCCATGACTCTCTCTTCTCAAACCCACTCTGAATCATTAAGTATGCAAATTACTCTGTGGGAAAGAGCCCTAAAATCTTCAATCTGAGGTGAACCAGTACCTACATATGGTGCTGTTTGTACCCAAATGTAAAAGCTCAAAGTCTTCGTTCTCTTACTAGAGTATAGGGTGGGCCGTCCATGTTTCCCCTTAGCACAAAATAGAAAGGGAAATTGTACTGAAGACTCATAACCAGCTGTGTGGAAATAGGTGGGGAAGGTGGCAGTCAGGATCAGGGTGGATGGGAGTCAGCTACCTATTGGTTGTAGTTGCTCGACAGGTCCCTGAGTCCCTTTGGTTCTGTCTTCCAGCTAAATTTCCAGATCCCTTCCTGCTTGTATTGTGGATGTCTCTGTAGCTATAAATGGGCACCCAAAGAAGCTGACACCCATTTTGCTGTTTCCCACAGATATCACTGACACAAGAGGCTGGGAAAGAGAAAATGCTGGGACTCAGGCTGATGAGTCTAGTCCCTCAGCACTTCAGCGAGCTGCCTGGGGAGTCTCTGAAACCGAAAGCGACCTCACCTATGGAGAAGTGGAACAAAGATTAGATTTGCTTCAGGAACAGCTTAACAGGTATAAGCAATTCCAGGCAAGGGAATAACGTAATCCAAGCCGTTAGTAGGGTCTGGCTTTACGCTTTGTAAATAGCAAATTCATCCTGCCATAGACCTCACATACGCCTTCCTTATACACTTTCTCATTTTAAATACGACTAGAAGTTGACAGAATTATTAATGTCTTACAAGGAGCATTTATTTAGAACACTTCACACTTTTGACAGCACAAATCCTATTTTTTCTTTACTTGTCATAAAATCAGTATCTCATCAGCATTGCTTGCCTAAGAAACTTCCTTTTTTAATCCCCCAAAATAATTCACATTTAGTTTGTTGACTAACACCCTTCCTCTTTCAATCCTCCTTTTACACTTTGTGTTGACTCCTGGTAACTTAGTTATATCTTATGGCATTTTAAAAAATATTGACAA
This sequence comes from Dama dama, assembly GCF_033118175.1. Classification (NCBI taxonomy): domain Eukaryota; kingdom Metazoa; phylum Chordata; class Mammalia; order Artiodactyla; family Cervidae; genus Dama; species Dama dama. Next base: position 36,632,399 of record NC_083713.1, read on the forward strand.
AATTATTTAAACATTTATTTTTTCAGCCAATTTGTCAAAAATGTGATTGAGTTGAAGCCCAGATCCTCTCCATTTCCCTCCATCTTTGACCTATGACCTTTTAAGATAAGGAATAAATTTTGGTTTTAGAAAGGATAGAACCCCTTAACCCAAATCTACATGGGTTCCTTAAAATTAAACTGATCAATCAGATTTAAGACAAATAGATGTATGATACTGTTTTAGTTGTGTTACATGTGGAAAGTGACCTTGATTCAAGGTATTTTCCAGGATACCACTGGGCAAGGTATTCCAATAGTCACATATGAAAAACTGCATGGATTAAACTAAGATGCTCAAATCAACTTAAAACACACAGTGAGTGAGGAGAGCCAGATGGGGTAATTAACACATTTCTAATACGTACAATCCTGGTAAAAGAATCGCACAACCCGAATCCTGATTTACATGACATTTATATATATATATATATATATATATATATATATATATATATATATATCTCATCAGCCTTCCCTGCTGATGGTGTGGTTCTGAGAATGAGAATCGAGATTTCCACAAAACAGGTCCACAGATAAAAACTGCCCAACACCAATGACACACACTTACTCCATCACTGAGAGGAAGGGTCAAGTACCCTTGGCCACAGTATAAGCCATCCTCTGGTTTGTTACATCATGTTTCTGTTCTATCTTTGGAACGTCTTGCAGGTTGCTAGCATGCTATTTGTATTTAATGCATCTTATGAAGTCTGCCCATGTCTAACAAACTACTTGCTTACTCATTATCTGTGCTTACCACATTCTATGTATTTTGCTTATACACATAAACTAGCTACTGTCCTTACTTTTTCTTGTGTTTTGCTGATGTTGCTTGTTGTTTTATTGGTTTTTTTAAAAAAAAATCTTTATGCCAGAATTGAGCAGTGTCAAATAATACAGTAAAAATGTGTATCTACACAAATATACATTATCATGAAAGATGAATTAGCAATTAAAATAGACAAAAGGAATTAGAAAATCAACTAATTTGTAAATTTAAATAAATTCGTATGCCTTAATTTCAAAGAAAAGCATGACAATACTGCATGAACTAATGATATGTTTTGTATTTTTTCATGCAATTTAATCAAACTTTGAAAGTTAAAAAACTGAGATCTATATCCCACTCTCAATTGTCAAATATCAGTCTTGTAAAATTGAAACATATCTGAGAAAATTAAAACAGATTATCACTTACTTAGAGTCAGTAATTCCTATTTAAGGTATAAGAACTTGACATGATCATACTTATTATTGCTCAGAGAAGCATATTTAGTTAATTACTACATTTCCTATCTCTCTCTTCTACTTATGCCAAGCTACATTGATCTTTTAGCCATAATATATATCAAAATACATACTGTGCACATAGAACTGATAGATTAAAGTGTGATTTCTGAACTTGACCTTCCTCTCTTCTTACATATTTCTTTGTGTGTTTGGCGTGTGTGTGTGTGTGTGTGTGTGTGTGTGTGTGTGTGTGGCTCATTGGCTCAGTCATGTACTACTCTTTGCAACCCCATGGACTGTAGCCCACCAGGCTCCTCTTTCCATGGAATTTTCCAGGCAAGAATACTGGAACTGATTGCCATTTTCTATTTCAAGGGATCTTCCCAACCCAGAGATAGAACCCACGTCTCTTTCATCTTCTGCATTGCGGGCAGATTCTTTACCACTGCGTCACCATGTAGTATGCATTCAATTCCTGGAGTAAATGAAAAAAAAAAATGACTGAATGAATGGATGAATGACAGGGACAGTGATTTCTTCAGCACAATACTTGCACAGCACTTAACAATTGTTCAGCCTAAAATTATAACCCTCTTACTTAACTACTAACAGAATTACTAGGTCAAGTCATCTAAATTTCTCCAGCCTCAGTTTCCTTTTTTGACCTCTTCTGACCTGCAATATTATTGTGAAGACTAATGTAATACATGTGGGGAGTAGATATGCTATAAAATACAAAGAGTTGTGGTTAGACAAAATATAATTAACAATGAACTTAACTTCATTTCTATTATTGATGCTTGTTAGAGCATATTCTTCTACTCTGCATATATTTCTGTGTTATCTAATATGGATCTTTCTTGAAGGTGAAATTTGAGATTTTAATTTTCCCTTGTTGCCTTGTCATGGATGCCAATCGTTACTGCTGGTGTAAATCAAAGATCACTGAAAAAACTTGCCTTTAATGTGTCCTAGAACTGAAACTATAAATTTTAAGGGCATGTACACCTAGTTTCCATTTTGTTTGCAACCACCTGTTAATACTAATACTAATGGGCTTCCCTGGTAATTCAGTTGGTATAGAATCTGCCTGCAGGACCCAGGTTCGATCCCTGGATCAGGAAGATACACTGGAGAAGGAAATGGCAAACCATTCCAGTATCCTTGCCTGGAAAATCCCATGGACAAAGGAGCTGCAGTCCATGGGGTTGCAAAGAGTCAGGCATGACTGAACAACTAACATATTGTTACTACTAATAGCTGTTATTATTTTATTATGTTAGTTTTAAAATTACTTTTATACAATACTTTTTTTCACAGCCAAACTGCAACTAAATCTTTTTGACATGTCCTAGCATCTGTATGTTTTTGAATATATTTACTTTCTTTTACTAAATTCTAGCAAGCTCTCAAAAACATTTTATTGCCTGACTCAACCTCACTGGATTTAAAATCCAATATATTGCATTTTTACTGCACAGACATCTCCAAGAACCTGTTTCCTCCACTTTAGAAGGCAAAAGTTTGAAGAAGGCAGCTCGATTTAAACTTCAGCTTTGCAGGGTGAGAATCCTGGTATACTTTCTTAAGTTGGATCTACTCTGTTTAGCTTCAGCATTCTGTTCAAATGTAGTAGAACTGTAAATTTCTACCCCATTTGTTCCATCCAAATACACATATTAAGTACACAGTGCAATAAAAACAAATATAAATAGTCTATCTTGAGTCATCCTGGCAGTTGCTGCTTTTTGCTTTAATGGCCAATTAAACTCTATATGGGGTTAAAGGTTTACATAAGAAATGTTCTTACATACTTATATATTATGCCTACGGATATACATATTTAGGGAAAATCACTAACGCTTGATCCCAAAGCCATGCTTCTCAAACTTTAATGTTTTCGAATCACCTGGGGATCTTGTTAAAATGTATATTCTAAGTCTAGGTCTAGAATCCACATTCTAACAAGCTCCCAAATTTGACCACACTTTGTATAGGGAAGCCCGAGAGGATATAAAAGCTTTCAGTGCTGACTCCATCCCTTACAGAATACTGTGCCTGGTACACTGTTGGTCTTTGATAGTAAGTGAATGAAAACATTCATTTTACACAGCTGTTTAGCTATGCTGACGTAGAGGAAGAAAAATAAATTTCCCTCTACCTTTCTGAGTTTCTGGCTGAGACCTCCTATAATAAAAGATTAAGAAAAATAAAAAAGAACATAAATGTATTAACATGTATACGTCATATACACATGGGAGGTACTCAGAGGAAAATGAGTTACTCCCTGAGGTGCCTTAGAATTCAGGATTAAATACCATCTTAATAGGGAAAGGGGCTGGGGATTTAGGTCCCTTAGAAGAGAGTAAATGATTTTTAAGATAGATGAATGATCCCTTGAAAGAATGACATGTTATCATTAATATATGATATGTTAATATGGGTATGATAGTTTGTGACAAAGTTTGTCTTGGTGTGATGCCTCTTCTGTAACAAAATTCAATCTTCCCTGGTTGTTGAAACTCCCAGGGAAGGGATTTACGACAATTGAGTTTCTTTTGGAATATCTGCCTTTAGGCAGATAAGAGAAGTTCAGAGAAAGCCTCTCCCCACACTTGCTGTTCTCCAAGTGCCTACAGCTCAAAAGAATCAATATGCCAAAGTGGCTTATTTTGGGGTGGCATCTGCTGCTACCCTTCACTGGCAAAAGAAAAAGTTATAAAATTCAGCTTTTCTGTTTCAAAGACCAAGCTAGAATTTTTCAAAATTCTCTCTCATTCTTCCAGAGTAGAATAGATTATTTAGTGTCATCAGAAGAGTCCATTCCAATTAAACTGATAGACCCTAATCATAAAACATGAAAATACAACCCATGCATAACAGAGAAATTCTTTACTAAAATTCTTCTTCTTGAATGTTTTAGTCTCTGGGGGCTGCTGTAACAAAAATACAGTAGACTGGGTGGTTTATAAACAACAGATATTTCTCAGTTCTGGAGACTGGCAAGTCCAAGATCAAAGTGCTGGGAGATTCTATATCTAATGAGAGCAAGTTTCCTGGTTCATAGATGGCTGTCTTCTCACTGTGTCCTCACATGATAGGAGGAAGCGAGCTCTTTGGGGCCCTGGCTTTTGAGGCATTAATACCATTCATGAAGCATCTACCTTTATGACTTAATTACATCCCAAAGGCCATACCTCTTACTATCATCACATTGTGGTTAGGATTTCACCATTAGCATTTCAACATAAACATTCAATCCATTGCAAAATATCAGACTACTGTTAATACAACTAAACTAAGTATTCATAATCACTGCAGGAAGACCTTGACCTAGACAGAGTCTTAAGTATTATCTCAGAAAGGAAAGGAAAAAGTGGGGTATTTATATGACTTTGGAGCTTGGGCCTTTCAAGTCGAAAAACTGAGGGATTTGGGCTAAGTTCATAACATGATAGTCCAGGATTGATGGACACAGTGACATGAGGATCTTAAAGCAAGTATGAATAAATAAAATTTGATTAAGCAAGTTATTTGCTCTCAAGATCAGTTTGCTGTCTCCAGTGAGTTAATCTGCAGAATTTTCCTGAGGGAGGAACGTTCTTTATTCCCTTAGACTTATTTTTCTCAGGCAAAGTTTTCCTGAAACAAGCAACTAAGTCTCGTTCTAAGCCTGCAACAACTGCCCCATCTGCATGTGATGGTCCCACTAATGGGCCACATGCTACTGTTACTGAAGACACACTTCCAATAGGTTTTTTCCTTCTGAGACACTATCCACCTAGACAGAATCTGTGATATAGAGATCCTGTTTCTTGAAGATGACTGCTGTTTGACAAAGAAAGTTTTGTAAGGAATCAAAATCATTATCATAATGTTTGACTCTCTGCTGGGTCTTTAATCTCATTTGTTGATGAAGTTTTTATTATTCCACTGTCCACCCCCAAATCCTTCTACATGTAATGTGTAAGCTACTCCCTAAATATTAAATGCTGTTCATGATAGGATAAATTCATACAGAAATATTCACAGTGAATATGGAATTTTCTTTGGGGACTCAGAGGAGAGAGAAATTAATTCTGATTAAGGTAAGATTTGGGTGTGCAGATAAAATTTGTGCCGTACTTTGAAGCATGAAAGAAAGCATTGATGCTTAATAAAATAATGAGTCTTCTCTGTTGAGTTAGCACCATAAAAATATTAGAACAATGAGTAACAAGTAGATAATAAACTAGTTGATAATTCAAATTTTTGTTGTGTGGTTTTGACACTTGTAAGGCATAGTCATGTATAATTTATAGCTATTTGTTTAGAAAACACTAAGCTACATGGCTATACATACCAAATATACCAAATATAGAAAACCTGTACAAATAATATACAAGTTACCATGATTCTCAGAAGGAAAATTTCTAGTCAGTTCTAAAAACTAGAAGAAGAATGATCTTTTTTCGTGTTGTCCAGGTTTATTCTGTTCTCTCTCAAATCAAAGGTTAAGTTCTCTCCATTGTGAACTTCACAAATATAGCATGTATATAACTGAGCAAAATTAGTCTATGCTTTTAACATTTTGGGTACAATTTACCTTTTTCTTGCATTTTCCATTGAAACAGAATAGTAAGCACAAACAAGTAAAGAGTTAAAAGTTTTCTCAAGAGGCATATGGTCTAAATTTTCTGTTTTATACCCACAAAATTCTTTTTTAATACTGTTAACACATGCAAAGGAGAAGAATCAGACCCATTGTATTCTGTTGTTTTTTCTCTTGAATTTTAATTTAAAATGAGAATGAAATTAACAGGCCATTTGGCTACTTGTGAACTTTGGGGGGAAAATGATCAGGCTGGTATTTTACAAGCCAGATGGGCTATAGAAGCAAGTGAACTTTTATATTTGGTCTGTTTCTAAATACCAAAGGCCCTGAACTATAGATGGGAAAGGAATTTAGCATTTGACAGTACTTAACATTAAGGAAAGAATGTAGTGAATAATATACAATACTTGATGTGAGTAGGAGATAGGTAACATAAAATATTGATAATATAAATTTGAAACACATAATAAATCATCCAATTGTTGCAATTATGAAAGAAATGTGCTATAATATCTCTTTTTTAAAGAGTAAATAAAATGTCCATGAGAAACTGACCAAAACCTGACTTAAAAGCAAAGAGAATGACTGATTAAAAATAGATTCTCAATGTGTTTTCCATTTTGAAATCAATAAAGCTTAACTGTAATGTAATACAGTGTACACTGTGAAAATGTAGTCTTTTCATTCTGATGTTTTTCTGTTAAGATCTTATTAAAGGAACAGGAGCAATGATCATGATCAGAGCCATTAGTGTGATATAGCAAGTAAGCGTCTCCGTGCTCCCTCTCCTGTCCTTCTTGTTTAAAGCAAGGCCACAATTCTGTTTGGTGGTGCTGCTGCAATTTTTTTCAAATGTTTTTCAATCCTGAACTATTTTAGGACTGTCTTCCCATTTCTGTTTGTCCTGCAGACTTGAATCCCAAATGACTGCAGACATCCAGACCATCTTACAGCTGCTGCAGAAACAAGCCACTGTGGTCCCACCAGCCTATAGTATGGTAACTGCAGGAGGAGAGTATCAGAGACCCACCATCCGCCTGATGAGAACCAGTCATCCGGTAGCGTCCATCAAGACTGATCGAAGTTTCAGTCCTTCCTCACAGGCGAGTATAGGTAGTGTATAACAAAGAGCGTCTCTCAAGATGTGTTTCCAGGGACCATCTGAATCAGAATCAAATACCTTGGGCTGCTGTAGAAAATGCATACTCTCATGTCCATCTCTGTCTCTACTCAATTAGAACGTCTGGGAATGAACCCTGTAATCTCTGTCTTAAACAAGCTTCCCTCCATCCCACCCTTTCTGCCCAATTCTTTTGCTCATTTAAAGCTTGAGAACAATGGACCCAGAAGAGTGATCTTAAAACACGAGTATTTTTTTTTTTAAGAAAAAGCTTTTTTCAAGAGTTAATCTACTTAAGTTTATAAATGGTAAAACATTGAAAACTAAAGACTACCCCTGGGTCCAAAAAACGTTTAGATAAAGTTTGTAATTTGCTCTAGAGACACTCTTGAACAGGATCTGGGGAAGGAAGGGGCAAGACGTAGCAGCCAGCCAGACAAGACCTGAGACCAGGAGTAATCAGATAATAACCACATCTGTGCCTACCCATCACTAAGGAGCTCTAAAAGTTTCTCACCTTGATGATGGTAGGAGAAATGTTAGTGTCCTTTATTTTTCCTCTGAAGTCCTGTTAGGAAGCCCTCTGATTTTGTTAATGTGGAAAGTGTAATTCCTTTGGAATTCCATTTTGGGAACCTTTCTTAATCACTTAAATACTGTGGCCAAACTGGACTTAAGAACAGCGATTTAAATAAGATTTCACAGAACAATCTTGTAAAAACTTTTTTAGAAGTTTGGGGATTGAGTGGAAAAATGCTCTGGGGAATGAAACTATTTTAATAGCACAGAGTAATGTGCCTGAAGGAAAATAATACAATCTCTCTGAAGTATGAAGGTAGAGATTGATTTTTCTCTAACTGGTTTTGAATAACTGGGAAACATGTGAAACCATGCAGCTTGTTTTTTGTTTTCAGTTGACTTACATGACATTTTCTGCCAAGGGATGGTTGATTTTCCGTCCTTTCTTTTTCTTTCTCTGCGTTCTCCAAATGTACTCACCAAATGACCCACCTTTCTGATCCCAGTTACGTTGGGAATTTTGAGTTAAAACTCATCTGGAAAACTCAGTGTGAAATATTATGTTTAAAATAATAATAATCTGATATGGCTTCAGAGTAAAATTAAAAATCTTGGAATGGTTGGGTAAGATTATCTAAACTGACGTCTGACCGCCAATGTCTTGACCCATCTTTGAGAGGGAAAGATTGGTTAAGACCACTAATCAAATACAGATTTATGGGAGAAGTAAGCATGTTTAGATTTCGTGGTGTCATTTAGAAATATGTCCAAATGAATTATAAAAATGTGTTTTCTTCTCTTTTCTTTCATCAGTGTCCTGAATTTCTAGACCTTGAAAAATCTAAACTTAAATCCAAAGAATCCCTCTCAAGTGGAGTGCATCTGAACACCGCTTCGGAAGACAACTTGACTTCACTTTTAAAACAAGACAGTGATATCTCTTTAGAGCTTCACCCCCCAAGGCAAAGGAAAACTTGCCTTCATCCAATTAGGCATCCCTCTTTGACAGATTCATCCCTAAGCACTGTAGGAGTCTTGGGTCTTCATAGGCATGTTTCTGATCCTGGTCTTCCGGGGAAATAATCATTTTGTACTGTTTATTCCACATACAATGTAAGTGCTTTTAATGGCTGTTTTCCTTTTTGTATTTAAATACTCTCTACTTGACTCAGGGGCTCACAAGTTACCATTATATGCAAAAGTACTGTATATTTTCCTAAATTGACGCTTGTAAGGTAATATTGAGCAGTTAGGATGTAAATATATGTATGAACTCTTCTGTTCCAAATGTTAAAACTGCCAGCATCTCAAGGCACCTTACTTTTTATTTTTTGAATCATGTGCATGTTAGGAAACTCCAGTTTCTCTTGCATGGAGACTCCTATTTATTGCTTTTACTAAACCAGTACTTTGCTATGAAAATGCCTTCCAAGCAGGAAAGCAGAAGATAAAATTGTTCATGGATGCAACTCAGATGATCCTCAACTCATGGCAGTTCAAGGAGGCAGGCGAAAGGGAACCTGGTCACTTTTGAGAACAGATATCTTTCTGGATTGAGATGTTTATAGATAATTACATTCATTCTAGCACACCGGAAAAAAAATACAGTTTTAGAGTTATAAATTTCTGACAGTATAGGAAACCATTTCCAAATACATGAATATAGGCCAGCTTTATGAGGACCAAAAGGCCTTTCTATTTAAAATTCTTTCTCTAACTGTATTCACAACTGTATTCACAAACTCCCTAAAATATTTTCCATTGGCACATTTCCTTAAATGCTTAGAAACAAGTTTCTCTAATTTTTATTTTCTTTTTTGTTGGTGGGTGGTGTTGGAAGGGAGTCATCTTAAGAACTGCTGAAGTGCTACAGACACAAACTAGTATCCACAGCTTTCTTCTGACTCACATTTTAGGGCAATACTGAATTTGATCAGTAAGACTTTTGATCAAATTAGCACACATTGTTTTCTTTCCAAAACCTGTGCAATTTTAGTGGATTTATGTGGCAAAACTAGCTTCCATTAAGGGTATGCTGTTCTGTGACTTTCTAATTCCAGCTATAGAAAAACAGTATGCATTTACCTATCTATAAAGAAAATAGACAAACCAGCAGAAAAAAATTTTCAATTTTATTTGGTTATTCAAACACATTTACTAATCAAAGAGTAACTGAAAATCTATGATATGTGAATTGGGCTGAATATATATTGACTCAAAATATCAGAATATATGATGGAATATATTTTAATATATTCAACTATTAGATTATTTTGGGAGAGTGGTGACATATGCCTCTCGTAAAATCAGCATACAGATAAGTTGCAAGTTAATTTAAGATTCTGATTAGCCAAATTCCAGGTAAGACCTTTTATTTTTTAATTGATTTGAGTACAACTTTAAATTTATTATGGACTGGTTCATTGTACCCTTTCCTTCTGAACAAAATGTCAAAACTTTTGAAAGTTTCTTCATCTTTTACTAAGTTTTACACTTATATATATTTTTAAAGAAACACTGTATCTGTGTATGTTATTAAATGGATTTATTTCTGTCCCTCTAGGATAGAAATATATAATCTATTGACTTATTTTTACCATTGACTAGTATATTAGTTTCAAATACAAGCAACTTATTTAAATTTACAAAAACTTTGCACTATTTAAAATATAATTAAAGTGACCTTAAATTGCTCCTTATATATTGTTTAATGGTCACATAAATTGATAATCTGTGTGGAAGGCAATCTGTAGACCTAGGCATGTTTTGTCCCTGCTTAATTTTTGAAAATAAAAACATAAGCAATCAAATACACATGACAGAGTGTGTACACAGACCAGTCAATTCAATAAAAGGATGATAATTTTAGCCAGCTTTCCAAATTGTTTGGTGTTATGCAGATAGAAATTTAGGGGCTGATGATTTCCTTTCCTCACTCAACAAACTTTTATGGGTGTCTAGCAGAGGAGAAAGAGAAATGGCTAACTGATCCAGTGGACAACTTAGGGATTTTGTTTCTGTATGTAGGCAGATTTTTGCAGCTGCAACAAATTTCAGAAGGATTGTCAGTCCAAGCTCCAGGGAAATTCAGAATGAATTCACCAGAGAATGTTCATTTATAGAGAGAGAATATCTGGCAGGTGAGGAATTCAGATCTGATTGTTTGATTAGTGAATGCTTCAGCTTCAACATTTGGTATGACATACATAAAATTCAGCCTCCCACATAAAGCTTCTATACTTCTTTATAAAAACTAAGCATGAAGGAATAGGAACATGGAAAGTGGTGTGCAAGCATCCAGCTTGTTTAAATTCTAATATAACATGAACATTTTTTTCTTTGTAATTCCTCAACATAAAAGAATTTCTTGATATTAAAATCCAAGTCTCAGAGGGTGGGACAGGATTAGGAAGGTGCATTCCTACAGGATATTAGCTTTTTAGCCCAAGCAATATAAAGATATGGTGAGTCACGTATAGACATCAGAAGACTTAACACTGACTTAAACCAAAGCAGTTGTCTTAATTTACAAAATTCATCCTCTTGTCCTAGCCAAATATCTAATCCCTAAAGTCACTGTCACTTTCCCCAGTCACAGTCTGATCCCTCCATCGTGGGATCCTGCTGAAGGCCAGGTTAACTACTGTAGCCAATAACAGCAGTATAGCAACTGCTCTCCTTCTAGGTGATTAGAAGTATTAACATAACACCTTTTGGCTTCCACCTAAAAATAATATTACCTGGTCTCCAGGTCAAAATAAAATGGCATCTTAATCTAAAATTTATCTGAGTTAGATGTGTTCTGATGTTATTAATTGCTGAGCATCAATTTGAAAGACTTACCTGTTTACCCTGTAGGAGAGTCCCATACTCTTAATTAGTTGAGAAGAAAACCAGGAATGAAAAATGCTGAAGGCATGTTCTTGCAGGGTTTTAAAATAATCACTCATTCAACATATATGGAAGGAAGGGTTACATTTGGGACAGCATAGCTTCTTAAGTCCATTATAATAGGTTGGTCATCAGAGCTGACTCTGATGACCTTACTGACTCTTAGAGTAAGATAAGGAAACTAAGGGTGGAATAGCATTTGGTGTCAGGTTTAACATGTATAGGGCTTCCCTGGTGGCTCAGATGGTAAAGCGTCTGCCTGCAACGCGGGAAACACGGGTTCATCCCCTGGGTCAGGAAGATCCCCTGGAGAAGGAAATGGCAACCCACTGTAGTACTCTTGCCTGGAAAATTTCCATGGACTGAGGAGCCTGGTAGGCTACAGTCCACAGGATCACAAAGAGTCAGACACGACTGAGCGACTTCACTTTCTTTTCTTTCTGACTGCTGCTGTCAGGGTCCTTCTGGAGGTTGATCCTTACCAATGGTTCTTAAATGCCTAAAAGAACAAGGTCCTTATCCAAATGTTATTGTAAAATCCTATTAAATGTTATCTAAGGATAAAATTTATCACCTGAAATGCCTATCTAAAATAGGAATTATTAACAATAGTATATTTACTCTGAATGCTTTTTATGGTCAAAAAGGAAATCTGGTAGAACTAGTTACTAAAAGTGAATTGGAGTTTTTCAAATGCTTATCCATGGTTAAAAACCCCAAAGTAGAGCAGTTGTTTGAGTACATTTCTAATTGTAAATCAAAATTCATTTAAATTACAAAAATTTTAAATGTTACTAGATTTCAAGTAATATTTTTTGCTGTACAACCAATGTGTCTATCAAGTGAGTTCAAAGAGGCACCTAGAAGACAAGATGATGATGTTGTCGGGGGTGGCCCTTGAATTAGCAGCACTAGCTCCAACCACCTGGGAACCTGTTAAGAATTCCTTTTCTTGGACCATACCCATTCTATTAAATCAGAAACTTTGGTGGGGAGTGAGGCCAACAGTTATGTTATAACAAGCCCTCCTCCATATGATCCTGATGCGTATGAAAACTTTGAGAATCACTCATGTAGTGCTCTGCAGTTAGACCAAATTGGGTCTCAGCACGAGTTCTTTCATTAATAGCTGTGTGACCCTAACCAAATTAATTAACCTTTTTGAGTCTTTTTCCAGAGATAATGGTACCCGCCCTGAAAATACCTGAGGAGGAAATGAGATAATATGTAGGAGAGTGCCTGGCACATAGTAGATGCTCAAAAATGCTAGATTCTTTGGCTCTCATCCAGGAACATAACATTAAAAGCAATCAGGAAAATAAACAATTTTCCACAATTTAGCTTTTGCACAATGTGCAACGTCTCCAACTAAATGGCTGGAACCAAGACTAAAGCTTTTGTTTCAGAAAAATGCCAAGTGTAGCTATTGTTTTCTCTCTCCTAATTGTAGTTTGCACTGTTAGGTTTATAGCTTTAAAATGATACTATTTACAGTAATAATTGTGAGAGTATGAATCTCATGGTTACAAACATATCTACTTTGAATGGATGTTAAATGCAAAGTGTGCAAAAATGGTCTGTTGAATTCAGTACAACTAGTATGTATTCCATGAAGACTGGCTCCCTAATGAAGCCTCTTTCGATCCATCATATAATTCCCTAATGGTTATTTTAAAATAATTTTCAAAATACAATTTTGAAAGAATGTATGTTTTTTCAGAAAATAGAAGCTCACGGTCTTAATGGTTCTTTTCAGACATCAAGGCCCATTCCCTCATGGCACAGATACATTGTACAGAACGAGCCTGCTAAACTCTAGTGTGGAATAGTAGTGATGGCTAGAGACTCAGTGTGGTCAATCTGAACTCAAATCCTACCTCCTCTACTCACTGTCAAGGCAAAGTCTTCAGTGAGCTCCAGTATCCAAAACTATAAAAATGAGATAATAACTTAAGTATCTCAAAGGGGTGTTAAGGAGTCTGAAATATATTTGTGGAAGTGCTTTGTAAACTGCAAGGTACAATAAAACTATAAGACTTGATGCATCATCACAAAGATGGTGGTGTTAGGGTACTAGTGCCGCAGCACTGCTTATGTCTTCTAAAAACCTTCTAGTGCTCTTTCCCTTGCCTGACACTACCTGTATTTAACCTCATGACAAAAATCTATAAGGAAGAACCTATAGATCTAGAGAATCTATAGATTCTCACACAATTCGCAAAGATCTATCTCCTCAGAAAAGGAGAAAGCCAGCATTAGGAAGCTTCCTCTGCCATAACACCCCAATGCGTGCATGTGTACCCCAATACTTGTCCAATATTACTTTTGTCCAAGATCCATGAAATTATTAATATATCTACATTCAGTTGTTTTTTAGGTATGTGATAGCTTCCCCTTGTCCCTCTCACTTACGTGTCCTCCTGTTAAGTTGTTTTCTTGTGGTTCTCATTAACTTATTGTGAAATGATGTCAACCTTTTAAAAACTAAAAGGGGAGCCTTTTTAAATGCTTTATACAGTATTAGGTATTGTGATTGATCAGTGCTCAAGCTTAGAACAATTCATTACATGCTTTTGTGGTACAAATACACTGTAAGAATATGCAATATCCACAGGAAGACATGAATTCTTTTTTTTTTTTAACGTCAAGATCCTTTATTTATTTTTTTTTAAACCAGTCACAACACTAAGCTTCTGGCCCATATGAATTCTTAATAATTGACAGCATGAAAAAGAAATTATTATGACTTATTTATACAAACTACTAAATGGAGGTTAAGAGAGATGCCAAGTTATTTAAAAGTAACACATTATTACTATGACTAGAATATCATATCTATAGAAATGCAATGTTAAGAACAATTGACCAGTTTCATTGTTCTACTAATCATCACTCAACTTTCAAATGAGAACACCAAGAATTACTACAGAAATGCTCCCAACAAAATATTTTTGAGAAATGGCAATAGTAATGTGGTTACTCTTGAAAAGTTAATTATAATATCAAAACCCAGATGAATTCCTGAATTGCAGTCATAACATCTGCGACTTAATTAATTTGTTTTAAGAGACAAAAAATAATTTAGCACAACTGTGGTTATAAAGCACTATATGTTTAATCTGTATTCTACTTCCACTGTCTGTATTTTAATGCTGTTTTTGAGTTGAAAATAATCAAATAATTACAACTGCTAGCATTTAACCTGTATTTTTAAATACTGATAATATATTGTTTGAGTATTTGAGAAAATCTCACATAATCCCATTATTTTTGTGTTATTCAGGAGTACAATTCAAAGATCTGTAATCTTATAATACTGCTTTACATAGTTTCATTAAAATGGCCCTATAGTTACAATAGCATTGAAATAATATGGTACTCTTCTAACAAATACTAAGGAAATAGATAAAAATACTGGGGAATCCCTCGTTCTTAATCTGGGCACCTGCCAACTTTAAAGGCAAATTACCTATTTTTAGCTGAAATTTATGTTCTATAATTTTGATAGGAATTTGTGTATGAGAATGTTTGCTGGTTAAATAATAATACATTTCAAACAGTAATGTGTGTAATTACTGGAAAATGTCAGTCATCTGATACAAAGAAGCTTGCTCACATCGGTTAAGTAGTAAGTACCTTGGAATGCTTTAAACATAATGAAACAATCTACCAAAACACGTATATTTCCTAGTCTTTATGCACATAATGTAGCATGAAATCATGATGCTTTTGAAATACTCTGTGCAGAAATATTTATTTTTTAGCAAATATTTTCTTCAGATTGGTATGTGATATTGACAATGTAATTTACTTGCACAACTAGTTTTGCAATAACCTTCCACAAATAACTGTAAATAAGAAAACTGTAAATTTCATGTAAAAATGGTTGCAAAATTTTGGTAGCTAAAAGTGTACAAGTTGTATTGAAAATATAGTATATATACATAATTTAAGAATGAAGCATATAATTTCTGATCTATTTATACATGAAAATTCAAGAATTTGTAAAAGATATTATTTTGGGGAAAAAGAAAGTAAATCTCATTAGCTACTTAGGATACTTTTATTAGGGAAGCCAACTCTTTCCAACATTTTACTAGATACAGAGATAGATACAGGCATGGTGGTGCTGATATATTTCACAAAATCACATAATTGTTAACAGTGCTACAATTTTACCGAGTTCCACTGGGACGCTAGTAAGCTGGACTGAGTGGTAAAAAGCATTAAATTTCAAAATAAACAAACGACAACCCTTCACTTTTTGCCCCTCAAGAACACAATAGTAATTTACTAAAACACTTACTATTTATTTAAAATTTCCAATGACTAGTCAGGCTTTAACTTGCATGAGATAAATTTTTTTATAATGTATGCTTGATACATATTTTTCATCTAGAATGAAAATATTGGGATACAATTTTCATTTGCCTATGTTTCATACATTTTTAATTCTTCACCTGGAATCATTTACCTATTATTTTTTTTTAATCAAATTATCTTTAAAGAAAACTTTTAAATAAAATTGATTGATCATAACATGTAATGTTCTTAGCTAAGGGCTGTTTGTCTGTTTAGGGTTGAAATTACCCACTATCCACTTTTAAGGTTTAAAAAACCAAGAGAACATTGCCCTATTTGATAAATAAAAAACCAAACCAAATACAGAGTAGCAGAAAGCACTGTACTATCTAGAAGTGAAGCTGATTAAAAAATAAGAATCAAAGTATGAAAAAACAAAATATCTTTTAAAAGATTCTCTTGCCTTAAGATAAATGTAGGGGCAATGCATTTAGATAGCTTTGGGAAATTAAATACATATTCACAAGTTCAGTTAACCCTAAAGTCTTTTTAAAGTGGCCTATAATTTTCAAAAGAATATGGATCTTTAATTAGTATGTTTCTGGAATATCCATACTAGCAATGTTCAGGTTATCCTTTGCAATTTCAGTAATCATGACAATATAAAATGTGACTAAATACAGTCAACTAAAATGCAAATAACTGTATCTCTAAAGTACATATTTGTATTTTCATGCTTCTGGGAAAAGGTTCTGTCTCCCCCCCATGCAAGGGCACACACATAGACACATACACATACACTGTATCAGAAGAAGGGGTGCTAATTCCTGGCATACTTGTCTCTGAATATAGCTATTTAATATGACCTAGACCAATTCTTCTCACCCCCTGTAAGATTTCCAAACTGCCACCATCTCTGGCGGTGCAGAAGGGGCACACCTAAGACCCAAGCAGCACACAGGCAAGGAGCCTACCGCTCCCCCCCCAGTAGGCACATCATAGCAATGCAGACTTGCCGCCAACGTCTACGTACTGTGTATACAGATGAAGAAGCATATCTGAAATGTGAATGCTCAAAAAGTAATACACAACGCTGTATATTACCAAGCTACATGGGTAAAAGGAATGTTAAGTAATCTAAGGTTCTTTTCTTTACTATGCTTTTTAAAATAAGTAGACATGGCAAAAAAACAAAAGGGCAAGTTTCCCAGGATTCAAATAATGATCTGATAGTGAAGACAGAGAAATTTTTCTTAACTTTCCCAGTTTTCTGCAAAGTAGTTTTGTGCTCAGAACTCCACATTACAGGACAATTTGAATTCAATAAAGACATATGTAATTTTATGACCTTATTCTAGACTATAACTTATTTGAACAGTATTCCTCTAAAAGCCCTGCCTGTATTCATCACTATAACACAAGTTCTAAATATTTTTCTTTGTATCATCTAGTATTATGAAATCAAGACAGACTCTTAGATGATACCTTAGTATTATACACTTATTTTAAAATGCTCAATTTGCCATGAAAATGATTTGTGACCAACAAAAATGTGATACTGTAATATGTTTCAAAGTAATAAAACACCCGTGGTTGCATTTTAAAGTTTAAGAGAAAAGAAGAATATACTAACCTGAAAAATGTATTGAATGTTACTCACTAGATATAACAGATTTTAACAAATTTACTCCTATTAATTTCCCAGAAAACTGCTACAAAAAAAAACATATCATTTATGTCTGTCAAACATAAAAGGACAAAGAAAAGCACACTTCTGACATATAGTATTTGTTTGTTCAGTTTTGTAATGCCATAACAGTGACCTTGATTTATATATTTTACTTAAAGAAATCACAATTTATATTTTCAATTACACAGATTTTACTACATTAATAAACTTTACTCTCTTCCAGGGTAAATGCCTTCTCTGGAAATAAACATATCACTTGACATCTTTCTATTACATTTTGTTTCTGAATGCATGCTTGATAGATCAAATGAACAGAGTCCTTGAAATTACACTTGAAAGTGGACCAAATTAAGATTCCAATAGTATTGATTACCCCCTGTAATGTAATTTAAAATGTGTAAACCGCCACTCAAAATAGAAGTGCAATACCTGACATTTAATCATTTGGCAGTCTTTTAAGCATAGGTGAATTACTGCACTGTTATTTGAACTGAAGAATCTCTTAATATATATGTTACAGATTTTGTATGATGCAAAACTTTACAGCAAGCTATTTGAATGTTTATTAAAAAAATTCTCAAAATGACATGAAAACATGTTTATTGTATAAATAAAAGCACTTACACATTGAGAGTGTACATGATTTAATAATTTACATCATCATAAGAAAACTGGGGCATAAGTTAATTTGTACAAACTACCACACTATATTCACATTCATGTTCATTATAAAATGATTTAATTTTTACCTTAGTAATAGATTCTGTTTACACTATTTTAAAAGCATTAAAAATGTGAATTGCCTTCTAGCAGAAAAATCCTGGTAATGTATTCTCTATGGCTAATGTTTATGTAAGATTTTCTAATGTGTACAGATTAGAAAACTGAGCACTAGAAAAATATGTAATTGTCCTGAAGGCCAAAATGACCCTAGTATTTGAAATAATGTTAATTTGGGAATTTGGAAGGAAAGTGATGATTTCACAAATCTTATTTCTAGATTTATGTTCTCCTCATTAGCATAAGCAAAATTTGAAAAGGGGCTAAATGCAAATAAAATTCTATGGATTAAAAAAAAAAGGATTATCTAATGTGAAGTACAAAACAACTGTCTGACAACCAGCTTGGATTGGTATAGAATATCAGTTTTGTTAAGAGGAAGGGTTCTGAGGTTAAAAAATTTCAGAAAAAATTGAGTCAAATAAAATTGAGATTTTCTGTACCTTAGGTTTTATTAAGCTTTCTGAGGAAGATGAGGCTTTCCTAAATACATTTGGTCCTGGGAACTTCTTCAGACCTCCTATGACCAAAAGTCATAGGAAGACCTTTGGTAAAGGATGAGTCAAAGAGAAGCATGTAAAAGTTCTAACTCAGAGTGTCACTTGACAAAACTCATATGACTCATGTCATACCATTTTAAAAGTTTGACCTCAACTCTGAGCATCCAAATAAGGAAAATTATAACTGACCTCAGAATAGTACAATAACTCAACCAACTGTACAAAGTGGATGTTAAGATTCCACGCTGCTGAGTCATGGTATCACCCTTATTCAACATGAATGATACACAGTCTGTTTATATGATCTCGTTCCTACAACACTGCTAATTAGAATTCTGTATCTTTTATGGCTCAGTTAACATGCTCTTACATTATCAAATATATGTTCATGAAAAAAATTAACAGCCAGAGGACAAAATTACATGAATTATTTATTCACACATTTTTATAAATCTGGCCAAATGAATTTGACAGCTAATTATGTAAAATTATCAATATCAACAAGGGTATACATTATTTCCTTTCCAGGTTTTTTTAAAGTGAAAGTTGATCGACAATTCTGTATCTTTATAAAAGGTTTTTTTCTTTTCAAGAGACTACCATTCATCCTCCATTTTTATGAAACTTCCATGTAAAACTATATTATTAATTTGATCACAAGCCATATTAAAATTATGTTAATTTGTATTCACCTTTAAGCTAGAAGATATTCAGTTAAAGTGTAATAAATGTATGTGGTTTACTAACTCTTCATTTAGAAAGACTGAGGTGTGTTTGCCAAGAAAGGGACTGATTAACTACAACAACTTATATCAGTAATCTTAAAATGCTAAGAACCTGGTGATTCCACTTTCAATTTTCATAGTAATGCCACTCAGAAATGCTGTCTACCATGCTCAGGACCCACATTACACTTACTGAGAAAGACTTATGGGTTTACTAATGTCAAAATCACAGACTAATGCTGTCAAGAAAGTCAAACCTATGATTTCTAAACATTCAAACAAAGTGGTAGGTTACTTGATTTTTTAAAAATTTTATAAATAGCTAATAGCAGTATGTATAAACAATTTAGTTTAAAATAACAAACTTAAATATTGACATTTCATTAAAAATATGTCATTTGCAGAAAACCTAAATTTAAACAAAGATGCCATTTTAGGTTATCTAGACAGAGAAAGAAGTTATGTTCATTAAGAATTTTGTTCCACAGAAGACAAAAAAACACACTGAAGAAAAACATATACTGCAAAAAATCAAAAAAGGAAAAACAATGCCTCCTGGAATTTTATTTCACCATAGATTAATTTATGGTCCACCTAATGTGCCTGACGTGCTGCGATTCATGGGGTCACAAAGAGTCGGACACAACTGAGCGACTGAACTGAACTGAATCAAATGTGACTCAGGATAAAATTTTAGGAACTACAATTTTCTTCACAGGCAAAGAGTGACAAGTTTCTGTTTTCTGATTATGTGAGCAAATAAAAAGCCCTACTATAAAGATGGCACAAAATCTAGGCTTCCCTTTCTGGCTCACCTTCAAATACCAACAACTGCAAACAAATTTTTTCAAAATATAATTTGTAACCTTCAGGTAAGTATAAATTAGTTTTATTTAGGCTTTCATCATTTAGCTTCTTATACAATCTATCTTTTCAAAATATAATATCTATCTTGTAATTAAGAAAGAAAATTAAAGTTAAGAGGTATTTATATCACTTAATTATACACCTATGTTGATTATGCAGAGATCTCTAAAGTTATAACCTTACTAAAAGCAATAATATTCCAAATACAAAAACATCTCTTTTATTGCTTTACACTGTGAGCTAAAGTAAAAACTCAGAGAAGAGATTCAATATATGGAATATGGAATAGCCTTAGAAGCTTTAATTCTAAGGAGTCCAGTTCATTTCTTCTAAGCAGAGAAACTCACAGTATTTCTTCAGCCTTCAAATTCTAGACATTCAAATTGCCATTGTGCCCTGCAAAAACTAATAACAGGCAAAATCATCATTTGGTAACAACCACATGGTTTTTGTCTTTAATGTTTTGTCTCTAATTATATTCCACAGAAGCATTTTCTCAAGAGGAGAAATTTTTACTGTCTAAGGCTTGTAACTCAAACCAGTGTATTATACTAGTAGGATAAAGTTGACCTTATAATTTCCACATAACACAAACAAAACCCTGAAACCCTTAAGAATATGTGAAATATAACCTTTCCTGTAGCTTCAATTAAAAAAAAACAAAACATGGACTCGGCTTAATAGCAACAACTGAAATGAGAAATGAATAGTTCCATTACCTACATAGATGAACATCTCCTATTTCTTTCAGAAGAAAGATCATCACGAGTAACATACTCTTTATAAATTTGCCCTTAAAAATGATTTGGAACATAAACTGCCAAAATCACTGTCATAAAAGTTTAAAGTATTTTTATGTTTAATATCAAGTCAAATTGGTTACTTATACCACTAGTGAATTTTATATTTGAGTTACACTGAAAACTATAGAAAAAGAATATGGTTTTTAAAATATATTATCTCCACTACTGAAACCAGAGATCATTTACATTCTCTGATCACTATGAACACACATAGAACACAGTATAAATATCCAAAGTGTAATACAGGATACTCACATCGTCATATACGAAACTCACAACCCCTTGTTGCAAGTGGTCTCTTCTCCTAAAGAAATCTTTAAACAAGAAATTATTTTCTGTGTTATAGTTTAAAATCTAGTTTTAAATAACTGGTGCCCCCAGGTATTACAAAAAGAATAATTTTACACTCTAGTAAATCTTGTGATTTTTTTATGTCCCAGGTCACTGAGATATGAAGAAAATTTTCCAAAACTGAGCTATAACATTTTTTCACTATTTATATTCCTAAAGTTTTAAAGCCTTAGAACTCTGATAAGATTTAACAATGAATAATGAGGGGAAGACACGTAATACTATCACTTTGTTGAAGAAAATGAGGGACATCATTTGGGGAAAAAAGTCCCATAATGCTGTGCCCATAAATGGTCCATACCTGTCAATGCTCGAAGCTTCACACAGCAGGCAACATAATCATCAAAGAAGATTCTGCCATTCTTGCCGTAACGTTTGACAATGGTAGTTACTGTTTGAGGACTCAACCTATAACCTAGAAAAAGGGATTGCTAGATTAAAACTTCTAAAACTACACATCATAAGAACACCATTAACCAACAATGTATTCTTGTTAATAAAGTTATAAAACAAATTAACTTTCAGAATTCACCAAATAAAAATATATATCAGAAACAAAACACATTCCTATTGAAATTGATCGGGAAAGGTTTTATTACTAATGGCAAAAGTGGTACATAAATTTCACAATTCCAACTCTATAAAAAGTCAAAGCTAGGAAAAAGAAAACAATTATCTTTTTGTGCTTGTAAAATATATTTTCATTTTGAAATAATGTCTAATGTAGTCATAGGTTTTTTAATTCATCAGTTTTTAAACCCTGTAATTTTATAGTTCTTTAAAAACATCAAAGCAAAGATTATTAGTGATCTTTGATATCATTCAAACCTGTATTTCCCATTGACTGTATTGTCTTAGAGTCAAAGAAAATTTAAGATTCAACATGGTTACTTAGAGGGGGAAGAAATAGGGAAATGTTATTCCATTCTGGCCTATAACCCTTATTATGTTTCTTCATAGATTTTTCATCTTAACCAGTCTTTTTACTCTTTCCTTAGTTCTTTTCTATCTAGCCCAGTGGACTCCAAGACTTTTTGAATGCATACTTCGAGTAAAAAGTTTTGGATCATTCACTCCCATTATATGTATATTATTTAGTCTTAAATTCTATATAAGTATTACTATTTATTTAAATTTTAAAATATACAAAAAACTAAAATTTAAAATGGGATAAAAGTAATTAGAAATATAAATTATTTTACTTGTTGCTCCCCCCTAGTGATGGTCCTATGTATTTAATGAGATGTGTATATTTTACTGTGAAGAATGCTGCCCTAGAAATGCTGTCTTTGTATATTACTGGATTAGATATAGACAAAAGACATTCATCCAGTCAAAGGGAAAAATAATGAAAATAAATGCAACAGAAGATAATTCTACAAATAGCTATAATGAAATGCAATCCAGGAAACTTACTAAAAGTAACTGAAAGGAAAGACATAAATTAATAGAAGTCAAATATGCAAGTGAATGTTATTACATGCAAATAAACCCAGCTTCCTACTAGAGAGTTATGATCCGGGTGGATGTGGGACTGATAAAATTCACAAGATTTTCCATAGCATTCTCAGCAAAAACAAATTGAATATTTCAAAATATATCTGAAGACCTAAAATTTGAATAATACAGAATGCCTCTTTGTTACTTAAATTCAACTGCCTATGTGAATTCTTTGGTGGTTTTCTTTTTTCCAAATGGCTATATTAATTTTCCAACATTGTGCTGAATTAAGAACCAAGTTTAATTCATTAGGAATTAAGACTCTATAATTAAACTATAGAAGTTTATATGGACAGGACTATCCCTAAAATGACAATTTATTAAAATGTCTATTTATAAAACAAAATCATGGTTTTGACTTTAAACTGAAATTTGAGATAATTTACACTTGTTCAGATTTCTGAAAAGTACAATCTTTCAAAAGTTAGTTTTGTTACAAAAGCATTTTGTTTAGAAATGAATGTAAATAAAATCACAAGCATAAATACAATCAAGAAAACTACTTAAAACTATGTTACTGTAAGCAAGTTAAATGGACTGTATGTAGTCCATGGAATTCTCCAGGCCAGAATATTGAAGTGGGTAGCCTTTCCCTTCTCCAGGGGATCTTCCTAACTCAGGGATTGAACCCAGGTCTCCCACATTGCAGGCGGATTATTTAACCAGTTGAGCCACAAGGAAAGCCCAAGAATACTGGACGGGTAGCCTATCCCTTCTCCAGAGGGTCTTCCTGGTATTGAGCTGGGGTCTCCTGCATTGCTGGCAGATTCTTTACCAACTGAGCTATGACGGAAGCCCTGAGCAAGTTACACACCATTCATATTGTCATTTTTTGAAAGAAAACAGACTGAGAACTTTAGCTTATCAGAGATATGATAAAAATAAAGTTACAGTCTTTTGAGATACTCTAAAATGCAGACTTCTCATTTTGAGGTTTTCTGTTTTTTGGGTGTCTACTGTGTGTTCTACACTACATAAAAAAGAAGAACAACTAGACTATGTATGGAGACCTGTTATTGAGATAAGCTTTTGCCATCAAATTAGAGATCTTACCAAGTTACAGAAGTATATAATATAAATGATGAGTACAAACAATTAGAATAAATTTAAGTATATTCAACATAGGAAATTCAGAAACTGTTTTATCAACCAGAATGCATGAAAGATTATTCTTTGAAAAGCTCACAAATAAAATGGTTTTGTTAAAGACATTTAATCAGAATGTACCTATAACCTTGAACTCAAACTGGACAATAGCTGCTGAAATAATAAACCCTTTTATTACTTAGAAGTTTAAACAATTAAGATTCATCTGATCAAAGAACAAAGATGACCTGGATTTATTTAAAGAATTTTAATATGCTTACCCATAGCAGCAATGGCTTGATTCAGTTCATGATGCTCTACTGAGCCACTTCCGTCTTTATCAACAGTTACGAAGTTTTGCTTCCAGGAGTTAAGAGCTGCCCAAAGTTCTTTGAATTCATTAAATCCCATTTTTCCTGTGTAATCTCTCTGATAGTTTTATTAATGAAAATAAATTCTGATACCAAAGAGAATTTAACCTGGAATCAAAATTCCAAAGAACTGACTAAAAAATTGTGAGCTCACTTCTGCAAGAGTTAGCCAATTTAGCATATAAATAGATTTGTGTAAAAATGGAAAAGAATGGAATTCAAATAGGATGTTACAAAGTATTTTTAAACACTCTAGTTTACTATAATCATTTATACCTAACAACTGCCTTAAGGGTAATTATTCCATATTCTAGTATTTTTTGTTTTTACTCAAGGATACATCCAACATGGCAATCATAATTCTGCAGGTTTCCAAACTGAAGGCTATAAAACATATTTATTATTTGAATTAAATTCTGCCCTATTTATGTAAAATTACAACATTTTCTGTTTTTAAAACAAAACATTTACCAACTGCCAAAACTATACATCACTCAGTGAACAAACTCTGATTGTTAGGCCGGCATAGTGAAAGAAAAAAAAAAAGACAAAAATTACTACCTTCATACTACTCACATTTACTAAAGGAATTTGGGTAATCAAATAAGCAATTATAAAATACTGAAAACTAAACAAGGGGAAAAGAGGGTTTTAGTCTTCCTAACACAAATGACAAGTCAGCTTAAGTAGTTCTCACATACTGGCATCACAAAACTTGAAAGTGTTAGAGATTTGGTTAAAGCTTAGGGCATATGGGAATGAGAGGCATATAATGACTTCAGATGAGGACCAGATCATACGTCTTGAATGCCACCCTAAAGGTTCAGACCAATGGAGGTTACTAAAGGATTGGAGAAGGAAATGGCAATCCACTCCAGTATTCTGGCCTGAGGAATCCCATGGACAGAGGAGCCTGGCGGGCTACAGTACATGGGGTCGCAAAGAATTGGACAGGGCTTAGTGACTAATCAACAGCAAAGGATTTTAAGGAATATAGGAGCAATTCTAAAATTTCCATTTCAAAAATAGTAGTTGACAAAGAAAGACTACACAGAGAGTAAAGTATGATGAATCTGGATGTAGGTAAATCATTTGGAAGTTTACTGCACTCAACCAAATAAGAAAAAGATGAGTTTCAGAACTGAAAGTAACTGCTTTTTCCTGGGGGGAGGAGGAAAGAAAGGAAGAAGAAATATAGATAATAAGATAGTTTGCTATCTTAAATCAGAAATATTAACACTTCCATATTTAAAGAACTATGAATGAGGACTTATTGGGCAAAATTTAATTTTTTCTCATCCTTATCATACATTCAATTAGCATGCTGATTTATCTCAAGACTAATTATATATAGTCCTAATGAAGGAGATATTATGTCAAGTACAGTTCAGTGAAGTTTACAAAGTTCTTACTAGTAGTTCCTTAAGATAAACAAATGAATAAGCAAAAATGCTTAAAATTATTTATGCTATTTGATAAAATATTTTGAAATTTTTATAAAGAAAAGAACTATTTCAGCTAAATTTTAGACCCATTAAAGAAAATTATAAAACAACCCACAAATTAAAAGAAACTTTCTTTAATGTTTCACATGTTATCAATGGTAGAATAATGGTTACGGTATTTTCAGAACGGCAATTCAACTGACACTGAATGAATAGTTATTATGAACCAGCAGTGCGTGTTCTGTGATTTAACATAAACATGCCTAACCTATAATAGTCCCAGTTTTACAAATAAAGCAACTGTGGCCCAGAAAGATAAAGTATCCGAAGTTCAAAGAGCTAACAGGTGGAAGAGAGAGGATTGGGGACCAGTGCTCTTTCACACAAAAACTTCTCAGGCAGGGACAGGCAGAAATCTCTGGAATGGCATTCCATCATTTTGTCCAGTAAATTAGATCTATTTTGCCTTAAAATTAACATAGCACACATTCTTTAAGTAGAAGAATCTGAATGGATGATAATAAATGACAAAAATTCAGTCATCAAATAATCAGCTCTTCAATCAGTCTCAAAATAGAACCAAGCAAATGTCAAAGTAAATAACCTTGACAAAGAATAGATGAAGAGAAGTTTTAGGCGAGTTGACAAATTTTCACTGTCTCCCCACACCACATTAGAAAGGACAGAATTAAACTGCATTTTTACAATTTGTAATCCTTTAGAGAAGAAGAGAGGAAACCAAGGAACAAAACTTTTCAAGTTGAAAAGTAGGTGGACATAAGTTGACAACTTCCATCTGAGAAAGTGGCTTCCTGACCTTGCAATAAGAAAAGCTGAGAAGCAGCCTCATTATCCTGGAGGAGACCCCAAACTTTCACAAATTGGCAGTACATCTGAAAATGGGTGTGAATGAAGAGACAAAAACGCAAGGACTGGTTGAATGCTTATTTAAGGAGCCTTTGAAGCCCCAAATCTTCTTGCTTCAGCCAGATGGCTGCCCTGTCTACTCCCAAGCCAGCAGACATCTGGGGTTACATTTTCTGGAGGGGTCTATGCACTGCAGGAAACCAGGCACTGTTGAAGACAGGGCTATCTATTAAAACAAGGAAATAAAATGACAATTTACAAAAGACTGAGAACCCTGCTGAGTCCTCCCTCCTTGGCTCCAGAGAGCAGATCAACTGGACAACCAGTCCCAAAAGAAATCCCTAAAGATCCTGACGCCCAGTGTTGCAGGACAAACCGCCCAGCTGAACCACCAGGCTCTGAAGTCTAGCGTCAACACCCAGCCCAGCTCTCAGGGCTTCTAACCAGTATTTTAGTTAAACATGAGCAACCAAGCATCATCAGACATCTGAGAAAGGCAGCTAACATGAAAGACAGTCAAATGAACAAACCAGGGAAAAAACATTGAAGAAGTAGGTTATGTAGGAGGAAAAAAACTTGGGGAAAAAAAAAAAAACATTAAAAATCTCAGAGAGATAAGGAAAGACATCACACTCATGAAAAAAAAGAACAACTGCTTTTGGATTTTAAAAACATGATAGGAGAAATGAAAGCCTCAATAGAACTTCAGGAGAACATATACTAAAATTGGAATAGTACAGAGACAATTAGCATGGCCTTTGCACAAGGATGACACTCAAGTTCCCGAAGTAATAAAAAAAAAAAAAAGAAAGAAAGTTGAGGTTGTTGTTTACTCTCTGTAGCCTGCCAGGTTCCTCTGTTCATGGGATTTTCCAGGCAAGAATACTGGAGTGGGTTGTCATTTCCTTCTCCAGGAGATCCTCCTGACCCAGGGATCAAACCTGTGTCTCCCGCATTGCTGGCAGGTTCTTTATCACTAAGCCACCCAGGATTTCTCCAAAAGTAGAAGAAACCAAGAGGCAGGAGAGAAAAAGAAAAATGACCCAATCCAAATGGCAGACATTCCACAAAGAGAAAATGGAGAAAAGGACACTGAAGAAAACTGTTCAGAATGAAAGCAAATGAGTCTCGATTGGAAACTCCTTCTGTATCCCCCACACACCAAGGAACAGCACTGTGACATTTCAGACCAAGGGCAAAGAGAAGCTCTCACAAGCCCCTACACACTAAAAACAAATGACATATAGGCAGAAAACAAAAAGATCAAACAATAATGGAAGCTGGAAACAATGGAGCTTAAAACTCTAAGTCAAAATGTTTTGTAATCTGGAGTTCTATACCTGGCTAGTCACTTCATTCTGAGGACACAATGAAAGCATTTTCACAGAAAGTCTCAAAAGATTTGTTTCCCATGTACTTTTATTAAGAAGCTAATTATAATGCATTTTATCAAATTTAAGATGAGAACAAGCGATGGAATGGAGACCCAACTCAAGAGAGAGAGGAAAGGGCTCCAGATGAGTGCATCATGACAGCTATGCACAGAAAAACGAGGCACAACAGAAAGCTCCAGGATGGGGATTAATTTCAGAAAAAGCAAACAGTTATAGAAAAAGGAAAATTAATCATATATTATTCTAAGACTCAGGAAGAGCATTTAGATAGTAACAATAAGGCAAATGCTGATTACTGACCTAATGAAAATTACTTAACAGCAATACTGGTTGGAGAGGAAGGGAAGGGCTCCTGTGCATAGGGCAGGGACACGGGTGAAAGGGTTACATCCTCACTGTCCACAGCAGGACATAATCATTGATCATCATCTAAACTGAAAACCAACAGCAATAAAAGCATGCTATTTGAGATATGGAGGCAAATTTCAAAAGAATTAGCTGAAAGAAGTTGAAAGGGAATTTTTCTACAAGTGGTTAACGTCGGGGAGGGGAACGCACACTGAACAGTATTTACTTAACAAGATTTGTAGCATTATTTGACTCTGCATTATGTGTGTGAGTGTATGTGATAAAAAAGTTTTAAAAAATATTTCAAGTATGGAAACAAAAAAGTTAGAAAATGAATTTCCTAGTGCAATTTCGACAGAAAGAAGAAAAAAAAGATCTCACGAGAATAAGTTCCACTAATTCCAGACTGTGTTAAACACTTCTGAAGGTCTTCAGCACCCACTTCACCATCCTGTTAAAAAATAATTATACCCTGATTAATAAAAGAAGTTGTGTAAAAGCAAACTAAAATGCTAACTAGCTGCTCAAGGCCAATGAATAAATATGCAGTCATCATAATATTACTCTATTATCAACTACAAAATTATATAGAGAAAATTACTGACGACAAAGACACATGAAAGAACATCACACAACATGAATACTTTTTCACAATCAAATTTTATTCTATTAAATTATGCAGGCATTTCACATATAATTTATATTCCCTACTTCTGAAAAACAGCATAATCACTTTGTCCTATAATAATGCAAAGTAAAATCTTATGAGAATCGTTATACTTCTACTATAAAAAGTTAGAAAAATGCCTAAATTGTGTTCAGAGAAGTCTCAAAAATTTTCTTTCATGCTTCTTTTGAGGGGAGCTTATTTCTAAAGGATACTGAATCTTTAACTGGGAAGAGAAAATATCATTTTCCTCTACATCTTTACTCTCAGCTTGAGAGTGCCCCTACATTTTGGTGTTATTCTTCTGAGTTCTGTCCAAATATTCTTTGCCATTCTTATGGGAAAAAAAATCTTTTATCACAAATAAGAACTCACAGTCAAAGTGGAACAGATTAAATACTCTCATTATGTTTCAGTACCTCATCCTATTTTCTACAAAAATAAAGAGTAGAATAATTTACTTGGAAGCATCTCATACATGGTCATGAATTCAAAACAACAGCTCTGGAAAAGGATTAAGGAGGCAAATTTAAAGCATGTAATTTATAAGAATCTAAAAAATAGCTTTTAAGTTTCATTAGGTCCCATTTGTTTAGTTTTGCTTTTATTTCCAATATTCTGGGAGGTGGGTCATAGAGGATCTTGCTTTGATTTATGTCAGAGAGTGTTTTGCCTATGTTCTCCTCTAGGAGTTTTATAGTTTCTGGTCTTACATTTAGATCTTTAATCCATTTTGAGTTTATTTTTGTGTATGGTGTTAGAAAGTGTTCTAGTTTCATTCTTTTACAAGTGGTTGACCAGTTTTCCCAGCACCACTTGTTAAAGAGGTTGTCTTTTTTCCATTGTATATCCTTGCCTCCTTTGTCAAAGATAAGGTGTCC
This sequence comes from Dama dama, assembly GCF_033118175.1. Lineage (NCBI taxonomy): Eukaryota > Metazoa > Chordata > Mammalia > Artiodactyla > Cervidae > Dama > Dama dama. Next base: position 36,662,371 of record NC_083713.1, read on the forward strand.
ATAGGTTCGTGGATTTATCTCTGGGCTTTCTATTCTGTTCCATTGATCTATATTTCTGTCTTTGTGCCAGTACCATACTGTCTTGATGACTGTGGCTTTGTAGTAGAGTCTGAAGTCAGGCAGGTTGATTCCTCCAGTTCCATTCTTCTTTCTCAAGATTACTTTGGCTATTCGAGGTTTTTTGTATTTCCATACAAATTGTGAAATTCTTTGGTCTAGTTCTGTGAAAAATACCGTTGGTAGCTTGCTAGGGATTGCATTGAATCTATAGACTGCTTTGGGTAGAATAGCCATTTTGACAATATTAATTCTTCCAATCCATGAACACGGTATGTTTCTCCATCTGTTTGTGTCCTCTTTGATTTCTTTCATCAGTGTTTTATAGTTTTCTATGTATAGGTCCTTTGTTTCTTTAGGTAGATATACTCCTAAGTATTTTATTCTTTTTGTTGCAATGGTGAATGGTATTGTTTCCTTAATTTCTCTGTCTGTTTTTTCATTGTTAGTATATAGGAATGCAAGGGATTTCTGTGTGTTAATTTTATATCCTGCAACTTTACTATATTCATTGATTAGCTCTAGTAATTTTCTGGTAGAAACTATAGGGTTTTCTATGTAGAGGATCATGTCATCTGCAAACAGTGAGAGTTTTACTTCTTCTTTTCCTATCTGGATTCCTTTTACTTCTTTTTCTGCTCTGATTGCTGTGGCCAGCACTTCCAACACTATGTTGAATAGTAGTGGTGAGAGTGGGCACCCTTGTCTTGTTCCTGATAAGTAAGGTGAAAAGACAGCCCTCAGATTGGGAGAAAATAATAGCAAATGAAGAAACAGACAAAGGATTAATCTCAAAAATATACAAGCAACTCCTGCAGCTCAATTCCAGAAAAATAAATGACCCAATCAAAAAATGGGCCAAAGAACTAAACAGACAGTTCTCCAAAGAAGACATACAGATGGCTAACAAACACATGAAAAGATGCTCAACATCACTCATTATTAGAGAAATGCAAATCAAAACCTCAATGAGGTACCATTACACGCCAGCCAGGATGGCTGCTATCCAAAAGTCTACAAGCAATAAATGCTGGAGAGGGTGTGGAGAAAAGGGAACCCTCTTACACTGTTGGTGGGAATGCAAACTAGTACAGCCGCTATGGAAAACAGTGTGGAGATTTCTTAAAAAACTGGACATAGAACTGCCATATGACCCAGCAATCCCACTTCTGGGCATACACACTGAGGAAACCAGATCTGAAAGAGACACGTGCACCCCAATGTTCATCGCAGCACTGTTTATAATAGCCAGGACATGGAAGCAACCTAGATGCCCATCAGCAGATGAATGGATAAGGAAGCTGTGGTACATATACACCATGGAATATTACTCAGCCATTAAAAAGAATTCATTTGAACCAGTCCTAATGAGATGGATGAAGCTGGAGCCCATTATACAGAGTGAAGTAAGCCAGAAAGATAAAGAACATTACAGCATACTGACACATGTATATGGAATTTAGAAAGGTGATAACGATAACCCTATATGCAGAACAGAAAAAGAGACACAGAAATACAGAACAGACTTTTGAACTTTGTGGGAGAATGTGAGGGTGGGATATTTCAAAAGAACAGCATGTATACTATCTATGGTGAAACAGATCACCAGCCCAGGTGGGATGCACGAGACAAGTGCTCCGGCCTGGTGCACTGGGAAGACCCAGAGGAATCGGGTGGAGAGGGAGGTGGGAGGGGGGATCGGGATTGGGAATACATGTAAATCCATGGCTGATTCATATCAATGTATGACAAAACCCACTGGAAAAAAATAATAATAATAATAAAAAAAAAATTAAAAAAAAATAATAAAAAATAAAAAGCCAAAAAAAAAAAAAAAGAATCTAAAAAATAAACAAACAAAACTTTCACAAACTAATTCTAAGAAGTATTATAAACACGTCTAAGGAGCATTATAAACACTTCTAAGGAGTATTATAAACATTATCAGGCAAGTGAGAGACTAACTTTTAAATTTGAGGAAGTTTAAAAAAACTCAGTAGTTATAATAAATTATGTTTTAATGCAATATTGAAAAAAAAAACTAATGCAAAAAAATCTGTGAAAAAATATCCAGTTTTTAAATAAAGGCTCTGACCCTATGTTTGCACCATTCACCTCATTTGTCTCTCTTGATATTGACCCTGTTGAGGTCTATCAAGCCTGTTAGATTTACCTGATGGTCTTAAATTTCTGAGATATTTAAGTATATACCAGTTTATTTATTGCATTTTAATCTGCTTGTTTTGGGGAAATAAACCCAAGTATTTGGTAGAACAAAAAGTTAAGGAAAGTGTCAAATAGTACAATCATAGCAAATCATTGTTGACAACTGTTACAATGAAATAGTTTGTAAATCAAATAAAGGTCTCTAAATATACATGTCTGGTTCTTATATTTTAAGTTGTAGTTTTATAAAATGAGTTTATTATATAGTCAGCTATAGATTACATACTTTTTCCCAGTATTATACTACTTAAGAGTTCCTTGAAGATAAGAGTGGTATAAGGCAACAGGATTGCATTTAGCTGCAAATAGTAGAAAATATTATCAAAAGGGTTTAAACAAATAAATGTTTATTGAGGCTAGGCAGATCAAGACTCTGTGGTAACTTAACAAGGCCATCAATCTTTTTTCATATTTCCAAATCCCCCATCCATGGGCCTTTATCCCAAGCTTCTGGCCTTAAGATCACAAGATGGCTACAGCCGCTCCATACTTCAAGTCCCCTTTCCAGGCAAGTAGTCCCCTTTCCACAAGAAGAAAAAGGGCTAACACTAGTTTCAGCTGAGCTTTCCTCATTTGGAAAAGGAAAGCATCCTAAAGAAATTGCACCTACATCTCAATGGCCAGTATTATCGCACATAGCTACCTTTATACAAAGGTGTCTGAGACAGGATTAGGGTTTTCCAACCTCTAATACACATGAAAAGGGAAAAGGACATTTTGAATGAAATTTGGGTAGCCAAAACAAAATGTTTGCAACATATAATAATTCTGTGTATATATATTTCTAGAAAGACATACGGGACCTAGTGAACATTTAAATGAATGAATAATGAATGGAAAATGTTATTAAACTTCTCTGAAATTCTAACCACTCAATAAATCTTCTTGACTACTGTAAAAGGGAAGAGACATGGTCTGTGTCAAGACTCAAGAGTGAATCTCTGTCTCTGCTCATTAGATTGGTATTTGCACCTTCATTCCACCCCATTTCTTTTACCTTTTCCTGATCTGCTTTACCATCAAGGCTCTCCCAGAAACATCCACAGTTCACAAGTCTCTGTGATCCTCTGTCACAGCTTCCTCAAGAAGATTTACTTAGAGATCACTTCTTCCCAGATCCTATCTGGCTCAGTCTCCATGTACCACCCTGGTTTCTCCTAACATGTTAGACACCAAACTAACAGACTTTTTAATCAGATAATTATGACCACCCTAATTTCTGATCTCAGGAGAAAAACTGGATAATTTTAAAATACAAATTTCATATACATTTTAAATGATACACTAAATAAAAGAGCTTGACATTTGTTTTAGATTGCAATAATTTTTTTAAAACTGGTATTTGTGCTGTATATTTAACATTTTACCTGGCCAGCAATAGCAAGGAAGCATTTCCACATGGGGTCTCCTGTTGAAATACTGCCTGGATAAGCCGGGTGTCCAGGGTATCCTGGCTGTCCCATTGGATTGCCAAAATTTCCAAACTAAAAGAGTGAAAAGGGATGAGGTTATTAACATAAATATTAGCCATTAAACACTAAATTTGGTTTAAAAGAAAATATTTATGAGAAGTCCGTTGAAAAGTAAAAATTGAGTTACTGAAACTTCCCAAATTATCACAAAAGCTGTTTGCTACAAACTGTTGGTTGCCCTGTATTACTTAATTCATCTCACTAACAAATATTATCCAATGTTCTTTAAAGTGTTAAAGAAAAAAGAAGTCTCTAGCCTCTAAGAATGAGGCACACATTAAAAAAGTATTTATCATCATCACCGAAGCAAAAAGTTAAAAAATATAAGAAAATTTCACCTATAGTAAAATGAAAAAGTAGAAAACCTAAAGATACATACATAGAAGAAGAATACATAGTAAATAAAATGAAATTGCGACCATGACCAAATCATGGGAAAGTGCATAGGGCTGAAACATCCTGTCCACCAAAAAACATGTATTGTTTTAAAAAGCAAGACACCAATGAAGAAAACAATAAGGTGGTAATTCAAACCATGGTCCTCTTGAAAATAAGAATAACAAGAATAGCAACAATAGTAATAGCAAATCTTTATTGAGAGCTTGTTGTATCTTAAGCACTGTTCTAACTACTTTCTCCCTACCCTGTGATTTCCCAACAAGTCGGAAAGTACTATGCCCTTTTTTCAGTTGAGGTCATAAAACATCGAGCAGTTTCCCGAATTAGTTAAAGTAAAATGGCTAGTATCAGGTAAACCATGATTCAAATACAGGTAGTCTGACCTCAGAGCTTACATACTGTTTGTTTCCTGCTTTGGCTCTGGTCATTGTTTTCTTTTTACTCTGGAACTTGGTATGCCTTCTTTTATATCTTAGAGAGGCATTTTGCTTGCTTGTTGCTCTGTCATCTGTGACTCACTGCGACCCCACGGACTGGAGCCTGTCAGGCTCGTCTGTCCATGGAATTTTCCCAGCAAGAATACTGGAGTGGGTTACCATTTCCTCCTCCAGGGGATCTTCCTGACCCAGGGATTGAACCCACATCTCCTGCGTTGCAGTTGAATTCTTTACCCCTGAACCACTGGAAAGTCCAGAGAGGCATTTTTTTCAGTGTTTTTAATGAGTCTGGAGGATGAAGAAATATCTTGACTACTTTTGAAGAATGAGCAGAGATTGATGGAAGTCAAAAAGAGAAAAGAATTATAAGTATTGGTTGCGGGGAGTGGAGCAGAAAGGAGCCTTTTGTAGCCGTTTGAAAAGCTGCAGTTTGGGATACCCTAATGGCAAAACAAATGACATATGGGAACTCCAGGAAATGTGCTCAGGGATGCAACCAAAAACTAGATTAGAGAGCAATAAATACAAGACAGGAAACAATAAACGTTAAAATAATATAATGAATTTTTTAAAAAGTGACTGTGTAAGAGTTACTTCTTTGGGACTCCCCTGCTAGTCAGTGGTTAAGAATCTACCTGTTAAAGCAGGGGACATGGGTTCAATCCCTGGTCCGGGAAGACCTGACATGCCACAGGGCTACTAAGACCAAGGCACAACTACTGAGCCTGAGCTCCTGAGCCCACGCTTAGCAAGAGAAGCCACTGCAATGAGAAGCCCACACAGTGCAACTAGAGAGAAGCCCGATTGCTGCAACTAGAGAAAGCCTGCAGGCGGTAATGAAGATCCAGCACAGTCAAATAAGTAAATACAATCTTTTAAAATAAATAAATAAAAATAAAAGTTACTTCTTTGAAAAGATGGACAGGCCAGTTTCCAGAAAAAAAAAAGAGAAGTGTACATAACCACAAAGAGAACTTAAAATATATATATATATGTATATATATATAAACAAATGCTTATGAACACCTTTTTACCAACACATTTGAAAATGTAAATAAAATGGACCTTCTAAAAGTATTTAAATTCTATAAATTACAAAAATATACTGAAGGAAAAAAATCCTATTTCTAATAAGGGTAACTATGATATAATGATCAACTTTAAATTTAAAAACTGCATAAAATATTATTTTTTGAGTTACCTCACTGATCCAGGGAAAGTTTCAGGCCAGTATTGGGGGACAAGTCTTGACCCAGAGGTAAAAGGATTAGCAAAATTCCCAAAGCAACTTTCGCTCTGAGGCAATAACAAACACCTAGACTTTTGGTTCCAAGGCCTTCAAGGACATGGAGGGCAATCAAGGCCTGGGGCATATCCATGAATTTAAGGCTTACTGGAGACCCTCACCACCTTAAGGTTCACAGAAGGAAGAAAAACTGAAAGAACATTTTTTTCTAAGAAGAGAGGCCAAACCAAGTATAAGCATATTGTTGTTGTTTAGTTGCTAAATTGTGTCCGACTTTTGAGACCTCATCAATGATAGCCAGCCAGGCTTCCCTATCCTTGGGATATCCCCACAAGAATACTGGAGTGGGATACATTTCCTGCTCCAGGACATCTTCCCATACCAGGGATTGAACCTATGTCTCCTGCACTGGTAAGTGGATTCTTTACCCCTGAGCCTTAGTGAACCTAGACCCTCTACTGTAGCATCTCAAAGTTTTACACCTTTCTTTGGTAGGTATCCTTTGCTATCTAAATAGTATAATGATCTGATACTTGTTCCTAACTTTTTTTTTTTTTTTTTTTAAGAAAGATGAAAAGGCTTTTCTGGAAGATTTATTTATAAATGATCGAAAGTGAAAGTGAAAGTCCCTCAGTAGTGTCCGACTCTTTGGGACCCCATGGACTATATAGTCCATGGAATTCTCCAAGCCATAATACTAGAGTGGGTAGCCTTTCCCTTCTCCAGGGGATCTTCCTAACACAAGGATAGAACCCAAGTCTCCTGCATTGCAGGCGGATTCTTTACCAGCTGAGCCACCAGGGAAGTCCAAGAATACTGGAGTGGGTAGCCTATCTCTTCTCCAGAGGATCTTCCTGACCCAGGAATCAAACCGGGGTCTCCTGCATTGCAGGCAGATTCTTTACCAACTGAGCTATCAGAGAAGCCCTTAGAAAGTTTACCCTTTTTCTTTTACTCGTGGAAAGTATTCTTCATTCTATTTCTTCCATGAATAGCTCATCTGTACAAGTTTTCTATGCTTAACATATATCCTTATGCTTGAAAATTCTGACCACACTGTAATACTACCTTAAAAATACGTATAAATTTTGTTGTATATGCTGTTTATCAACTCCCAAAGGTGATACAGGATAAACAATTAGGCAAGAAAGTATAATCTTCTCCCCCACAACCCAGCCCCCCAATGTTTAGAACAGACCGCCCTTGGTAGAGTAATAACCATTAGAAGGCATTTAGCATACCTTAATTTACTCATAAGCCACATAAAGAACTGAAAAGAAGTGGTCAAAAAAATTCAGGGAAAGGATGTCTAGCAAAACTGGGGAATGGGGCCGGGGGAGGAGTGCTGAAGGGAGGGTAGACCAAAAAAGATACTGAAACAAGGATGCTTTGCTCCTCTATTCCAAGAAAGAAATTTCTAAAAACACTCCACACCCATGGTTCCACAAGGATTCGCCTAAGGGGCCATCAGGCGCCAGAACACCTGTGGCTTTCCGTTTGGCCCCAGCCCCGGCTTCCGACAGTGCGCAAAGTCCTGGCGCCGCCGAGTACCAGAAGCAGCAGTAAGCAAGGACTGACAGAGGGTGAACCCGGCACGTGGCCCCCGCCCGCAGGGGCGTCACATCCCGCGGGGATGGAGGCCGCGCCGAAGCGGCCAGGACTCACCCCTCCTCCGTATCCCGGGTAGGCCATAACAATCTTGGGAGCGTCAGCCGTAGAGTCGGCGACCGCCCGTTTGGGACAAGAGTGGAGGTCTAGGTGCAGGTGCCGGCGCGGGTGAGGGTGAGAGACGCACTTGCAGCGCCTTTCCCGTCCTCCAGACCAACCTTTTCTGAGTCCAGCCCCGCCCTGCTCGGTTCGGATTGGCTGAGACCTGCCCTTCGCAGCCTATCCGGCCTAGGCCCGCCCCTTCCCCACGTCTAGTCCCACCCATCTCGTCTCTGATTGGCTTCACGCGCCCAGCCTTTTCCTACTCCGCCCCTATTGACTAGCGTAGGACTCGCGCTCTAGCCTTCCTAAACTGCAAAGAAACCTTTGTTGCAGTGACTTCCACACTCTGGAAAGGCTCTCGAAGCTGGTTTCTTTTCACCTTAGAAATCCCAGACCAGCCCTCCCATGACTTCTTTTTACCTATTCGTCCACTTTTTTAAAGATGGACTTCGAAATGTGTATCTATGAATTTCAAAACTTGCAGAGTTACTTACATCTCTTTTACCGTAGCACCAAAATTATGAAACTTTGACTTCTACTCCAAAGGTAGTGCGTCTAAGCTAAAACGCTCTTGACACCAAATTTTACGAAAAGGTTATTATAGCTTGTTTGGTAGATAAATGGTGATAAGAGTTGCCAGATTTAGCAAATAAAAATACAGGATGTTCAGTTAAATTTTATTTTCAAATAAACAATGAATTTTTAAAAAAATAAGAGTACGTACCAAAAGTTGAATGAGACATGCACTTGTACTAAAAAATGATTTGCTGTTTATACGCTGATAATATACAAGGCATTCTATATATTATCTAGCAACCCAGTAGATGACTCAACATTTGGGCAAATTCTTAACTCTTGAGTTGTGCCTCCTAATAATATCCATCGAAAGGAGCAGCTTGTTTTTTAATCACTCAGTGAAAAGTTAAATGCTTAATTACTTTGATTTATTAAGTAATAGTCATTGAACAGTTCTGCTTGTCTCTGGAGCTCAAGTGAATTTTGCAGCTTCAGCCTGAAAAAGGAAACACACATGGGAAGGACAGCTGTAAATTTAGTTTAGAAACAAAAAGACCATGGTGATATTATTTTGAGTTACCGCTGAAGAATAAGACAACTGCTAAAATGTTTCTTAAAAATAAGGATGTTAATTAAAAAAGTAAAGATGTGGAAGAAAGTGTTAGCTATTGGCAGGGGAAATTAGCCTTGCAAAGCTGAGTAACTATAGAGGAGGAACTTGTTCAGCTGCCCTACAGAGGAGGAACTTGTTCAACTTTGTAAAACCTAATTTTCTCAGAAAGAGACAAAAAGGAAGATTGCTAAGGTACAAAGCACCCTTGAGAAACTGTGCCTTGGTTCCGCTAATGCAATAAGAAATACTTTGGCCAATGAGGTTAAATTGGCATAAATAGATAAAGGGGGATGCTAAAAACTTTTTGATAAGAGGAAAGAACATTTGACTCATTAAAGCATCAAGTGATAAAGCATTACAAAGCAAAACAAATTGAAACCAATTGATATCATTTCACGGGGGCTCCAAAGAGCTCTGGTATCATAATCCTTTATTGGCTCAGTGCAGAGAAGAATTCAGCCAGAGCAAAGAGGTAAATAAAAAGTGATTTATTAGAATAGGATGCCTGTGAGACTTACAAGAGGGTGGGTGACAAATGTCGTGCCCAAGAATTTTGTGGACTACAATTTCATAATCAAAGGGAAAGTGGGGAGGGAGAAAAGACCTTCTTTGTCTTTCTTGAGTAGATGTAATGCTTCCATCATTAGCTCCTCTTCCAGGTTGAACAGGGTCGTTTTCTTGTCCCTGTGTGATCAAACTAGGTCCACAAATTGTTTTTTATGTGTGCAGAGAGCATGTCCTAGGAATCATAAATTTACTGAGCTCACAAGACAGGATGTGCGTCTCATACCACCATTGTTTTATTGTTTGGAGGCGTGTCCCATCCTTCTGTTGCATGGTTTTGTTAAGCAAGCCTGCTTGGTTTTGTGGTTAAGCAAACCTCTTAATTTACAGGAGTCTCCCATATTTTTCTATTTACAATCCCCTAGTGTGATTCACTTGGAGAAGGAAATGGCAACCCACTCCAGTGTTCTTGCCTGGAGAATCCCAGGGATGGTGGAGCCTGATGGGCTGCCACCTATGGGGTCTCACAGAGTCGGACACGACTGAAGCAACTTAGCAGCAGCAGCAGCAGTGTGATTCACTATTTAAACACTTACTTTGTCCATTCTGTCCCTATCAAAATCATTGCAAAGTTTTATTCTAATTGATTAACTACATATTCAAAGAAATGCTCAGAAAGGACCAAGTGTTTTACATTTACAATTTTAGTCTAAATCTCTGGTCAGAATTTTTGTGCATCTTCTTTTCATCGTACTAGCTTTATCAATGCATTGCATTTGTGTCAACACTCCATGGGCCCCTTGCATTTCTACCTATATAATTTCAAGATGTGCTAAGTCGCTTCAGTCACGTCTGACTGTAGCCCACCAGGCTCCTCTGTCCATGGGATTCTCCAGTCAAGAATACTGGAGTGGGTTGCCATGCCCTTCTCCAGGGGGTCTTCCCCACCCACATTTCTAATGTCTCCTGCATTGGCAGGCAAGCTCTTTACCACTATTGCCACCTAGGAAACCCATAATTCAAGATAGAGATACTATTTTCTTCAAGGGCAGAGAGAAGCTTGGCTGCAGGATAGCAAAGACAAACTCTCCTTCCAGGGCAAAGTTTGCTTATGTATGCTAGCAGAATTTTCCTAAACTTAGAGTTCCTCCTTGGTGATTCAAACCCATTGCTTCTGTATTACCCATCTAGCAGCTTCATTTCACTCAGTGGAACTTGGGAGCAAAAGGAATCCATGAGGATTCCTTCTGGCTGAGGAATCCACAGCCTATTGTGCTGTGAGTAACAAAGTCCTTTGTCTCTGACAGAGAAACCTCTTCTGTCCTCCTGTCAACTTCTGTGAAATTGTGGCAGGCTACTTGTTAGCTGGTAAATAGGATAAAATATCAGACCCTTTGAAGTTCTAGGTAGTGTGTTTCTTTCTTAGAGAAAGAACTACCCAGGGAAACTCCTACTGAAGGGTAGCAGAATATCCCACCCCAAAATATTTCACTTTGGCACAAGGATTATTCTGAAGGCAAGTGAGAAGAAGCAGATACAAGGAAAGTTCTCTATTCTCCATTTGTCTAATAGCAGGACCAAAGTGACACTCCTCCACTCTCTACCAGGAAGGACAGAAATGAGTACTCTGAGACAAGTGTGGACCCTTACCATAATGAAGGCAGGGACTTAAATCTATATAACAAATCTTATGCTTGTTTATCCTTCTTTTCCTGGTAACTACCCCAGAGGTAGTTTACTCATACCTTCCTTTTCTCTTTAGCTGAAGATGGCATTTAAGCCGAAGTTCTAAGCCACCTCTGAGAATTATTCATTTTTCTCTGATTATCTCCCATGTCATCTTCCCTGGTGGCTCAGCAGTAAAAAATCTGCCTGCAGTGTAGGAGACCTGCAGGAGATGCAGGTTTGATCCCTGGGTCAAGAAGATTCCCTGGAGAAGGAAATGGAAACTTACTTCAGTATTCTTGCCTGGGAAAGCCCACGGACAGAGGAGCCTGGTGGGCTACAGTCTGTGGGGTCTGAGAGTTGGAAATGACTAAGTTGGAAATGACTCTCAGCAACAAGTTGGAAACAACAAGCACGCACACACATATAACAACATATACATGAGGATATGCGTTAGTAAACCTCTGGGCTTTTTTTCACTTGCTCATCTGTTTTTTATTATGGGGATCTCTGCCAAGAACTCAGAAGGGTAAACGGAAAGTTATTTTACCACCCTTACACTATCATTTGAGATGCAGAGAAGATTTTCAACACTATAGTCTACTGTATCTCTCTCTAAACCCATTATTTCATATAATAAATTTTCCAGTATAGGAACTGAAATTTCAAATGAGTCAATAGGAGTATTTTTTTTTAAAAAAGTATGATACAGCAACCCAAGATGGCTATTCTCTTCGTCTCTGTATATCCCCTGCTTGACTAGTAAGTGCCTGCTTCACCTACACCTACTCACATACTTGCCCCAGGCCCTGACTAATAACTGTTATTTTAGCCACCATGATAGCTTATCAAAAGGGGCAGTGAGGGACATGCCTTCTGCTGGTTCCCCTGGTAACCAGTAAGTCAACTTGATGTCAATTCCCCCTATAATTTGTAACTCCCGGCCCCTAGAGCAAAGACTGCCCCGTGTCCTGCCCGCAGTCCCCCACACATGATAGGATATTTCTCAAGGATATTGTGTCAGACGTGCAAGTTCCCCCATCCCTTAAACCTTTGATGTCTCTGTTGCAGACATCAAAGACATTTCTTTGGACTTAAGGCTGGTTAAGCACAGGCTTGCAGGCCTGCATAGTGCAGCTCAATAGTAACAGTTATGACAATTTGCTCCAAGATTCAGTGACTATGGTATGAACAGTATCATTTTATGAAAATAGAATGTATAAAAAACATTTTAAATTGTACATGTTTTTTTATAAATTACTCTGTTATTTCATTTAAAAAAAAATAGCTTATAGAGTAAATGGACTTTTCTGGTGGCTCAGGGGCAAAGAATCTCCCTGCCAATGCGGGAGACAATGGTTGGATCTGAAAGATCCCCTGGGGGAGGTGATGGCTACCCACTCCAGTTTTCTTGCCATGGACAGAGGAGCCTGGCGGGCTACAGTCCATAGGGTCACAAAGAGCCAGACACGACTTAGCGACTAAACAACAACAATAATAAATAGTATGTAACAGGCACTGTTTTGTGAAGTGTTATTCCTCTAAAGAACTCCATCAGGTAGAGACAATTATTGTTTTATAAATGTAAAAAGTAAGGTGGAGAGTTGTATATCACTTATCTATAATTGCAGTGTTAGCATAGCAAAGCTGAGGTTAGAACCCAGGAAGTTTAGCTGCAGAATGTGGTCTCTTAAACAATACATTTGTTTGTTTCGTATTTTAAAATACAAAATTCTGTACTTCACTGATAGATCTTCTTGCTTCTCCACTAACCTACTTCAGTCTATTGTCAGCACAGCTGAAAGAGCAATGCTTTAAAAAAAATGTTACATCATGTCCAGCTGAGGCTCCAGTCCCATACTGCTGCTGCTGCTGCTAAGTCACTTCAGTCGTGTCCGATTCTGTGCGACCCCACAGACAGCAGCCCACCAGGCTCCCCCGTCCCTGGGATTCTCCAGGCAAGAATACTGGAGTGGATTGCCATTTCCCTCTCCAATGCATGAAAGTAGAAAATGAAAGTGAAGTCGCTCAGTTGTGTCCGACCCTTAGTGACCCCATGGACTGCAGCCCACCAGGCTCCTCCATCCATGGGATTTTCCAGGCAAGAGTACTAGAGTAGGGTGCCATTGCCTTCTCCACCAATCCCATAAGTGGCCCTTATCTCACCCAGAGGATGAAAGAATATGCTTGCTATGGCCTGTAAAGTCCTGATGTGATCTTCCCCAATGCCACTGCTCTGTAACCACTCCATGACTCACCTCTGGCTCAATCCACACCAGACTCATTGGGCTCCTTGCTTTAAAGGAGAGAACCCATTTACTCTCTCTCTACCCACATAGTATTTTAAAAGTAAACAAAAATTATTTACACCATAAGTGAAGAGGGCTTAAAGAGCAGAAAAAATGGCACACCAATAACTAGAGAAATAAACAAGAAAATTCATGGTTTTGACTAAGATGAGCCAAAAATTTGTTCTCTTACACAGGAAATACATGTTTTCTGACAAGTGTAAAGTTTTCATGACTGTGTCTACTTATAGTATTTCTTCCAAATCTTGGTGGTCTTTGACCTTAGGGTGAGTTTAGATATTCAATTAACCAGTACATTTACTAGTACAATATAAACACTGAAATAACAATGGTTCCCTTTCCTATCTGTGCCCATCTGACTTTCCCTCTAAATGAATTTTTTCTTTCTCCCCCTCTTCACAGATGGAAAACAGAGACAGTAAATATTTACTGCTCCTCAGCAAAATTCAGAGCCAGAATCTGCCCCTCTCAGGAATCGTTTATATGCCAAATACTAAGATATACCAGCTAATGAAAAACAGCATGAATGCAGCTTATTTTATAGCACTAAGAAATTTCACATAGATAGCCTAATTCATTTTAGTCAATAAATGCTTATTTAACATCTATATTGTAGTACTAGTTTAGATGGAAAAAAATATACATCAGTGGAAGTGGGGAGGATGTCCTTGCCCTTGTGGACCTTATATTCTAGCATGAAGAATAAGCAATGATAACTAAAGATAATGAATAAGTAAATTAATATATAGTATGTTAGGAGATGATAAATGCTGTGGAATAAAGGAACATGGAAACAGAGGTAGGGGTAGGGAGGTGACTAAGTAGGTGGCAGTATAGAATGGGGTGCCCAAAGGAGCCTTGTAAAGCAAAGGATGTTTGTGCAAAGGATTAAAGGACATGAGCAAGTTAGACATGAAAATCTCTGTAGGCAGTATATTCCGAGCAGAACTAGAGCTATAATCCAGAAATCTGATGACCTGTTTAAAGCAAAGGGGCCAGTGAGTTTGGTGTGGATTGAGCCAGAGGTGAGTCATAGAATGGTTACAGAGCAGGAACATTGGGGAAGATCACATCAGGACTTTACATACCTCTGCAAGCACATTCTTTCATCCTCTGGGTGAGATAACAGCCACCTAAGGGGTTGGAGCCTTAGCTGGACATGATGTAACTTGTGTTTTAAAGCATCACTCTTTCAGCTGTGCTGACAATAGACTAAAGTGGATTAGTAGAGAAGCAAGGAGATCTATCAGCAATCTGTTGGCAAGTTAGAGATAACGGTGACTTACCATGGAGTAGCAGCTGAGATGATGAGAAGTGGTCAGGTCATTTTCCATTTTTAAGGTATAGCCTTTTTGATTTACTGATGCTTTGGATTTGACCATTGATGGCTTGGTGACAAAGTTTCTCTCCTTGGCCAAACTCTAGTCAGGCTCTTCTGAGCGATCTTCTTAACCCTGGCCCCTACAAACTTGAACAAAGACTTAGTTTCTAACAGCTCGAGGCTGCATCCCTAGAATGACCCTAGTCCCCTTAAAGTGCCCATATGAGAAGACTCAAAGCTTCCAAAAGAATTTGCTGTTGCTGGCTGGCTTGTTCCAGTCAGCACCTGAAGATAGGGTCCCATCTCCCAGTCTCCAAGAGAGGGGAGGAGCCTCCTTTGATAAGAGCCACTTGGCAAACCCTGAAGGATTTTGCTTGGGCTAGACTCCTCTTCCTGCTCTTTGTAATTTTTTTCTTGCTTTCCAGATTCTATAGGGCCCTCACTTACCCCCACCCCTTATTTCCTCATCTTCTCTTTAAAACACACAGTCACCTATCTATAAATCAAAGTTGAGTTCAGTTCACATCAGATTCTTTTCCCTATAATTTCCCTATTATTAATAGTCTATGACCAATTTAAATTACCCTTACTACTTTAACTAGTGTCCAGTTTTATGTATCATTGCCAATGGTGGCAACTGGAGGAAGAACTGTTTGGGATGGCCAAATCAAAAATCAATATTGAACATGTTAGATCTGAGACGCCTAGGAGACTAAGTGACAATGTTAAGTAGGTTGTTGATCTAAGAGGCTGGTTGGAGGGAACAGTGCCTACCAACCACCCAGCATTTGCTTCTTACGGAACCTTTCTATTTCCCACCTGATACGTTGCAACTGTTAAGAAGTAGTGAAGAATTCTGTAAGAGATATTTCTCCAAAAATGACCTTAAAATGGAAATTATTCCTATTGGCAGTGAAAGTGAGAGGGCCCAAGAAATTAATGCCTCTTTGACATTGTTTTCCATAGAATTAGTGAATGATAGAAACAGATTATGACCTAGTGAATTAAAGGTGAAGCTTATTATAAATGCAAAGTGATTCTGGCAACCTTTAAATCCACATAGTTTAAGAAATTATGCACACCCAATGTCTTGGACAGCTCGTGCTGCCTTAACAAAAATACCATAGACAGGACTGCTTAAACAATGGGAATTTATTTCTCCCAGTTCTAGAGACTGAAAGCTCAAGATCAAGGTGCCAGAGGATTGGTGAGACACCTTGAGTTGCACATGGCTGCCTTCTCACTGTTTCCACACATGGTCTTTAGCCAGAAGGAGACAGAGAAGTGAATTCTCCGGTGTTTCTTATAAGGGCACTAAAAGTTTCACTCTGAGGGGCACACCTTCATAACCTCATCTAAACCTTATTACCATTCAATGACACTATCTCCAAATACCATCACACTGTTAGGCTTCAATAAATGAATTTTAGGGGAACATAGTTATCTATAACATATATCATCTAAAAGGTGAGGAAGAGGAGACACAGTCATAAGTGTCTGCTGTGTTGTCACCTTGGTTCCACCCTAGAATTTATTTATTTCATGCTAAAATATATTCACATAGATTTCATGCCATTGCTTTAATTGATAGACAGGAAAAATTATCATACTTTCTCCAGAAATTATTCATTGTGTTTTCAACATGAAATAATGAAGGATTTATATGTGTTAATTTCACAAAGTATAAAAATATGACAGTACAAAGTGAAGTTATCTGGTAATAATTTCATTAAAAGTCCAAAGGTTCAGTTTCTTTCAGCAACTGCCTAAGGGTTCTTCCCGCTAGTGAGGGCAGAGAGCTAAAAGTTTCCTAAATAAGAAAAACCTAAATATTACTTACCATTTATTATTGAAACCAGCCAGTTGACAAATTGACCTTATTCAGCTAGGCTGTCAACAACAGTTTTCTGTTTCTGATTCTGGTAATATTAAGTACTCTATTGGCAGAAGCACAAACTCTAAAGCAATTTAATAAACAGTAATGCATATATGAAAAGTGTCAACAGGACTCTTCAGAAAGGTGAAGAATGGTAGCTTCTGAATATATATATATATAGCAAAAAATACACTTGGATTGCTAAAGCTCTATTAGGCAATCTGGATTCAACACAAGCTTCTTTAGAAATGCTATGTGTAACGTTAATCACACTGTGTGTCCACCACTAATGCTCAATAAAAGCACCAACACGATAATTAATAGCCTTGGTGAAGTTATCTGTGATTCAGGTAATATTGGAAAAATGCCTGCCTTACATTTTATTTTTAAATGTTTATTTATTTGGTTGGATTGGGTCTTAGTTGCAGCACACAGAGTCTTCATTGCGTCACGCAGGATCTTCCACTGTGACACACAGACTCTCTGGTTGTGGCATGCAAACTTAGTTGTGGTGCATGGGCGGCTTAGTTGCTTCACCACAAGTGGGATCTTGGTTCCCCAACGAGGGGTGTAACCCCACCCCCCATCCCCTGCACTGAAAGGCAGATTCTTAATAACTGACCACCAGGGAAGTCCTGTCTTAAATTTTAAATACAGGTTTCAGGCTTGTGAATATCAGACCCCATATTAACATGAGATCATACACTCACAACACTGACTTTCTAGAAAGATAGAAATGAAATAACATTGATTGATACTTTGGGTTGGTGATTATCCCTTCAGTCAGTAACTTAATTATATATTATGTGAGTTTGAGTTACCAAAAACTAAAATAATTTGATCAAAACTATAAAAGTGGTCCAATTCTTAAATAGATCATGCACTGCCTAAAAGCTGAGATCATCTCATTTCCACACATGCATGTGTGAAGATAAGATTGCTGGTAGAAATAAGACCTGGTAATAAGAATGACCCAGCAATCCCACTTCTGGGCATACACACTGAGGAAACCAGATCTGAAAGAGACACATGCATTCCAATGTTCATCGCAGCACTGTTTATAATAGCCAGGACATGGAAGCAACCTAGATGCCCATCAGCAGACGAATGGATAAGGAATTTGTGGTACATATACACCATGGAATATTACTCAGCCGTTAAAAAGAATTCATTTGAATCAGTTCTAATGAGATGGATGAAACTGGAGCCCATTATACAGAGTGAAGTAAGCCAGAAAGATAAAGACCATTACAGTATACTAACACATATATATGGAATTTAGAAAGATGGTAATGATAACCGTATATGCAAAACAGAAAAAGAGACACAGATGTACAGAACAGACTTGGGACTCTGTGGGAGAACTCGAGGGTGGGATGTTTCAAGAGAACAGCATCAAAACATGTATGTTATCTAGGGTGAAACAGATCACCAGCCCAGGTTGGATGCATGAGACAAGTGCTCGGGCCTGGTGCACTGGGAAGACCCAGAGGGATTGGGTAGAGAGGGAGGTGGGAGGGGGGATCGGGATGGGGAAATACATGTAAATCCATGGCTAATTCAAGTCAATGTATGACAAAAACCACTAAATTATTGTAAAGTAATTAGCCTCCAACTAATAAAAATAAATGAAAAAATAAAAAAATAAAAAATAAAAAAATTAAAAAAAAAGAATGAAAAGATTAGAATCTTGTTTTCCATAAATGTTTGTCGTTTATATAGTTATGAATCTGGTCACACTGTGCAGCTTCTGAGATCGTAGTTCCCAGATCAGAGATTGAACCGATGGAACCAGGCCCTCAACAGGGAAAGCACAGAGTCCTAAGCACTGGACCACCAGGGAATCCCCTACGATCTATGTATTTATATAGCACATGATACTTTTCACGGTTATTTTCCAGAACATTATATCGGATATTCACAACAACCTTGAGAAATAAATAGCAGTTATTCAATAAATTTTAAGAGGAAGCTAAGATAGTAATAAGATGCATCGTGAATGCAGGCACAGATCAAAACACAGTTGCAAAATATTTTTAAAACAAAACATAACCTAATTGATTTTCATCTTTGGAAAATGATAACCCAAAATGCTCCTGTAGTTTTGAATAAATGAATGAAGTTCCCGGCTTAAGCTTTCTAAATTGTTTAAAAGCTAAGAATTAAGCTATAAAGCACTTTATTGAGTTCTCCCAAATTAAGTAAAGGAAAAAGTTTAGTACACCCCTTGTAAGGTCCCAGAGGCTAGGAATTATGACATATACTAACATAGATGAGGATCCATTATCGGGAGCCGCTGGGATGCACCCAGTCCGTGACAAGGTCATGGGACGAGAGAGGAACCTGCAAGGCAACTCTTCCTCACATGGGGCTGCCCCAGGGCCCAATATGTCCCCTCTGGAGCCGCCAGGACAAGAAAGGAAACTGCAAGGCAGCTCTTCCCCTCGAGGTTGTCCCAGGGGCTCAGTATGTCCCTTTCTTCCTTCTGTCTTACTGTTGTTGGGCTTTCTATTAATTTTTGGAAATGATAATATATAGTAATAAGGCCTTGCTGGAAAAGTCCAAGCCTTTTTGGAAATGCTCAAGATTGCTCTGGCTCAGGACACGACCATAAACATCAAGTCATAAAAGAAAAGGCCACAGGTATAGTTTGGCTGCTTGCTTAAAAGATTATAATGTTCTAGAATAGAAAAAGAGTAGAGGTGTTTAGATTTAGAAGTAGATATACTGCTTTAGTTTACTTGCTCCTTGGTTGAAAGTGTTTTCACTATTGCTATTTCCTTGCTGCTATTTGTTCATTGTTTCCCTTTCTTTAAACAACATGGGACATTATGGGTATTTTTGTAAAATTAGAAAATGGGGTATACTGGATTTTAATAGAAGATTTATATTAACCAGCTTTACTGCCATTATCTTATTATTAATAGAGGTGTTTTGCTGCTTTAGCGGTGTTTTTGCTGTTTAATAGTTAATCATTGTAAATTGAGATTTTGTGGTTTCAGGTAAGGAAAAATATCAGGTTTTTCTCATGGTACTATTTTCAGAAATGTCAAACATGTTACTGTGACCCTTCCCATGTATTGTTTTATTGTCCAAAGAATTTACATTATACCTGAGACTTGTGGAACATTGTTTTTGTTACAGTAAGAATGTTAGGCCATTGAGGCAAGAAGACTATGTACGGGACATTTAAGTATAAACCCTGTAATCGGAAACATTCTAGATGAATGCTTAGGGGGAAAACATGGGGAAAAAAATATTGACGGAAGCACAAACCAATATCTGATGTAATATGTGGTGACTTAAGGGGGAGGTAACATTCATTCTATAAAAACTGAGCTATCCTAAAAATAAAAAAAAAAGCTACCTCTTCTACGCAACTGTCTGTGTGTGTGTCTGTCTGTCTTCTTCCTCGCCAACGCCACTCATCCCTTGGGTATTCCTGGTCCTGCCAGGGCTGGACCTCAGCAATCCACGATCAGTGATGGTGCAAAAACCACCATAGTGGATATAAGAAACTCAATTAATGCACCATCCAAGATCTGCTCAACTTAGTCTATCTCAAACTGTTGCTTTGTTTTCTGGCCTCTACCCATAAAACTCACTTGTTGCTGTGCATGAGTGCTCAGTTGTGTCTGACTCTTTATGACCCCATGGACTGTAGATTGTCAGGCTCCTCTGTCCATGGAGTTTTCAGGCAAGTATACTAGAGCTGGTTGTCATTTCCTTCTCCAGGGGATCTTCCCTACCCAAGGATCGAACCCATGTCTTTTGCATCTCTTGCATTGGCAGGAGGATTCTTTACCAGCTGAGCCAACTAGGGAAGCCCACTAGTTGTTGGTACATTTATTAAAAATGCAGATGGCATACTCAGAATCAATTGCCACACTTAGGCTGTGGGCGCAAGGCTAGGAGGCAGCTGCTAAAACCTGGAAAGAACAGCTGTCTGGAGAGGACCACCTGCCATGACCTTCAGTGGAGGTATGTAAGATGCACTGGATAGAAGGGAGCTGCGGGTACAACAGCCTTCTTCCCTGTCTCCAATCTCCTTTCAGAAATTCCAATGACTGATCTCCATCAAAAGCCAGAGAAAAGGGGAGTTTAGGGACACAACAGCCACCCGGGGAATAGTTCAGCATAGGGGACAGTGTAGCATCAATCTTCAGAGGCAAGTGGAAAAGATAAAAAATGGTGAAGAGAAACAAATTCCATAACATACATTTATAATCCTGCCAAAATTTAACAGCTCTTCAATTAGAGGCTCAATTTATGTAATTTTTCTGTAAGGCAAAAATCCAGATAAATTGCTTAAAGTTAGTATTTATAGAAAAATTATATTGAATAGCGAATTTCTCTTTCATTAAAACCAAATGCTTGACTGAGCAATTAGGCTATGGAGATGAGACAGGGAGAATGAAAGAAAACCTAGGTTTTTATTCAGCCACCATGATTCCATTACTGACTTGATCCACCCATTACAAGAGGCACTATGGCAACCAGCTCAGAAGAAAGGGGGTGGGGGGAGAAAGGAGGATGTAACCTAGCAACAGAATCTTTAGGCCGCAGTTTGCTCATAATTGTCAAAATGGTAGTTAGTGATATCAGAAAACATAATTAAATCAAGAGAAAGTATACCAAAAAGGGGTAAGTGGGGATAAAGCAAATATTTATGTATGTAGGTAAGAAAGATCAAATATTTATTAAAGTTAAAATTCCTGTACAAAATGTTTTTCTGTATATTATTTTAAATAAGTGTACACATAAAGTAAAAACTGTTTAGAAGGAAATAAAAAACTGATTTCTATTAGAAAAGCATGTGCCTAAGATAGAGCTTTTTCAGTATAAATTTGAAAAATTAAATGGTTATAATCTCAACCTTAAGTATTAACTAAGCAAACATGTATCTTCAAGCTTATTATGACTTTATCATAGTTACTCAAGAATGAAAAAAGTAGTTCATTTTTTTTTAATGTGTCTATTTATTTGGCTGTATCAGGTCTTAGTTGCCACACTCAGGATCTTCTGTGGTGCACGAACTTTCTAATTGTAGAGTACAGACTTAGTTGCTCCAAGACATGTGGGAGCTTAGTCCCCGGACCAGGGATCAAACCCACATCCCTTCATTGCAAGGCAGATTCTTAATCACTGGACCACTGTGGAAGTCCCCCCAAACAGTTGATATTTAGATCAAAATTGATATTTCCTTCTGATTGATATTTGAGAAATGTTCATGTAGAACACTATTAGCTAACCACATCATGCAGATAACAAATTAATAGCTATAACAGAATTGGGACAATTTCCCTTTATTAACTCCACTGATTTCATTCATTCACATATACATTCTGATTTCAAGAGAATATGCTAATTGGTACACTAACTACATTTTCTTATTTTCTAAATTTTTGAAGTTCTGGGATCTGGGGCCAGACTAACTGCCCCTCCCAGGACTTGTTTAGTCACTAAGTTGATCTGACTCTTTTGTGACCCCACAGACTGTAGCCAGCCAGGCTCCTCTGTCCATGAGATTTCCCAGGCAAGAATACTGGAGAGGGTTGCAGTTTCCTTCTCCAGGGGATCTTCCTGACCCAGGGATCAAACCTGTGTCTCCTGCATTGCAGGTGGATTCATTACCACTGAGCTATCAAGGAAGCCCAGAACCTACCAAAGGGAATTATGTACATATGTTTAGTCACTCAGTCATATCTGACTCTTTGTGACCATATGGACAGACTGCATCCTGCCAGGCTCCTCTGTCCATGGGATTCTCCAGGCAAGAATACTGGAGTGGGGTGCCACCTCCTTCTCCAGTGGCTCTCCCCCACCCAGGGACTGAACTTGCATCTCCTGCATTGCAGGCAGATTCTTCACCACTGATGCCAGGGAAGCCCTTCCCGGGGGCTAACCAATTATTAAAGACAGCAAAAAGCAACGCGATTTTTTGTAGGCAAACTACGTAATCTAGAGCCTGAGCTCTGGCTACCACCTCTCTCTGGATGTGTCTTGTCAAGAGGCAGAATCCTCTGCACTAACCTCCCTGGGACCAGATACCAGGCAACTGGAAGAAATAGCCTCTCTGACCCAGAGCCTGCTGAAATTATTCAAACTAGCCAATTCTAACCCTGCTTACCCTGCCTTGCCTGGCCTTTCCCATGGAAACCAAAATGCAGGCTCCACCCATCCTTTTCCTTGGCTCTTTATACCTCCTGACTGACCCTGGTGCTTCCCTATGCATGGTCTGGTGTTCCCCTCCTATTAGAAACTGTAACCGACTTGGCAATCATCTCCTGATCTGTTGCGCTCATCCTAGTGGAATAACAATAAAACCTACATTTTAAAACAATTGGTTCTAGTCATTATTGTCTGTTTTAACTCTTGAAGGAACTGTGCAGTAAATATTTCAGACGGATCATTGACTCCAAGTTCATTTACTGGCTGTGTGACACTGGGCAGAATAATACAACTTCTATGAATCTCAGTCTACTTTTGCAAAATAGTGAAATTCTCTACTACTAGAAAAATTAGTCCTCTTACTGTTTTCTCTGTTTTTATAAAATATAATACTTTATACTAAATTATCTTCCCATTAGGAAATATAGATAATTTCCCTTTTCTTTTATCTGGCAAAAAATCTATAATTGTACCTAGTTATAGTTTTTTTTTTTACTTAATACCAGCCAAATCAGTTGTGATGCAATTAAGATTTGATAGTAAAATGCCCACAAGGTGGCAGCAGAGGCATCACCATCAGCAGCCAGTAGCTGTACAGAAGAGCGTAAAGAAGGAAGCAGGGGAAGTGAATGCCTACATTCAAGGGAAGATAAGCCTATAGCTGAACATCTAGGATTCGATGCTGCTTTGAGTCTGTCGGCTCCACATAGGAGACGCTGGGCCACTGAGTTTCCAGGAAACTTAATAGGCCAAAGGCAGTGTTTGGCCTCATCTAAGACCCTGGATCAGCTTTTAGAATTTCATTTTGTGAGGCAGTTCAGGTTTTTTCTACAGTTCACTGTGGTGTTCCACAAGTACTAAATGAAAATACTATTCTTAATTCCTAATTAATGACACACAGCACATTCATGTGCATGTAAGCAGTCTATTCCTGAAAAACAAAACATTTCTGAGATGTAGAAAATTAGTTAACACTCATAGTCCATGTTTGCATCTTTATTGATATTAATCTATCTATTAAAATCATAAATTCTTTAAGTATTTGAAATATATCATTTGTAGTAACAAAATAATTTGGACTACTCTATCATTAAAATTTTAAAAATCTTCCACATACTGCAATATATCCCTCTTGTGATTTTTACTGCATTTGAGAGAGAAAAGAATCAATGAAATGGAACCCTCTGATTAAGTTCTAAGATTGTGTACCAGTTCTCAGGGGTGGGAAAGACCATGCAAGACCCCTAGAACTGTTGGATCTTTACATCCTCAACACAAATGTGCAAATAGACACACAAATGCAGGACTCGGATACATCCATTCTCATTAGGAATTCAGAGGAGAAAAACTAACTTCTTGTACATGTAATCAGAAACTATTCCATTTAAAATGTTATGAAATTTAATTTTCCCAGCTGATGCTTAAAAAAGGGATGCTCTGCTTCTTGTTTCAGTAGAAACCAGCATCCTTTTCAACACATGTTCAGCATTAATGTGTCATAGTTTTGCACTTTTTGTTGGTGATTTCACTGTTTGAAATGACCCCAAACATAGTCCTGAAGTGTTATCTGGCGTATCCAAGCGCTGGAAGGCTGTGATGTGCCCCAAAGAGAAATATGTGTTAGATATGCTTTATTCAGGTATGAGTTACAGTATTGTTGACCCCGAGTATAATGTTAGTGAATTAACAACATATATTAAATAAGGGGTCTTTAAAGAGAGACACACAGAAAACAAGGTTATGCATTAATTGGTTTTAGAAATATTATGACCTCAGGAACCTAAGTCCACACTTCCCCAGGGGCAGTGGCTCAGTATTCGTGAATTCAATGTGACTTTATAGCGGACGATGAGACTTCATTGTACTCTCCATTGGTGCTATGCTAGTAGAGGCCCTAATCCTTAGTTCTCAAGTCTGGCTGGAGACTACTATCACAAGTGCAATTGAAAGGAAAAATAACTGACAATAAAGTTCCAGTCGTGGAGATTCTGATGCAATGGATAGTTGTATATATGTCTGCCTGTGAGTCAAATATACAGCGAGGCTTGAGAGAAACTTTCTAGCTCACTTTGCCACACAACAAGGAACTGAGTGGCTGCTCTGGTACTTCCTCTTGGGGATGCTCTGGGAGGGCAAGGTATGTGCTCGGATAAGGAAAGCATCTAAAAGACAAATTCTTCTAGCCAGCCTTCGGTTATTTTTGAAATAAAATGGCTTGAGCTCCTTTAAAAAAACAATGCCTTAAAAATCAGAATTTTTAAGTGTTTTGAGCAGGTATCACTTTATTTTAGGGGAGGTGGACACAGCTAAGTTCTAGCCAATGAGATATATTTAAAAAATTCTGCGTGAGACTTGTGGGACACTTTTCTCTTCACTATTGAGAAAACGCAAGTGGGAGAAACTCTATGTTTTATCTTGTTACAACCTGCTTTGAACTGGAGTTGTAGGAAGAAATGATGTGGGGAGCTGTAGCAGTCATTTTGCTACAATGAGAAGACAGGAAAATTATAGGGCACACCCCACGGTTCTGACCTCAATGAATTACTGGCTCTTCCTGTTAAGTGTGAAAAGTCAATTCCCTGTTGCTGGGCCACACTTACTCAGCGTCATCTTTACCTTGCAGCTGGAAGCATGCCTACTGAAATGGTCCTCCTATCCTGCAGAGCATGGTGAAGTCTGGCACAATTCATAAGATATTTGACAAATTCTATAGGGCTTATGCTCTCATTGTCTCCCTGCATGGAATTCTCAATCTATGCTCCCTCTCTCACTTTCTACAGGTACACTTTTCTATGTAGCTCTGCTCCACCACATGGGGCCACTACCTCTCCTTAATTAACCAAAGCAACACAATATAAACCAGTACATGTGGAAGACCTGTATAGGCAGACTTTCATGGGAGATCTGGGTCTGTAGCCCTCCAGGCTCCTCTGTCCATGGGGATTCTCCAGGCAAGAATACTGGAGTGGGTTGCCATGCCCTCCTCCAGGGGATCTTCCCAACCCAGGGATCAAGTCCAGGTCTCCCACATTGCAGGTAATTCTTTACCATCTGAGCCACCAGGGAAGCCCAGACCTGGGACTACTAAGAGTCAGTACAGCAAATGAAACACAGGAATGAACTCGTCATATTCTGGCCATCTCTGCCATCAGGAATCTCTCTCAGATTCTCCCTTTGGAATGTCAATACAATCTCTTCCTTGGAGATCTCTTCCTTCCAGCGAAGACCATCTCAGTTCACCCTCTAATGAACAGATGTTGAATGTGTGTAAATGCACACATATGCATTTACACATACATTTATGCAATAAAAAATGGCAGGAAATATATTAATAATGCCTATCTCTTGGAGATGGAATTATAAATAATTCATATAATATTCTTCAATATGATGTGATTTTCCCCCTGAAATTTCTACAGCAAATATAAACTATTTTTAAATAAAAATTAATTTTATTAAAATATTCAATTCAGGAGCAAATCATCTGGACAGCACATGTCTGGCAATAGGCTCTGAAATATATTCAGGTTCCATGTGTTAATATACTGACATTTGTCACAAAGCAATAATAGCACTAGTAATTTGAAAGTTTGACTTCCAAAATCTAAAAGCTGCATTCCATTTTCCTCCTGGAGCCCTCTCCCATTTCACCTCCACAACTTCATTCATGTTAGTACTCCTCTTCAAATGTATCACATCTCTAGCCCTTTATTGACTATGCCAAAGCTTTTGACTGTGTGGATCACAACAAACAGTGGAAAATTCTTAGAGAAATGGGAATACCAGACCACCTTACCTGACTCCTGAGAATGCAGGTCAAGAAGCAAGAGTTAGAACTGGACATGGAACAAAAGACTGCTTCCAAATCGGGAAAGGAGTACGTCAAGGCTGTATATTGTCACCCTGCTGATTTAACTTATATGCAGAGTACATCATGAGAAACGCTGGGCTGGATGAAGCACAAGCTGGAATCAAGATTGCCAGGAGAAATATCAAGAACTTCAGATATGCAGATGACACCACCCTTATGGCAGAAATCAGAGAAGAACTAAAGAGCCTCTTGATGAAGGTGAAAGAGAAGAGTGAAAAAGTTGGCTTATAACTCAACATTCAGAAAACTAAGATCATGGCGTCTGGTCCCATCACTTCATGGCAAACAGATGGGGAAACAATGGAAACAGTGAGAGACTTTATTTTGGGGGTTTCCAAAATCACTGCAGATAGTGTTTTCAGCCATGAAATTAAAAGATGCTTGCTCCTTGGAAGAAAAATTATGACCAATCTAGACAGCATATTAAAAAACAGAGGCATTACTTTGCCAACAAAGGT
Source organism: Dama dama (assembly GCF_033118175.1). Lineage (NCBI taxonomy): Eukaryota > Metazoa > Chordata > Mammalia > Artiodactyla > Cervidae > Dama > Dama dama. Next base: position 36,689,222 of record NC_083713.1, read on the forward strand.
CCATATAATCAAAGCTATGGTTTTTCCAGTAGTCATGTATGGATGTGAGAGTTGGACTATAAAGAAAGCTGAGCGCTTTGATGCTTTTGACCTGTGGTGTTGGAGAAGACTCTTGAGAGTCCTTTGGACTGCAAAGAGATCCAATCAGTCCGTCCTAAAGGAAATCAGTCCTGAATGTTCATTGAAAGGACTGATGCTGAAGCTGAAACTTCAATACTTTGGCTACCTGATGTGAAGAACTGACTCACTAGAAAAAACCCTGATGCTGGGAAAGATTGAAGGCAGGAGGAGAAGGGGATATCAGAGAATAAGATGGTTGAACGGCATCACCGACTCGATGGACATGAGTTTGAGTAAGCTCCAGGAGTTTGTGATGGACAGGAAAGCCTGGTGTGCTGTAGTCCATGAGGTCGCAAAGAATCGGACACGACTGAGTGACTGAACTGAACTAGCCCTTAGGAAGCTCTCTAGAGTTGAGGTCAAGTACTTTATTCTTGATCCCTATCAGCTAAAAGCTTTGAACATGAACCCCCTAATATATATATAAATATACATTTTCTTTACATGTACAATTATGACATACCATAAAATACAAACAAAAACTTAAAAGTAAGGGATGAGATAAAGATGAAACAAGATTTTTAAAAGTAATTGATATAATCTAGTGCATTAATAATAAAAATAACTTGTAATTGACAATGCTTTATTTTTTAAATCTTAGTGTAACTCTCTTATTTAGCAATTCAGAAGTCTGGTTGGATTTATCTCAATATTTGACTTCAATAATTCATTCTACAGCAATAACTCATGTCTCTGTCCCTACTTGAAGACTCTGTCAGCTGTATAAGAGCAGAAGAGAAATAAAAATATTTAACTAGCTATATGGCATGGGTAGTAACCAATTAGAACAGCCACTCTTCAATCAGAATGGACCCAGGCTGAGACTGCTAACCCCACAGTGCCCATCAGCTAAATGCCAACCAGGATTTCAAGGAAAAGACAAGGCACTCTACCAACATTTGACTGTAGCTTGCTCTTGAACATTTATTGTAAAATAAAAGAAGCCCAGTCAATCTATGCTTTTGAGGCAAAGGTGTTGTTTTAAAGATGTGCAAATATGCAAGTAAAATTTTAAAAGGACTTAAGCTATGGAGGAAGCATTTAGAAAAAATGGATGTTTGGAAAATATATCACTGACACCTGATATTTTTGCCCAAATATTTGTGTTGAAAAGCTTTCAAAAGTGCACACTTAAAACTAAAACTTTAAAACTGAATTTTTGAAAATAGTTGGGAAATGGTTATCACGACCTAGTAAACTTTGTTATTTTTTTCTATTTTGACTTATTTATATTTTTGAAATACAAACAGTATCCTTTCAAACTTTTCTGCTGCATCAACCTATCAGCTTCTGCTTCTTGCAGAAAGGGATACTGTGTAAAAACTCAAGTTAGATGGCCAGTTATTATATAATGTTTATGCATATAACTAAGTTATTTCCTCTATAAATTGTGTATTATTTGAGTGCTAGTACTATCTCTTACTCATTATTTGTCCAAAGAAATTGCTGGCAGCCAAGTAAAGGGTAAGTGTAACGTGCCAGGCATTAGGGCTAAGTGCTTACAACAACCTTTTAACATAGTACAAATATCATCATTATTCTCATTTTACAACTGAGAAATTTGAGGTTATTTTCCTGAGATGACAGAGCAATAAAGAGGCAGTGCTGAGATGTAAAGCCTGATATCCTGAGCTCACAGTCTCTAAGCCTAATCACAACCCTATTCTGCCAGTGGAAGGGCATCTAACTTTAAATTACACAGAGTAGGGTCTTTCTTGATACAATTTAGTAAACAAGTGAAAAAAAACAGAATGACAATTCTAGAAGTATTTTCCCATCAAATTAAATTATTATCATTTTCTTTGGAAAAGGCATGACTGCCATGTGTGGCCATTAAATTGCAGTTCTAGTTTGTTGAAGACATGGCAGTTTTGACTTTTCTTACTTCTTAATAGTAGAAAACTCAATTGGTAAGGTGGTTAACAGCAAGAACCTGTTATCTAGTATCTTCCTGAGTGACTATTTAAAAAACAAAATGCTAAAAGGTGACTTTTAAAACTGATAGAGATGGAAATATTTCTTTTGGGTTTTTTATTTATTTGGGGTTTAAAAAGAAAGGGCAGCTCAAGAAAAAAGGAAAAGATATAGGTCAGTATGATTTCCTAGCTCAAAGGAGAAAGGAAACAGAAACTTACATTAAGAAGCAATGAGGAGGATGATAAATGAAAACTATTTGAATAAACTTGACAGAGAAAATCTCTATTAAAATAAAAAGGAGAAAATAAATGAAACCATGCTGTGAAAATACAGAAGAAAAAGGATACATTTTGAGAGATTAGATTCCTTGTACCCCAACTTCTTTCCTTCAGCAATGGCCCAATCAAGACTATGGCAGATTCCTAAAAATAGAGGTTTCTTTCTATTTTCCCTCAAAATCAGTTCTCCTCACTCAATCTTCATCCAGCAAGGTGACTCTTACCTGGAGTAAACATGTATTATTATTGATGGGTATTATATGATGCTAACGGTGAGGGTCAGAAGAGGGCATCTATATGCAAAAGCACCCGTGAAACTGCAATGTGCATTATTATTTAGATGTTACGAAAGTCCTCATGCACTTATCCTCCCCTGGCACCCTGTATATTTTCTGGTTATTATTTGTTTCCTGTCTTCCTCCTCCTATTAGAATGCGACATCCATAAAAATAGGAACGTTATTAAGTTTTATAAACTGACCCTAGTGCAACACTGGTCACAGAGTAGGTTCTGAATATTTTTTTAAGTGATTGAATGAATGAATGACATAATCTAAATACCAAACACTTAAAACCTCCACTTTTGATCATCTTTCACCAGGACAGCAATTTCGTGGCATTAAGAAGATGACATTATTTCTCTACATTTAATCAGCAACCTCTTTTTATTCCCCAATGTTTGAAACTAAAGGACTAAAGATGAGTATCATGGGACACAATGTTTTTTGGTTTGTTTGTTTGTTTTGGCTTTGAAATACTGAATACAACCTGCAAGCAACTAAAGGGGGGAGGGAGAGGTGGACCTTAACAGATAATTCTGTATACATGTAACTAAGCATATAATGTGTTTATCTTCTACCTACAAGATAAACTTCCCAAAGTAAATAAAGATATGGTATTATTTTATGAAGAGATAGCAAAGAAAAGCATAAACCAGGCTCACTTGCAAGCTCAACGTTTTATTTCACTTCAGCAACTTTCACTATGTGTGTTGACATTAAGCCAGTTGCTAGAGTTAAGGCAATAAAATTCCCATTCAGGTGGAAAATCAGCAAGGGCCTACATATATGCAGAATATTGTACTGGTCCTGTGTAAAAATGTCTTTTCTTTAAGCATATTACAATTCCCAGGGAGAAAAAAGCTATTACTAGCTACATAATATAGCAAATAATATACCTCCATAGCAAATAAAATAAGACAACAGCTATAACGTATTGAATTGGATATTTTCTATGCCTCCAGTAAACAAAGATTCTGTATTTCTCTTACCCAGTGCAAAACACCACCAAACTTCTCTGGCCTATCCAAACTTCATTGAAAGTGCATTGTTAACCCATGTCCACGGGATTCTCCAGGTAAGAATCCCGGAGTGGGTGCAAATTTCCTTCTCAGGGGATCTTCCCGACCCAGGGATCTTCCCGACCCAGTGTCTCTTGCATCTCCTGCATTGGCAGGTGGATTCTTTACCACTGAACCACCTGGGAAGCCCACCAACTGATTACTTTGCCTAAATATATCTTTTCAGTGGTCTAAATGACCCCTTCCACCTCCATATAATTCTGGACCATGAGGTTCTCATTATGAAGCAGATAAAACTACCACCCATAGTCACCCAGGGCTGCAGACAGGGTGAGTAGCAACCCAAAGGACTCACATTTATGTGGCTTCTGTACTGAACCAAAGCTGCCATTTTTCAGTGTGGGTGTCTTTTTTTTTCCTCATGACATAGACAAATGTTGATGTTTACTACAAGTTGGTACATTAGTTGCTAATTAAGTTCCTGGCTGCTTCAGCCAAAACTTGCTGTATTGAATCCAAGAAAAGAATGGCAGCTACATCAAAAATAAGTTGTTGGGGATTTTGTTTTGTTTTATTAAAGGAAAGTTGTCTATTAAAGAATATGGGGAACTTACATACTGGGAGAGAGAAACCTTTCAGTCTTGGCTTCCTTCTAAGCTGAGTTGGTAGTTGAAGTCCTTCCGCGTCTGTCACCAGGCCTTGGTCAAAGCCAAATAAACAGTACAATCTACGCGTGAGGTAATAAAGTTAATTAACTGTTTATCATTACTTGCTCTTTTTCATACCCACCCACAAATTCCCAGAGGAAAGAGTTACTTCTTGGGGACCCACAGGAGGGCAGGTTTATCCTGGAAAGAGCGCACTTCACCCTGGGGGGCTACATCTCTCCAAAAAGATGTCTTCTTAGTATCATCTCTCTGCTTGTCCCCGTAATCTCACGCTCGGGCGGGGCTGGGGGCTGCCTGCATTCGCCAGTCAAGCCTAATCACTTCCTGTTGACATCAGGGTCTGCGGCCGTCTCTCTCTCTCCACCTCTGGGCTGGGAAGTCTCCAATCACGCTTGCAGATCTTAGCTGACAAGGGCTGGTGCGAGACAGTCGCGGGGCGAGAAGCCTGAATTTTCAGGCCGAACCCTGCAAAGTCGACAAAATACCCGCTGGCAATGCTGAAGCGCTACTGTCTTACTCCGTGGAAGAGAGAATTCGCTTTCCGTTTCTGTTTCCCACAGGGCCAGAGGACTGTCCTTACCAGAACCGACCAAAAGGTGGCTCCTCCCCGACCAAACAGACGCTCCCAGCCCAGCGGATTACGTGTGGAAAGTCCTGAAGAAGAGAATCGAAACAGAAACCGAAGTCAGGCAAACTATATAACTGCCTGGCGGAAGGCTGGCCTCGAAACTCCTACCCGAGTGAGCAGAGCCGGCGTCCTGGTCCCCGGCTCACGCGAGCGCCCGCCGCCGCCGCCGTGTCCCGCGCACCTGCCCACCTGCCCACCTGCCCAGGTGCCACCGCGCCCCCGCGCGCCCGCCTGGGGGTCCTGCAGGCAACCCTGTCGTCAGGCGCGTCGCTGCAGGCCCTGCGGCTCCGAAGCAGCAGCGAAGACACTTAATCATCCGCTGAGTTGAGTGAGAACAACTTTTCCGTCTACCCGGAAGAATCTTTTCCCACCTCTGAGGAAGAAGGATGTCGTCGGAAGGGAGTTTCGCAGACAAGAATTTCTGCTATCTCATCTCATGTTTCAGGGCCAGAGTGAAAAGGTACATCCAGGTGGAACCAGTGCTGGACTACCTGACTTTTCTATCTCCAGAAGTGAAAGAGCATATTCAGAGGACGGCCGCAACCAATGGGGACATTCAGGCAGCTGATCTGCTTCTGAACACCTTGGAGAGGGGGAGCTGGCCGCTCGGCTGGGCTAGGATGTTCGTAGAGGCCCTCCGGCAAGCAGGCAACCCTTTAGCCGCCCGCTATGTGAACCCAGAGCTCACGGACTTGCCTTCTCCATCATCTGAGAACGCTCACGATGAGTGTCTCCAACTGCTGAACCTGCTTCAGCCCACACTGGTGGACAAGCTTCTGGTTGCGGATGTCTTGGATAAATGTGTGGCGGAGAACCTGTTGACTATTGAAGACAGAAATCGGGTAGGTGTCAGTTCAAATGGAGCTGGACTTAAAGGCAGATATTGCTACTTGGTGTTGTTCCTCCATTTGCCCCGTTCCAAATGCTTTTCGACATCTTTGGGTAAATTTGGTTCCCTCCTTCCTTGAGAATGTCTAGGCTTTTAAAAACATAATTTTGCAAATTTAAACACAAAGCAGCTATTTTTTCTAATTCTTTAACTGAAATGAGCTAAAGAAGAAAGAACTCTAGAAAATAATGTATGCTAATAGACAGCATTTATTTAACACTTACTGTGCAATTAGATTCATTTGCAAAACCTATTAGAGTTCATGCTCACAATAATCTATTGAGTTATTAGTTAATAATCTAGTATTATTAACTGTGCCATTTTACAGATGAGTAGACTGAGGCAGTTTAAATAACCTGCCCAAAGTGGAAGACAGTGGTAGAGGTAGGGATTTAGTTCCTGATGGTGTGAAATTTTATGTCGTATTATATGTAGTTGCATAGAACGGAGATAAGCAAACCATGACCCATGCTAAATCCAACCGAAAGCTAAGAATGATGTTTAAATTTTAAAATTTTCAGTTCATAAAGAAAGTTTTATTGGAAACAGCTATGCTCATTCATTGACATGCTGTGATTGCTCCTGCGCATTAAGAGCATTTGAACATAGAGTCATATAGCCCACAAATCCTAAAATATTCATTATCTGGGCTTTAAACAAAAAGTTTTCCAATCTCTGGCCTATACTATGCACTATGCCATTCAATTTTGGTCCAAATGGGGAATTTACATACTACATACACACAAACACACACACACACTTTTTTTTTTTCTTTAATCAAAGTTTCAGCATTCTTTGGGAATAAAAAATTGGAGATAATTAATTGAAAAAATATGTAGCCAGTAGTAATTTTCCACTTTAATAGAAAAATAATGGATTTTTTAGGTGCCATTTTGACAGGAAGAATTTTACAGGAGATTACACTTAGCGTTTTATTGTTCATTGTTTTTCAGTGAATAAGGAAGTACTGTGGCATATAGAAACTCTGTCCTATTTGAATCTGACTTAGAGTTTACAGTGAAAGTTTTATTTTGAAAGGCATGTAGGCAAATAAACCCATTTTGGGGGGTCAAAGTCTACCATGCTGTGATTTTTGACATTTTCTTTCTTTTTTTCTTTTTAGTTCATCAATTGTATGTATCCTCATTACAAAGTTCTGGGCACAGGACTCCTATCAGCATATGATGTGACTTGATCTTTAGTGACTAAAACTAATGTTCCTTTGTCAACTCGACAGCCATAGGGCCTGTCCAAAGACCTAAGTGTGTATCTAATTTTGATGACTGGTTTTCCCAACAAGTAAATAACTTTACACTGTTGTCAGTAAGGTTTACGTAGTTTTGTATATTGAGAACCAGCTAGAACGCATTATAGTAGTCCAGCTGGATATGACAAATGTGTACATCACTGTGGCAGAATCTTAATTTGGAAGACAGTATGCAGCCTTCAAGCCAGCTGGAGATGGAAGATGGCATTTCCAGCCACAGTAGCTGTTAGGAAGTCCAGAAGCAACAGAGTCCAGTAACACCACAAAGCTGTTTATGTTTGGTGGGTATGATGTCCCGATTGCCAGTGAAACAGCACTTCTCCTTATTTACTCTAAATACGTCTGCCTATCAGCATCACTTTTGTCTTGCCTGGATTGAATTTCCGCCAGCTAGATTTTATCCAAGTTCTTGATTCTGGCAAGCTTGGAGGCAGCTAGCAGGAATGCAAGGGATTTGATACAAAGAAGATATACAGTAAAAGGACATTTGTGTACTGGTAGCAGTTAAGGCCAAAGCAACCCAATTTCTCTCTTATAAGGGAGAATGGAGGAGCAATATATGGAGACTTTCTAAGGAGCAGTAGTGTCTGTGTGATATCCTGGCACATCATTCTTAAAGATACCATCTGTCTCAAAAGGAAGCAATGGCGGATGATGGGAAGGAAACACTAGGTTTAGGAGAATCCATAGCATGTTGATATGGGTTCCTTGAGGAATGTTTATCGTATTACAGAAAAGTGTAGTGAGGAAAGCATGGGAATTTGGAATGGCAAGACCTGGATTTTGACATCTAGGTTTCTTACCATCTCTATTCTTTTGGGCCAAATTATTTAAGTTTCCTGACTCTAAATGTACTATGAAAATGGGTATAATAGTAATTTCCTCTCTCATTCACAGTATTTAGTGAACATGAGTGAGATACAGTGTTTATGAAAAAGCTTTATTAATAAGAAAGAGCTGTTTTGATATGATGATGACTTCTATTATTTATTTGGTTATATTTTCTTGTGAATTTAAAGTTTCAAGGACTAAGGTAAATGTCTTGTGTTGAAATTGAGATCTGCCTCCTAAATTCCATGGATTCAACTGTGAGTTGAGGAAGAAACTGTTTTTCATCTAAGGATGAAACCAGGCCCTAGTTAGAATTAAGTATGATATTGGTGCTTAATAAGTATTAATTGATTGGATTAATTTCCAAGAAGTTGTCCAGAATGAAAAATGAAAATGCTTGGTGTAATGAATTGCTTTGCCAGGCATCAAGGGGGCGGGGAGGAGGAATGGTTGGATAATGAATATAAGATCTCCAAGTTTGCTTTTTTGACATCTTAAAATAGCATTTAACTAAGAAATTAGGACTTCCAAAAATAATTAATTAATTAATATTTTTGCTTCACCACATGACTTGTGGAATCTTAGTTTGCTAACCAAGGATTAAACCCAGGGCCCCAGAAATAAGAGCACTGAGTCCCAACCACTGGACCACCAGGGAATTCCCAAAATATTTTATTTTTTTCTTTTCCTGTTTTCCAGTTGACATTTTCTACTTGGTCTGTATTTTAGTTTAGGATTTCCACCTCCACCACCCAATCCCTGTCCCTCTTACACAAGTGCTTCTAAAAGTGATCCTAGATTTAGTTTTGTGACCAGCAGATACCCAAATAAATTGATTTAATTGATTAATTATTCATTCATTCCATTTGAAAATATGGAGTGGCATGTTGCACCAGACACCAAGTTAGTGCTGAAAAGATTGGAGAATAATACAGATACTGCCTGTGCTTTCATGGAGTTTATGATGCAGTGTTTATCTGTGTTCATTCTTCTAACAAATAGGTAAAAAATGTCTAGTATATGTGAGGTACTATTGTAAATGCTGGCTGCTGCTGCTGCTAAATCGCTTCAGTCGTGTCCGACCCCATAGATGGCAGCCCACCAGACTCCTCCTTCCATGGGATTTTCCAGGCAAGAGTACCGGAGTGGGTTGCCATTGCCTTCATTGTAAATGCTGGAGACTCATTAATAAATACAAGAATGACTTTATAGAACATTATAATAGAATGATCCCTAACAGTAAGGGGCTGCCCCTGTACTGACCTGCTTCTATTTAGGCTGCTAAGTGGCACCTTAGTACATCCATGACTTAGACAGCCATGAACTCTGGATCATATAAACATTTCTGTAGTGTCTTAACAGCTTAGGTAAACTGCATATTTCAGCCCCGTCCAGTTCAAAGCATTAAACATCTATAGTCCTGGAAGACTTTATACACCTTTCATTTATACAAAGAATCAGAGATAGCATCACCAGTCCAGCTAGAAACCACCCAGTTCTATTTACATGAAGTTGAGTATTGGGGTCAGTCTCCTTCCAGCTCATTGTATTGCCACCTAAGTTAGGATGGATAAGATTTTTTTTAGTAATAAAAAGTACTAATAAGAAGTTAGTTATGTCTGTGTGACAGTGCTTATTCATTCAGAAAGACATTAGCTTTTGGAGAGAACTTGTTCTTTAAAATTCTTTGCTTTTAATGTGAGTTTGTTTCCTGATTTACTGGTACTGAGGGTTAGTTCTGCTATGTTAAAAAGTCACCATTACTTTTAAATAGATATCTGAGGTTATTCTGAGGGAGAAAAACCATTTTTATTGAACTTTACAACTGTGTTGGCTATCCAAGGTTTAAAAGAAATATCATTGTTTTCCCTACTATTGTATGTTACAAAAAACTAGATCAAAGAATTCAGAAATCACTGAACTGTGTTACCCACAAATTCATATTTATTTTCACTCCATATATCAGTTAATAATGTATCCATAGACATTTTTAACTGCATAGTCAAGAGAATACGTTAAGTGGGGAAGATGTATGAGTGGGAATCATTATATATATCCTGTTTCAGTCTCAAGTGTAAATATTCACTTCCCAAGAATTTTAATGATCAAGTGTATGTATTGGGAGCTTATTTTTTCCTATGTTTTAGGAGAACAGATTAATTTTAAAAAATTTAATGGTTGCTTTAAAGGAAATTTATATACCTTCCAGCATCCAAACTAGGAAGATTTCTTAAAAATTCAGAACTTGCACAGGTATTTTATGTAGTTCCACATTAAAATAATAAAAATACTTGTAGGAAATAATGGCAAAATACTTCTCAAATTCCTGAACTGAGTAAGGACAAAGCAAACTTGACAAATATGAATCACTGTATACTCAAAGAAATAACTAATTAATAGTCAAAGAAAATTTAGTGGATATATTAGCTTTTAAAAATATAACTATTTATTACAGTGCGTCTCTTGTTCATTTTAGAGAAATGCTTCCTGATTACTTCTGTGGAATGAGTTCAAAGCTGATTAAAGGCTGAAATAATTAAAAATGGAATAGTTGAGTTAAAAGAAGTTACTCAAGCCAGTCTCATTTAGCACCTTTAGTGACTACTGCTTAAATTAGTAGATAATAATAAAAATGTTACAAACACCCGAGAAGGCAAAGAATTTCCACTAGAAAGTTAATTAAATTAGAGAAAAGTAGGAAATGAGCGAGAATCTGCTTAGAAATGCTATGAGGCAGAAATTGCTTAAATTTTATTGTCATTTTAACCACTTCTTGTCAAAAAATGAATTTAAAATTAGAGACAATTACCAGCTATAATTCAGGAAGGCAGCATTCAACTTCTGAAGCCAGTTGCCTGAGATCAAATTCTACCTCTGCCATTTACTAGCTTTATGATGTTAGGGAGGTAATTGGACTTCTCTGAGCCCTGGATTTCTGATCTGTAAAATGGGTTAATGTCGGTATCTTCTTCAGAGTTGTTGGGCCGATATATGCAAAACCTTTATAATTAACTATTAGCTAATGAAATGAACATATCCACTGGGTAGAAATATGCAGTATAATCTTGTACTGAGTAGTATCTGCTGGTGAAACATTTATAAAGATAGATAATTTTCCTGGTTACCTATAATAATAATTAACACTGAATTTGTACCAAGCATTGTTCCAAAATGCAAATTCCTGATATTAGATGGTTATGGGAATGTTTATAGGACATTTGCAGGAAACAATCTAGTCAAAAGGTCCATATTATACTAGAAGATGGATAAATGTTGAGATGGACCTTTGAGGGTATGTAAGTCACTATTTCTTAGCTAAGCTGCTGGCTGGAATCAAGAGATGCTTTTGAAAAAAATTTCTGGTTTCCCAACATGGACAAATGAGAATCTCTGGGGGCAGGTCTCAGATATCAGTATTTTCTAAAGTTCTCAGGTGATTCTAACCTGCAACTAGGACAGACGAACCCTGAAATTTCATTTCCATTGCTTAATTTTACACATATAGAAACTGAAGTCTGGAGAGGTGAAGTGGTTTGCCTAATGGCACAGCAAACTGATTGTGTTCTACCTAATTTCTTTCTGGTCTAAATGTGATCTTTTCTCTAAATGTTTGGCTCTATATTAAGAATTGGGGGGATTCATTATAATAATGATTACACAAATGATTCACATTTTAAAAGATTTGCTAGATTAATCTATAAAAGAAATTAAATGAAGGCTTAAGATAGGAATGAATGGATATACAAATAATTCTTCCCTATTTTTAAAATAGATATATAGAAATACATTTCTTATAGTAGTAAGTAAACACAAATTTAAGAAAAAATATCATAGTAATGATAAATAGCACAAATATTAAAGAATATAAAGCTGTGATGGTGATTACTTACTCCATAATGGTAAGAGTCAAGAAAGAGAGGTTGAATAACAAATGTTTGATTTCCTATTTATAGATTCCGTGAGTTGAAAAGAAATAGCAAGTCCTAGATATACAGAAGGAAATTGATGCAAATAGACATAATGTAGGTAGAGATTAAAGACACATTCTTTTGCACCCCTTATTCAGAATGATAGAGGTAAAACATCTGTTTCCTATGTCAGGTTTGAATATCTCAAAAGCTTTAAAAAATGGTGGACATTTAAAAGGGGGATTGGCCCAGCAAATTTCCTCCCTCTAGAATCCAGAACTTCTGCAAGTGGCATTGATGTTTTCTTTGTTTTATTATGAACCTTTACACATACGGTTCAATTTTTCTAATGGTTAGTTTCTGTTTAAATTTATTCATAAGATGTTTGACTTCTTTAATTCTACTTTTCTCTTAAAACAGGTTTCTACTGCAGAAAATAATGGAAATGAAGCAGGGGTAAGAGAGCTACTGAAAAGGATTGTGCAGAAAGAAAACTGGTTTTCTACATTTCTGACTATTCTGAGGCAGACGGGAAATGATGAGCTCGCCCGGGAGTTAACAGGCACCGATTGCTATGAAGGCAATACAGGTATTGCTAATTCTGCAAAGGACAGCTTTGTTGTTTTGCCTAGTGATTGAGAGTTTAATGAAGCCTATAGATATGGTGCCAAAAAAAAGGATACTTAGAATCAGAATTTCAGATCTGTTTTCTTCTCTTTACAAATGAGGAAACTGCTGCCTGGGAAAAGATGAACCTCCCAAAGACCACAACACTCAACCAGCTGGGCTAGAATATTGGCAGCTGACTCCTCGTCCAACATGTTTTCCATTTTCCATCTTATTTTGGAAACAAAGGGATTGTCTGAGATTTTTATCAAGATCCTTTTAACATTGCTTAGACAAATAAATTGGAAGAAAATATTTTAGTGGTTATTACAATTATGCTGCAGAGTCTTCAGGACATTCATATAATACTTTGAGGAATTTATTAAACATTTGATAAAAGGTCTATAATTGCTAATTATCACAATATTATTTTCTGTGAGTTTTTGAAAGTGTTCAATTATAATAATACAAATAGCATAGCTCTTTCACATGTTATTTGTAAATATAGTATTAACTGCCACCTTATTTTTTTTTACAGAGTATGTATCCTATATTTTAAAGAAGTATCAAATGAAAGACAAATTAAAATTTAGTTGGCAATGAATGGTTACCAATATATAGTTGTTATAATTTGTACACAATTATATATAATTTAAATGGATTGTAATCATTTCAAGCTTCAGTCAGTTCAGTTCAGTCACTCAGTCGTGTCCGACTCTTTGTGACCCCATGAATCACAGCACGCCAGGCCTCCCTGTCCATCACCAACTCCCAGAGTTTACTCAAACTCATGCCCATCGAGTCAATGGTGCCATCTAGCCATCTCATCCTCTGTCGTCCCCTTCTCCTCCTGCCCCCAATCCCTCCCAGCATCAGGGTCTTTTCCAATAAGTCAGCTCTTCACATGAGGTGGCCAAAGTATTGGAGTTTCAGCTTCAGCATCAGTCCTTCCAATGAGCACCCAGGACTGATCTTTAGGATGGTGGATCTCCCTGCAGTCCAAGGGACTCTCAAGAGTCTTCTCCAACACCATAGTTCAAAAGCATCAATTTTTTGGTGCTCAGCTTTCCTCACAGTCCAACTCTCACATCCATACATGACCACTGGAAAAACCATAGCCTTGACCAGACGGACCTTTGTTGGCAAAGTAAAGTCTCTGCTTTTTAATATGCTCTCTAGGTTGGTCATAACTTTCCTTCCAAGGAGTAGGCGTCTTTTAATTTCATGGCTGCAGTCACCATCTGCAGTCTTTTTGGAGCCCAAAAAATAAAGTCTGACACGGTTTCCACTGTCTCCCCATCTATTTCCCATGAGGTTATGGGACCAGATGCCATGATCTTAGTTTTCTGAATGTTGAGCTTTAAGCCAACTTTTTCACTCTCCTCTTTCACTTTCATCAAGAGGCTTTTTAGTTCCTCTTCACTTTCTGTCATAAGGGTGGTGTCATCTGCATATCTGAGGTTATTGATATTTCTCCCAGCAACCTTGATTCCAGCTTGTGCTTCTTCCAGCTTACTTCACTTCTTTTATTCAGTTAGGCGTTCAATCAACGTGTAACGAGTACCAACAATATAGCAGACACTGCTCCAGGTGCTGGGGATATGGACTTAAATGAGACATATGCAGTCCCTGTTTCCATACACCATACTTCCTAATGGAATAAGAAACAGTGTTCTAAGTTACTTATACAAAAGAAAAAACAGATAATTACCAAATTATTAGACCAAAGAGTATATTATGATTTTATGTTGTATTATTTATGAAATAGCTTAATTTTTCTCAGTAGTTAGAAATATACACTATATATATGCACATATATATCTGTGTGTATATATATATATAGTGTGCATATATATGTATAAAATAATGTTTACATATTTATGTGTATATATAGACAAATATTTTTACTGTGTGATACTAAAAAGCCCTAAAGAATCACAAAATTAATGTTAATAAACTTGTGTGTAAGTGAACCATGGGAAGTAAAGTGCCATCCATGTTTGTTGCAAGTCTTTTTGTTTCACCCCAAAACAAATGCTGTGTGGTGTCATAAATTTGAAATGGCCACAAAGTGAAAAGCTCAAGAGACTCCCCCTTCTCTCTGAAATCATTTAGGGATTTGAAGGGATTCATTCAGCCAAAGATGGTCAATCCAGCTTTCAAAAGCCAGGAGTAATTCCATGATTTGTTCACTAGCAATTCCCTCAGTTCCTACTGTCATTTTTTCGATTTCCATAGCAAAGTTTAATTGTATAAGGAAAATTCCCTGTCAATAGGAAGCATCTTGAGTTTGCTTTAGTACTCTGGAGGGAGCTCAATGGTACTACTTGCTTGCAATATCAAGATTATAGTTGTGTTCTCTTTTTTTTGCATTTATTTATTATGACCCAGCTATTATTTCTATAGCATAACTCTAGTAGCCCCAATCTGCTACTTCTAAAGAGACTTCAGGTCAAATTTACAAACAATGATGGGGCCAAATGTCTCCCTTATCCCTCAAGGATGAGCCAGACTCCAGTGCAGATCACACCTTATGATGAGTTCCCTTTCAAGACCACATGGGACCATTTCCATCCATGACGACATTCTAGACTTGAATTTTGAAATGGCTACAGTCTTGATTTTTTTGTTCCCTGGGAAATTTTGGTCTCAGTGTATCAAGGGATATTTGAAAGAGCAGCCTTGCAGATCACAAAAGACCTTGTTACATCCATCTTCCAAAGTAGAGGGTAACTACGCATCTTACAGCTGTGTACTAGTTTGGGAAAAAAACTAGAAGATTGGCTCAAAAGTATCATATTGTCTGGCTACATTGCTTTCTTTTTTTGGAGGGGTGGTTGTTGGGGCAGAGCAACAAGTTACATACAACATATTTCTTTCTAAGATATTTTGGTGCCTTTTTAGAAGTCTTATTTGATTTTTCAAATTCTAATTCTTTGAACAATAGCAATCCTAGGTGAAGATTGCATGTGTAATAGCTGGGTAATAATGCACCTTATCACGTACATCTGTCTAATATTCACAAAACTTCCTCTTTACTTTCCTTATTATATGTCATGACTATGATTGTCTTTAAGTGTGTATTTCAGAATGGCTTAGGGACTAGTTTATCCAAATTCCTCCTGCCTGTGGACTTACATTGGCTGGCGGAGGTCAAGCACTTTATAAAAGGAATAAAGGCCCATGGAATCAATTAATTGTCTATCATTCTTTTCACCCTCCCTGGTGTCCTGACAGGATCCCCTTAAATTTGGGGCTTTCCTTCTTTCAACCAAAGTGGATGATGATAGATGTTGCCCCAGATATATGGGCTCTTACAAAGGCAGGGAGCAGGGTTAGGGTTTCTAAGCTGTTTTTTTTTAAGTTTTTAAATTAATTAATTTATTTTTGGCTGCACTGGGTCTTTGTTGCTGTGCCTGGACTTTCTCTAGTTGCGTATAGTGGGGGCTTCTCGTTGCAGTGGCTTCTTTTGTTGCAGAGCACGGGCTCCAGGGCTCCTGGACTCAAGTAGTTGCAGTATGCAGGCTTGATTGCCCAGTAGCACGTGGAATCTTCCTGGCTCCGGCTGAGTCGCTATGTGTCTGCCTCTTTTTGGCCTCATGGACTGTAGCCTGCCAGGCTCCTCTTTCCATTGGGTTTTCCAGGCAAGAATACTGGAGTGAGCTGCCAGTTCCTTCTTCAGGGGATCTTTCTGACCCAGAAATCAAATCCATGTCCCATGCATTAGCACGGGTTCTTAACCACTTAACCAGGGAAGTTCTCTATGCTTCTTTGAAAAGTTGGATAGAACTTACAATCTCCATCTGGGATTCAGCATTCTTACATTTTCACTACCCCTACCAGCAGTCAGGGTACTCCTGACAAACTCATTCCAAACAAGTAGGGCTTTCTTCTCATGTCCTCGGAAAATCCAATCAGGGATTCAGGAATTTAAATATTGTTTGCTGATCTGTACATCTTATTAGGGGAGTCTAATCCTGGTGCCCAGAACAGAGTTAGCTGTGATTATTCATGTGGTAGGGGCTGCTGTGGGCAAAATTGTGCCCTCCTCAACCCATAAATTCAGAGGTTGAAGCCCCCGCCACCTATGTGACTGTACCTGGAGGTCTGTCTTTAGGAGGTAATCAAGGTTAAATGAGGTCAGCAGAGCAGGCCCCAGTCTGATGGGCCCAAGGCCTTAGAAGAAGAAGAAAAATGAGGTCTCTGTCTCTCTCTTTCCCCACCATGTGAGGACACCATGCATGAGGAGGTCACGCTAAGCAATCTCAGAAATAAACTCTCACCAGAGACCAAATGCTGGCACATTGATCATAGACTTCGAATTTCTAGAAATATGATAAAATACTTTTTTTTTACTTTAGCCACTCGGTCTACGGTGCTTTGTCAAGCTGGCCTGCACCGATTAATACAGGAGACTGGGCTCTGGAGCCTGACACTTACTGAATTCTGGCTCCTTCATGTCTCTGGATGTGTGACTTTCACCAAGTACCTGCCCACTCTATGCCTCAATTTACTCCTCTGTGAAATGGGGATAGTAACATTACTTACCATTGGGATTATTTTTAGGATTAAATGATTTAACATTAGTAAAGCACAAAATAAATTGCCTATTATTATTATAAACCCCAAATATGCTTAATATATACCTATGAATATTATCAAATCTTCTCATCTAAAGACAAACTCCAAAGTCAGAACAGTTGTCTTCAGGAAATTCTCCATACACAGCACATATTTTCTCCTTATTCTTTAAGATAGGTTAATCAAAAATAATACTTTTAGGAAATTTTCTTTATGGCATCAGTCTCCGACAGATTGTACTTCAGAAGGGCAAAACTCTTATTTTTCTTCGTAACCCACAAAAGCATTTGAAAAAAACCACTCAGTGCATGTTGGTTGAAGGGGAAAATGGTCAGATGAAAGAAATAGAGGGAAAAAGAAAAGAATGATCAGAATATTTTATTAAATTTCTAAAAAATCTCCAGAAATTCAAAATACATGAATGTAGGCTGACATTAAAGCATATGTACATCTCATGTAGAATGCACAGTGAGAGAAAAAAATGGCAAGATCACAAGTTAAAGAAAAACTACCACCAAATTTGCATTTTCACTAATGCAGTCTTATGTGTGACTTTGTATCACTGAATAAGTGGCTTACTTCCTAAAGATGATGGTCAGGAAATCATCACACTTATGATTAGCATAATACTTAATATTGTATCGGCTTTTTAGATAAAATTTAGTCATGACGAAAGAATTACTCACTGTGTTCATATTAAAAATAAAAATACTGTGTCAGAATGTAAAAACATGTTCCAAACCTTTCAAAATGTCAAACCATTGAAGTGTATTTAGGCATATCTCTACTAGAGACCCCACTTGGTTTTCAAAATAAAAATAGCAGCCCTTTATGTTGTATAAAAACTTGCATTTCATTGCAGTCTGCATTCTGTTTAGAATTTCAAAGTATGTAAGTATATTCAGGTTAATCTCTATTAGGAACCCCTATTTGTTTTCAAAACACCAATGACAGTTATGTATACTGTATAAAAGCTTGCATGGCACTATTATTTACTTTCTAATACTTTTGTTCACAGAGTCTGAGAATTTATCACAAGAAGATGGTCTTGAAGTCAAAGAGCCACTCCTTTTAGCCACGGAGCAGCCAGCTTTGGAGGTCTGGGACATAGAGAATAGTTCATTGGAATCGTCTTTTGCAGATTCTTCTATAGTTTCAGGTACCTGGCGCACACACATACTTTACATGCACTAATTAACTACTTCCGGAAAAATGAATTGTTGCATTGATAACATTAGGATCTATTAAACAGAGGGAGGAAATTTGGACTTTGGGGTTTTGTATTTGTACTTAGATAATATTTCTGGAGGAGATTAAATGAAAATTATTGCTCTTTGTGGCTAAAAATCTTTTAAAGCTAATGCAATATTAATATGTTATGAATATGAACACACTGAGTTCCAATTTTATTTTATAAAGATGTCCATGGCTCTTGTCATGTGATAAATATCACAAGTGCATCCCATGATTTTCAAAGTACTTTCAAATACATGAATCAGTTTGACTCATCCGAAGTTCTGAGAATTAAATGAAGGTATTACCTTTTCCCTTTTTCACAGATTAGGGTGTCACAGAAAGGTTAGGCTGGGTTGTAGAAACCAAAACCAAGGTTGTAGAAAGGAAGATGAAAGGGTGCTAAACAGGAGTTTGCTTGAATTTCAGTAACTAATTGGTGTTGGGTACTAGATACTACCATATCCACCTCTTTTGATATGAAACAGGCCTGGAAGAATGAAACAAGTTTAGCTGTTTCCCCTCCCTACTTTTCTCATAATAGGAGACGCCTTCACTCCTTCCCCTCTGTCCCTCAAATGGCCACGTTCATTTTTCACTAGAAATAGTTGCTGGAAGTCTGTGGTATACTAGTAAATGCTTACCAAGTGGCCCTGTAGGGAAAAGAAAAAGCCCTGATGTTCAGGATATGCCATCTTCATGGTGTAAATACTCGCACCATGGCTACTTTCAAGCGTCCACATAATGTCACTGAACAGTAAGTTGGGAATAGATGTGCAGTACATTATTTGCCATTTATTACATGGAGACAATAGACTTAAATAGCCTCAGCATCACTGATGATTGTAAAATCTACAAAAATGATTAGAAAGTGATGAGTTTTAAGTATTCATTACCTTTGTTTTAATATAATTTAGTTAGTAAGTCCATATCATTTAATTTGTAAAGATGCTTGTGCTTAACATTAATAAAATTCCACAAAATTCCAGAAAATTTAACAGTTGTTCCTGTGGGCCAGTATAAGCTGACTGTATCACACTACTGCAAAATATGCTGTTTCAGCTCAGAAAAGTAATATAGCTGTGTGGTAGGAAATTTGGAAAACAGAGAACAAAGAAAAAAACCACTCCTCCTTTCCCAATAAAATACATTACTCTTCATATTTGGGTATTTGTTCTTCTCATTTTTTTTACATACCTGGATGTCTATATACAATGGCATTTCTCCTATATTTATTAGATATTCTTCTACAGCACGATTTTTAACAATTGAATAACAAGTCCATCTATTGAATGCTTTTTAATTAATTAACCACCTTTTGAACATTTAGGATGTTTCCAAATTTCTACATCATGAATAATGCTGCAATAACTCTCTTTGTATTTATATCTCAGTTTAATTCTTTTTAAATTTATGTTTTATTCTTTAAAATTTACTTTATTGAAGTATGATTGATTTACAGTGTTGTCTCAATAACTGCTTACAGCAAAGTAATCCAGTTATATATGTATATATATACATTCTTTTTCATATTCTTTTCCTTTATGGTTTGTTTATTACAGGGTACTGACTGTAGTTCTTTGTGCTGTAGAGTGGGGCCTCGTTGTTCATCCATTCTCTGTGTAATAGTTTGTGTCTGCTAACACCAAACTCTCAATTCACATATCTCCCTACGCAGTTTAGTTCTTAAAGACATATTACATAATTGAAATTTCTGGATCAAATGATTTCTACAGTTTTAAGGCATTTCATATTTAATGCCATATTTTACTCCAGGAAATTGTATCAAACAGTGTAGGGGAATACTTACTGTCCTGAAGTCTCTTGTACAAGAGTGGGCAATGCTGTTTTTAAACTTTACCAATTTGCTATGTTAACACCTGAATTTGAGTTGTTCATTTCCAATGAAAAACGTCTTTACAAGTTCATTCTTTTTGTTGTTGCTGTTGCTAATTGCCTACCTTCCTTTCAGGGCATTTATATTCTTCTTGCTGGTTTAGGTGAATTAGCTAAATGTATAGGGTAGCAATCCTTTGTCATAAATAGTACCGAGGTTTTTTTATAGCTTGCCTGTAATTTAGCCTTGTTTGTTTAAGGTGTTGGGTATTTTTAGTGGGATACTTCTGAAGCATTAATGTGCTTATGAGTCACCGGGAAGGGGGGGGGGGTCTTATTGAAATGCAGATTCTGTCCTTTTCACTTGCTCCCAGGTGATGCTGCTACTGCTGATCTTGGACCACAATTTAATGGACAGAATAGCACACGTGAATTCTAGAGGATCTTTTTTTTTTTTTTTAATTTCAGCAGCTCTGCTTTCTTTCAAAAATCATGATTGTATGGGAATGCCAAAATTACTACCTGAATGTGGATTTTTCACATTTTAATAAACTTCCTTGTTAGGCTACCTGACATCTCTGTGGGTTACTGGCTATTTTCTAAATTCACACTAGAAAGAATTAAAGCCAGGACTGAGGCTGGTAGTCGATCTTCATCTCAAATGAAGGGTTTGCATCAGACTTGCCAGCCTAATGCATCTTGTCAGCCTGCAGTATCTGTGAAACATTCAGACTCTCAGAAAGGACAAAATTAAATGCAAAACTTTTTTTTTTAATCTGTTTTCTGGGACTTCCCTGATGATCCCATGGTTAGGACTCCAAGAGTCCACTTCAGCGGGGCATGAGTTCAATCCCTAGTCAGGGATCAAGGATTCCACAGCCATGCAAGGTACATCTTACAAAAAAAGAAAAAAATCTGTTTTCTTACTATTTAATATAAAACATAAATTCGCATCATGTGACAAAATCTGGATTTTAAAATAATGGTCTTGAGGGACAGGAAAGGGTTTGTTTTCCTTCTTGGGGTCCCCTCCCTCCCTTTCTTTCACTTCCCTTTCTTTCACTTCTTCCTTTTAACAAATCTTTATTAAACTCCTATTGTGTGCCAGGCATGCGCTGTTCAGTTCAACACTGTAAATATTGTGATGAAACGGAACAGAAGTGGCTTCTGCCCCAGTGGAGCTTTCAATGATGGGCATGTCAGCCAGGCAGTAGTCACTCTGTAGCTACACAAAGTGCAGTGGAAGAAAAGTACAGGCTGCTAAGGTGTATACTAGTCTGAGGACATGTACAACATGCTGTACCAAATCTGAGGACTCCAGCCATTCAAGACTTTAACAGCTACTAGGCTCTGAGGTTCTTGTGCGGTCTGAACTTCTTATGTGGACTTGGGAACAGGTTCATCCAATCCATGCTGACCCTTTCCAGAACAGTAAGAATGGGTAACAAAAGTATAATGCCTTCGCTTCAGGCCTTGACCCTGCTCCTGAGAGATGTAGATCATCCCAGTTACTTGTTTCTTTTCTTGTTGTTCTTCAGAACTAAGAATTACTGATGTAAATGACTTTTAAAGAATCATTACCCACAAAGAAGTTATTGGAATTCTTTTGACAGAAGTTTTTGTTGCAAAATTAACTGTAGAAGGATTTTGCCTACGTTGTTATTATTTGGCAAGCTTAACAATCAGGATAAATATGAAAGTATTCAATATTGAAAATATTCAATAATATCAATTTACACAATTTTGTGCATCTTACTGATATTGATAATGTGTAATCTTTAGTTTGAAGTTCAGTACATCAGGTTAAGATTCCAAGTACAGTTACCAAGGTAGCATTGAAAGAAACTTATTACTTAAGCTACACACATTCTATAAATATGAAATTTCATATGCAAAAAGAAAAAAATGTGGCTTGAATTATTTCTAATTTTAAATTAGACTTCTCTAAGTTTTATTTCCAAATCAATTTCTAAAATAATTTTTTTCAGTGCACAATATTTTTTGTGGATACAAATGATAAATATTTATAGTTTTAAGACAAAGATTCTTTATATATTGTTTTTAACCTTTTTTACTCCTTAACACTCCTGTCAGGTAATACGCACTAGCATTAGTAAGAGTGGCCCACCGTGAAACTGATTTTAATCACATCTCTCTTTCAACCTGGGGGTGATAGATCAGAATTCCCTAGTGGGCAGTCCTGGACAGTCATTTTTGTCATGCCTCTGCATCGGGGGTTGGCATTTCTTCTTCCTTTCTCCTTTCAACTGCTTCCCCTTAAAAAGTGGTTAATAATTAAGATAGACCCACACTAATACAATAATCTGTTTTTTTCCCACACTAGTAAAATAATTTCTAAAGGATATTTGAATAGTTCTCAGACTATTCATAAAATTTTAATGCTGGATGTAATGGTTCTGCTTTCTGAAGTCACTGGTCATTTTCTAACAAGAAACTATTGGAAAACTTTGATGTTTCTCTGGACCACATGTCCCTAGAAAATATCAGAGGGACACAAAGCCCACATTCATTTTCTTCTATTAAAAATAATTTAACTATAGAAAATATACAGTTATCTGGTATATGTTAATTTTATAGGCTTATGGTAAAATTGGTTATGCAGTCATTTTTAATTTCTACTGTTAACTTTGTTAAAACAAACAAGTGGTTATTTTACTTATTTGACCTTTTTAATACAATATTTTATAAATTAGTGCCCTATAATTAGATAAAAACAAAGCAAATGAGATTTAAAATTAAATAATAAAATTTATTGTGTTTGGGATGAACTCACTTTTCTGCAGAGTTCCGCAGAGAATCCCCCGAACTTCTTTTACCATTTGCTGGATTTCCCTGTTACAAAACTAGAAAATGCAAGTTCTGCAAATTGGACAGCAGAGGGCGCTTTGACATTTATAAAGAGAGCAGAATGTCACTGTTCCCGGGTGGAAGATTATAATGTAACAGGATGAGTGTGCCATGTGTGAATACACGGTGCGCATGACTGTGAGTGCATGTGTATATTTTGATTTATATATTCGTTCACGTGAGGATTTTAAAATTCCACCCCAGCTAATGAGCTTACCAACCTGCTTGTTTTCAGACTTTAATACCTTCTTTTTCATATTCCCCCATATGTTCCACTCCTTAGGTTTATCCGGTGACATTATGCTTTGGAATATATTGTGGATATATTTTGCATAGATCATGTTCTGTAGGAGGGGTTTAAAAATTGACCTTTATAAAACAGCCTCCTTCTTTCTGGCCCAATCTGTTAGAGCATTCTTTTTGTTGTTGTTTTGTTTTGCCTTTTTATAGACCAAAGTCCAATCTTAGACTTGATCTATAGTAATCTCTGTAAAAATGCCACAAAATTTATCCTTGCACTTGCGGACCAGAATAATGTTCTATAGTACTAACCTCTAGAAATTTAGAGATTTTTAGAATCTCTAGAAATACATACCACATAGCACTTGAGAGCTTAGTGGGAAAGATAATTGATACAGCAGTCTTCAATAATACTGTGAGAGATCACCCATACTATTATGGAATTGCTCTGAATTTAGATAGCTCTCCTTTACATCTCTACCTCTTCTAAATTTAGTTATATTAATTATTGAGAACTAGAAATACTAGTACAGAAATCCAAGAGGCAAATATTATTTTGACTTAGAGAGAGTTTGTTACAAGTGCTATTTTATGTTTGTTAAAAGAAAATCTAGGATTGTGTTTTATTTGAAACCCACCGAGAGACATCTAGGTTAGTTATACGACCCCCAATCGCATAATAGTTCTAGGAGGAATACTGTTCGTATCTCAGGAGTGAGAATGTAAGTATTTTGATGGAAAGAAACCTCTCTGTGTGCAGCTAATACATGTTGGATTTATTTTCATGATTTTTATATGGCTACAAGCTTAAAGTTTTTTCAGCAAAGTTTCAACAAATGTGGTGATTTTAATTTGATCTTTAGACGTTATCTTCTCTATTTGAATAGGACTAGAAGCTGAGAATATGTTCTGGCCAAGCACTAGGGTACTGTCCTCACCCTTAGGGAGTTTATAATCCAGTTCAAGAAAACAAGTTTCATGCCCCTAAACACAGACAGTAATCTGTCTTTAGGAAAAGAGAATATGTTAAGGATAAGAGGAAAAGCCTGGGAAGACTTACCACAGAGGAGGAATGGAAGGCAGTTCATCTGCGCTTTGAAGGTCCTGTGTTGGATTTGTAAACAGAAGTGGCAGCCGACACTTTCCATTGTATGGATAGCATAAGCAAAAGTGCACGTATAAAGCAAGCTCAAAATGTGCTTTAGGGGGTATTCATAGTGGAGGAGGTTATACCTAATCTCTCTACCTTCTACTCAATTTTGCTACACACCTAAAGCTGCTAAAAAAAACAAAGTCTATAAAAATTCATCCAGGTATAATTAACACATGGGCAGAAGAGTCCAGTGGGTTATACAGTCCATGGGGTCGCAGAGAATCGGCCATGACCGAGTGGCTGAGCACGCTCCCACACATTAAACACAAGGAAATTAAATTGTATTAATAATAAACATAGCAAAATTCTGTGAAAAATGTGGGTAGGGAAACAGTTGGATTCCAGAGGAGCATTTATGAAGGAGGGGCTGGGTGGTAAGATTTCTAGGATCAATGAAAGTTAACAGGTTTCTTTTACTATGATTTTTACAAAGATTTGTCCTGAGGCAAAAAAAAAAAAAAACCCTCTTAAATGTTTATCATTTGGACAGTTATGGAATATTAGCCCAAAGCATGTGTGATGATTTCAGATGGTGTTTGTAGGAGAGTGTTTTGTTACAAGGATTTATCCATCAGGGTGCTGGAACGGGTTCCTTCTGGCTTGCAGGAGCCCAGCGTGTACATCTCTTCCCAGCTCCACTGGGTGACATCATGCTGGTAGCTTGAAATCAGCCATGGTGGGGAATATGAACACCATCAATGTTGGCAAGCACTTTTATTTTATTTTTGAACTAGATCTTTGTCTTATTAAATTAGATCAAATAGAACTTACAAATCAAGTCGTCAAATCAATGTGGCAAGCACTTTTAAATTGTCCCTTTTTTTTTTCTTCCCCAAAAGCTACTACTGAATATTTACCAGGATTTACCTTTATTTATCATTTTAAAGAATTTTTTTTTATGTGAACCATCTTTAAAGTCTTTATTGAATTTGTTATAGTATTGCTTATGTTTTATGTTTTTGGTTTTTTTGGCCACGAGGCAGGTGGAATCTTAGCTCCCCAACCAGGGATCAAACCCTCACCCCCTGCATTAGAAGGCAACATCTTAACCACTGGACCTCCAGGAAAGTCCCTACCAGGATACCTTTAAATGCACTTCTCTCCATACTCCTCAGATCCACGTAACTTGAATAACTTTTCCTGAAGGGTACCTACCAACCAAAGAGGTTTCCACTTCTCATCTATCTTGCATGCATTCCTACACTCTACATTGCCAAGGCTTACTTCCCATGTGGTCATTATGCTTATCACTCATAACGGAGTCTGCTCTCAGACTTTTTACCTGTTACTGACAAGCAGTGAATGAATGGGGCACTCTCGTGGGTATGACTATCCCTACAACCCTGTACTTGAATCACTATCTTTCTCTTTAAGGCTCAAGTCCAGAGGCTAAAGGGCACAGATGACACAATTTAAGCCAACATCAATATACACAATTCTAATTTAATTCTGGCTGAAACATTTCAGCAGAGTGAATTCTATAAACAGGAGCAGAGGCGCTCAGTGGATAGCCATGTGGGCCTGTGGCTCTAGGAGATTTTTTTTTTTTCCTTTGGGGAACTCATTTCCTAGAAGCTTGGATCCAGGAGAGAATATGCAAGGTGGGTGGAGGTGGCTTCTCTCCATTCTGCGGGAACACATGTTCCCTGGCACAGAGAGCAGAATCTGACAGACCAAAATGTAAGCGTGTGTGTGTGTGCGCGCACACGCACGCACAAATCCATATACATAGAGCTGAAAATAAAAGTCATCTATCTCCTTTCAGAAAAGATAGTTATTTCAAAAGAAAAGGAGATTGGTATTATTAGTAGTATGACAGTAAGCGCACTAGTAACGAGCCTGAGTCCTGCGTGAGCGCACATACATACACATGCGTGTGAAGCTTTGGGATGATCTTTGCTGTTCCAGACTTTGGGGATTATGCAACTAGAGGGAAGGAGGGGATAGTTGAAGAAGTGAAACTAATATGCATCGAGAGGTCAGAACTAGAATAGATATACCATTACCCAGCAAGTGAAATCAGACTATTTGCATACTTTATAAGCACTGCCTCTCAGGAGAACCGTAGGTTTTGCTGGTGCCCTTTCTCAGTAGCTCTGAGGCTCTGGCCCCCTTCCTAATGCGATGCAAAAACCACTTTCCAGCAAAGAGAAGGAAAGGCTGAGGCAAGGGGTAAGAAAGGAGGAATCTTCTATGAAGTTATAAACGCATTTTAAGC
The DNA here is from genome assembly GCF_033118175.1 of Dama dama. Classification (NCBI taxonomy): domain Eukaryota; kingdom Metazoa; phylum Chordata; class Mammalia; order Artiodactyla; family Cervidae; genus Dama; species Dama dama. The sequence goes on from NC_083713.1 coordinate 36,715,762, forward strand.
TGAAATTAGGAGGAACGCCACCTGGTAGGGATGGAAGTAAGCACCAATTGGTGTTTTACCTAATAAAGCTCAGTTCTTAGGTTGAATAAACAATGTATTTATCAGCTCATTGTTAATATAGCATTTTTCCAGCAGAGGGCATACTTTACATTGAAATAGATCTAAAAAGGCCTTCAAGGAGGAGGCTTTTTTTTCATTTGATATTTAAAAAAAAATTTTTTTTGGCTTCTAAATGGTATAAAAATATTTTAAAGTATTTAAAGTTCCGTAGGATATTAAATATATAATTTCTCAGATTCAGGTTAGTATTTCTGCCTTATTAGTAAACTATTCAAGATGTGATTGTAAAATGAGACAGTTTGTTTTTTTTTTTTCTCCCATGTTTTATAGACTGGTCTTAGACAATATTATTATAAGAAAAGCTGTTCTTTATTGTGTTGTTTACAAAATTATTATCGAAAACCCTATCTTTTAACAGAATATTGTTTTTCTTCATTTCAGCAGTTTCATAGGAATAACTGCTTTTCTTTAAACAGAAATTACCAACATATTCTAATCCATTTCATAGCTGCCTTTGATATTTTTCCTAAAGGAAATGACACCTATCTAAAAATTAATTAAACTTGTTATATAATCTAACTGTAATATTCAAAGCTCATGTAAACAGCCCCTTCATGAGAATTTAAGATTTCTTTCCCTTAAAGATTTATTTATTTGATCTAACAGAATCATTCTCACAATAAAGGAGAAAGTAGAAATTGCTGTCTATATTTTAAAAAGGTAAAAAGGGTAAGTTACTTGTTCGCAGTGGCTGAGCTCAGATCTGGAGACTAATTTGTTTGACTCCACAGCACATGTTCTTTTCATGGGAACGCCCAGTCTCCAATTGACTATTTATCTGAGCTATTTTAAAATCATAGACACATGACTTTAGTCATTAGGACATAAATCCAGATTGATACTGTGAAAAGTACAAAGAATGACACATGATAATCCTATATAATCAACTGCAGGAACTCTTGGTTTATAAATTCAATAGGTTGGTTTAATTTTTTCATTATATAACACTTTTTTGATCTGACTTTTTGGTGTGCGTATGTGTGTGTTATATGATTTTTTTAGGTAAATGCATGAAGAAAATCTCTGGAGAAAGCATTCTCAATGTTATCAAGGAACAAAATATTTTCTTTAATTATTAGAGTTATTTCCTTTAGTACTTCTGTTTCTATGAAAGAAAAAATATATCAAATGCATAAGAAATTGCTGCTGAGGAAACAAAATTATTTTTGTGTTGAAAAACTGGAGATTTATATATCCTTAAAATGACAAAGATAAAGACCTCTCTGTGTTCACTTTCATTTTAATTGTGATGTCTAGCAGAATTACCGCAATTAATTTTCTCCAAGAAGTATAGAAATGTTCCTCTTTTATTTGTGTGCAGAGAATATTTAGAATTTAGTGTGGATGTTTAATCACCTGTACTCCTATATAAAATTTTTTAAAAAGACAGTGTGGATGTTTAAAAGTAAAGTAAATGAAAGTTTGTGGATGAAATCAGAAATGTTAGTTAGCACAATAAAATAATCTCTAACTTTTTTCCCTGGCAAGATAAGCTACTTCAAGATTGTTAGAAAAATTGACATTATAATGCAAATGTTTGTATGCTTAAAAAAATTTTTTTTTCCAGTTAACTCTATGGATATAGTATTGTTCACTTGTTTACAAAGTTTTTAACAGATCATTGGCATGCTTGGCATTGGGCAAAAAACACTGGAATATTAGACTTGGATTCAAAAAATGAGATTCCCAGCTCTGTTCCATTCTAGCTGTGTGATGTAGATAAATCATTTAACCTCTCTGAGACTTGGTTTCTCACCTATGAAACTGAGGTGATAATAGGTATCTACCACAGAGGATGCTGAGAGCTTAAAATACCATTTACGTCTGTATAAGCACTGAGTTCAGTGTCCTCTGACACATTGTGGGTTTGTTTGCTGAACCAAAATAATCCAGGTAATGAACTTAATTAATAATATCCTATTTTAGTAGTATTTTTCTTTAATAGTCGTACATTATTTGTGCATGTTGCATTAAGCAGCTCTCTCAAACCTTATATATGCTACAACAAAGCTTGGGGAAAATCCTGACTTTACATATACATGGAGTAAGTTTAAGATAATGGTTTAACTGCTAGTGATTAGAAAATGAAATGAAAATCAAGTATAATTTTTATCTAGATTATACTTAGTGAAAAACTTAAAGATACAGTGTTTCATTTTAGATAATATTTGTTAGTATTTTTCAGTGTTTTTGGCATTGTCTTCAGTTCTCTATACCAAATTTAAAACAAGTAAAATGCATGTCAAAATTCACTTTTTTTGCCTTAAAAATCTTGATTTATCTTTCTAGATCTAGAATTATCCTTGCGATGACATTTTCCCCACCTCATTTTACACCTTGCCTTTTCCTTACAACTCATATTCTCTTTCATCAGTACATCTGCCCAAAACGCTCTTCTACTTGACAGTTCTATCCCACACTCGCCTCTGAGCTCCTAACAAGGCATACCTCTGGGAATTGCAAAGTGCCATATTTAAAATCTCTCAGTGAGATATACAGGTTTTCCCGTGTGATCATAAGGGATTCCTCAAATCTGAGTTTCAGAGCTAATCTATGACAACTGATAAGCACAGTATTTTCACATGAGTATATTTGTGTTGTGCTAATATACTTAAACAGTATGCAAGTCCACTGAGAATTTTTTTTTATAAATTTCTTATCTGCTTTCTTCTAACTTTTAAGAAAGCTATCTCATATATTTAATTGGTATTGGCTGTAATTCCATTACGTTTCCCAAGCTCACTAGGCTTATCCAAGTTGGAAGGGAGATGTCACAGCCACACTTCACAGATGCTCAATGGAATAGTAGTCGGCAATAAAAAGGAACAAATTGCTGATATAAATAACAATGTGAATGCAATGCATCTTGAAGGTCTTATTCTAAATTAATGAAGCCAAACATAAAGGCTACCTACTGCCTCAATTCATTAATATGACATTCTGAAAAAGACAAAACACAGGGACAAACCAACTCAGTGATTGCTAGGGGACAGCAGCAGGGAAGTGACAATGAAGGGGTTTGAGGACAAATTTTGAGGTTAAACTCATCAAACTTACCACCTAAAAAGAGTGATTTTTACAGGATGGAAATTATACTTCAACACACCAGACTTAAAAAAAGAAATAACTGGTTAAAGAAAAAGAAGATACTGTAGTTTTGAGGAGTTATATATTGTCCATGTTTAGACATGTTTTATTGATAACATACCATGTCTCTTTATCACCTGCTTCTAATTCCAGTTTAAGTATGTGACATTCAGGCTAGTTTTACTTAGCTTCGTGGTGCATTCATGCTCAGTCTTGTCTGACTCTTTGCAATGCTATGGACTATAGCCCGCCAGGCTCCTCTGTCTATGGGATTCTCCGGGCAAGAATACTGGAGTGGGTTGCCATTCCTTCCACCAGGGGATCTTCCCGACCCGCATAAGGGGATCAAACCCACATCTCTTGTGTCTCCTGCATTTGCAGGCAGGTTCTTTACCACAAGCACCACCTAGGAAGCCCTTACTTAGTGTAATCTTACTTTAATATAATTTAATTAGTGCATGTGAGATCTCTAGCATAAAATAATAATCTCACAAGTATAAATATTATGAAATATTAATTTTAAAGATGGTTTATTATTTATTGTTTATTTATTCATTTTAGACCACACTGCCTGGCTTGATAGTTCCCTGACTAGGGATTGAATCCCAGGCCCTGGCAGTGAAAGCGCTGAGTCCTACACACTGGACCACCAGGGAATTCCCCAAATATTTTTAAATGATGCTCTTGCCTTAGTAATCCACCAACTACTTGAATTTTATTTCATTTTTCAATCACCAACAAGTATATGCAAAGAACTTGTTGTACCTAACATTACTACATGGTTGTCAAATACTGTGAAGTAAATTGTGCTGGCTTCATTTTATTTTTTATTTTATTGAAGTATAGTTGATGTACAATATTTATATGGGTTACATGTGTGCTAAGTCGCTTCAGTTGTGTCCGACTCTTTACAACCCTGTGGTCTATAGCCCACCAGGCTCCTCTGCTCATGGGGATTCTCTAAGCAAGAAAACTGGAGTGGGTTGTCATGCCCTCCTCCAGGGGATCTTCCTGACCCAAGGACCAAACCTGCATCTCCTGCATTGGCAGGCAGTTCTTTACCACTATGGCCACCAACCTTATATAGGTTACAGGTGTACACAATTTTTAAAGGTTATACTCCATTTATAGTTACTATAAAATATTGGCTATATTTCTTGTGTTCTACAATATATTCTTGTAGCTTATTTTATACATAATAGCTTGTACCTCTACTAGCCCAATTTTAAACAAGGGGAAGGAAGTTAGGCTCATAGCATTGCCAACAGCAAATTTCACAAGTCTTTTAATTCCAAAACCAACATCTGTAACCATCTTTCATTTATTTTTACCAGTTTAGCAATAGTTCTGATCCTTGCGGATGGGATTGCATAAATCCTTGGAAATGAACTGTAAGGAGGGAAGCCTTCCATTGTGGGAAGGGAGGTTTTTCAAAATGAATTGATGCTGAGTATTGAAAAGAAAAAAAGAAACAATCAGGATTAGTAAGTGAAATGTGCCCTTGCCACTTGTATTTATTGTCATCCTTGATGGAAGCTTAGTTTAATTATAAGAAAGAAAAAAGTAATTTCCAACCTCATGTAAGCTTCTAGTGCCCCTGCAATGTCAGGCTTTCCTGATAGTCTGAGTAAATTCTTTGTGAGATTTTAGTTATGTGTATCACCCAGTTGCTGTTTTCATAACTTATCAGTAGAACCATGTTCTTCATTAATTCATTAATTTTTCTATAACATTAATTCTCTACCATTTTACATGCAGATGACTCAATGGTTTAAACATAGTGCTTATGTTTAAGTGATAATATCAGGCTCAGATATTTTTTTGGACAAAATTTACACAAAGGGGGACAACAAAAGTCGTTACTCCTTACAAATTTACACGAGCCCTCATATTGGATGTATGGTACTTTAAGTAGGTAAATACATGTATTTGATTCAGTCCCCGACAGCTGCTCATTCATAGTGGAGTTTTTAAACATTGCTTGCCAGAAACTCTTACCTTTTATTTGTGATTGTCTAGATGTACCTTTTCCACTTGCATTGAACTGTATGTACTGTGTGCTGTAGAGGTGTGCAGTTAAAATACGTTTATTCTCAGAAATATTTTTAAAATATTTTAAAATGTTTTCCTTTGCAGAATCAGACACAAGTTTGGCAGAAGGAAGTGTCAGCTGCTTAGATGAAAGTCTTGGACATAACAGCAACATGGGCAGTGATTCAGGCACCATGGGAAGTGATTCAGGTACTGCCTAACTGTTGTGTAAACCTTAAAAAGTGTGAAATAAGACACCATATAGTGGAACGCATGGGGGCTGTTCATACCCTCCCTAATGTATTTATGCAATTAAAGCAATTCTTTTCTACAGTTGAAATAGTTTTGGAACTTTGCCATTCACTTTCTTGAAAAGTACAACTTACAAGTCTTAAACTCAAGGTCTCTAATTTTGATCCAGTACATAGCTTTTTGGTCTGGCATAGAACCATGTAATCTATTTTATTTATGTGATCTGTTTTGATTAATTTGACTGCTTTTAAATTATATACTCAATTTTATACATTTATTTCTGACCCCTGCATTTAAAAAATTAAAATACATTATAAATAAAAGTAATATTGAGATGAGTATGACTATAGTTAATGGCATTTAATGAGTCCCTCTTAAGCATTAGAATATACACATATAGTTAAAAGAATTTCAATATTTATAAACATCCTTTAATTGAGTTTGCAAAATATTTTCATCACTAAATGAGAAATTTACTAGATATTTCCCAAATTGTTCTTTGTATCAGTTTAATATCCCACCCACTTCCCAGGTAGTGCAGTGGTAGAGTCCACCTGCCAAGCAAGAGATGTGGGTTCAACCCCTGGGTCAGGAATATCTCCTGGAGAAGGAAATGGCAACCTACTCCTGTATTCTTGCCTGGAAAATCCCATGGACAGAGGAGCCTGGAAGGCTTACAGTCCATAGAGTCACAAAGAGTCAGACACAATTAGCAACTGAGCACACACACACAGTAAATAAGAGGGCCTCTTCCCAATCTCCAAAGTCTTTAGCAAGACTTCCTGTTATCAGACACCCTAACTTTGGTCAGTCTGATCCATTTCATATCTTTTCTTTCTGTCCTTTGAATGTACATTTCCATTTTTACTACTGAGGTGAAATGTTAACATTAAGAATGGGTGATGGGCCCTTTCATGTCTTTCTAATATTTGTGTGTTTGAAATATTTTATAATTAAAATGAACAAATTAGTGCAAACAAAAATCAGTGTTTTGCAATATGGCCAGCAAAGAAGCAGCAGCAAAATAGCAAATTAAGAAACTATTCTTCATTCGTTCTGTGACTGAGTTATAGAAAACACTTAGAAAATATTGTGTACTTCATATTACCCTGCATTGTCTGAAGGATTATAGAAATTTACATCTACAATAGGCCTAAAAGGGCAAAATAGTTTACATAAAGATAGCCATCTGCCCTAAAAGCTTTCCCAAAGGAAACGTACCACCTCTTTTATTTAAATGCTCTTGTCTCTTAATAGCCCCCAAATAACTTAGAACAAGTTGATTTGAGGAAACTCAATTCACCAAATGTCAGTCATAACTTTAATGTTAATTAAAAAGGGTTAATTAATTTTCCATTCAATTTAGTCAGTGTTAATATTAAGTTCTTGGCATGTGCATACTTCTGTGGCTTTTATTTGTTTTTTCTGTGCTTGTTATACAACTGTTAAATTTAATAATTAACATTTTTATTAAATGCTATTGATACTAGAACTCAAAATACACTCTAGCTAATATTTAACATCTTTATGATTGCTTTAAGCTTCTGGACCTTCTCCTAATTTTTGTTTGCCTGAGTAAGGGCTTTTCTACAATATTCATTCACTTAATAACCATCTAATAGATATCCTCTATGTGCAGGGCATTTTGTCTGCTTAGCACTGTTAGCAAATGCAACTATTTACTGATTTTCAGTCTTCAACATGGCATGAAAGTCATGATAAATCTAATGCAACCTACTTTTAAAAAGCAAATACATTTCCAAAGGCAAATACATTTGAAGACAAACATATTTTTAAAGGGCAACTCATTGGAGTTCTGGATGGTTAGTGCTTAGGAATAAAGCCTAGTGGAAGATTGCATAGTAGATGGCAAAATTCTGAAATCATAAAATTATGAAATTCCTTTCTTTCATGTGCATGCTATAAGTTGACATACAAATCAGTTTAAGATAGGTTTATGTAAACTGCAAATTGTTAAACATGCATTGATTCACTGAAAGCATTGCAGTGTTTGGGATTATGTTTTAATTTCTGAGGTTGACATCAAAGGGACCCTATTCCACACGCCCTTTGTCCACATTTAGAGGTTACATTATGAGGCATAAGAATCGTGGATGTGACATTATGTTCCTTCATAGTATTATTATGCCATAGTAAAGCATAATTAGTGGTACTTTTGAAGTTTAAATATTTTAATTATACCGTGAGAGGCTTTTTTGTTTTTCTGTTCCCCATTCTCAGAGAGATATACTGCTTCTTACAAAGTGGCAATGTTTTTGGCAATGCACATTGGCCTGATATGTAGAAAGTGTTTCCTTACTATTTTGAGGTAATATCTATTAATATTTGTCCAGCTGGAATGGTATATTTTTCTGAGGTTACATACTATAGGTAAAGGAATACTTTGTCATTTTCAAACACATGCAGTGACAGACCTTTTCTCTCCAAGAATAACTCAGCTGTCAAAAATCAATGTGAGAATGAAATTTGCCACATGGTGTAGTTTCAATAGAATGTTATTATTTAAACCTTATTTGATTTCATTTTTTTGACCATTTGTATGGTATAGTATAATTTTAAGGTCTTCGATAAATACTTATTGTAGAGGATGGGCACAATATTATTCAAAGCCTGTGCATATTTTAAATACCACTTTTGTTATTGCATTTAATTAATTTTGCTTTTTTGAAGAGAGCCAAAAAGAAGCACACAACAAACAAACAAAACCCAAACATTTTTTTTATATAAAGGAAATTGGCTCCTGGCTCCCTGACACCAGCCCAATTCTCTCCTTCTGGTGACAGAGAAGAGAAAATTCTCTTTTCATTGCGTATGTGGATGTATTCTTCCATTCCTGTGTCAGAGGATGTGATAAGGCAAGAATCAGGCTGAATATTTAGCACTCACCCAGCTCTTTTTCTTTGGATGCTATCCTCACAATGAATCCAACTCTGATTTTTTTTTTCCATATTCACTCTGTGCCTCTCTTTTAAACTTGAGGCTACCAATCAAGTTTCCTAGACTTGACTCAAAAAAATATGGATGATATTGAGCTATCTGGGCTTCCCAGGTGGCGCTAGTGGTAAAGAGCCCCCCTGCCAATGCAGAAGTCACAAGAGACGTGGTTTAGATCCCTTAGTCAGGAAGGTCGTCTGGAGTAGGAAGTGACAACCCACTCCAGTATTTTTGCCTGGAAAATTCCATGGGCAGAGGATCCTGGCGGTCTACAGTCCATGGGGTCGCAGAGTCAGACACGACTGAGCACAGCACCGTGATATTCTTAAGTCAGCTTGAATCTTCTGTAAATATAATAGAGGATGGGTTATTATAATTGCTATAGAGCTCAAAGACAAGCGAGGTGAGAAAGCTTGTCAATGTGTGTTTTTAAAAGCTGCTGATCTTGAATGAGTTCTTCCTGACAATCCTAATAAATGAATCAGCAGATGAGCCAATGATAACGTAAATGTATTGCGTATATGTTTACTCATCCATACAGAAGGCAAATTTCCTGCCAGGTTAGTAGATGACTCTTCCTAAGTGGTATTTGGTGTGAATTTTCCTACCTGTTCAGATAGTGCTATCACAGCAAGTTAAAACCCAGTTAAACAGAATCATCCAGTTGCTGAAATGGAACAATCAGCAACTTTTTTTGAAGTTAATGGGATTTTGTTAGTTTAATTTTATTGCACTCATTGATAAGAAAGAGAATGCTTACCTCATGTGTAATGAAATACTGATAAGTGCTGTCATTTCGTTTTTTTCTTGTGATTACATAAAGCAAAAGATGGGCTTTTAAATTGATACAATATTTGTTTTACTGCATTCCACATGATAAGTTATACATTTTTAGATCTTTTCCCCTGACTAATGTAGATAAACTCGGTCACTTCTAAAAAACATATACTTAAACCAAGATATATTATAATGATTTTATTCTAATGTTTATAAAATTAATGTATGTTAGTATGTATTTTATCAGTATTTTAAATGTAGAGATCTACGCTAGCTGAAAATATTTTTAATGTATTATGCTTTGAGTTTCAAGAAAACATGAATATGTGGAGACATACCTATAAGAAAGTGATAAAAATCACATTCGAAGCTAAATAGCAAAATTAGTCGCAATCCAGTTATGAACCAACAAAATTATTTTTCATCTTTCACTGCACACTTACAGAGTGAAGGCTAGCATGGAAAAGACTAGCACCTTTTCCCTAAATACAGCTTCTGTTTAATCTGATTGCCTTAAATGGCAAAACTTAGATTGGGGGAACCAGTTTTAGGTATTTGAGATAGAAGATCTACAGATAGAAGATAGATAGACAGATAGATATGCTTTTTGGTATTTGGTTTGTCAGGTAAAGTTTTTCACATGAAGGAAAGTGGCATCAGCTTTAGTATTTCTTCACAATAAAAAGTGAGGGGGAATATAGAACAAGGAGTCCTACTTTCCCAGTCCCTCTTGATTTGCCAGTGAGAGAACTGGGTGGGGTGGAATGGTTCCACAAAGAAATGGCAAGTCTGAGGCATTAAGAATCATCAACTGCCAAGCCTGCACCACAGTCATTTCCACTTGGCTTTGCCCACTCTCTGAAAAGACTTCTCTGTGTTGCCCCCTCCTAGTCCTCCATCCTGTTAATCCCTTCCCTCTCCATTCCCATGTCCTAGGCCACTTCCAGAGTGCTTGGGCTGTGTCCTGCAAACACAAAGAGCTGACACCCATTTGGTACAGAAAACAGAAAATGGATTGGTTTGGACCCCTTATGAAAGGAGATTTAAGCTGCAAGGGGCCCATGTTCCATTTCAGGCTTCCTAGCCTTAGTTATTTTGTTGTCTGTTTCCTTAGTTTTCTTCCTTGTAACCTCCTTCAGATGATGAGAATGTGGCTCAAAGAGCATCCCCCGAGCCAGAGCTGAATCTCAGGCCTTACCAGCTGGAAGTGGCCCAGCCTGCCCTGGAGGGGAAGAACATCATTATATGCCTCCCTACAGGGAGTGGGAAAACCAGAGTGGCCGTTTACATTGCCAAGGATCACTTGGACAAGAAGAAAAAAGCATCTGAACCTGGAAAAGTTATGGTCCTCGTCAATAAGGTATTCAGACAGCGCATAAATAGAACATGTTTATTTTCATATTATTTTTTCTGAAGCATTTGTATAGTGATGTTTGTAACAATGGGTCACACGGTTTTAATTAGGAAAAATGTCAGAATGAGTAATTTATTTTAAACCTTTTTTTTCAGTTCTCTCTATTATCCAAATTATTAACCATTAAAGTAGATTTTTTTGTCTTATTAAACCAGAACATTAAATCAAAGAGCTGCAACTGATGTACTGTTGCTCAGTTGCTCAGTCATGTCTGATTCTTTGCAACCCTATGGACTGCAGCACGCCAGGCTTCCCTGTTCATCACCAACTTCCAGAGGTGGCTCAAATTCATGTCCATTGAGCCAGTGATGCCATCTTGTCCTCTGTCATCCCCTCCTCCTCCTGCTTTCTATCTTTCCCAGCATCAAGATCTTTTCCAATGAGGCAGCTCTTTGCATCAGGTGGCCAAAGGATTGGAGCTTCAACTTCAGCATCAGTCCTTCCAATGAATATTCAGTGTTGACTTCCTTTAGGATTGACTGGTTTGATCTCCTTGTTGTCCAAGAGTCTTCTCTAACACCACAGTTCAAAAGTATCAGTTCTTTGGCATTCAGCCATTTTTATTGTCTAGCTCTCACATCTGTACATGACTACTGGAAAAACCATAGCTTTGACTATAGAGACCTTTGTAGGCAGAGTAATGTCGCTGTTTTTAATAATGTCTCTAATTTATACTGATGTATAAAGAATGTATTTACTCAGATTTTCTTTATGGTGAACTAGTACTGACTTATCATTGCATATGGACTTAAATGACCTCAAAATATCACTGAAATCTAGGCTTAAACACTGTGTTCTAGAGTCTCTTTAACCACCGTACATGAGTGTGTGCATGCTAAGTCACTTCAGTCGTGTTGAACCTGTGTCTCTTGTGTCTTCTGCATTGGCAGGCGGGTTTTTACCACTAGCATCACCTGGGCTACCACCTAGGAAGCCCTTTTTAACCACTGACCCTCAGTCAAAAGTGGCAAGTGCTCTTTATTCAGAATATATATAATTTGGTTTGAAAATGAAGAGAAAATTAAGTGAATATTTGAATGATTTATATCAAGTTTAATAGAGAAATAATTTTCAAATAGTTTATATATATGTAAAAAAATATATATATATACACACGTATATCATTCAATGCAACTGAGGTTTTGCTTTAATATTTTTATCTTAGGATTTTTAAAGTCTATCTTCATAAACAGGTATAAGTCTCCATTTTAAAGTCTAGTTGAACTTTATTCAGATATATCAGAGTTTATTAATTTATAAGTTTGTAACTTGGGGCTATTGATATTTACCATTTTATGGAGTAAAATTGAGTACAGTTTCCATGACCAAAAACAATCTTTTTCCCATTACATTGGTGACTAGATTCTCATTTGCTCCTTTACAGAAAATATAATTATAGACTATATGTGTAACTTTCCTCTATTTTTTGGATTTCTATCATGCTGAAAGTTTTAATTGTAGTCTGCTTTTTAGTATTAGAGAAATGTACTCAGAATCCATAATCTTAATGATTTCTATCATGTAACTCCAAAAGCATTTTGTATATACACCCCAAGCCTAAATACGGTTCCTTCATGCTTAGATGCCCTCTGTTAGAGCAGTTTGTGTGTGTGTGTGTGTGTGGTGATGGTGATACATTAAAATTTTTTTCCCATGGCTTTTCATATATTTTCCTTATTAAGGATATTATCTTTTGGAATAAAACAAATCTAGGTGTGAATACTATTTCTACCTACCAGTAATTTGATCTTGGGCAAATTATGAACTTCTCTCACTTTAATTTCCTCATCTGTAAAGTGAGTAAAATAATACTACTCTATACAGGGTTGGAAGTTTAAATGAGATAATCTATTTAAAATCTAAGAGTGACTCAGTGAATATCAGTTCCTTCTCCCTTCCTTCCTCCTCACCTTAACAACTAATAAATTGCAGTTCCTTAACCAATGAATAACGTCTTAAGTGCCAGGTCCAGAAAAAAGAACAAAATTAATTGGATTTGAAACGACTTAAACTGATGCTCTTGATACCGTCTTTACATTCTTGCATTTCCTCAAACTCATTCCCTTCATTTACTCTCCCAAAGATCTCTCCTTCCCTTGTCTGTCTCTCTCTTGGTTATATTACCTCCTCCAAAGCACTGAGTAACTTCTAATATCAAGAAGGTCCTCCTTCTAACAAGAGAGAGCTCAATCCATTCTTTGAACAACTGACACTGTTAGAAAGACATACCTGCATTCATCAAAATCCATTTCTCCGTAATCCACACTTATTGTTTAGCATTCTTTCCTCTGTAATATACAGAGTAAGCTGAATCTTAATTTTGCTGCCTTATGATAGCCCTTCACAAAGAAAAGACATCAAGCATCAAATGACTCCAGAGGGATTTTTCTTTTAGTTTGCTGTGATAAATACTTCCAGTGCTCTTATATGTTCTTCATATAATGTAGTTTCCAGACTTTTCATCTTCCTAAGAGCTCATATTTTTTCAGACATTAACTAAGACCCTGTTAAAACACAGTGTTTAGGGTTGGACAAAATACTGTAGGTAGTAGAGGAAAGATGAGATGTGACGTGTGATCCATGGCCGGGTTTGCCTTTTGTTACCAATGCTGGCACCCACTGACTCATCTGAAGTTTTCCGTAACCTAAGAAGTCTCAGCTTGTTTTCATTTGAAGATCTGTTAAACTAGACCTCTCAAGTTATTTTTGAAGGTTAATTTTGAGCCTACATGAAAATACTTAGGTTTATACCTATGTTTTTCATGTTATTAATCTTGACTGATCTTTTCAAGTCTCATATTTTTGTGTGTATCTCATGTACCTTCCTTTTTGTATAACTCCTCATCCTCTCAGTGCTATATTCTGGCTGTGACTCTTTCATCCCATTGGAGCAAGGTGATACTTATGAATTCACATTTGCACCCGTGTTTAAAAGTGAAATTATCCTCATTAATTATTCATATCCATTGCATTGCTCTGTAGACATTTAAGGTCATGGGTCCAATTTCTGATCTGCTTCCCTCTTGTTTTTCCCTAGGAATTACTGGAAATCTCTCTGCTAGATCTTCCCTAATAATTGTTTAATTTATTATCCCATTGCTTTGAATTCTAAAGTAATTTAATTCTTTCGATTGAATCAGATAATCTCTGACCCAGTAAGTCAACATAACCTACTTTCTATATTTGGCCCAATGGCAAGGCTTTAATATTATAACCCTTCATCTAGAAAGGAGAAATCCTGTTTCCTAATACCGTTTACTTTTGTCTCCCTTTCTCTATCCTTTCCAAAGTTATCGCCTTCAGATGCAGGGAGAAATGAAAACACCACCTGTGTTCCCAGACTTTCTATTTCCTATCTAGGACTTCAACATCATGAGAGAGAAATCCCAGGTTCCTAGATGCTATAATGCAGCCCCATATGATTCAGCAGAAGTGGGTAGCATTTGGGTTTGATTAGTCTTGGCAGGCACTCTGTCACATCTCAGGAAAAGGCTCCAACAGGACCACACACCTCCCAATTAGCCATGTCAGGCTTGCATCTGGCTCTGTGTCCTTCAGGAGGAAGTCAGTGCCACCCAAAGTGAGTCTCAGGATTTCCAACACCTGCCACCTCCTGTGACAATGTCTTTTTATTCTGTAGACCAAAATATGCTGCTTCTTTGGAATATCTCAGCCCATCCTTTATGGGCCAAACCTCAGGTTTCTATGCCACTCCGGACCATGGTGGTGGTGGTTTAGTCTCTAAGTCATGTCTGACTCTTGCAACCGCATGGACTGTAGCCTACCAGGCTCTCTGTCCATGGGATTTTCCAGGCAAGAATACTGGAGTGGGTTGTTATTTCCTTCTCTGCTCCATCGTATAGAGATTCTTAAATGATTCAGCAGCATGAGCGTATTTAAAGACAAATCAAATGCGGAGCCTGCCCTCAGGGAATCTATGGTCTAGGAAATGAGAGCTGTGTATTAATATAATAATGACTGTTGTGTTGCACTTCACAATCTCTCATTAAAATCACACAGCTCTTGTTTTTAGTAACCATAAATATCACCATTTTAGCAATCAGGAAACCGAGGCTTTGGGCTTTAATTGGCCTGTCAGGACTCATCTGCAGCAGAGCCGAGACTTGAACCCTTTTCTTCTGAAGGGAACTTGTCCTCCCTTCTATCATTCTCTACTACTAGGATAAAAAGATGGTGAAATACCAGGGAAGTTTTCTGAGTACTGGCACTATGTCAGCCTCTATTTCATTTATTTTTCATAACACTTCCACCACAGGTTGATATTTTCCTGACTTTGTTCATTGGAGATAGAGATGATTAGGTGACTTGTCCAAAGTCACACAATAAGCAAGTAGCTGGAGTCTTTGTTTTCAGAGCTCACTTTCTCTCCTCTGAAGCATGCAATCTCCACTACATTTAATCTTCCTTTACTTCCTCAGAATCTTTTTTGCTGACTTCCTTCTTAGATTATTTCCGCTGTCTTGTATAAGTAGAATGAAAAGAATAGTCCTATAAAAGTGAATCAGAAATGACTTTGTAGAAGAAAAAGAAGAGCTGTGGTTCTCTTTTTAAAAATTTTTGAAAAGACTTAAATGTCATATTGGAAGCTTCATAAAGTGCAGGCTTCAAGACTCTGTCCTAAATATGGTCTGTCTCTAGATTCAATAGTTCTTGAGTGGGGCTGCATTCTCCAAATCTCTCAATTGATTTTGTGACAGATAGGCAGACAAGAGATCTCACTTTGGAGGGAGAAAAACAACTAAATGAAGTTTTCTCTTTCAATCCTGTGTTATATTCTTGCACTTACCAAACTTTGTTATTTATTCACTCTGTTTCCTTGGAATTCATGGGCTCCATTTAGCCCCCTTTCCCCTCCTACATTCACTCTTAGAAGCCCTCACCATTTCTACTAAATAATAATACAAAGAAGTGTTCTTCCTTGGTTCTCTTCAACTAAGAGGGTCAGTCTGCCCTTATTTTCCACATAGAGTTCATCTCAAATTTTAAAAAATGAATAGCACATATCTTACAGACCACTGTAAGGTAATCACTGACCACATTATCAGGTAATTGCATGAGGAGAAATGTAATGTTCATTCTTTGATGTTTGCCCTTGAAACTCTTTCTGCCAACTTTATTTGCCATGCTGTACATTCCTGGGCTTCCACTGTACAGTTTCTCCTAGGATATAACCTTCAAGATGGCATGGTTTGGGAAGATCCCTTGGAGAAGGAAATGGCAATCCACTCCAGTATTCTTGCCTTGGAAACCCCATGGACAGAGGGGCCTGGAGGGCCACAGTCTGTGAGTTTGCTAAGAGATAGATACAACTTAACAACTAAACAACAGGGGCCCAGTTATTCCTTTCCCTAGTAATCGAGCTGTTCTAAATGACTGGTGATGTGAGAGCCTTGAGGTGTCAACTCAGTCACCTTCAGTGGTCACTACAACATACAAAGACTCAACTCCTTTGTTCTTTACTGAGCAACAAAACCTTAACACTTTGACCAGGTTCAGCTGTTACTGAGGCTAGACATTTCTAAATGTAAATTGAGGTAGAATGCAGAGTAATGACATCACTGGGCATTGTGAATGCAGGACTGAAGAATTGACAGCACACCTCCAGTTCAGCACTAGGCTCAGGGCAAAACATTTCCAGACTTGCAGGTCTCAGTTCTCAGACACGGGATTGAACCTGGGCCATGGCAGTGAAAGCCAGAATCCTAATCGTTAGGTTACCTGGGAACTCCCATAAGTTTGTTTTCTGTGTCTGTGAGTCTGTTTCTACTGTGTAAGTAAGTTCATTTGTATTTTTGATTACATTAGATTACATTTGGTTCATTTGTATTTTTCTTAGTTTACTCATGTATTGTTGTTCAGTCACTAAGTCATGTCCAACCTCAATGCCATGCTCCTCTGTCCTCCACTGTATTCTGGAGTTTGTTCACACTCATGTCCATTGAGTCAGTGATGCTGTCTGATCATCTCATCCTCTGACGTCCCCTTCTCCTCCTGCCCTCGGTCTTTCCCAGCATCAGGGTCTTTTCCAATGAGTATGTACATCGGGTGGCCAAAGTATTGGAGCTTCAGCTTCATCATCAGTCCTTCCAATGAATATTCAGGGTTGATTTCCTTTAGGATTGACTGATTTGATCTCCTTGCAGTCTAACAGACTCTCAAGAATCTTCTTCAGCATCACAATTTGAAAGCATCAGTTCTTCAGCACTCAACCTTATTTATGGTCCTACTCTCACATCTGTACATGACTACTGGAAAAACCGTAGCTTTGACTAAACAGACCTCTCTCAGGAAAGTGATGTCTCAGATTTTTAATATGCTGTCAAGTTTTGTCATAGTTTTTCTTCCAAGGAGAGATTACATGTATAAGTTATATCATATGATATTTTTCTTTTTCTTTTTGACTTAGTTCACTTAGTAAGATAATCTCTATGTCCATCCATGTTGTTTCATGTGGCATTATTGCTTTCTTTTTGTGACTGAGTAATATTTTATATATATATATACATATATATATATATATACACACACACACACATATATATATATATATAAAACATCTTTTTTATGCATTCATATGTTGATGGACATTTAGGTTGCTTCCATGTCTTGTCTATTGTAAATTGTGCTGCTCTGAACACTGAGATTCATGTATCTTTTCAAATTAGGGTTTTCATCTTTTCTGGATATATGCCCAGGAGTAGGATTGTTGAATCATTAGTAACTAAATTTTTATTTTTTTTAAGGAACTTGCTATTTTGTTCTTTTTCAGCCACCAGAGCTGGTCTAGCAGTCCATCCCTTCACCTCCACCTGTTCTCCTAGGCAATATCTTACCTTCTTACCTTTGGTTTTCTGCATCCTCCAATTCCTTAGGCAGGTTGCCTCTGGCTTGATCCCCAGACAACTCTACAGCCCATAAGGGTCCCGTGAACTGTTATATTGAATTTAAAATACTCTTGGTGTTCATAGCCCTTTATAGCTTGACTTTGTTTTAAAAATTCAAATTTTGTTTCTTATTCAGGCTTAATTTCGATTTATCTCTTCACTAACCCACAGTTTACAAGATTAAAATTTTTTCTAAACCCTTCCAAAATGGAAGTTGCTTCTTCCATTTTGCTGTCACTTTCTTTGTTTCCGTGGAAGAATTGTCACATTGTGTTGTGATCATTTGTTTTGTTTTCTTGAGTCTTGGTCCATGTGCTTGGCTAGAAAGAGTTCCTGAGAGTTGTCAGCTATACCTTAAACATCTTTGTTTAAGGACATCTTTCAGACACAATGCCTACACCTAATGAAAGACGTTGACTAAATGCTTACCAATGTGTGAATGAATGAAATGATGGATAGGCTGTTACATCTAATTAACTTATAATGCAAACATTTCTGATAATGCTTGGCAAACATAGTAGGCCTTTGGTCAATACTCTTTTTGTCTGACAATGCTTTCTCTTTCTTTTTAACTTTGGCATTTTTAAAGGTACCGTTAGTTGAACAGCTCTTCCGCAAAGAGTTTGAACCATTTTTGAAGAAATGGTATCATGTTACTAGATTAAGTGGTGATACCCAATTGAAAATAACATTTCCAGAAGTTGTCAAGTCTCATGATGTTATTATCAGTACAGCTCAAATCCTTGAAAACTCCCTTTTAAACTCAGAAAAAGGTGAAGATGATGGTGTAGAGTTGTCAGGTTGGTTGAAATGTTTATTTTTGTAAAATAGTATGAATATTGATAGTAGTAACAGGGGCTGTATTCATTAAATAAGTTTTTAAAGGTTGATTAAATATTTAAATGTTTATTATTTTTATGTTTTATTAATTTTTAATTGAAGTGTAGTTGATTTACAATGTTGTATTGATTTATCCTGTATCGCAAAATGATTCATTTATACATATATATATTTTTTAATATTCATTTCCATTGTTTATCATAGGATATTGAATATAATTCTCTTCTACAACCTTTTTGTTTATCCATTCTATATGTAAAAGCTTACATCTGCTAACCCCAATCTCCCACTCCATAATTTTGATTTAGATTGTCTTCCATTGCTCAAGTTTTCATTAAAAACCTTCTTCCTTGGGGAAGTAAACAAAAAGTGGGATAAGTTTTTAAGTATGTCACTTTATTCTGCATCAGTATATCATTATTAAATCAAACAGTTACTGGACTTCCAAATCAGTATCTCTAAGTACCAACAAGTTCGTTTTAAGTTTTAGTGGATCCTGTTAGATATGCCCTCTTCCCTGTAGAATAAATACAGTCCTTTCTATTTTGTGGGGGATGGGAAGAAAAGGTAGGAGCAAGGTGGGGAAGGAAGTATATAAAATCATAATAATTTAATGCCATGTTGAAATAAAGTAAACTTATTCCTTTTTAAATAATATTTTTCATTTAATAGAATGAAGATAAAATTCGCCAACTTTAAATATTTTATTAAAGAACAAAAATGTAATTCTGAGAGTTTTGGGGAATAAGTCAGGATTTGATCCATCCCATAACACTTTTTAGATCTATAAATTTTCCAAAACTCACCTATTAAATGGGGATGATAACAGGGATAGTTTCATGATTAATATGCACAAACATCTGTATATACAGGTGACTAGGATACTTACATTTTCCTTTAAAAAGTGAGAGGTACTTGGCTACTAAGTTTACTAACTTAAAGGTACTTTTTCACTATGTCTTGCCAGTATGGACAAATAAACCATTTTAATTTCCTTTCAAGACTTTTCTCTCATCATTATTGATGAATGCCATCACACCAACAAAGAAGCGGTCTATAACAACATCATGAGGCGTTATTTGAAACAGAAGTTGAAAAACAATAAACTTAAGAAAGAAAACAAACCAGTGATTCCCTTACCTCAGATAGTGGGGCTAACAGCCTCACCAGGTGTTGGAGGAGCCAAAAAGCAAGCCAAAGCAGAAGAACACATTTTAAAAGTAAGTCATTAACTTTATGCATGAGTCAAAAAACCAAAGTTATAGCAAATGCCAGTGCTTCTTGGTTAAGATTAAGTCCAAGTGCTGTGGAATGCATGAAGGATGGTATTCCATGCTCATCAGTTAAAAGAAATCTATATGCTTTGAAGTGAATAGACTCAGTCTTGTACAAAGCCATAAGTGCCTTAATAAATTACTGGGACACAGAACAATATCAAAAAAATTATGGAGAGCAAACAGTGAAAAATTGGGACAAATTAAATACCTGCCTTTAAATATCTATCCCTAATTGTCAAACTTAATGATCTATTCATAGAAGTATGAATGAACTATGAAGGTTTCTAATTTTCATACACACTCTATGCATTTCAAAATTGCATAGTTTCTTCTGTGCCTTTTTTTTGTTGTTTTTCTGTGTGATACTCAGGTTCCAGGTAATTCAAATTAATGGAGATATGAGAGAAATGAGGGAAATGGAGATATGAGAATCTTTAATTAAAAACATATTTCTTGTCCACTGCCCCAAAATGGTAACAACACATATAGTACTATTGTTGATCTCAAGCACTGAAAGAATTCAGAGTAATTCACATAAGACGTTGACACAAAGGCATTGTATTTACATTTTAAGTCCCTTATTTTTAAGTTGAAGTTGGTAAAGATCATATAGAGTAGACAAAAGCACAATTATTTTTTCCAACATATTATTTATTACTAGAATTAAGGACTAGCTCCAATCCAAATCCAGGTACATGGGCTTTGTCTGCTCCTATCTTTGTCCTGTCCTCTTTTATGTGTAGAAGAAAGTGGTAATATGATTATGGATGTCAAGATTACCCATAAATGCCTTGTGTAATACGGTTAGCTTATAAACATTCTCTTCTCATCTCTGCAATTTTCTGTACTCTCTCCATGTTACTTTTTCCATCTGGAAAAATGGAATTTAAGAAATGAAAAGAAATACTTTTTCTGGAATTTTCTACCAACTTGATTTAGAAGTTCTTTTTTTACTCTATCAGGATGAATGTTACTGTTTGGACCCACAGTGAAGCAATACTAAAATGCTGCGTTTAGCAAATCATGCTACATATTTCTCACACAAGAAAAAATTCTACATTGAATCAATTGAAAAGGGATAGTATTTGAATATTGAAGTTTCTCTTTTTCAGATATGTGCCAATCTTGATGCAGTTACCATTAAAACCGTGAAACAAAATATTAATCTACTTAAAGAGCAAATAAAGGAGCCATGCAAAAAGTTTGTAATTGCAGATGACACCAAAAAAGTATGTGCTTAAATTTTTATGTTTATTTGATTGATGATACCATATTCACCTGAAAGATACAAAGATTATATTACACTGACACTCTGAATAATATTATTTTGAATTTTTGTAGAAAAGTTAGTTTTATTCTTTTTTATTGATATTAGGCAGCAAAGCACTGTGGTGAATTCTTAATCTTTTCATTTTCTAGTTTATACAAAGAGTAGCTTAGTATTTTGTTTACTAAGTATCAGTTGTGGTGGGAGAGAAAGGGTAAGGGTGGGGAAGGTTGTAAAGCTAAACCAGAGGGATTACCATAGTTTCTTTTATTTGTTTTACTTTTCTGAATTGATTTTCCCAACATTGAACAGAGCCATTTTTGACTACCAGATTTCAGTTGGCAATGATAACAGGTATCCCACCTAATCAACATATTTAGTTTCTTAGGAAAATACTTAACGGTAAAGAAGTGAAATATTTACTTTAACAGTGTTTTTGTGATGAATATCTTATACAAATCAACCTGAGTCAGTTTGAAGATTGTGACTAGAACATTATGCCAGTACTTTCTTTTGTAAAATGTAAAAAGCACCATAAATTTTAGCTGTGTGTCCTTGATAGTAAGTACAATCTTTGCAAATCTACCTTATAAGTATGTTGAGTTATGAAATATACATAATAGATAATATTGTGTTTGAAATATAGGCACCAAACTAATGTTAGCAACCAATCTCCATAGGTCATTCTTTTCTGAAAATTTTGAAAAATAGAACTGTCAGTTCCCCCTGAACTAGCACATTTGAGTGTACTTGATTTTTCTTCACTTTTTTCATTCAGTTTTACTGAATAAGTTTAAATGCATGTTTCTAATCATAATTATTAAAATTAATTCTCAGTATCCTCAAAGAATTTGCTACCTTATCTTTTAACTTAATTAACTTATGCTGTGCCTAGTCGTTCAGTCGTGTCTGATTCTTTGCGACCCCATGGACTATAGCCCACCAGGCTCCTCTGTCCATGGGATTCTCCAGGCAAGAATACTGGAGTGGGTTGCCATGTCCTCCTCCAGGTTCCTCCAATTTAATTAACTTTGGATATACTTTTTATTGGGTTTCCCTAGTGGCTCAGCTGGTAAAGAATCTACCTGCAGTGCCAGAGACCTGGGTTCGCTCCCTGGGTGGGGAAGATTCCCTGGAGAAGGGAATGGCTACCCACCCCAGTGTTCTGGCCTGGAGAATTCCGTGGACTGTATAGTCCATAGGGTCAAAAAGAGATGGGCATGACTGAGTGACTTTCACTTCACATACTTTTTATTGAAGTGTTAATATAACACGCATACAGAAAGGTCAAGTTCATAAGTGTGCAGATTGCTGAATCTTCATAAACTGAAAACACTTGTATAACCAAAATCCAGATCAAGGGACTTCCCTTGCAGTCCAGTGGTTAAGACTCCATCCTTCCAGTGCAGGAAGCATGGGTTTGATCCCTGGTCAGGGAACTAAGATCCCACATGCTAAGCAGTGTGGCCAAAAATGAAAAATGAAATCCCCATAGTATATATTCTTCTATGTCTGGCTTTTCTCAAAACTCTACCTTTTAAAATTTTATTTTGGTACTGAAACCAGTTCTTCACTAAGGAATGTTTTTTTAAACTAAGTTCAAACTTTTTAAATATTTGGGATATTACTTTAATATGTATTTTTAAAATAGCTATTAGCATTCAAGGTGTATAACATTCATTAATTTTATTTTTTAACTTTTAAATGGGAAATTCCAGCATGGATACCTGGTATTGGTGTGGTGTGGTTTGAGGGTGGAGGTAAAATAGAAGCTGATTAAAAAAAAAAAATTTAATGTATAAACAGGTGATCAGATTAACTTGTTACTTTGTCTAGACAATGAGTCTGAATCAAATTTGTATAACATATAAATTATTTTAATAATGATAATGTTATTAATTCAACAATATGAACATGTAAGAATAAGTGTATCATTTATTTTTAGGATCCATTTAAAGATAAGCTGCTAGAAATAATGACAAAGATTCAAATTTTTTGTCAAATTAGTCCAATGTCAGATTTTGGAACTCAACCCTATGAACAATGGCTCATTCAAATGGAAAAAAAAGGTAATTTGGGTTTTAACATAGCATTTGCTTTATCTCATGTTTATACCAAGATTCCAGGTCACATGTTCCCAAGCAAACTGAAAGCAAATATAATAGCAAATGGAATTTCTGTGTTCAAGTAGGACAAGGATAAAATGTCCTAACTCCTTATCTAAGGAAAGAGGCACCAATTCATCCATTTTCTGTTAATCTCCAGTCTTTCACTTATTAAATATTTAAAGTATTAAGATAAATATTAGCATCTCTGTTTCCACATGCAAACTTAACTAATGTGTTTTTCATGCCATTCCTCAGAGTCAGCATGAATCAAGTGTTTTCTTTCTTTTTTTTTTTTTTTTTGCTGATGCAAAATAGAAGTAGCAAGTCTAGGAGTCAGAAAACTTGCCCCCTTTTTCTGCTCATGGCACATTTTGAGCCTTAATATGCTCACTTCAAAACCAAAGTGAAGCCTGTTTTCAAGTCAGTATCATAAACATATTAGCATATTCAAGTCCACAGAAGCTTGGGGGAGTATTCTATCATTATTTCATTGTACATAACATATTTTTCATAGCTGCAAAAGAAGGAAATCGCAAAGATCGTGTTTGTGCAGAACATCTGAGGAAGTACAATGAGGCCCTACAAATTAATGATACAATCCGTATGATTGATGCATATAATCACCTTGAAACTTTCTACAATGATGAGAAAGAGAAGAAGTTTGCGGTCCTCCTAGGAGATGAGAGTGATGACGATGGTGATGATGAAGATGTGGGTGATGGAAAAACACCTTTGAAGCTGCACGAGACAGATGACTTTCTCATATCTCTATTTTTGGGTAAGAATCAGTGTAACATTTTTGCATGAACTCATGCGTTTATCTCTGGCATGAACCCACTGCTTCTTAAGAACTCTCCAAAAAGTTCTCTTAAAATCTCATTTTGAAAGAAGAAAATCCATTCATATTGGAGATATTTCTAATTGACGGGATCAACTAGTGATGAGCTGTATTATCTTAGTTTATCATTTGGTCATCTGGTTTTATTATCAAGTTGACCACAACAAATTTATTTTAAAAACTAGCCTGATTATTGGGTATGGCACAAGATTAACTATAGTTGAACTTCTTAGTACTTCATTATATGAAGTCTTCCAGTTAGTTGCTCACATATTTTATGAATTTAAGCTAATTATTTCTTGCAAATCAAAACTTTAATAAGATGTCACCTCACACAGTCAGAATGGCCATCTACAAATAGCAAGTGCTAGAAAGAGTGTGGAGAAAAGTGAGCCCTGCTGCACTGCTGATGGAAATGTAAATTTGTGGAGGCACTGTTGAGAACAGTATGGAGGCTCCTTAAAAAACTAAAAACAGAGTTACTATATGATCCAGCAATCCTATTCCTGGGCATATATCCAGAGAGCACTCTAATTTGGAAAGATGGATGCATCCAAATGTTCATAGCAGCACTATTCACAATAGCCAAGACATGGATGCCACCTAGTACATCAATAGATGAAGGGATAATAAAGATGCTATACATCTATATCTATATCTATATTTATATCATCTATATCTGTAGCTATACCTGTCCACACACAATGAAAGATACTACACAGCTATAAAAGAAGAAAGAAATAATGCCATTTGTAGCTACATGGGTGAACCTGGAGATTATCATACTAAATGAAGTAAGCCATTCAGAGAAAGACAAATAATTATCTGATATCACTTATATGTGGAAAATCAAATATGATACAAACTTATTTATAAAACAGAAACAGACTCACAGACATAGATAGGAAACTTATGGTTACCAAAGGGGAAAGGCAGAGGGAGAGGGATAAATTAGGAGTATGGGATTAGCAGATACAAACTATAATCAATATACACAAAACAGATAAACAGCAAGGTCCTACTGTATAGCCCAGGGAACTGTATTCAATATTTTGGAATAAACCATAATGTAAAAGAATTTTTTTTAAATGCATATATATTACTGTATACTCTGCTGTATATCTGAAACTGACAAAACATTGTAAATCGAGTATACTTGAGTTAAAAAAAGGAAATAAATGAATTATTTCTTAAAGGAAATAAGAAAAAGTTGAAAAAGCTAGCCCAAAACCCAGAACATGAAAATGAAAAGCTCATCAAATTGAGAAACACCATAATGGAACAATATTCAAGGACTGAAGGATCAGCGCGAGGAATAATTTTCACAAAAACACGACAGAGTGCATATGCCCTTTCCCAGTGGATTATTGAAAACGAAAAATTTTCAGAAGTAGGAGTCAAAGCCCACCATCTTATTGGCGCTGGACACAGCAGTGAGTTCAAGCCCATGACCCAGGTGAAAACATCCTTTTGGATTTTTTTTCTTATGCTGTCATTTCTCTTCACTTGTAGTCTTTTTTCATCAATCTTCTCATCAACCCACAATGTGAGTTTAATATCCATCAATCTGTGGCATTTGATAGGCTAAGCTTTGTTCTAGGAATCACTTTCTCCATGTTCTTGGAGGAACTTTCTATCTTAGGTTTCTTTTGCAAAAATGCTTAACACTTAAACTTAGTAACAAAATGGGAAAACAGTCACAATATAATATCAAATGGAAAAATCAAACTCCCACAGAAATATGTGCATTATAATTAGAACTATGTAAAATATGTTTGCATAGGATGAGATCTTTAAGGGAACTTGGAAAAATTAAGACATTTGATTAAGACATAAGACATTAAGACATATGATAGCAATTTGGGACTATGAGAGATTTTCTTTTCGAGTTTTGTTTTGTTTTGCTTTTAATCTATTATACTACTTATGTGCACAGTAAAAAACACTTGGAAGAAGGAAAAAAAGACACTTATAGAGATTATAAATATGGGTGAAACAGAAATGGCTTGTTAGTGTAAAATGTCTTCTGAAGCCCTATTTGTCCTGAGTTTTTCTGAACAAAGGGACACTTTAGTTCCATTATGGTCATCATCATTTTTTCCATTGGAACAAACTGAATTTGTTTTAACATTGGTTGAAAAGAAGTTGTTCTTCAAATTGTGCACCAAAACACTTGGTATACTCTCTACTTATATTGGAGTTGCTTCTAAAGTTTATGCCAAAGAAAGCACTGTTTTCTTTAGGTAAGGAGTTCATGATGAGAACTACTTTACTTGATGTTTTGCTGTTTGCCCTAGCTGCCAGGAAGCTTATAGCAAAACTGAAGTTCATTCTCTCAGCTTCTGTTTTAATTCCTACAAGCGATACACCTATACTTTTTCAATTTTGGTCCCATTTTTTAGTTTTTATTCTATTAGCTTTAGTGTTAAAACTTTGATTTTATGTAGCCTTGGCTCCTCTTTGAAAAGAGATGGGTTAAAAATGGCAAAGTATCCATTCAAGCTACTTTTTGCTTATCCAGTTTTGACTAGGTGGCTGAATGCCAAAATATAGAACACACCCCCTTCCTCACTCCCCACATCCTCACCTGTAGACTGACTTGAACTTACTCATTGGAAGAGGAGTTAGGCATCTCTGTAATATGATGTGAGGGTCTGACACTGAGTCTGAAATTCTCACTATTAAAGTTACTCCTTTGAATGAAGGCACAAACTTCTGCTAAAATCCAAGGATCTGTCAAGTTTATATCAATAGAGGGCATGAGTGCAAGAAGGAGAAATCATCAGAGAAGACTGGAAAGGGATCTTTCTGCAGGATTCTCCAGCAGTTAGAAGTCAAAAAGAAAGACATATGTCATCCTGCCTCTGAAAAGAATTGGATGGGAATAGGAGAACATACAATCTGTCTGACAGGTGTATTTTTGTTTAATGTATGGAGGCAAAAGATAGGGTAAATATACACCAAAGGCCACTGGATCAACAGCTTTGATAAGAGTAGTTATGAAAATAAAACTCCACTGGCTACATCAAGCTAGGATTATGCTCACCAGTTCCTCCTATGCAAGCGCCAAAGTGAGTATTTGATTCCTTTACCTATGTTAACTTTCAAAATTCAGATTTTTTAAAATTTAATATAACTGTTTAATTATGTTTTTAATAACCTATTCTTTCATTTTTATTGATGTCATCCTTTTGAACAGATAATATGTTTACCTCTTTAAAAATTAATAAGGTACAGGGCACACCAGTGTCCCTCAGTCTCCCAGCTCCTCTCCCTGGAGGCAACCAATGCTTTCAGTTTCTGCCAGGAATGCTTCGTGTTTCTTTGCTTGAATGACTCTTAAAGTGACCAAATGCAAAATACAGTGTATATTTTCTCTCTGACTCAAAATTTGACTGTCTTTAAAAGTGTCATCGCATCTTATTCTCTGACTGTTAAAAGATTCTGAAGTTAATGTAGTAAAAAGCAAAGCCTATTTTAGTGTCTCATTGCTGTATCCTCTTCTCAACTGAAAGCATCTCCTCCTTTCTTCCTCCTAAGTCACCCATAAGTTTGTTTCCTTGGCACGCATGATGGCCTTCCCACCTCCAGACTGGAGGATGGAAATATTTTTGTTGCTGTGCGGTAATCCCAGATTGGACATCAAATGCTGCCTCACCATCATGTCTTTGTTCAATGCCAAAAACAGATGGCAGCAAATCCGTGTATGATCTAATCCTTTCATTTACACTGACCAGTTGCAATTTAGTGTTTCTTTTCCTAATTAGAAGATTTTAATGTGTTTAGCATTACAACATTTAATTTACTAAAATGTTTCTACAGAATGAACAAAAAGAAGTCATTAGTAAATTTCGCACGGGAAAAATAAATCTGCTTATCGCTACCACAGTGGCAGAAGAAGGTCTGGATATTAAAGAATGTAACATCGTTATCCGTTATGGTCTCGTCACTAACGAAATAGCCATGGTCCAGGTACATTCAGATACCTCAAATATGTTAATTTCTTATTTTGTGTTCTTGTTTTGTTTTCTTTTAGTAAAACATTACTGTTTAGTAAAACAGTAATGGAAAGTGAAAGTTGCTCACTTGTGTCTGACTCTCTGCGACCCCATGGACTAAACAGTCCATGGAATTCTCCAGGCCAGAATACTGGAGTGGGTAGTCTTTCCCTTCTTCAGGGATCTTCCAATTTAGGGATCAAACCCAGGTCTCCCGCATTCCAGGAGGATTCTTTACCAGCTGAGCCACAGGGGAAGCCCTTTTTATGTGTGTGTTGGTTTCTTCTAGTAGAACAGCACACATAGTTTAAAAAATATATCTTGTTTTCCTACAAAAAGAGAAATCAACCAGATAATCAGAAAGCCACCAAATTAAGAAATACTTGAATTTCAGGAGTTGATGTGTTATTCAGTGCCTCACTACTCAGAATGAATTTTTCATGAGGATGATAGCGTTGATGGTGAGGTTCCTGGCCAAGGCGATAACATTTTTTGTTACTCAAAATGTGCCTTAGTATTAACTCTTTATACAAAAGTGAAGAAATGTATTGGGCTTCCCTGGTAGCTCAGCTGGGTAAAGAATCCACCTGCAATGCAGGAGACCTGGGTTCGACCCCTTGGTTAGGAAGATCCCCTGGAGGAGGGCATGGCAACCCACTCCGATATTCTTGCCTGGAGAATCCCTATGGACAGAGGAGACTGGAGGGCTACAGTCCATGGGGCCACAAAGAGTCGGACATGACTGAACGACTAAGCACAGCACAGTGTACCACCACACTGAGTGTGTTTTCTTGGGACATTGAAGGCAGATGCCAGAAACAGAATGGCGCTCCCCTCAGCTCTGGTGTCAAAGTCAGAGAGGCCCTTCTCCCCATCTGTCCTCCCTACCAGGAAGGGGGCAACGGGGCTCCCCCAGCCCAAATCACTGATGATGGTTTGCAGGGTTTGAGAGGGATACTTGGGGAAAAGAAGGGCAAGACAGGATGGCCTTGTGTTGTTGAGGCTTTTGAGGGCCGGTGTGGGCTTCCGTGGTGGCTCAGTGGTGAAGAACTCACCTGCCAATGTAAGAGATATAAGAGACACGGGTTCGATTCCTGGATCAGGAAGATCCCTTGAAGAAGGGCATGGCAACCCTCTCTAGTATTCTTGCCTGGAGGATCCCATGGACAGAGGAGCCTGGCAGGCTACAGTTCATGGGGTCACAAAAACTCGGACATGACTGCAGCGACATAGCACGCATGCATGTGGGAACCTAACCATCATCATCCTACAACATTGTTTTTCACTGAAGTGCATTTTGAGTTTCAAATAGCCAACTTATCAAGAAAATGGATAATAACTGACTTTACAGAGACTACAGGTATCTTTTGATGGTGGGATACTGAGCAGTGAATATCATTCCAGAACAAAAACAGGAGCATTTGCAGCAAAGCACAGCCCTTCATTGACTTCATTGACTTGATTTCTTTCTGTTCTCAGGCCCGTGGTCGAGCCAGAGCTGATGAGAGCACCTATGTCCTGGTTGCCCAAAGTGGCTCAGGGGTTGTGGAACGTGAGACAGTTAATGATTTCCGAGAGAAAATGATGTATAAAGCTATAGACCGTGTTCAAAATATGAAACCAGAGGAGTATGCTCATAAGGTATTGTTTTGGGCCAACTCTGAATTTAGTTTTCACTTTTAAATGGCTGCCTGTGGTTGCCATGATATCTCTTTGTGGTTAAACATCTAGACAGAAATTGTGCTGAATTATAAGTTCCAGTTTGAAGAACTGTTCTGAGACCAGATTCACATGCAAAGACTCAAGATCCGTGGTGGGCAGAAATCATCAGGGAGCCGTTCTATAAAGTTTGATAATATAAATTTAGATTTTCCCTGATCCAGAAAGACTAGTGCAACTCACTTGTTCAATTCAACCTGGTCATTTTGGTCCCATCTAATCTGTACAGGCATTTTTTTCATTTTAGAAATATTTGTGAAGTGCCTAATCGTGTTAGGCAACATTATAAAAAATAGTGAATGTAGCTGCAAGCAATGCAGGTAGATCCCCCCTGCATGAAACTTATATTTGAGTGAGTACATGGTGAGATTTGAGGAGGAGAAACAATAAAGAGAAATAACGCAAGTTATACATGAATGGAGAGGAGAGCTGAAGCATTAGATCAAGACAATGTGAAACAAACATCCAGTTGGGCACTTTAGGTTAGGTGTTTGGGAAAGGCCTCTAAGAGGGAGAGACAGTGAGGCTAGCCCTGAATGTTAAGAAAATAAATCATATACCATCTTGCTGCATTTCAGTTTACTAACATAGAATCATTTGAGTTGTGAGAGGAATGCAGCAAAGGAAGAATGTATTTCTACAATATTTCAGGAAATCCCCCATACCACTGAATTAAAGACTGTAACTACTATAATAGCAAACAATCCATTTAGAAGAAAATTCACACCCTTGCATATGGGTGTGAATGTTAGTTTCTTAACATTGGAATTGGCTCTACCCTAAATAGAGTTTCACGGAAGGGATGCTTTCAAATTGGTGTGCATTGCTATAACCAACTCCAAGGTTTCCTGGCCAGGTTTCTACACGAATTTATATTTTAAAACCCCTTTAAATATAAGGCAAACCAAACATTTTGTGGTGTCAAATCAAACATTTGTAGCCATGTAATACCACTGGAAAGTTAGCACTTTACATTTAAAGTACTAAATGAATAAATCACGTGGGATGTTTTTCAAAGATTAATGTTTCAAGACCAGTGTTTTGTATAAACTCTAGAACCATCTCTGGAGTTTGTGAGTCGCACTTTTCCAGATAATCTCTAGAAAAGACACAGTCCCTTTGGGGGCCCCATGAGCTATCTTTTTTAGGTCTTCTTTGGCTAAGAGACCTACTCTACTCTACTCTCTTAAAACTGCTCCAGGTAGACAAACCCAGAGAAGGGATGGCAATGACATGGGGTACATGTCACCACTACTCTGTTTAAAGCCCCATCACACATTGCCACCAGGTCAAAACACTTCTTTCTACTGATTTAAGAACCCTTCTCAACATAACATTGGGGCAACCACTAATGAACAGTTTGAGTTGACAGATAAGGGGAGGTCTATTTTCTGTGTTATATACTGAGTTTATACATAACCCCAAGCTTCTTCAATCAAATCAGACTTCTAGGAGTAATTTGAAGATACTAAACATTGTCCCTGGCCTTGACCCAACATTTGCCACATTACATTTTAATTGGAATTAGACTGATTATTATTAGAGGAGGAAGTGGCATCCCACTCTAGTATTCTTGCCTGCAAAATTCCATGGAGGAGACTAGTGTGCTACACTGCAGTCCATGAGATTGCAAAGAGTTGGGCACGACTGAGCATGCACACAGACTGATTATAGCTATGCCTCCCATATATTTGTTATGATTTCTTTTCTTTTCTGGCCCTTCTAATTGTTTCATATCCTTTACTAGCTTAGAGTTATTCTTTTGGTTTCTGGTGTCCTGGTTATATATCCAAACACTGACCTTGGTTTTGTTTGCTTTTTTTTCTGTTGCATTCATAGTTATTTCTTAATTGCCCATATGTATCTGTTCCTATGCCAAATCATCTTTTCACCAGCTCACTGAACTGTAAATATCCTGCAAGAACAGCCTAATTAAACTTTTAAAGAACAGAATACTTCATTATATTGTTATAATTTCCATAGGAAATTTGTCTTCATACTTATCTGATTAAATCATATGATAGCCCACAGGTTCACTTGCAAGGTTTGTTCTCTTTTCGGTGCTAACTATGGCTGCCTCGAGTCAAAGTCTAAAACAGAGGGGAGAGCCAGAGAACTGGGCTATTCAGTTTTGTTCATCAGCACTGATAGTTTACTTATCCTGAAAACTTTCCTTTGATTTTAGGGAAAACAATGGCTTCCTCCACAACTTAATATCAATTTGTCATCTTTGAGAGGTTTAGTTTGGAGGTAAATTATTTAAAAACTAGAATTGTCTACTGTGAAGTTGTATAGGTGTGAGACCGGCCAGTCTCTATCTCAAGTTTTATATCTTTCATAAACTATATTATTTCTGTTATGAATAAGTTTCTCCATTAGACACAGAACTGGAAATATAAAAATTTAAAGATTTTATTCTCTCATATGAAGACTGTGGGCAATCTAGACATACACAATAGTTCCATGATGTCATCAGGATGCCAAGATTCCTTTCTCTTCTCTGCCTTTTTACTATTTGGCTTCCATTCTCAAGGTCGAAGCTTTTAGAATTTCAACTGCTGCATGTTCACTCTATGAAGGAAGGAGGAGAAAGATGGAAAAGGCAACAGTGCCCATACCTAATACTTAATGATCCTTACTGGAAATTTCGTTCAACATCTTATAGACATGTCTTAAAGGCCACTGACTTGTAAATGAACTCATTTGGTGGTGTATTTCCACTCAGAATAAAATTATAGTTCTGTTACTACGAAGAATGGATCCTGGGTGGGAAACTAGTATTTTCTGTCACAAATGTATAGAGGAGATAAAATAGTGAAGAGTCTGGAAGTTACAATATATGAAGAGACGTGAAAGAAACTGGAGGCTTCTCATGGATAAGAAACGACTAAGGGCGATGAAGTAAGAATGTTTAGTTCCTTAAAGAGGCTTCATATGGAAGAAAGAGTAGACTTATTTTATGAGATAAAATTAAAACCTATGGAGATGTGGATTAGAAGGAGTTTCTTTGTTTTTGTCTCTTTGTTTGCTTTGTCTTTATTAAATATTGCAAACATTTTCTCACAGTAGAACATTTTAAAAAATGGAATGGGGTATGTTTTGAACAGTTAGGGATTCCACATTTCCATGATCACAGGAGAAGATTCTATACTAAACTCTTTGGGGGCCATCACCTCATCACTTTTATTCTTATACTTTAAGTCAAGTGTATATTTTCATAACTATCTAAGATCTCTGAATTCCAGGCAATTTACTTCATTGAAACTATGGGAAAAAAATCACATTGAATATTGTTTTGCAGATTTTGGAATTACAGATGCAAAGTATAATGGAAAAGAAAATGAAAACCAAGAGAAGTATTGCAAAGCAGTTCAAGAACAAGCCATCATTAATAAATTTTCTGTGTAAAAACTGTAGTGTGCCAGCCTGCTCTGGAGAAGATATCTACGTAATTGAGAAGATGCATCATGTCAATATGACACCAGAGTTCAAGTAAGTTCAAGAGAAACCTTATTTTTGTTTCTTTATAAGGGATGAGGCAGTTTGTATTGTAAATGGTCTAACAAAATAGTACACATGAGATTCATTATTTTTTCAGAACTTCCCCTTCTTAGCCCCCAAATTATGAATCTTATTTCAAGTGTCCATTTTTCAACTATATACACAAGGGCAGGAAAGGAGAAGTTTAAGACCCAAAGCCCTTTTCATCGAAATCAGATCGGTTTGTGAATGCACATATTTGTTTTCAACTTCTTGAGCAACGTACGTCTAGTTAAAACAATCAACAGACCTGAAAGAAGCCATAAAAAGCAACATACCCTGAGAGGTGTGTGCCCAGTGATTTGGCCAGCGGGATGAAGCACAGAATGGTGTATGCATGTGGATGACTGGCAAGCCCATGTGTACCATGGGCTGTGTACTGGTCCTGTGTGAATTCTCAGGGATGATTCTGACTCCTTGATAATTTTAGGAAACTGTACTTTGTGAGAGGAAACAAAGCTCTGCAAACGATGTGTGCTGAGTATCAAACAAATGGAGAGATAATCTGCAATAAATGTGGCCAAGTAAGGAAAGCGCTGTGGGCTTAATTTTATTTTGGCCAAAAGGAATTCTTAGTTGAATGTGCAATTAACCTTTCCTCTCCCTCTCTCTTTTGTTTTCCAGGCTTGGGGAACAATGATGGTGCACAAAGGCTTAGATTTGCCGTGTCTCAAAATAAAGAATTTTGTAGTGGTTTTCCAAAATAATTCACCAAAGAAACAATACAAAAAGTGGGTAGAATTACCAATCACATTTCCTGATCTTAACTATTCGGAATATTGTTTGTTTAGTGATGAGGACTGACATTTGATTCAAGATTTCTTTTAAAAATATTATCAACTTGACATTTACATGATTTTGATTGTTTTTCATCATACTACAGAACTTATGTGAACATTAATAAAAGTCAGTGCTTTACTCTGTATTGAGCTATATGAAAGAAGACAATATATTATGCTTTCAATTTCTACCTTGTTTGTGGGCAGAGGTTAAAAATAAAAAGCTTCCAGTAAAACCCTTTAGTATGGAGCAGTATATTACTATGGGAAGGATGTTCAAGTATAAATAAGGATCTGAAGTACTAATCTCAGTCCTGTCACTAAATTTCAGAATAAAATTAAGCAAACCAGTTCATCTTTCTGAGCCAGTCTCCTTTTTGGTGAAATGGTAATGGTACTATCTGCTTTTGCTTTTATTAGCTTTCTATTGCTTCATAGGGCTTCCCTGGTGGCTCAGGGGTAAAGAATCTGCCTGCCAATGCAGGACACTGTGGTTTGATCCCTGGGTTAGGAAGATCCCCTGCAAAAGGAAATGGTAACCCACTCCAGTGTTCTTGCTTGGAAAATTCCACGAATAGAGGAGCCTGACAGGCTTCAGTCCACGGGTCACAAAACTGTAGGACATGACAGCAACTAAACAACAAGTGGCTTAAAACAACACCCATTTATTATTGCACATATTCTGTAGCCCAGAGGTTGCTCAGCGTCTCAAAAGTCTGAAAGTCAAGGTGTCAGGTGATGTTTTCACCTAGATACTCTGGAAGAAGAATCACTTTCAATCTTTCCAGGTTGTTGGCTGTCATTTCCTTGCAGCTGAAGAATGGGGTTGCTATTTTCTCGTTAGCTGTCTACTGGGGATCACTCTAAGCCCCAAGTGTCACCCTTATCACCTGGCCTGCTCATGGGGCCTTTCCCAGCTATTTGTTTTTTCACAGCCAGCAGGAGACTCTCTCAAGTGTGCTAAGACAGTTTTAACGGTAATCATGGGAATTTTTAACTGTAATCCCATCCTATTCACAAATCCTACCCATATTCAAGGTCGGGGGAATTTTTAGGGAATATATACACACCGGCAGAGATCTTGGAAGCCTTCTTAGAATTCTACTTCCCACATCTCTTGCCCAGTGTTCATGATTAAGTAATATATGTGTTCGACATGAGTTTGAACAAACTCTGGGAGCTAGTGAAGGGCAGGGAAGCCTGGTGTGCGGCAGTCCCTGGGGTAGCAAAGAGTCAGACAGAACTGAGCAGCTGAACGACAGCAACAATATATACGTATGTACGAAAGTACTTTGAAAAATATGAAGTACCATGAAAGGCAAGGTATTGTCAGGGGAGTGTAATCTCCTCAGTTCTGTCTCGTCACAACAAAGGTTTGAAGCGACAGATGTTAAAGCCCTCGGTGCATCACAACTCTTGGACAGTCCGTGTTATAGTTCTTGGACAGATCAGTTTTATTTAGAAAATGAAGGAAAATGCATCCTCGAGGCATGAGGGTATGCCTACCCAAAAGACGCAAAGAGAAGAGAGAGAGACCCCCGGCCTTTTGGCTCCTCTTTTTATATGTTTTCCTCTTTTTATATGTTTTTCCCTCCCCCTGGGCCTGTCCTATGTAAATTGGGCTAGCCAGGAGTGCTGTTTGTTCCACCTGAGGTCGTCACTCCGGGTCCTCGGATCTTCCTTTGTTCTGGCTTTTCCCTTCCTTTTCTTTTAGCCATCACCATTCTGGACTCCTTTTCTTATTCTAACTACCTAATAGTGTATTAAAAAGCAGAGACATTACTTTGCCAACAAAGGTCCGTCTGGTCAAGGCTATGGTTTTTCCAGTGGTCTTGTATGGATGTGAGAGTTGAACTGTGAAGAAGCTGAGCACCAAAGAATTGATGCTTTTGAACTGTGGTGTTGGAGAAGACTCTTGAGAGTCCCTTGGACTGCAAGGAGATCCAACCAGTCCATCCTAAAGGAGATCAGTCCTGGGTGTTCATTGGAAGGACTGGTGCTGAAGCTGAAACTCCAGTACTTTGACCACCTCATGCGAAGAGTTGACTCATTGGAAAAGACCCTGATGCTGGGAGGGATTGGGGGCAGGAGGAGGAGGGGACGACAGAGGATGAGATGGCTGGATGGCATCACCGACTCGATGGACATGAGTTTGAGTAAACTCCGGGAGTTGGGGATGGACAGGGAGGCCTGGTGTGCTGCGATTCATGGGGTCGCAAAGAGTCAGACAGGACTGAGCGACTGAATTGAACCGAACAGTATTTTTAAAAAAAAATCAGGTAGGTTAAGGCTTACTTCCACAATTTTCCCTTCATGAACATAACACTATGCTCAGTAATTACCTTAAAAGAAAGGAGGTTAACTTCAGACTAGTTATTAATATATATGAGATTACCTATGTCAGTGGAGATGTCCAGGGTTCACACAGTGTCGAACAGGCAACAGGTGCTAGATGTCATTAAAAATAAATAGAAAGTGTTTACCTGCACCACCAGAGAAGGCAATGTCATCCCATTCCAGTACTCTTGCCTGGGAAATCCCATGGATAGAGGAGCCTGGTAGGCACAGTCCATGGGGTCACAAAGAGTCGGACACAACTGAGCGACTTCACTTTTACTTTTCACTTTCATGCACTGAAGAAGGAAATGGCAACGCACTCCAGTGTTCTTGCCTGGAGAATCCCAGGGACAGAGGAGCCTGGTGGGCTGCCGTCTATGGGGTCACACAGTCAGACACTACCGAAGCGACTAGCAGCAGCAGCAACCTGCACTATTCCCTAGTCCTAAGCTGAAGAGTAACCTCTCTGTGTCTGGGACATGTTCAGTGTTCCTGAGCTAAATGTGATCGTTAGGAGATAGACACAGGGCCCAGCACAACAGAACATTCTCCCAGTAGAAGAGTAGCCTCTTTTGTCAAGGAAGAACCACATGATAGAGACAGAACCACAACAGACCATTTTAACCCACACTTACCCGGTCTCACAGATGGTCTGCTTCACAGAAAGTTACCTCCTATGACTAAGGAGAAACAAAATGATGGAGGGAGTAAAAAAGTAAATTCTGTGGTTTGGGGATTAATTAAATTCTATCTAACAATATCTTTGAATCTTTTGATTAGACCTGAGCAAATATGAATATTAACCAATCAGAGCCCTTCAGAATACAAGAGGACAAAAGAAGGCTGTGATTTTCTCAAGATATTTTTTAAAACTCCAGCTGATTGAATGCATAGAATAGCTAAACATACTACCACAACATATGTAGACTGTTTATGAAGTATCAGCAAATACTAGGTTTTCTCATCTATGTTTTCCAGTATGTTTTCAATAAAGAGATATTATTTTTACCGCAAAGTTTTAAAATACATGTTTCAAGTAACATAAAACTTAATATGAACTCTACCTGAACTCAAACCCTGAGGCATTCAAAAATCATTGAAATCGTTGTAACACTTTAATTGTTAATGAACAGTTTAATATTTTAAGGTCATTTACAGAATATCTTCATGACAGGTAGATATGTCAGATGCCTGAGTTTCAGTCCCCATATAGTCTTCAATTACTTGGGTAACTGAGCAACCTCATCTCACAAAGCTTGCGTTTGCTTTCTTAAAAAATCAGAGGTTATATTAAGTGGTATCAAAGTTTCCTTACAACTCTAGCATTCTCATTGTTCATGCTTCTGGCTCCCTGGCTGCTCTCATATGGAGACCTTGTTTAGTGATTTGTGATATTACCAACCATGGACTTGGGCTTCCTTGGTAGGCTCAGATGGTGAAGAATCTGCCTGCAATGTAGGAGACCCAGATTTTTACCCCTCGGTCGGGAAGATACCATGGAGAAAGGAATGACAACCCACTCCAGTATTTTTGCCTGGAGAATTCCATGGACAGAGGAACCTGGTGGGCTATATAGTCCATGGGATTGCAAAGAGTGAAATACAACTGAGCGATTAACACTTTAACAACTGTGGGCTAAATATCTACTGCATACACTACACTTTTGAAGGTAGCTCCTGTTTGCTGAATGGCATTGCAGAGGTCTCACTAAACAGGTTCACAGGCTGGAGTCATGCATCTCAAGGCAGGGTTGAAAGGTCTGAAAGGGTCCAGAAATTTTAGAACAACCAGCTTTTCCAAGCCAATAGATCATTGGCCAATGTTGGGGATAAGAAATGTAAAGGCTTACTACCAAAAGTTTGAGATCATTTCAGTGAAATCCCAAGAAATTAAGATACAGTAACTTTTGGTTTATATAGGTATTTTTTGTATGGCATTGAGTGTAAGACATTGAGGCAACACATAAATGGATGAGAAATAGTTTTCCACAGGATGATTAGTGCATGTCACAAGCAATTGTTGAAAATAAAAAATTCTATGAGAGGTGAATACTTTCCTCTTTGCAATTTAATAGTCTCTATATCAGAGTGTTGTGTCTTAGGGAAAGGAAGGCTTCTGACATTATTTTCAAATGTTTGAACCTAAAGGCAAAGAGGATTCAGTGCTTCTCATTGTTGTTGCTTTTAAGATGTAAGAGTCTTGAACACATTTGTGTGCTAATAGAAAAGGACAAGAGGAAGTGAGAAAATTAACAATGTTCTGCCCAAAAGTAAATGTTTATTGGGTATTAATAATATATTCTACAAAATGTTCTTGGTACAGAATTTTCTAGTCACCCTGATGCCTTTGCACAAAAGTAGAAGCCCTTCCGGAGGTGGAAATGGCAACCAGCTCCAGTGTCTTTGCCTGAAAAATCCCATGGACCGAGGAGCCTGGCAGGCTATAGTCTATGGGATCCCAAAGAGTCGGACACAACTGAAGTGACTTAACAGGCAGGCAGGCAGAAGCCCTTCCTTGCCATCTCTTCAGCAGACATCCTTCACATTTTTCAAAGACAAAATCTGTGTGTCACTTCCCAGTATCTAGCACAATTCATGTTTTCAGAATTAGAATGGAGAGCACACCCAGGGAAAGTAACATTCATGCACCCTGAGCAAAACAAAGTGCTCATTTCCAAAATCTGGTAAACAATTACATGAGTCATAGCAACAAAGAAAAAACAAGAAAATTATTTTATTTTCTTCTAAGGGTTAGGAAGTTAATTTGAAGTGACTGTAAGTTTGTAGTTTGCTGTTTGTGAATTTATCCTTAATTAGTTCTACTAGACATACAATTTTACATCTTTGTTTTTATTAGGAGAGTACGGAGTGAGACAAACGGGTGTGGATCCTCACTAGCTTTGTGACTTGAGCAAGTCACTTAATATCTCTGAGACTATAGGAAATTAAAACCAATCTTGAGGAGCTGTCAGGAGAATTCAGATATTGCATAAAACATACCTGCTGCTGCTGCTGCTAAGTCGCTTCAGTTGTGTCCGACTCTGTGCGACCCCATAGATGGCAGCCCACCAGGCTCCTCTGTCCCTGGAATTCTCCAGGTAAGAATACTGGAGTGGGTTGCCATTTCCTTACTGGGTGCTAAATGCATTTGGTTTCTTTTATAATTTCCAAATATATGTATAGAATATATTAGTAAGAGTTTTCAGAAAAGCAGAAGCAGTGGTAGAAGCACAGCTGTGGATATAGCATAATGAGTAAATTTGAGACCTATGTTTGATTATGAGTATTATAAACATTCAATATTTATCTAGAGGGCTTTTCTCAAGAAGTAAGGGGCTCAGTGGTAAAGAATCCACCTGCTAATGCAGGAGATGCTGGTTTGAACCCTGGGTTGGGAAGATCCCCTGGATAAGGAAATGGCAACCCAATCCAGTATTCCTCCCTGGAAAATCCCATGGACAGAGGAGACTGGCAGGATACAGTCTATGGGATCATGAAAGAGTTGGACAGTATGTAGTAACTAAACAAGTATTAGTTGTAATGAAACATGATTGCTATGAATATGCTATTCAGTGTAGTTTGAGGAAGGATTTAATGGTCAAATCTTCTATAGATGCAACACAAAGATAGGTATCAATCACAAAGATAGAAAAGTATAAAGATCAACACTTTTTAAAGCAACTATAGGAGTTAAGTAGGTCTAGCATATAGATAACAATTATAATTAGAGCCTGTCTTCATCTTCAAGAAGACTATAATAATGGAAGCAACCTAATATATAAACATACTATACATACATACATTTATATGTGTGTGTGTGTGTGTGTATGTACGTATACACACACATAATGGAATACTACTCAACCATAAAAAAGAATGAAATATTGTCATTTGCAGCAACATGGATGGACTTAGAGGGCATTATACTAAGTAAAATAAGTCAGACCAGAGGATGACATATACTATATAATATCCCTTTTATGCGGAATATAAAAAATACAACAAACAAGTGCATACAACAAAAAAGAATCAGAGTCATGCTGTAGAGAACAAACTAGGGTCTATCAGCAGTGGGGAGAGGGGAGCAGTATATACAGGTTGGAGAGTGGAAGGTACAAACTTTTGGTTGTTAAGATAGGCTCAAGGATATATGGTACAACACAAGAATATTAGCCAATACTTTGTAATTACGGTAAGTGGAAAGTGACCTTTAAAACTGAATATACATTTAAAAATAATAATATAATTTGAAACTAAGCAGGCCAGCAATTGCATGAAAAAATGAAAGCAAGCTAGAGAAGGATTTTTGTTGTAGCAAGTGAACAGTAATTTTTGTCCAGCACAAATTGTAATTTTTTTTTTGAGGGGGTGGTTCTCTAAACATTTTTTTCAGGTCATAAAATATAAAATATATATGGAAAGCATTGTATATTATATACATGTATAAACATATAATTTTTAGATATTTTCTACACAGAGTATTACCAAGTTTCTCTATATAGGAAATTAGTCATTCCATAAGCATCTTGTTTGAGGATGACATCAGATAGTGCTGAGCTCTATTAATTTATAATTTAAAATCCAAATTAAAGGCTACATTCTAGGTGAGAAGAGGAACAGACTGTTCATAGGAAGTAATATTTAACTATGCAGTTGTTAGAATATATTTAAACCACTATTTAACTTGAATATACTTAATGAAATATACTAGGTTTTGCATACTAATTTCAAAACTGGACATTAAGACACATATGAAAGAAATTTAAATGTTTGATTCAGTTATATGTAAACTAATAAGGAACCAAAGATGAGCCTTTTTTCAACTTAAATATATCCTTCAAACTCTGCCTTTTGCTGTTTTTAATGAGCCTTATATTTTATTTTACATACACAGGATGAATGGACTGCTGGATGATTAGTTCTTTCATTCTTAATCTCTTAATGAGCATGAAAATGATTTTAATTCAATAAGCTACAAGGATTTGTGTAACACTAAAATGACCAGAACAACTGAGTTAGTGTTGCCCACCTGAGATTCACATCAATTCAGTACCATACTGAGGT
This sequence comes from Dama dama, assembly GCF_033118175.1. Taxonomy (NCBI): domain Eukaryota; kingdom Metazoa; phylum Chordata; class Mammalia; order Artiodactyla; family Cervidae; genus Dama; species Dama dama. The sequence continues at coordinate 36,757,069 of NC_083713.1, forward strand.
GTCTACTACTAAATTTACTTTTTTCCTTAGCATTTGATCCAGATTTATAATTTCAGGACTTGACTTTGTACAATTCATGCCTAAATAACCTGTTAAGTTCAAAATTGCAACTTTATATGACTTTCAAAACATTTATTTGACAAATTAATCCCAAATCTTTCTCTAAAACACTGATGTTTCTTGTGTTTAATTAGACTAAATGGTTTGTCTTCTTTTGAAAGCCACTAACATCTTGGGGAAAGATCCTTTAAGGTTCTCCAAATTTTGTAATAAACAACTTAGTTTAGTATTTTATTCTATCACTTGTTTAGAGATAAAGTGTAGAACTCAAATAACTGCAAGAAATAAACAAAAATAATGTTTCATTCCTAGGAAAATGGTGTGTTACAAGCAGGAGATTAAAAAGAAGAGAAAATGAAGGTAAAAATGGAGTAGAAACTAAATGAATGAAACAATAGAGACAGAAGCAAAGAGGATAAAAAGACCTCCACACTACAACACATAGACAAAGGAATGAAAAAGGAAGAAGCAAAAATGAATTTACCACGAGATAGGTGTAGCTTTAATAAATGGCCAATTATTGTTTTCATCTACTAATCAAATATTTTTAAGTCCTACTATTTGTTTTGTTGTTGTTCAGTTGCTAAGTCATGTCCTACTCTTTGTGACCCCATGGAATGCAGCACTCCAGGTTCATCTCTCCTCCAATATCTCCCAGATTTTGCTCAAATTCATGTCCTTGAGTCAGTGATGCTATCTAATTATCTCATCCTTTGTTGCTCTCTTCTCTTTTTGCCTTCAGTCTTTCCCAGCATCAATGAGTCAGTTCTTTGCATCAGGTAGCCAAAGTATTGGAGCTTCAGCTTAAGCATCAGTCCTTCCAATGAATTTTCTGGTTAATTTCCTTTAGGACTGACTGGTTTGATCTCCCTGCAGTCCAAAGGACTCTCAAGAGTCTTCTCCAGCACCACAATTCAGAAACATTAGTTCTTTGGCGCTCAGCCTTCTTTATGGCCCAACTCTCACATCTGTACATGACCACTAGAAAAACTGCAGCTTTGGCTATACAGACCTTTGTCAGTAAAGTGATGTCTCTGCTTTTTAATATGTTGTTTAGGTTTGTCATAGCTTTCCTTTACAGGAGCAAGTGTCTTTGACTTTCACGGGTGCAGTCACTGTCTGCAGTGATTTTGGAGCCCAAGAAAGTGAAAGCTGTCACTGCTTCCATTTTCCCCCTTCTATTTTCCATGAAGTGGTGGAAATAGATGCCATGATCTTAGCTGGTTGTTTTTTTTTTTTTTTCTCTCTCTCTCTTTTGAGCTTCAAGCCAGCTTTTTCAGTCTCCTCTTTCACCCTCATTAAGAGGCTCTTTAGTTCCCTGAAAAAGTAGGGAAAACCAGTAGGCCATTCAGCTATGACCTAAATCAAATCCCATATGATTATACATTGGAGGTGATGAATAGATTCAGGGGATTAGATCTGGTAGACAGAGTGACTGAAGAACTATGGATGGAGGTTTGTAACTTTGTACCGGAAGCAGTGACCAAAAACACCTCAAAGAAAAAGAAATGCAAGAAAGCAAAGTGGTTGTCTGAAGAGCCTTTACAAATAGCTAAGGGAAGAAGAGAAATGAAAGGCAAGGGAGCAAGGGAAAGATATATCCAACTGAATGCAGAGTTTTAGAGAATAGCAAGACGAGATTAAGGGCTTCTTAAATGAACAAGGCAAAGACATAGAGGAAAACAATAGAATGAAAAAGACTAGAGATCTCTTCAACAAAACTGGAGATCTCAAGGGAACATTTCTTGTAAGAATGGACATGATAAAGGACAGAAATGGTAAAGACTTAACAGAAGCAGAAGAGATGAAGAAAAGATGGCAAGAATACACAGAAGAATGATTCAAGAAAGGTCCTAATGACCCAGATAACCATGATGGTGTAGGCACTCACCTAGAACTGGACATCTTGGAGTATGAAGTCAGGTGGGCCTTAGGAAGAAATACTATGAACAAAGCTAATGGAGCTGATGGAATTCCAGGTGAATTATTTAAAATTCTAAAAGATGATGCTGTTAAAGTGCTGCACTCAATACACAGCAAGTTTAGAAAACTCAGCAGTGGCCACAGGACTGGAAAAGATCAGTTTTCATTCCAATTCCAAAGAAAGGCAATGCTAATGGATGTTCAAACTACTGTACAGTTGTACTTATTTCACATGCTAGCAAGGTTCGGCTCAAAATCCTTCAAGTTAGGCATCAGCAGTATGTGAACCAAGAACTTCCAGATGTACAAACTGGGTTTAGAAGAGGCAGAGGAACTAGAGATCAAATTGCCAACATTCATTTGATCATGGATAAAGCAAAGGAATTCCAGAAAAACACCTACTTCTCTTTCATTGACTACAGTAAAGCCTTTGAATGTATGGATCACAAAAAATGTAGGGAATTCTTAAGAAGATTGTAGTACCAGACCACCTTACCTGTCTCCTGAGAAACCTGTATGTGGGTCAAGAGCAACAGTTAGATCCAGATGTGAAACAACTAACTGGTTCCAAATAGGGAAAGAAGTATGCCAAAGCTATATGTTGTCACCTTCCTTATTTAACTTATATGCAAAGTACATCATGAGCCATGCCATGTAGGGCCATCCAAGATGGATGGATCATGGTGGAGAGTTCGGACAAAATGTGGTCCACTGGAGAAGGGAATGGCAAACTACCTCAGTATTCTTGCCTTGAGAACCCCATGAACAGTATGAAAAGGCAAAAAGATAGGACACTGAAATATGAACTCCCCAGGTCAATAGATGCCCAATATACTACAGCAGATCAGTGGAGAAATAACTCCAGAAAGAACGAAGAGATGAAGCCAAAGCAAAAGCAACACCCAGCTGTGGATGTGACTGGTGATGGAAGTAAAGTCTGATGCTGTAAACAGCAATATTGCATAGGAACCCGGAATGTTAGGGCCATGAATCAAGGCAAACTGGAAGTGGTCAAACAGGAGATGGCAAGAGTGAACATCAACATTTTAGGAATCAGTGAACTAAAATGGACTGGGATGGGTGAATTTAACTCAGATGACCATCATATCTACTACTGTGGGCAAGAATCCCTTAGAAGAAATGGAGTAGCCCTCATATTCAACAAAAGAGTCTGAAATGCAGTACTTGGATGCAATCTCAAAGACAACAGAATAATCTCTGTTCCTTTCCAAGGCAAACCACTCAATATCACAATAATCCAAGTCTGTGCCCTGAACAGTAATGCAGAACAAGCTAAAGTTGAATGGTTCTATGAAGACCTATAAGATCTTCTAGAACTAACACCCAAAAAAGATGTCCTTTTCATTGGAGGGGAGTGGAATGCAAAAGTAGGAAGTCAAGAGATAACTGGAGTAATAGGCAAGTTTGGCCTTGGAGTACAAAACAAAGCAGGGCAAAGATTAACAGAGTTTGGCCAGGAGAACACACTGGTCATAGCAAACACCCTCTTCCAACAACATAAGAGAAGACTCTACACATGGACATCACCAGATGGTCAATACTGAAATCAGACTGATCATATTTTTGGCAGCCAAAGCACTATACAGTCAGCAAAAAGAAGACCAGTAGCTGACTGTGGCTCAGATCATGAACTCCTTATTGCCAAATTCAGACTGAAATTGAAGAAAATAGGGAAAACCACTAGACCTAAATCAAATGCCTTATGATTATACAGGGGAAGTAACAAATAGATTAAAGGGATTAGATCTGATAGACAGAGTGCCTGAGGAACTATGGACAGAGGTTTGTGACATTGTACAAGAGGCAGTGATCAAGCCCATCTCCAAAAAAAGAAATGCAAAAAGGCAAAATGGTTGTCTGAGGAGGCCTTACAAATAGCTGAGAAAAGAAGAGAAGCTAAAGGCAAAGATAAAAGGAAAGACATACCCATTTAAATGCAAAGTTCCAAAGAATAGCAAGGAGAGATTAGAAAGCCTTCCTCAGTGATCAATGCAAAGAAATAGAGGAAAACAATAGAATGGGAAGACTAGAGATCTCTTCAAGAAAATTAGAGATACCAAGGGAATATTTCATGCAAAGATGGGCACAATAAAGGACAGAAATGGTATGGACCTAACACAAGCAGAAGATATTAAGAACAGATGGCAAGAATACACAGAAGAACTATACAAAAAAGATTTTCATGACCTAGATAACCACAATGGTGTGATCACTCACCTAGAGCCAGATATCCTGGAATGCGAAGTCAAGTGGACCTTAGGAAGCATCACTAAGAACAAAACTAGTGGAGGTGATGGAATTCCAGTTGAGCTATTTCAAATCCTAAAAGATGATGCTGTGAAAGTGCTGCACTCAATATACCAGCAAATTTGGAAAACTTAGCAGTGGCCACAGGACTAGAAAAGGTCAATTTTCGTTCCAATCCCAAGGAAAAGCAATGCCAAAGAATGTTCAAACTGCTGCACAATTGCACTCATCTCACACACTAGTAAAGTAATGCTCAAAATTCTCCAAGCCAGGCTTCAACAGTATGTGAATTGTGAATTTCCAGATGTTCAAGGTGGATTTAGAAAAGGCAGAGGAACAAGAGATCATATTGCTTTTTTGGATCATCAAAAAAGCAAGAGACTTCCAGAAAAACATCTACTTCTGCTTTACTGACTATGTCAAAGCTTTTGACTGTGTGGATCACAATAAACTGTGCGAAATTCTTCAAGAGATGGGAATACCAGACCACCTGACCTGCCTCTTGAGAAATCTGTATGCAGGTCAAGAAGCAACAGTTAGAACTGGACATGGAACAACAGACTGGCTCCAGATCAGGAAAGGAGTATGTCAAGGCCATATATTGTCACCCTGCTTATTAAACCTATATGCAGAGTACATCATGTGAAATGCCGGGTTGGATGAAGCATAGGCTTGAATCAAGATTGCTGGGAGAAATATCAATAACCTCAGATAGGCAGATGACACCACCCCGATGACAGAAAGTGAAGAAGAACTAAAGAGCTTCTTGAAAGTGAAAAAGGAGAATGAAAAAGTTGGCTTAAAGCTCAACATTCAGAAAACTAAGATCATGGCATCCACTCCCATCATTTCATGGCACACAGATGGGGAAACAATGAAACCAGTGAGAGACTTTATTTTTGGGGGCTCCAAAATCACTGCAGGTGGTGACTGCAGCCATGAAATTAAAAGATGCTTGCTCCTTGGAAAAAAAAACTATGATCAACCTAGACAGCATATTAAAAAGCAGAGGCATTACTTTGCCAACAAAGGTCCATCTAGTTAAAACTATGGTTCTTCCAGTAGTCATGTATGGATGTGAGAGTTGGACTATGAAGAAAGCTGAGCGCAAAAGAATTGATGCTGTTGAACTGTGGTGTTGGAGAAGACTCTTGAGAGTCCCTTGGACTGCAAGGACATCCAACCAATCCATCCTAAAGGAGATCAGTCCTGAATATTCATTGGAAGGACTGATGTTGAAGATGAAACTCCAATAGTTTGGCGTCCTGATGCAATGAACTGACTGATTGGAGAAGCCCCTGATGCTGAGACAGATTGAAGGTGGAAGGAGAATGGGATGACAGAAGATGAGATGGTTGGATGGCATCACTGACTCGATGGACATCAGTGTGAATAAGCTCCGGCAGTTGGTGATGGACAGGGAGGCCTGGCGTGCTGCAGTCCATGGGGTCACAAAGTGTCAGACACGACTGAGCGACAGAACTGAACTGAACTGAAACTTCATTATGCAAAACGCCTGGCTGGATGAATCAGAAGGTGGAATCAACAACTTCAGATATGCTCATGATACCACTCTAATGGCAGAAAGAAAAAAGCAACTGAAGAGCCTATTATTCGTAAGGTATTATATTTTAGGCACAGAGAACAGTGAGTAAAATAAGGATCCTGCCCAAAAGATCTTTTACCCAATAGAGAGAATTTTTTACTCCATAATGAGTAAAATAAGAATTTTGTTTTTAAGATTCACTTGCCACATTCACAAATTCATAAATTAGACTTATTCATAAATATCAATACTATATGAAACACAGTGATCAATGCCATAAAAGAGAGATACTTCCAACAGGTTTCACTGAACTGTGGAGTGTCCAGCAGGTTTTTCAAAGTCTTTTTGGGGATTATCCTACCTCGGGGAGGGTGTGCAGGGCAGACATAAGATAAAAGGAGAATATGTAACAATTTAGGAAAGAGAATTTTACTATCAATTATGGTTAGGTAACCTCCCATTAGAAAAGGAAAAGCTGTTCTGTTCAGAAAAAAAAAAAAAAATATTTTTGCCTTAAAATGTATAATAAGTTTGAGAGAGTTTTTATAGATAACATAGTATTTAATTTTAAAGCATTAAGCTTTATCAAAGCAATTATAAAATAGCTGAATTGTTTCAAAAGATTCAGTGCCTCTATAAAGGTGTGAAATGGAACTGAACTGATTTAAGAGGATGCCAACTGTTGGTATAGCAGTTATGGGGAGAGGTCAGGACTTCTCTGAAGGGAGAATTGAGAGGAGAATTGTAAGATGCCTGTGTTCCGATCATATCCATCCTGTTCAAAAGATGCCTCGAGATGCAGTCCTACTTTTCCAGCATTCTCCTAGAAAAAGGTCTTAGCAACTGGACCAGCAGAGTCATCTTCTGGCCCAGGTAAGGTCATCACCTCATAACCATTCTGAGGAAAAGAATCCCCAGACAATCATAGCTTGCTCTGGGACTATGATGGTGGATGAAGGGATGGACAGCTAATGCCACATACATCTTTGTTTACAATATCCAGTGATTGGGATGGGTTAAAAATGTTCTTTAAAATGCTTTTTGATGAGTGCTCAATTTGATTTAATTATGTGTTTGGCTGAAGGAAAACTGACCTATAACAAGTGAACCTAGTAGATACTCTTCAACAGAGAGTGAATTTGCAGAGGCGAAAAAATGGATGTAATGAGTATAGATGATCTCGAAATAAGAATTGTTTTAAAAAAATTGCAAAAAGAGGGAAAGAGATGGGAAGAAAATTTTGAAAGGGAATCTAAAGTTTCAAGCCTGTTTACAGGACAAGGAGTAAGAGTCAAGAAACAAGGAGAGATTTGAGACTCAAGAGGGAGAAATGAGAGTGTAATTGTTGAAGCAAAAGCCTAGGAAGAAGGAAAAGGATGAAACCAAGAGCACAGGAAAGACAAAGGTTGGCAGAAGAAGAGGGGAAAAGTAAATATGAATAAAATATACAACTTAGAGTAAAAGAGTATAAAAGATACAGCTTAGCACAGAAGGAGGAGGTTGATGGAAATATTCTCTGACATCAATCATCAAGCTATCTGCTGAGTTGGGTTTGGAATTTAAGGATGGGCATGGGGACATTAAATAGAAGGGATTTTCAAACATGCTTTAATGAAGGCAAAATAAATAATTAGAAACCAAGAAGAAGATGGTCATTCAGTAACTGAATTGGAAATAATAAATGTAGAAATAATAATTTAATAAATAATTATGTGCAGGATATTAGACTAAGTTCTGTTATATTTATTCTGTGGTATTAAGAGGAAAAAAATCTGGATGTTTAAAACTTTGATGGATTTGAAAACGTTAAAATGTTTTGGTCAGTGTAACACAAAGCTGGTTCTGTTTGTAGCATGAAATTATATTACAAGAAACCTAACATCAATATCCAGACTAGTTAAAAATTAATTTAATATTTTTTGGCATCCCCCAAAAAATCCAAATGGAAACTGTACATTATAAAAATACCTTCAAACCTTTTAAACTTGGTGTTTCCCTCAGAATTATACATTATACATCAGAACTGCTCCACAACGTCTTTTCCTCTTTCCAAACTCCTCAAAATTATCTCCCTAAATCATCCTGTATTACTTTTTTATCTCACCTATTCCTTCTCCCAGTCTCTTCCTTTTAATATAAATCAACAGTCCCAGAATATCTGAAAGGAACAGTGACAATTATCAATTTATTGCGTTTTAGCTCCAAATTCAACCTCTCTATCTGCTCCCTAAATATACGTCTGGGTCCTTTGAATATTTTAGATTTGCCTGCTGCCGTGACATTAAAGTTTGCCTGGAGAGGATGCTGGAGAGGCAGTACAGGAATAAAGGTTTCATGGTGTGCTTATATGACAGGCTTCTGCAATCTGAGTAGTTTCTCCAGTGGCCAGTTACTGCAGGGCCTGTGACTTTCTCCAGTATAGTGTGTTGCATGGCAGCCAGCAGTCCTCCGTGGCCAGCAACTGCATATTCCCAGGCAGTTTTGTTTAGAGTACCTCCAATAAGACACGTCCCCTTGAACAGCTTTCCCTGGTCCCCAGAGAGCACAATTCCAGCAAGCTCCAACAAGCAGATGACTGGTAAGTTCTGATGGCACCATGGCAACGTCCTTGCTTTCCGAACCTCCAATTGCCCTCTCCAATAAAGTCTGAATCAACCTTGGGTGCTCTATCTCCACCACAGGAGAAGCAGCTGCTTCAGAGGCCTCTGTTGTTGAGTTGCTAAGTCATGTCTGACTCTTTGTGACCCCATGGACTGCAACACGCCAGGCTTTCCTGTCCTTCACCACCTCCCAGAATTTGCTCAAACTCATGTCCATTGAGTTGGTGATGCCATCCAATCATCTCATCCTCTGTCATCCCCTTCTCCTCCTGCCTTCAATCTTTCCCAGCATCAGGGTCTTTCTTTTCCAATAAGTTGGTTCTTCACATCAGGTGGCCAAAGTACTGGAACTTTAGCTTCAGCATCAGTCTTTCCAATAGATCTTCAGGGTTGATTTCCTTTCAGACTGACTGGTTTGGTCTACTATTTCTATATTCTTTAGGATTCTTTATACTTCTTCTTAGCTAATTCTCTGTTACTCCAAACCCATTGTAGTAAATCATTATCTATATTAAAATTTATAAGTTCAAATTACTCTGTGGTTTTTCTCCCAGCAGACTGAACTCAGACTCACATAACAATATGTAAAGGAATATCAGAAATAGTTCATAAGAAGTAATCATTTTCAAACATCCAGTTATGTTCTCTTAAGTTTAATCATTGAATTTCACATTGGAAATTAATCAAATGCATCTGTCCAATTCTCTAACCAAAAATTTAGAAACAGGACAGAATGCATTTTATAACTAGATAATTTCATTTTGTGAATCTAAACTATCCATTTTATAATACCAATAACTGAACTGCAAATCCCTATCTTACATGAAAGACCATGAAATGAGTTGTGGAGAGGATATAATGAGAAAATGTGTGTATGACATATTTTTTAAATACTTGAAACTCACCAAAATAACTCTCAGAGAGAGACAGAGAAAAAACTACTTTTGTAGAACCCTCGCTAATATATTTGCTTAAGTTTTGAAGATGAGAGCTTCTTAGGGCATTGGTAATGAGTCAAAGAAATAGTTTAAATGTTTTGCATTAAACAGAATCAGTTTAGTAGGAGCTAAAGAGGAAAGGAAAAAAATTGAAGAAAGAGGGGATCCCAGAGGCAAGGCAGGAGTCTGCAGCCTGAGTTGAAATCACCAATGGAAATTCAACTATCATTGTCCCAAAACACCAGTAAATCTGCTTATTACATATTTGAGTTGGTGTTATTTGGCATCAGACATCAAGGCGGTCTGGCAGGGAAATATGGAAACAATGAAGGGAGAGCACACACACAAAGAAAAGTGGATACAGAGAAATTCTGGATTACAAATGTTGAACATATTTTACAGTGACTGACACTAAGCAGGCATTCAGTAAATATTAATTTCCTTTCCTGACTTGAAGTATTAATATAAGGTGTAATCTCTGACCTTAGCGAGTTAACAAATTGGTTGAGAGTTCAGTGACTATAGGTACAAAATTTTCAGAAAAAATATGGGTATACAACCACTGTGTGGTATACAAACTATAGGTATTCTAGACTTCTGAAAAGTCAGGGATTGAGAAAAAACTTCTGAATTAGAGTAATAAGGAATTTGAATAATGCCTTGTGTAGAATAGATGTTCATAGTTCTTTAAAATAATTTTAAAAGGGAAGGAGTAGGACATAGGTTCTAAATGGAGGTAATGAGGAAGAAGGGAGAAGAAAAATGAATATGTTTTGCACATCTATTGTAAAGCCAGGCTGAGTCTGGGCTTGACTGGGTAACCAGTACAAATGAAGTCATTCTAGTATTTTGAACAGTGGAGTAACTCAGGGAGTTAAGCTAAATCACATTGAAGAAGTAAAAACTGGAAGGAGAAAGATGAAGGAAGGAGCCGGCTGCAGTCATTCGGGGTGAGGTGATGAAAATCTGTACTTGATCTTTGGCGGGGAGAGTGAGAGAAATGACTGGTTCTAGATGCTGCTGAAATAACATCACGAGCTGAGGAAAACATGGCTGGCATGGCAATCAGCAAAGAAATACAAAAGGACAACACAGTTGGTGACAGAAAGAAATACAAGTCATTTATTTACATTACCTTATTTTTGTTCTCAATATGACTCATAATTCTGTTTGGCCATCATCTAGTGCCACGTGTGGTCATGTTCCTGGCATATGGAACAATTGTTTCATTGCATCCAAGAACTTGCTCACTGGGCTCCAGCTGTTCCTGGTCCACCCACACGGATCACTGAGCTGTGGTGGATGCAATTCCTTTGTCCTGAGGAAAAGGTTTGAAATGAGTCAGAATCTCTTGATGTGTGAATAAAGCAAACTTTTTCTTTCCCTGAGGCTCTGGTTACCATGGAGGACAGCACAAAGCATCTTCGTTACTTCCTCCATCCATTCCCACTCTACCAATGGGGGCTCGCTGGCTATATGACCCACATGCTATCTTGGTCTCTTAAAAGCTAAATAAGGTGCTTTGGGGCACCTCCCATTTTACTGAGGACAGGGAAATGAATTTCTGATAATGTGGAGGAGATCGTTCTGTATTCTATTCTGCAGCCCTTTCAAGTGCTGCTCAGTCTGAGGCTATGGCTTGAGATCACGACACCTTGGTTAGACTTCCGTGATGCACACAGTTAATCTAAAATTTGTCAATAGCTATGCTGCCAATAGCAGATGAGATTAATTTTCAGTTTAGTTCAGTTCAGTCGCTCGGTTGTGTCCGACTCTTTGCGACTCCATGGACTGCAGACCACGTAATAACTTATTAAATTCAATGTAGCAAAAATAGTATACTGATGTTACCAAGATAAAATTATAAGATACTTCACAATAATTTTCTTTCCTACTAAGTTTCCAAAATGTTGTCTGTGTTTTACATTTCTAGTCCATCTCAACTTGAACTTGACCATTCAAAGACTCAGTTGACACATGTGGCTAGTTGTCACTGGAGGGGATACTTTCATTTTAGACAGTGAATCACCTGAAATGTATAATATTGTAAAACAATAATACATCAAAAAAGTCTCATAAATCTGGCCCATGAACCTCACAAAGATTTTTTTCTAGATCTCTAGGTATTAATCTAATGATGGCTTTAAAATTGAGGATAATATTTGATACCCATGAAATTGTGCATGGGTGCTAAATTGCCTCATCGTGTCTGACTCTGTGATCCTGTGGACTATAGCCCACCAGGCTCTGTCTGTGGGATTCTCCAAACAAGAAAACTGGAGTGGGTTTGCCATGCCCTCTTCCAGGGGATCTTCCCCACCCAGGGATCAAACCCACACATCTATGTTTCCTGAATTGGCAAGCAGGTTCTTTACAATTAGTGTGTTATATATATGTATTTTAAACTAAAAGTTCCTGGTGTAAAAAATTAATAAACAGGATTAATAAACAGACATCAGTTAAGTAAAATTGGGTGACCACAAGGGAGAACTCTCATGGGCTGTGAAGACTGTGCAGAGTTTAGCTGGAAGAAGAAAGGTTCCAGTTTTCTCTTTACTGATCACATGTAGAGGTGTTCCCCTTGAGTGGTGTCTATCTCAGGCCCACAGGGAGAGCTGGTGAGCTCCTGATATTCTATATTCTTATTCATTCATTCATTCAGATAGCAATATTTATTCAGCACTTACTATCCACCAAACATTGTTTCTATGTCCTTTGGCTATATGAGTGAAACAAGCCAAAATTAGGGATAAGATATGAGATCAAGGGGAATAAGCAATAAAAATAATATATACATACATACCACATATTTCAGGATATTTGGAAGTGGTAAAATCCATGGAAAAAAAAGAAGAGTAACTAAGAAAAACTGGAGGCTAAGAGAAATCAATTTTAAATGAGTGATTCAGCCTCATTGAGATGGTGACATTTGAGCAAAAACTTGAGCTCACGTTGGCAATATCTTTCCTATTTTCTCATCCAGAAATCTTACTTTCTATTATAAATCTTTCCTGATGCTATCTATTAGAAATGAGAAAAATAAAGGTTTAAGACTACATGGACTTCAGGTCTAGGCCAGTTGGGTTTTTTTTTTTTTTTCTTTAATAATAACATATGATTTATCTCTTGAAAACCTAGGAGACCTGGCCTTACTCATAGCAGCAGTTGGTAAGTTCATAGATGGTGTGGCCTAAGATGTGCTCCCCAAAGTCCTGTTTTGTCTCCCAGTTCCTTTCCTGTTTTAAAATCTACTTCCTAAAGAAATTATGTGATTTCCCCGTCAGTCAGCCAAACCGCCTATGTTCACTACCATTAAGATATTCATTATATTAAAGCACAGCATAATTATCTCTTCTCTTTTGAAATTCAAATTTGTCATGGGAATAAGACTCAAGAAAAAAACCTATATTCGTGAAAGGGAAAGTTTGTGTCTGTGGCATGGACTAGCAGGTGTGCAGACAGAGAGTCTCCCAAATAGACCAGGGGCTGAATTGTCAGTGATAGGTATGGTAGAAAAGTAGAGAGTACGGATATAGACCAGAACAAGGATGATAAGGTCTTAAACTTGACGTCATAGACTTCGCATAGTAAACACACAGGATATATTTTTTGTTCTTGCAAAGACATATGCTTTCACACAATTTTCTTGACCAGTTGGCCCTCTGATGTAACTTTATTTTCTCACTGGGATACAAATTTTTTTATTTATTTATTTATTTTTTGGCTGCACTGTGCAGCCTGAGCGATCTTAGTCACCCAACCTAGGATTGAACCTGTGCCCTCTGCAGTGGAAGCTCTGAATCTTAACCACTGGACCACCAAGGAAGTCCCCACTTTTTAACTTTTGATGGAATGGCATAACAAGAGTGGGATATGGTGAGAGTGAGATGATCTGCTTTAAGAGAAAGGAAAATTTATTACTAAAATTGTTTAGAACTGCTGGGTATAGTGGTAAGAAAAAGCAGATTGATTTAATAGGTTTTGTTGTTTGTAAATATGTTATAGATATGCATTCCCTTTTTTCTGCTTCCAGGGAAAAGTACATCCTCTGTGCCCCCACTTGGTAACCAGTGCTCTGACACATGTATTTCCAGAGTTTCTACTATATATATCCCTACATAAACATTTTCTCTCTTCTTTTCACAAAAAAGAAAATCATACCATACAAACTGAGCGATTGATTGTGGACATTTTTCATGTCAACACATTTAGACCTACCACATTCACTTTCTCATCTTCCATAATGGATTTGTCCAATTCCCTCTAGATGGGCTTTTAGATGCTTTTCAGTTTCTGGATATTGTAAAGTGAGTTTCAACAATACTCTTGTATTTGCATTTTATCCAATGTCATCTTTAAAGTATACTCCCAGGGGTAGAATTGCTGTCCTGGAGGAAGTGTGTAATTTTGGTGTTTGTTCCTAGACTGCCCTCCAGAAAGTCTGTAGTGGTATTTTTCTCTGCCAGCAGCTGATCGTGAGAGTGCCTGTTTCTCTGTGACCTTGCTACCATTTTTTGATCTCTGCTAATCCAATAAATGCTTCCCAGGTGACACTAGTGGAAAAGAATCTGCCTGTCAATTCAGGAGACTCAGGTTAGATCCCTGAGTTGGAAAGATGCCCTGGAGAAGGAAATGGCAACCCACTCCAGTATTCTTGCCTGGAGAATCCCATGGATAGAAGAGCCTGGCAGGCTACAGTCCATGGGGTTGCAAAGAGTCAGACTCAAATACAATAAATAAAAAATATCCAATTTGATTATGTTATTTTGCATTTCTTTGATTTCTAGCAAATTTAGCATCATGTTTATATTTTTATCACTTGTGAATTTGTCTGAGTAAACTGCTTTGTTTTGTTTTGTTTTGTTTTACCATTTATCCACTTTTCCCTATTGTGCTGCAGAGTAAATGTTCTGAAAGAGGAACAAAAGATGGGAAGCACAAATGTCACCTCAATCTTATTCAGCTTATAGCTGAAAGTTTGTATCCTTTACCAAGCTCTCCCTGTTTCACCCAGCAACCACTTTTCTACTCTATTTCTGAGTCTGACTTTTTTTTAAAAAGATTTCATATATAAATGAAAACACGACATATATGTCTTTCTTTATTGAGGTTATTTCACTTTGCATAATGCTCCTCAGATCCATCCACATTGTTAACTGTAAAATGGCAGGATCCCTGTTTTCTCATGAATGAATAATGTTCCATTGTCTATGTTGTGCGCTTAGTCATTCAGTCATGTCCAACTCTTTGCGACGCCCCATGGATAGTAGCCTGCCAGGCTCCTCTGTCCATGGGGATTCTCCAGCCAAGAATACTGGAGTGGGTTGCCACGCCCTCCTCCAGGGGATCTTCCCAACCCAGGAACTGAACCCAGTTCTCCTGCATTGCAGGCAGATTCTTTACCATCTGAGCCTCCAGGGAAGCCCACTGTATATGTACACCCATAATTCCTTACCCATTCATCTGTTGATGTGACACTTAGGTGGTTTCTATATCTTGGCTATTGTGAATAGTGTTGCAATGAACATGGGAATGAAGATACCTCTTTGATATCCTATCTTCACTTCCTTTGGACATGAACCAGAAGAAGGATTACTGAATTCAAGTTTTAATGGTTGTCTTCTGGAGAAGGAAATGGCAACCCACTCCAGTATTCTTGCCTGAAAAATCCCATGGACTGAGGATCCTGGTAGGCTACAGTCCATGGTGTCGCAAACAGCCGGACACGACTGAGAGACTTCACTTCACTTCACTTTTGTTCTCATAATTATCTTTGTGGTTGTTTTTCCCTATTTTTCTTGAGTTTTTTTTTTTTTTTTTCTTACTTCTTTGTCAGTGTCTTTACATTTTCTTTAACATTTTAAGATTTTTGAGTCTTCCTTTTTTTAAAAAAATATTATTCTTCTCTACTTATTCTTGATTTTCATAGTAGATATAAGAATGAGGGACAATCAGAGAGAACTTGGTATGCAGGTGGGGCTTGTTGGCTGGTGGGTTTTGTTTAAGGATAAGCAGTCAGGAATCCATTGAATTGAAGAATGAATTGAAGAACTGAATTTACTTTGTTGCACTGACTCCCGGCAAGTTCCTCTCACATTCCCCACAAATAGTTTAATATCTCTTAAATCTTTTTTTTTTTTTTTTGCCTAGAATAAATGCTCAGCTGCAGATTGTTTTGCATCCAGAGGTGAAGAATCCATACATGCATATCTAACTAGTCTCCCTTTTTCCCCAGTGCCATTTCTTTTTCCTACCCTCAGTGGGAAATGTCATTTCAATTCTGGAACCATTCCATGCAAGTCCCTTTCTAGATGTGTCCCAGACAGTTGCTATTTCTGCTCTGCTATCCCATGCTCTCTCCATCTCTCCATTGTTATATGTCTTATCCTTTTCTTCCTTTTCCAATCAGTTTAACGGTGTCTTAGAAAGCAAAGAAATTGATATATATGTTCATTTTACCATTTTGACCTGATGTAAAATGAAGTGATCTGAGAATCTCTATAATTCTTTTATAAACAGTTTAGAATGTGACTCAATGTATTTCTTCCCCCGCCTCAATTATTGCGATACTATGGAATCAGTTAAACTCCCATATACATTCCAAATGATTCCCTCACCTCTCAGTGTTTGGCAACTATAGTATAGGTACCTTCACCTCTTTCCTCTACCTTAGCCACCTACTTCTGTATCCACACCCACACCCTTGTCAGCGCCCTGCACTGAAATCTTAAACTGAAACCTGCTCATTTCTGATAACAACTTCTTTATGTCCTATTCTATCACTGGTCTCATCAAGATATCCAGCTTATTAGACCATCTAATTTCTTCCTTCTGTTTCACCTTCTCCTAGATCCAGTCTTGATTACACACCCCATCACTACATACACACACACACACACACACACACACACACACACACATATATATATATATACCCTCGTAGCTTAACATGGACCAATCAAATTGAGTTATAGGGTAAGACTGTTTGGGTTCATGTCGTGTCTCTACCACCCACATAGCTCATGAACACATAATCATAAGCTATGTAACCTTGAGGGAGTTACTTAAATCTTCTTTGCATCCATGCCCTTGTGTTTCAAATGAAGAATATAATGGTACTCATGTTCTGAAGGTGGAATGAGAAAGTACAAGTAAAGTGCTTAGAAAAATGTCAGGATTAACATGTATTCAATAAGCATTACCTATTAATAGTAATATTCTCTACTGTAAAAATACTAGTGAAATAGCAGTCTTTAGTAAGTTTTATCAAAGTGTACAAAACACACACTTAATTTAAACTACTTAATCTAATCAAACCTACTGATTATTACTTCTAGGAAAATGCAATATTTGCATTTTTAACCTGCATCTAAACACCCAAAGAAATAGGTTGTTTCTCTACTGTTTATTTCCTAATCCAACTTTATTGTTAACTCTCTGGGCCACCAAGGAGACCTTGCCCTAATTATTAGAGGATAATAAACACTGGCATCTAATTATAACATTTATTAAGAAAGTAGGTATCAATTACAAACCAGGAGGCATGTTGCTTCATATTCTCCCTCATGTAACAACCGGAGTTTTAGAAAATAGATCAGATTCAGAATTAATTTAAGCTGTATCATTTGTCATCGATGCTGTTACATCACATCTTCCACATCTATAATTATGTGACAGTTGCTCTGAGTTTTGACGATATTAGCTCTTCTTAGCTTAGATCTCATATCTTTGATGATGGATATTCTGATGAATCCCTTAATTTAAACAGATCCCTGGAGGGATACTTTCTGATCCTAGGCATTGTGTAACTGTTGCTCTGATTACTAGACCTCAATTCTAACAATACTCTAACCAAGCTGATATTTTGAACGCAGACCCTATAGAGTAAGACTGAGATCTTTGAAGTCATGTGTAACAATGTTCTCTGAAGATGTGAGGACTACACGTAGTTTAGCTCTAATTATTCTACCATCATACTTGGATACCTTTCAACAGAAAACTCAGTGAGATATTAATTTAAAATTTTACTTATTTATTTTTTTAATCTTAAAAATATATTTATTACTTTGGAACCAATATATTTTTAAAAATTAAAAAAATAAATAAGCTTTGGAATCAACTTCAGGACTTATCAGAAAGAATCAATATACCATAGTAACAATGGTTCCTGCTGGAATCTCGGGCAAGTTACCTAATTTTTCAGGGCTCCATTTCCTAATCATTAAAATGGGTTTTGTATGAGTTAAAGGAAATGTATTAATGCACTTTGTACAAAACAGTTGACAGGAAATTTTTACTGAATGTGAGAAATCAAATGGACAGGCACAGCCTTCTTGGGAGCAAATTTTTATTTTAGAGTTATTACTCAACCTTAATAATATGTTTTAACTTTTATTAATGAAAGCATCTCTCTTTATCTCCCTACCCAAATTAAAAAGACAAAATCCTTACTTATGCTTTTAACATTGTCTTAACCTTCACACTCAAGGAATATACAGCTGAATGTGTTTTCTGGGAAAACATCTAAATCAAAATCATTTTTGGCAGACACAGTAGCTATTACTAAATAGTTCTATTGCTACTAAATAGCAAGCTAAGGATTTATGTTATAGTTAACTTATCCAGTGGGCTTACTAAAATGCAGTCATATTTTAAATGAAAACATATAAGTTCCATCTCTGGAAAAAGCTCACTTTAGTCTCTAGTATCCTAATACTTGCTCTTAATTGTTTATAGGCCAAAGTCATACTTTCCATTTTATCAGCAATGAATGGGTCTAGAATTGCTAAATGAGGAAAGTCTCAGTCTCAATAAAAATAAGACTTAGACTTGAATTAAGGATCACAAACATGTGCCATGTTTACTTTCTGTCTCTCCTCCTGGGTCCATGTAGCAATCAACAAACCCACCAGGGCACTCTTGGGCTTTTTTCTATGAAACGCAAAGCCAGCTTCAGGGTCATTCTCAGCAAGGGCTCCAGGAAAGGAAAAGAAACGAATATGTAAGGACTCACTTGCCAGGTGGCGCATTGGTAAAGAATACACTCGCCAATGCAGGAGAGGCAAGAAACACTGGTTCAATCCCTGGGCTTGGAAGAGTCCCTTGGAGGAGGAAATGGCCACCCACTCCAGTATTCTTGCCTGGAAAATTCTATAGACAGAGGAGCCTGATGGGCTATATAGTCCAGGGGGTCATAAAGAGTTGGACATGAGTAAGCGTTCACACACACACATACACATACACACAGTTGCCAGGCTTGTAGAAGAATGTAAGTTTCCTGAAGACACAGACCATAGCTTATTCATAATTATTTCCACCCCCTGGCTTATTCATAATTATTTCCACCCCCTGGCTTATTCATAATTATTTCCCCCCAAAAAAATGTTAACTGGATGTTAACTAACTATATAAAACAAGGATATATTGAGTTTCCTTAATGTTTAAAAAATGTTAGCATAGGCATTTGCATTTGACTCTAAAAGGAGAAAAAGTCAGTAAAGATGCTATAATATTAAAAGAATGTAAGTTATTTTTGTGGGAGTACTTATTTGGATGAAAATTGAACACTTACAAATGATCTCAAAGGGATGGATATGTGTAGTTCTGTTATAAGCAATGTATCCCTAACTCACCTTTATTTCTGTAGTCAGTCTCATTTTTCTTGAAACCTTTCAAACCAGTCAGAATCTTCCAAAATTTGCAGTTTGAATTACCCAACCATCCAAGGAAAAAACAAACAAAACTAAAGAAACATGTTTTAGCCTCATATTTTCCCTTCTCACTAAAAGTTTCAGTCAAAACTTTTCCTTCTTAAAGCACTCAGATTTCTTCTTAGATTCTGTCAAATGGGTTTCTTATAGACACCCACACTTGACTGCAGTCCTAAGTGGTACCCAGGCCAGTCACATGTCAGGGCATTTTTAATTGCTAAAGCCAAGAGTAACCCTTTTAATTATGCCCTAATCATTTACTACAGTCAGTTTCTCTTCAGGATGTAAAGTCGTGGAAATAACTCACTAAAAAGCACTTGGAGACTTTGGAGCCTTGGCAGCTGGAACAGAACTTCTGAGAATGCGCTGTGTGAACTTTCCAAAGAAGGCAATACATGTGAGAGGACCCACATGGTAGCAGCAGTTCATTTGGAACCTGGCTGGTGGCTTTTATCTTGGATTTGAGGATTTCACAAGCACACGGAGATGCCTACAAGTATATAGCACAACTTGGATGTTTATCTCAATGATTGCTCCAGTTTGCAAAGAGCTGGCCCCATCAACTGCAAAGGAGGGAGGGGCGCCTCTCCAACCTGGGGTGGCTACATCTCTCTGCCAGTAAGTGCTTCATGACTCATTTTCCTCAACAGAATTTTCATAAGGCTGGAATTCAGGGAGGGATGTCTGGAGAATGTCTGAAAGGAAGTTCACAAGCCACTGTCCTGCACTTTGCTGAAGAAAACCTTCCATGGTAGTCAGACCAATTGACTAAAGCTAACAGCAAAAGATTTCAGAAACATTTCCTCATTATTGTTCATGAAAAATCCATGAAAGTTCACCATGAAGTTTTGTTTTAGTCAGGAGACCCGTGAGCTGGGGCGGGGTGGGAAATAGTAGGTTAACAACTGTATTTATGAGAAACAACAGACTCTATCCAAGGGAGTTACATTGAACCAGCCAACATACACTAATAAACTGGTATGTGTGTGTGCATGTGGGTGTGTGTGTGTTTTAATTCAGACCGATGTCAGATGATGTCAGGTTAACGGATGGCTTGGAATTTATGCAAATTTGGCCAAAATGAAATTGTACATATGACTTACTTCTTTTTTCAAATGCTTTTTATTTATTTTAAAGGCTTTATAATTACTAACTGTTCTCTCTCAGAATATATTCTGAGAGGGAAGCAAAAATATCACTTTTGCAAAGCCATGTTCATTCTTTCAAAGGTCTGCTGGTAAATTATTCTTACTGATCTTTCCATCTTTCTGGCCTGTGCATACACACCTAACCCATACTAAATTTCACCAGATGGCAT
Organism: Dama dama; assembly: GCF_033118175.1. Classification (NCBI taxonomy): domain Eukaryota; kingdom Metazoa; phylum Chordata; class Mammalia; order Artiodactyla; family Cervidae; genus Dama; species Dama dama. Next base: position 36,777,432 of record NC_083713.1, read on the forward strand.
TTTATTTCTTTAAAGTAAAGCAGTCGTGGGTTTAGACAGTTGAATTTTTAAACTTCTGTATTTACTGAAAGTGCATATGGTGCTATATGGACAAAGAAATTGTGCTGAAAGAAAAACATTTCTGTCTGCAGTACCTCATAATCTCCCAGAGAAAGAAAAATTGCAGTAACATGGAGTCTTTCTTACAAAATCTTATGTGGCTTTAATTTTCTTCCTCTGCTAAAAGTTAGATATATATGTACTATACACACCTTAAAGTTATATTTTAAATTCTTTTGGTTGCAAATAGAAAGGTTATCCAAAACCCCATGACTTTCCAATATGATTCATAAGTGATTTCTAGAAGAAAATGAAACATAAACCTAAACTTGTTTAAAAAATATTTTTAAAAACCTCTGTATGTCAGCATAAGCAGATGTTGGTGTAGAATTTACAAGGTTAAGAAGGCTATAAAATCTCCCTTGAGCCACTCACAGTTCATTTCAAGGCCAAGAACGCCCCCAAAATCTGTTTCTAATTTTACAGAAATCTTTTGAAATTTGGCACGGTTTTCGAAAGTCTGTGGAAAGAAAAAAAAAAAAAAAACTTGCCCTAGCTTCTACTTCCAACTACGAAGACAGACCTTCTTTCAACGGTTTTCACAGATCTGGTGACCCACGCTCTGAAGTCAGAATTAGCTAACTTTCAAAAGCAGCTGGAAAAATGAAGGTTAGTATACGCAGCCACAGATACTGCTAAAGGATGGGGGCTGGCTGAATTGAGCACAATCAGAGTTTTCTATTGTTTAGAAGGTGAGGATTTGTACATAAGTATGTACTTCCTGGAGTGGGTTAGGATTGGGAAATTGTTCTAAATATACTGTGGAAACATTTCTCCTTGCAGAGCTGGAAGAATTCCAGCAATTATAGCCAGATCAGTGGAAGACAATCAAAAGCTTTATGGGGAGGGAGAAAGCGGATTTAGGTGTAAACAAAATCTTGCCATTTCTACTATTTAGCAGAAACCATTTATATTTCTAATTTTCTTTATTTTATGTAGACATGGTTAAAAATTGTATTTGGAGTTGCCACCTCTGCTGTGCTTGCTTTATTGGTGATGTGTATTGTCTTACGTCCTTCAAGAGGTAAGAATTTTCTCTATTTTGCTTGGTCTGCCTAGAACAGTTTGGAAAAAGCACTAGTGCATGGTCACAAGAGATTGAGCCTTTCCTAAGTGCTTATTTTCCAAAGTAACTCTGTTATTTCTAAGAAGACATATAAACTCCCAGGTATGTTGTTGAGCAACCAGAATCACTGAGGAATTCAAGGTAGGAAGAGGTTTCCAGCATTACTTCTGCAATAGAAAAACCTGAGCACTCTTCTGTAACACCCCAGTGTCTCTCCAAAATACATGCTAAATTCCAAGCTTTGACAGGCCTTTAGAGACAATATTTTTAACTAACATTGCTTTTCATTATTGGATTGCCTCATGGAAAGTAAAGATGAGTAAGAATGGAAAAGTTAAAACAGAACCTATGGAAATTTTTATTATGAGTCTTTCCAAAAATTTAGGGAGGCAGTCAAGAATAGAGATCTCAGGAATAGCTACATAGAAAAAGTGAAATTGTTGTTCTAGATGCAAAAGCCAAGAAAATCAAATTAGAAGACTAAATATTATTAAGCAAGCATTATGTTTAGTTTTTTAATTGATTCTTTTTAAACAGTCTTAGATAACATTGATTTCACTTTGCTGAAATTCAGGAGACTGATGTTGGGGCTAGTTTGGATTTAAATTAAGACTGTTTATAAACCTTTCTGTGATATTAGGGACATAGGTTTTTATGAAACTATGTAAAGAAGATTAAGATCTAAAACAGGAAAAATGTACAATAATAACATGTCTAGCTTTGGAGTCTAGGGAAAGGAAAAATGTTTGCACCAACATTAAAAGCTTGTGATAGCTTATGATAGCTGAAGTGGGAAATACCCCTGGTTAAAAGCTAACTGACAATAATGGAAGAACAGTAACAAGCCTTTAGCCGAAGAAAGTATGAGTTCTGAATTATTTATTGCTTTAAAAATGAAATATAGGAAAATACTTTGAAAAATTAAAAGTGCTCATGAGATTTTCACAGAATTACAAAGTGAGAAGGTTAACCAATAAGATAAAGGTAATGTTTCTTCAGTGTAGATCTTCAATACTCATTCCTCTCTGCTAGCACAAGATTATTCTGAGGCTGTTGATTGAAAGAGATTGTGTGAGTCCGTATTTTTTGTACTTTGTCAAGTTAAAATTGTTTTCAGATCAGTGTCTCACCTCATTTTGAGGCCATATTCTCCTCAGAGCAGCAGTTGTCAGGTAGTGGATTAGGTCCTATCCTATTGATTCCTTGAATGCTAATACATGCAAAAATAACTCCTAATTTTTAAAGGAAACCCCCCAATACTTGAAATGGACATTTTGCTCCATCAGAAACAAATGTGCAGGGAACACAAGTGTGTGGATTTTAGGGGAACTAAGATCCCGTGTGCTGCTCAGGGTGGCTTAAAAAAAAAGTCAAGGAAAAGTATGTGGATTTTATGGTAAACCTGCCTCCATGTCTAGAGGCAAGGGTGAGTTGCATTTGCACTTTGGAATTTGAGTCATAATTTCCAATAAGAAATATATGACAGTTATAGTATATAAAAGTAAGAACATTTTGAGAAACTTAAAGACCCACTTACAAAACACTCGCTCATTTGTTTGTTGTTTAGTCACTCAGTCGTGTCCGGCTCCTCGTGATCCTATGGACTGCAGCATGCCAGGTTTCCCTGTCCTTCACCATCTTCTGGAGCTTGCTCAAACTCTTGTCCATTGAGTCAGTGATGCCATCCAACTATGTCATCCACTGTCATCCCCTTCTCCTGCCTTCAATCTTTCCCAGCATCAGGGGCTTTTCCAATGAGTCAGCTCTTTGTATCAGGTGGCCAAAGTGTTGGAGCTTCAGCTTCATCATTGTTATATATTAATAAGTGAAGTCCCACTAATTAGTCCCACTCAGTTAATTGAGTTTCACTTCTGCCCATCATTGAGCTAATTGGGGGAATAAGGGTACTGCATTTAGACTTCCACCTGAAAGCACAATTAAGAACGCAGTATGGATGCTCAGTCATTACCACCAATATGGGATCAGACATTCACTTAGACCACTAGGTCACTTAAATCACTAGGTCTAAGTGAAAAATGAAGAGGAAAGGGCTTTTACAAGGAGAGGGTAGGTCCCAGGAACATCATCTGAGAATTAAAAGAGCTTTGAGGGAATTAGGCAGGATTTTAGAAACAAATAGGGCAATGGGGTAGTGAAATGAGAAAGATCCATTTAGCTCACTCACATAATAACAAAAATAACAGATAACTATTTGGGGACTTCCTAATTTTCCCATTTTTAATTTTACTCAATAGGAAACACATCTGAGTTCCCACACCTTAGACCCAAGCTGTCCTCATTGGTCTCAGCCTACCCCCCTCCAACCAATTCCCTTTTTTTTCTCCTGTCTCTACATTTTCTCTTGAGGTTCTTCTTTCCAAGCATCATTCCTCTTCCTATGTGAAAATACAACCACACCAAGAGTGGAAACTAAGCTTTTCATCTTTCCCTCATATTCACCCACCCTGAGGACAAATTTTTGGTTTAAGAGAAGTGACAAAATAAAAGCCAGACAAGCAGAAACTAGAATTGGAAAGTAACAGAGGCTCCAGAATTTCACAAGTAAATTCAATATGGCCTTGCTTCATGATTTATAGTTTCTGAATTCCTGAACCTTTGTGAAAGGACTTATGGGAGCTATCTGCACTTTTCTTGATTTCAATTGAGTATAGAGTTCACTACATGAGCAAACACTCAATAAACATTAACTAATTTTTTTCCAAAATTGCTAACATTTTGTGGCAGCTTAATAAATGGTAGCAAGCATTTTATTGTGTTCTCCATCCTAGTACACAAAGATGACAGCTCCCTCTGTGTGATGGTTTTTTTTTTTTTCCCTCAACAATGCTCTTCTTAAGTCTGAGAGTAGGAAGTAATTATCTCTGAGTAGCACCTGTGTCCCTATCCCCCACCTCTTTGGATCAGAAATGAATTTTTTCAGGAATTTTGGTTGCAAGGCAAAGATATTGGCAGCTGTAAGGCAAAAGCAGGAGAGAAGAAATGAAGAAGAAAGGAAAAGGAAGCTGAGGTGCGTAGGAGTAGAGACTAAGGCTGAGTGAGGGAAAAAGAAAAGAGAGATTATATAGTGTGGAGAAGTCGGGTTCTTCTGGGCAGGGCCTCCAGTACCTGCCGTGAAAGGAGAGCCATCATTAGCTAGAGTAGCTTCAGATCTCCTTGAAGTCCTCTTGTCTACCTCTGCATACTTTTCGTTTTATTATTTTTTTGTTGTTGGTTTTGGCCTGCAGTATTTTATACAAATTTTCAGTAGTTGTCATTTTTTTAAAATCATAAGATTTCACATAAAAATGTAGATTTTTGACTTCTTTTTAAATATTAGATCTGACAACACTGGGCTCATGGGAATAGTTGAGTCAGAAGCAGCTGTAGTCTTTAGGTTGGCAATGCAGTCTCCACTTTGCTGTGTACCCCAATATAAAATAGAAAATGGAGAAAACCTTTCAGTTTTATTTGCATAAAGTAACATATTCACTTACAACATCTACTTGACTCCTATAAACACTTGGATTTTTTTTTTTTTTTTTTTTTTTTAGTGGAGTGCAGTTTATTACACCGGCGGGCCCAAGGCAGAGTCTCCTCTTAGCCAAGGGCCCCGACCAGCATTTGTGAAAATCTTTTATACCCCATGTGTACGTGTCCAAACCCACCACCCCAAATCCCTTGAGGCTTACAAAGGAAGGGTAAATACAATCACAATAACCCCATCATTCATGAAACACTTGGATTTTTAACTCTTGAGGAGAAGAAGTTATAGTGTTCTTCTTGGGATTAAAAATAACAATCTACTGAATTAAAAAAAAAAAAAAAACCCACAGAAATTAGCATCCCATAGTTATCCATTATCCACAATGCCCAGTCCACTGTGGCTTTTGGATACTTTGGTTATTTGTTCAACAGTTATTTATTGAGTACCTTCCAGATACCAGGCATAGGTATAAGGCATGAATGACAAGTTCTCTAGCCTTACAAAAGGACAGTCTGACAATAAACAAGTAAATAAGTGAATTAATAGAATATTTTAAATTTGTAAAAGTGCTACAGAAGACAAATGGAGTGGGGCTGTGTTAGACATCCAGGGCTGCCATAACAAAATATCACCTGGGTGATAATAATAAAAAGCAAAATAAAGCCTGGGTGGCTTAAATAACAGAAATTTCTATTCTCACAGTTCTGGAGACTGGAAGTCCCAGATCAAGGTTAACTGGGTTTAGTTTTTCTCGGGGGCTTCTCTCCTTGGCTTGTAGATAGATGCCTTATTGCTTTGTCCTCACATGGCTTTTTCTCTGTGCATGTGCCCTCCTGGTATCTTCCTCCTCTTTCTGTAAAGACACCACTAGCTTCATCAGATTAGTGTTCCACTATATGTTCTTGTTAATCGTAATTATTTTGTTAAAGCACTTATTTCCAAATACAGTTCCACTGAGGATTGGAGCTTCAATTTATGTATTTTGGAGGGACAAAATTCAGTTCATAACAAAAGTGGCTAGGGAAGGCTTCTCTGAGATGATATCTGAGCCAAGACCTAAAGGACAGGAAGGATGCAAACTGGAGGCTAGATCCTCACTGCAGAGGGAAATGCAGATACAAAGGCTCTGACGTAGGCAAGTATCTGGGAAGTTCAACCTGTGCGGCCAAAATTATGTAACCAATGAGCACAGTCTATATGTATGTGTATATACATATAGACTTATGAATATACATACACATTTATAAAATTTATAGTGATTGCTTACTTAGATGAGTAATAACCTTATATAATTATTTCAGAAGATAATCTGAATTCACAGATGATTTAGACAGAATGTAGATCAATATTTTATAAAGACAAGTATCATTTAGAATGCCTGTATTTTTGGCAGAAATCCATAGTTATTATTACTATTATTGCAACTATTATAGTACTAAAATCTCATCATTTTTTGTAAAGTAAGATATATGTGAGACCAAATTATCATCAAAGGAGATGTGAATTTGTTTTTAAGGCTTAAAATTTTCCCAGTATCAACATTAAGAACTGTGAAACAGACTCCCGCAAACATCTTAAGAGTTTTAAGCTTATTTATTCACTGTTCTTTTGGAGGAAATATGGGGAAGTCTAAAGGGCTGAGGAAAAGATTCAGAAAGTCCATGGACCTAAAAGAGCTTTTGAGTTGAGTATAAATATATCAGCCTTGCAGATTATATTTCTCTACTTTGCTCTTGGATTTTAAAATCACAGAGGATGAATCTTCTTAGATTCTTTTTGAGTTTTGCCAAATTCTAAATAATTTGAAAACAATCCAAGTTTTCGGATGATTCCCATATTGCAGAGGAGTTTACCTGTCTCTGATTTCCAAAGTGAATTGTTTTACACAAGAATATATAGTCACACATACACCTTGAAAAAACCAGGTTCTAAAGCTCTAACTGGGGATATGGAATCAAGGCTAAAGGTTTTTAAGAACCAGAGACAGTCAGACTGAGCCTTAAAATCTAGGAACATGCTAGGCTAAATTAAAATAATATTTCCATGGGATAATCAATACTAATGAGTCTTTTATTTACTTGTTGCTTATTTTATGTAAAGCAAAGAACTTACTTTTTATTTCAGTATCCTTGCAAATTAACAAAAATTATGTAGTAAAAATGGAATAGCTTACAATCCTTATTAACCTTTATCCCTGTGAATAATAAAAAAAAATAGAATTACTTCATATCTAAATTAAAATTTTCTCCAACATATTATGATTTTTATATGTGGTAGAAAAACTGATGGGGTAGTACTCCTTAAAGGGACAGGTTAGAAAGACTATGTCAAAAAAAAAAAAAGAAAAAATCAGACAACTTAGATGAAAAGAACCACAGGTAAAAACTACCACAATTCACTCAATAGTAAACAGTAAACCTGAATAGAACTATAACAACTGAGAAAATTGTTTTAATGATTTTAAAACTTCCCACAAAGAAAACCCCAAGCCCAGCTGACTTCACTGGTAAACTCTAGAGAACATTTTAAGAAGAATTATTACCAACCCTTCATAAACTCTTTCAAAATATAAAATAGGACACTTATCAATTCATCTTTAAGGCCAGATGCTGTGATACCAAAACCATACTTCTTTATGTTACAAGTGAAGAAGTTACAGACCAATAGTAGTTACAGCAATATTTATTATGAATATAAATGGAAATAGCCTCATCATACTACTAGCAAGCCAAATCCAGTAATGTATAAAAAGGATTATTCACCAAGATCAAGTAAGATTTATCCCAAGAATATAAGGTTTAACATCCAAAAATCAATTACTATAATGAGTTATATTAATAGAAAAAGAGACAAAAAAAAATGGTGATTTCAATAGATACAGAAAAATGATTTAACAAAATACAGCCCCCTTTCATTATAAAAACACTCAGCTGACTAGAAATAGGAGGAATTTCCTCTATCTGATAAAGGGTATCTACAAAAAAAAAAAATCAGAGTTAATATCACACTGGTGAAAGTCAGTGCTCTTCCCCTAAGATCAAGAATAAGATAGCAAGTTAGTTCTTATTTTTAGTAAATGTTTTATTCTCAGTTGTATGGGCTTCCCTTGTGGCTCAACTGGTAAAGAATCCACTTGCAATGTGGGAGACCTGGCTTTGACCCCTGGGTTGGGAAGATCCCTAGAGAAGGGAAAGGCTACCCATTCCAGTACTCTGGCCTGGAGAATTCCATGGACTGTATAGTCCATGGGGTCGCAAAGAGTCGGACATGACTGAGAGACTTTCACTTCCACTTTCTGGCAGTTGTATCCAGGGCAATTAGATAAAGAAAGAAAGAAAAAGTATCCAGATTGGGAAGGAAGAAGTAAAACTATCTCTATTTACAGATGACATGATCTTGTTTATGGAATATCCTAAGGAATTCACTAAAAAATAATGGAATTAACAAGCAAGTTGAATAAATTTGCAAAACACAAGATTAATATATAAAAATCAATTGTTTTCCTATACATTAGCAATAAACAATACAAAAATATATAAAAAAATGAAAATAAATCCTATACTTACAGATCACAAAACAGCATTTTAAAGATGGCAATATTCTCTAAATATGTCTGCAAACTAAATGTGACCCCTATCTAAATCCCAGATGATACTTGTTGCAGAAATGTACAAAGTGATTCCAAAATTCACATGGAAATACAGGGAATCCAGAATAGTTATCCTGAAATGGAAGAATGAATCTGTCTGCACTGCAGACAGATTCTTTACCCACTGGGTCATTAGGGAAGCCCACAGCATCCGGGAAGCCAAAGGACAGACATATCCCCTAAAGAAGATATCATGGTTGTTGCTGAGTCACTAAGCCATGTCTCTTTGTGACCCCATGGACTCAGCATGCCAGGCTTCCCTGTCCTTCACCATCTTCTGGAGTTTGTTCAAACTCATGTTCATTGAGTCAGTGAGCTATCCAACTATCTCATTCTCTGTCACCCTCTTCTTCTCCTGCCCTCTTTCTTTTCCAGTGTCAGGGTCTTTTCCAATGAGTTGGCTCTTCCCATCAGGTGGCCAAAGTATTGGAGCTTCAGCTTCAGGATCAGTCCTTCCCATGAATATTCATAGTTGATTTCCTTTACAATTGACTGGTTTGACCTCCTTGCTGTCCAAGGGACTCTCAAGAGTCTTCTCCAGCATCACAGTTCAAAATCATCAATTCTTCAGTGCTCAACTTTCCTTATGGTCCTACTCTTACATCCATACATAACTACTGGAAAGAAGATATGAAAGTGACCAATAAGCTTATGAAAAGAGACTCAACATCATTAGTCATTAGGAAAATGTAAATCAAATTCACAATGAAGGGATTTCCCTGGTGATCCAGTGATTAGGAATGTGGGCTTTCACTGCAGGGGGCCGGGTTTGATCCCAGGGAATTAAGATCTTGGGTGCCAAGTGATGTGGCCAAAAAAAAAAAAAAAACTTTCAATGAAATACTAGAAATGAAATTGCAGGTGTAGCAAACAGATATCCATTACAGCCTACCTAGTGAGACATAGCTTGGCCTTGGAGGTTGTAGTAGAAATAGAGAGGGTAGAGAGAGATTTTGGACATAGAATTGTGAGACCTGGGTGCTAGACAAAGGCGGCAAGCAAAGAGGGAGGTCAAAATAACTCACAGGTATTTGAATTGAGCAACGAAGTGGAGGATAGTGCCGTTGACTTGGAGAAATCTGGAGCAGCAGGATGGAAGTCCTGTTTTCTGAGCTTTAGACTTACTGACTTTGAAGTGCTTGTGAAACACACAAGTGGAAATATCATCTGGGATTCAAAGAAGAAATCCAAGTAAATCCAATAAAAGTTACATCACAATTTAAAACAGAGATTAGAGGAAGATGAACTGGCAAAGGAGACTGAGTGGGCCTTCAAATATAGACCAGGTTTACTTTCATCTTCAGGGTCACCAAAACATTTGTCATTTAACACCATGCAGTGCTAGTGATAAAGAACTCACCTGTCAATGGAGGAGACTTAAGAGACGAAGATTCAGTTCCTGGGTTGGGAAGATCCCCTTTAGGATGGCAGGGCAAGCCACTCCAGTACTTATGCCCAGAGAATCCCACGGAGAGAGGAGCCTGGTGAGCCACAGTCCATAGCACTGCAAAGAGTCTCCCACGACTGAGGTGACTCAGCACGCATGCAAAGCAGTAAAGATCACAGGGTATGGTCCACATAAAGCGTAAGAACACGGTGCATGCATATGTTCTCAGTCACTTCACTTGTGTCCAACTCTGTGACCCCATGGACTGTGACCTGCCAGGTTCCTCTGTCCATGGGATTCTCTACGCAAGAATACTAGAGTGGGTTACCATGCCCTTCTCCAGGAGAGGTTCCTGACCAAGGGATTGGACCTGCATCGCTTATATCTCCTGCACTGGTAGGTGGATTCTTTACCACTGAGCCACTTGGGAAGCCCCTTACTGCTTTAGAGATCAGGGGGCGAGAAAAAGCCCCGTTTAACATAGCACAGCCATAACGTAATACACGAAATGAACTTTTAAAAACCTGACAATTCCTTTGAATAACTTTATTCAAACTATATTGTTTAGTGTTATCTACAGAGAGAACCTTGCAAAATTCTTTCAAAATCAAGAGCTACTACATTCTTCAGTGAGACATTAAAAGCTTTATAGCAACCTCTTTGCTATATTTGGCGAAGATCAAATTGTCTCGTTTTCTCTCAATGTTCATTTCGAGGTATAATTATCCTACCTCCCCTTGTGCATTGTTTGATTTTTGTGTTTGTTTTGTTGTTGTTTTATTACTGTGTGCATTCACTTTAAATCAGAAGGTATTGGTAAAGCACCCAGTCTCTAAAATCAGATGGAGCTGGATTTAAACCCCAGCTCAGTTATATATTAGCAAGTTATTTTAACTAATTTCCATTTCCTAATCTTCAAAATGGTGTTGGTAATAGTACTTATATATCAGAGAGTTGCTGTGAGTGTTTCATGGGACTATACATGTAGAGTGCCCCATACTTAGAACTTAGTATAACACTTTTTGTTACTGGTCTAAAGCTACCACAGTCCCATTTCTTCAAAGTTGTCAGCCTTTGCCCAAATATAACATTAGTTTTAAATAAATTGTTCCCCACCCTTTTATTTCCAGCATTTACTCCTGTGCTGCTCACTCCAGAAATAAACATGACCTGATGCGATGGCTGGACATATTTCCTATTGAGAACAGTATCATTGTAGAGTAAGCAGAGAGACAGATGCGATATGTCTGGAAGTCCATGTCACTCTGCTGAGATGGCCTCATAAGCTTCAGTTTCAAAATCAGTATGAAAGTGAGAACAAAAAGACCTACCAACCATTCATGAGCCCACTTAATAAATCATGTTTTCTCATTTAGTTTGTGATGAACATTAGAATTGACATCTGATGTCTCTGCTCTGACAGTTTTTCCAAGACTAGAAAATTAAATGACAGAACTAGAATCCTAATAAAGAATAAATACAAAATTTTAAGAAAAATTAGGAGAATAGTGAATCATTACTTGTGAATTATTTCTTTTTTTTTAAAATTATTTCTGTGAATTGTAATTTCTTGGATTCATAATTGAAATAATTCCCATCTTTGTTTTAATAAGTTGAAAATGCAAATAATTATTGTTAATTAGAGTGTTTAAGCAGTGTATGAGTGACTGTAAAGATGAGCCAAATTGACTCTAAGGGTGCTATCAGGAGTTAAGTGTTAAGCAAGTGTCTGTTACCAGTGGAAGAAAGATATGCTCTCAGGATTCATTTCTACTTCTGCTCAACTACTTTGAGTTTAAAATTTTCAGATGGCAAAACTAAACTTTCAAAATAATCAGGAGATTATAATTCAATATTAAACCATTATTTAGAAAAAGTAATGAAAATCCACGCATTCAATTTTTTAGGTGACTAGAACTTGTTTAGTGTGATTGATGCCATTGTGATGCATTTTATACTGATTTACACATACAAACACTCACACACACACACATATTCAAAACACTAGAAAACAATGGCTCCTTCCCCTATCATTGCTTTCCCTGTTATCTTGTTTAAACATAAGCTATGGCAGGATCAGTCCCCTTGCCCTTTCTCAATTCCTTAAGAGTCAGCAGAGGGAATGTACCTAAAGAAGAATCCATCTGATAACGAGCAAGAGGACGGAATAGAGACATAAACATTACAAGAGACTTTGAACATTCCTTGAAAGCCATGATCAACATTAGCTGTGGGGAGTCTGTCCCTGAGATGTAAATTTCTATGCAGGCCAGACCTATCCACCTACGAGGAGTTCATAGGCAGTTAGAAATTCAACTGATAGGCATAGGAGAACACTGAACCAAGTAGATTCAGTAAAATCACAAAATTTGGATTCTTTGAAGAAAACTCACCAGTGGGGCTTGAACAAAAATGAAAATCAGGGCTTTATCCCCAATTCTGAATGAGTAGATTTGAGATAAGAACTAGGAATCTGTTTTTCAAACAAGTGCTCCTGCTAACTCCAAGGACAAAATTTTGATACATTTTTAAATGATGTCCAGGTAGAAGAGTTTATATATGAAATTTACAACATGGACAGGATGGTAAAGAGTAAGGGTAGGTGTATCTTTAGGGGAGGATTAGAAAAAAAAAAAAAACACCTAAAATAAAATCTGTCCAGTTGATTTATTTTTTCATTCAACAAATATTTATTATTCTTCTACTATATGCCGAGCATGGTCCTAGCTGGTACAAAGAACCAGCAATTGGATTGGAAATTCTAAGTACATGTTTTATAACTCTTAATATGTGACTTAATCCAGCATTTTAGAGCAGGTACATTATTCTATTATGAATGTGTGGTCATTTTCAGCAGGAAGAAAAGAATGCCTAATGTAAATTTTCCTCCATCTGATTCAGTAACACTCTGAGCCCAGCCTGACTCCAGGATAATCACACCTTTTGACCCCTGGTTACACCCCATGCAATGTTAGGAGTAGTCACCTATCCCAAAGCTGTGCCACAAACCCTATTTCCAGATAAATAGAGCTGGCTCCTCTTGATGTGTTCAGTATAACACCTTATCACTTCCTGGGTGCTGGTGGGGCTTATTATCATTATGATAATTAGCAGTATAATTAATGCATAATTAAATTGTTTCACAGATATTGAGTCAATGTGACATATGTTAAGTTCTCTAGATCATTAGCATTTATAGCTACTATCAGTTCAGTTCAGTCGCTCAGTCATGTCTGACTCTTTGTGACCCCATGGACTGCAGCACGCCAGGCCTCCCTGTCCATCACCAACTCCCGGAGCTTATTCAAACTCATGTCCATTGAGTCAGTGATGCCATCCAACCATCTCATCCTCTGTCATCCCCTTCTCCTCCCACCTTCAATCTTTCCCAGCATCAGGCTCTTTTCCAATGAGTCAGTTCTTCACATCAGGTGGCCAAAGTATTGGAATTTCAGCTTCAGCATCAGTCCTTCCAATGAATATTCAGGACTGATTTCCTTTAGGAATGACTGATTGGATCTCCTTGCAGTCCAAGGGACTCTCAAGAGCCTTTTCCAATACCACAGTTGCATAGCTACTATGCACCCATTTAAAATAAATGACTGGCTGAGAAGTAATATGACATATACCCTTACTCTCACATAACTTTCCTGGATAATCTAAATTAGAGGTTACAAAGAGTAAATAACTAATCCTTGAAATCTTCTTGAGAAATCTGATAAGAATCAGCGTGATTGTTAATGTCAAACAAAGGAAAATGAGTAGGAATTTAAAAATAATTTGAAATTTTGTTTTTTAATTAATTTTATCTATCCCACGTGTGATATTAGTACTAACTGTACTATGATCATGACTGGACTATTTCAGTTATGGAGCCCTAGGATGACCAAGATGTTCCAAGTATAACTGATGAACTCCATTATATTAGAATAAAAATTGACCTTTATATAATAATAGCGTAATCTGAAACTGCATTTCCTATATTGTGATTTTGTGTGTTTGTGCTTAGTTGCTCAGTTGCACTTGATTCTTTGCAACCCCGGGGACTGTATGTAGCCCACTGGGCTCCTCTGTCCATGGGGATTCTCCAGGCAAGAATACTGGAGTGGATTACCATGCCCTCCTCACTGTGATTTTAGTAGATATTGTAAAAAATCTCAGTGGCCAAATTAGTTTGGGAAACACAGATCAAAAATATTTATTTCAAGAATATGATGAGCTATGACAATAACAAACATTTGTTGACTGCCAAGCATAGAGTTAAATGTTACACTTGAATTAGCTCACTTAATTTAACCTTCTATAAAAATGAAGACTAATTATGGCTAAGAACTCTCAATTAAACATAATTGCAAGAAAGGAAAATTATATTCAAGGATACTTAAATAGGAAAATCTATTATATAAGTCATTAGCCATAATCAAAGCATTATTCATGCTAGACAAAAAAGATGTCACCAAGATTATATTAATTTATTGAATTAGTAACTAAAAATGCTTTTAAAAACAATTATTTAAGTTTTTTTGGTATTCATAATACAGGGATTCACTAAACTAAATTTTTTTTCATCTATAAGTTCAGTATTATGAAGACACAAATTAAATATATCTCAAAAGAAAATAATTTCCACTGTAAATAGTACTAGAATTTTCCCTTGACTATTTAGAAACAGATTGCAATTTGCTCTTGAAAGTTAAATAAAATCAAATTAAAATACTTAGCAATTATACTAATGCTATTGTAGTAAAATGATATTTTATTCATTGAATGGGAATTACCAAATCAATGGTATGAATTTTGTACAAGATCATTTAATTAATTAGAAGCACTTTCATTACAAATAATTGTATAGCATGTAGAACTTAGGATGCAAAGTACCTGTACAAATGTGATTATTAGAATAAGCTAATTTCATTCATTAAGAATTTAGTGTCTGGTTGCAAAGGGGTTCATTAGTCACTTATGTTCTTCTAGCTACCAGGATAATGTTTAGTAAATTAAGAAGATAACTCATGGTCCTAATAAAAAGTTGGAGCATACTTAGGTCAGTGTGAATCAGTTAAAACCTCCAAAAATGCTATTATCCAGTTGGTCCCTTGGACCTTATTGTATGGCACTTCACTTATGTGATTGTATGGTTAATAGAGGCATATTTTTTTCTCAAATTCCAAAATTTAAAGTGGTAGACCTGGAAGGTATTATCAACATTTACTAGTCCAGTCCTTTACATTATAGGTGAGCAAGCTGTGATACCAGAAATTGACTTACCCAATATAGGAAATTGGTAGTAGAAACATTCTGTAAAGAAGAGGGCACAAATTTCATCCATCCACCCATCAATCCTTCATTTCATGTATTCATTCATTCAACAAGTATTTACTAAATGCCTATTATGTTCTAGACCTTAGGGATGTGGTGGTGATCAAAACTAGACAATGGTCCCTGGCCTTACATGACTCTTTTGAGAATACAGTGGGAGGTAACGAAATGTGAAAAAAATAATCACTCAAATGCATACAAGATAACAAACCAAGACGACAAATGTTCTTTGAAAAGGGAACCTGGCCTATGGTACTGTATAACAAGGGAGCCAGACCTAAACCGGGGGGTCAGGAAGGGCTTGCTGGAGGAAGTGGCTCTTATGTTAAGCACAAAGGGCTGAAAATAAGTTATAAGGAGAAGGGAGAGGGTGAAAAAAGGTGCAATGGCTCTGGAGAAAGAAGTAAGTATTTGAGGAACAGAAAGTCCAGCATGTTTAGAATCTAGAAGTAGTGAGAGAAGGGTAAGAAAGGGCTGGAGAGATAGATCATCCCAGATCAACTAGGGCCTATCATCCAGGCTAATGGTTTTCTTCTTTATCTTGAGAGTCTTAGAAATTTGTGGAAGGGTTTAGTAGGAAGATAAAGTTAAAGCTCATCTTTGACCGTTTTATTTTTATATGAGCAAATACCAGATTCGTATATCCTATTCAGGGTGTAGGACAGTTTCCTGTTTTGGTTCTCTAAGTAATGGTCTGGAGAAGGGGTAAGGTAGGAGAAATGGAGAACAGGAATATGGATGTGAAGAAGGACTGGAGGTTGGTAACCATAGTTTCTCGTGTAGCAGACCATTTGTCAGGCTCTACAATGAATTTGGTCTGAGAATGGAAATCACATTTGAAACACATAATTGTCTTGGAGGGTTCAAATACACCTGAGTTTTGTTTGTGGTTTGTGAACTACTTTAGGTTAGTTTTTACATGGAAAACCTCTACTCTTGGAATTTCCAAAGTCAATTGTATAGATGATGTGATTTTCCTTTCTTCTGGTCTACTTTGTCTTTATAAAAACCCCTACCTTGGATAAGAAATTATATGCATTCATTAATGTCTCTCTTGAGATGTCTGAAGGTAAGGATTCTGGTTGATGTTATCTGACCAATTGGGATGCTAAAATATATCATTTATAAGTTGATAGAAATTTAAGCCAAGCACGTGTGAGGAACTGCAAAGAACTGCTTAAAAGGCTGAGTTTTTAGTCAAATGTACATGGGCTTCCCCTGTGGCTCAGTGGTGAAAAATCCACGAGGAGCTGCAGGAGATGTGGAGCCAACCCCCGGTTTGAGAAGATACCCTGGAGGAGGAAATGCAACCCTACCCAGTATTTTTGCTTGGAGAACTCCATGACAGAGGAGACTGGTTGGCTACAGTCCATGGGGTCTCCAAAGAGTGGGACATGACTGAAGCAACTAAGCATGCATGGTCTGCAAGCTCAGTTTTATAAGACCTAGAGTTGTTGGAGCCTCATCTCATCTTCCTTCTTAAAAACCTCTGAAAGTTCTTCACTGCCTGAAGAATAATGTCCCTGCTGCTCAGCGTGGTCTCCTTCAGACATCTCAAGTTTTTCCCACAACGTGTTCCTTTCGGGCATCAAGCTACTTCTCTAAGCCTCATCAGCCTCTCTATAAAAAAGGAAATAACACTCATAGTCATTAGGACAAGAGTTAATGGGGCTGGTGGTAAAGAATCTGTGTGCCAGTGCAGGATACATGAGGTGTGGGTTCAATCCCCGGGTCAGGAAGATCCCCTGAAGGAAGAAATGGCAACCTACTCCAGCATTCTTGTCAGGAGAATCCCATGGACAGAGAAGCCTAGTGGGCTGCAGTCCATAGGGTCACAAAGAGTAGGACACAATTGAGCATCTGAGCACACACACAAAAAACAAGGGTTTAGCAACGGCAGATCTTTTCTTTATATGGTATCTGAGAGATATCTGAGTTATTCATCTTCTTTTAAGTAATGATGTGTTTCCTCCTTTCCCAAAGTTCACAACTCTGAAGAGAGTACAACACGAGCACTCACACTGAAGGATATTTTAAATGGGACATTTTCTTATAAAACATTTTTTCCAAATTGGATTTCAGGTAAGTGAATTATTTTTTGCATTTTTTTTAAATGTGTGATTTTAGTGTTTTTAGTGCCAGCACATCTCTATTGTAACATAAGCCACCTTAGTTGAAATGGATTAGAAGAGCAATTATTTAGATAAGTCAAGTGGCCACCAAAGCATTTTTGACAGAACTACTTGGACAGGATTTGCTCAATAATAATGATGCCAGTAGTAGTTTTAGCAGAACAGTAAAATCTGAGAATGCATTGTTAGAATAAGCTGAGCATAGGCTATAGCTTTTCAGAACAGGAAACAAGCACCTATTTAAAAGAGGTCATGAGAATTTTACAAAGAGAAATTCCATTGTTAATCTAGATAATCTAAGAAATGAACAAATCCTACCCTGAAGACAAATCCTTTAAGGGCCATAAAATTGATATTTGCATATAGTTTTTCAAAATAATGAGTTGTTAAATGAGTCTAATCAAACAAATGGTAAAAGAAACTAAATTGCATACATTATAATTTATATCTAAAATGCCACTAAAAATTGAATATTTTTGTTTTCTCTCTAGAAAATAACATGCATATAAATAGGTTTTAAACTAAGTCAAAAACAGCCTAAATGGAATGCGTGTGTGTGTGTGTGTGTGTGTGTGTGTGTGTATACATATATTTGCAAAAGAAACATGCTGTTTAAACTAGTTTATTCTCCTTGTAAAGCAGAGAAAATCCAAGTTTATTCCTAATCACCCTGAACTGGTAAAATAAGGCTTCTACTGACAAATACAGCATTTTTGTATAAAGTAGAGGAAAGCATCCTTTCCTCTCTTCCACCATCAACTTATTGTTTTTTTTTCCAACTTATTTTAAATTTAACAAAGCAATGTGTACTGGACAGAAAGGGGAAAAAAAAGCCTGTCTATAAAATAAGAGAGGTGTTTCTTTGTTATAAATGTATTTCTTGCTAAGGGAGATCATTTCAAGTTTTGTTTTCCTTCTTGTTTAAAGGACAAGAATATCTTCATCAATCTACTGATAATAATGTAGTATTTTATAATATTGAAACAGGAGAATCATATACCATTTTGAGTAATACCACCATGGTATGTATCCACCATCATCTTCCTCCTCAAAAACCTCTGCCAGCTCTTCACTGACCAAGGAACAGAGTTCAAACTTGGAGCCCCTGATCTGGACCCAACTTGCCTTTTCAGCTGTCTCCCACCATAGTTATCCTCCGATTCTCTCTTCTAGTCACATTAGGTTACTATCCTTGCCTCCTCAATTACTAGCATTTTTCTTCCTCTGTGGAACTGGTATCCCATGAGGTAAGAGGTACAAACTCAGTTCTTCTGGCCAGGCAAACTGAGTTCAGATCTTTGCTCTCGTTTACTAGTTATGGGGCTGTGCGTGAGGTTCCACATTCTACCATCCTCATTGTGCCTCAGATTCTTCTGTAGAGTAGGAATAATAAAATACCACTTTGGGTTAGTATAAGAATTAAATACAATAACATTTGAAAGTGCTTAGAACAGTGCTCAGTAAATGCTCAGTGACTAGTCCTATGGTACATACGCACATGTTGTTCTGTCCTAGGCCCTTGGACCTCCTACTTTCTCTACCCTTAATAGTCTAGCAATCTTTTAGAGTCAAGCTTGGCTGATATTTCTCCTTCTCTGTGCAACAAATGATCCTCTCATTTGCATTTAATCACTTCTTCCTCAAAATTTTTGCAGTGCTGTTATTTACCTCTCTCTTATAAAACTGTCTAAATTATAATGTCATTTATTTACAAGTTTAATATTATAAGCATCTTGAAATCACAAAGTGTATCTTATTTACCATACTGTCATCCCTTAAAGTGTAGTAAATTTCTTTGTATATGGTAGGTATTACCTAAACTTTTAAAAAATTACTTTTAATGTATATATGGGAGTATATCAATGATATGATATTCTCTTAGAACTATAAATGTATATGGCTCTGTTATTTTTTCTGTTTTCTAATCAACTTCTTCATGATTTCAGAAAAGTGTGAATGCTTCAAATTATGGTTTATCACCTGATCGGCAATTTGCATATCTAGAAAGTGATTATTCAAAGGTATTGATGATTTAATTTGGATTTGTCTGATTGTATCTCCTATTAACCCATAGACTGGTTTATAAAAGAGGAAACAAGAGTTTCTTTATCTCTAAATATTTGAGAAATTAGTTCAATTCTAGTTCAATCCCCAAAGCATAACAGTAACATACAAATAATTCAGAATTTGGCATTCTTGTCTGGCTATCATAAAGTATTAAAAATTACTTTCATCCTGAGGGAAAAACTTACTTTGGGGGCACCGATATTCATCATAAAAATGTTATTTGGTATCATAAATCATTAGTTAATTCTCACAAATTTTAAACTTTTGATATTTATTATTATTGAAAATGGAACTATCACAATGTAGCTTATTTAACTCACTTGCTCAAGCACAATAATATATAGTTAGTGGCTAGACAATGGTTTAATCAGTGTCTTTGAAAGCCTAGTGTAGTATAGCAGGATCCATTGTTGGACTGTTTAGCCTTACTTAATTTCTCCTTCCTGAATGAGGCTGTGAGGGAAGATAATCACCTTATTTTTTTCTACTTATACTGGCAAAAGAATTTATATCAAATTCAGCTTCTAATAATTACTTTGAGATCAAGAACCTTTTGTTTTAACTGCCATTTTTCATATTTAGTTGAGATGCAAAACTCCCTCAATGCAGAGAATGAAAAGTCAAGCTTGCCCCTCCCCATTGTTCAGACAGCTGGTTATTTTCCATGGACCGGTCTTGGTCACCTGCAATCTTCAGAAGGATATGTTTCGACATGCTGGAGTTTCTTTGCCAAAAGTTTGAAAGCCCTTTAAGAAATAAAATCCAAAATAATACTTGATTTCTTCACTTAACTACAGTACAGATGCATGTCAGGAAGCAACAGTTAAAACTGGACATGGAACAACACACTGGTTTCAAATAGGGAAAGGAATACATCAAGGCTGTATATTGTCACCCTGCTTATTTAACTTATATGCAGAATACATCATGAGAAATGCTGGGCTAGATGAAGCACAAGCTGGAATCAAGATTGCTGGAAGAAATATCAATAACCTCAGATATGCAGATGATACCACCCTTATGGCAGAAAGCGAAGAACTAAAGAGCCTCTTGATGAAAGTGAAAGAGGAGAGTGAAAAAGTTGGCTTAAAACTCAACATTCAGAAAACTAAACTCATGGCATCTGGTCCCATCACTTCATGGCAAACAGGTGGGGAAACAATGGAAACAGCGACAGACTTTATATTTATGGACTCCAGAATCACTGCAGATGGTGAATGCAGCCATGAAATTAATTTGCTCCTTGGAAGAAAAGTTATGACCAACCTAGATAGCATATTAAAAAGCAGAGACATTATTTTGCCAACAGAGGTCCATCTAGTCAAAGCTATGGTTTTTCCAGTAGTCATGTAAGGATGTGAGAGTTGAACCATAAAGAAAGCTGAGTGCCGAAAAATTGATGCTTTTACTGTGATGTTGGAGAAGACCCTTGAGAGTTCCTTGGACTACAAGGAGATCCAACCAATCATTCTTAAAGGAGATCAGCCCTGAATATTCATAGAAAGGACTGATGCTGAAGCTGAAACTCCAATACTTTGGCCACCTGATGTGAAGAACTGACTCATTTGAAAGGACCCTGATGCTGGGAAAGATTGAAGGCAGGAGGAGAAGGGGATGACAGAGGATGAGATGGTTGGATGGCATCACTGATTCAATGGACATGAGTTTGAGTAAACTCCGCGAGTTGGTGGTGGCCAGGGAGGCCTGGCCCCCACAGCAGTCCATGGGGTCACAAAGAGTCAGACATGACTGAGCAACTGAACTGAACTGAACAGTACAGATAAACAATGAAAAAAAGAGCAGTTTTTTTTTTTTTTCTGGAGGAATTACAAGCTGTATATCTCTTATTTATTTTTTCAATATCTATTATTTAAAACAAAAAAACTATGCTCAAAAAAAACAAGCATTTTACAAGAAAACTACATGATGGATAAAATTAGCTTTATCCAGTTTTATAGGATATTATAATAATTACTCAGGTACAGGGTAATCCTTACAGGACTTGGAAATTGTAGTGATTTTACTTCAATCAAGGTTAAGTAGAAAGGGAACAATTTTTAGAATAGAGTGTGTTAGAGAAAAGCTTTTTATATTAAGAAATGTCTTTGGATATACTTTTTATGGAGTAAGGGTTGAATCACTGCTGAGATTAGTTCTGGAATTTGGATGAACAGCACAGAAGTCCACAGTAAAACTCGTTAAATGACACTCATTTGGAATTGAAACATCACTTTCCTAGTGCTTTGTGAAAACAGTTCTTTTATAATTCTGAACGTTGAACTGAGTGATCTATGATTCTACCTTATTGACCTGAGCCTCTTGTGAATCATAATTTGTCTTTGCCTCTTTTCTTCCTGACAGCTTTGGAGATACTCTTACACAGCAACATATCACATCTACGACCTTACAAACGGGTAAAATGTCGTGTCTTTTTATCAACACAACTTCAATCTCATATAGAGCCTCCAGACTCTAATTTGAGATCGACTGTGTTATCTTATTTCTAATCTTAGTTTCTTACGTTTTTATAATAAACATATACCCATGCAACTTAAGAAATTCAAAGAAATACCTCCTTGGAATATTCATCTGTTTTTATTCAACTGATATCTTACATTTTTATACAAAACATAGTTTTTATACAAAACATAGCTTTGTTTTTCCTACTTTTGAACACCTAATTATAAATTTTTAATTTATGAAAGTAAACATATCTGTAAAAGTACCAAAAATGCATGGGAATGATGCACAGTGTTGGGGAGAGGGGCTCCTTTAATGGAAGGAAGCAGAAGGGAGGGAAATGTAGCATTTAATCTAAATTTAATTAATATTATGCTAATTGTTTTTAAATGTAAAATGTTAATATTTTTAATTTAGATGACTAAGTTATCATCTATTATATTATTTTCTGTATCTCTGTGTTTAATTTTTTGAAATATTTACAGCTTAAAAAAAATTAAAAGAATGAGTAGGTAGGCAGAGGGCTGAGGGAGAGAATTTCTGACAGAAGCAACAACATGAAAGACCTAAAAAGGAAGGGAGAGCACAGAGTGTTCAGGAAATTCAAAGTAGGTCAGTTGAGTTGAAATTGGAGGAGGGCATGCTTACTAATAGGAGGTGGTGTAAGGTTGGGAAGGAATTGAGGCCAGAAATCACGCGCCAAATAATAATAAGGAAACTATTAAGAAGAGTTTAGTTCTCATCCTGATGACAATAGGGAATCACTGAATGGTTTTAAATGGGAAATGACATGATCAGATTTGCACTTAAGAAAAATCACTCTAAATATGGACAATGAATTGGTTTAGTTACTCATCTTAATGTGATATCCTATTTGCTGTTATATAAAAAGGAAGATAATTATGTGGCTTGAAAAGGTATTAAAAATCTTACAGTCTATTTCCCCTTTTGTCCAGTAAAAGCACAAAAATTTAAAGACAACTATATTTCTACTTCTTTTAAATTCTTTCTACTTCTTTCAGAAAAGAATAACTCTGATCTTCTTAAACTGTCAAGTTAAGAAATAGGATCTGCTGTATAATGTAGACTCTAAATCCATCCAATACACTCTGAGTCTTTTCCCCTGTATCCACATTGTTACCAAAGTCAAGAAATGTTTATTGAGCAGCTCTTATGTGGGCTTCCCCAATGATTCAGTAGGTAAAGAATCTGCCTACAATGCGGGAGACAGAGGAGTCAGTCCCTGGGTGGGGAAGATCCCCTGGGTAAGGGAATGGTAACCCACTCCAGTATTCTTGCCTGGAAAATCCTATGGACAGAGGAGTCTGGTGAGCTACAGTTCAAAGGGTTGTAAAGGATCAGATGCAAGTGAGCTCAAGCACAGACAGACATATGATGGGGAGACACAAATGAGTCTGAGGTGGCAACCCTATTCTCAAAATCTTTAGACTACTGAAGTGGAAACCTTACCCTTTCAGTAGAATTTCTCAAGGCTTTAATCATTTCCTTGTTTTTCTTTTAATCATTTTTAAATTCTCCAAGTCCTATCTCTGTGGAGGTTCACCAAATTAAATAACATTCCAAAAGAAGATGACAATACTAGTTTTTTAATCATGGTTTCTATAAACTTCATGAACTAGAAGCATTTTAAATATTTAGCTTTTGTGCAGTGAATTTAATCAAACCAATTTTTTGTTTGTTTTCCTGCACAACTATCTAATTTGCCAGATTGTTTTTTGGTCAGGTAAATACACCATAATTTAAGGAGTGAAGAATGACAAATTTGTTGCAATTCAAGGCAAGACTGAATATCACTCATTCCAAGGCTTCTATGTGCCTCTGAAAATTTTATTTAAAAAAATCTACCTTAGAGAAGATGAGGATAGTTCTGGTTTCCAGCAAGGGAAGGGTAACTGAGGAGATGAAAGCCTTTGTAAAGAACCCTGCTCCATTTTCTATCATACGGTAAAACAGATAATGGCAGCTGTGATGGCTTGCCAGCCATGAAGAGACTGTGGGCTGAGATTTTCAGCTTGTCTGCATGATTGCATAGATGATTCCATGGGATATGGAAACCTAAAGCAATGTTACAATGTCAAGGTAATATGGACACTGATTTGAGACACAGCAGTAAATTGGGGTGAATGTCTTCTCTTCTGGGACATTCTTTTTCCTCTGCCCTCCTATGTTGATCTGTTCTGAACATTCTAGTGGCCTGGTGCTCATAAAATGCCTTCTACGATCAGGTTTCCCACTGCAACACCAACATTCTTCCTCTGTGGCCATCACTTTTTCTACAATCAAAGTTGATCTGTCGAGTGCCATGTTCCCTCATTGTTTGCTAGGCCGCAACATAACTTTATGTTTGCTAGGCTGCATCATACTTTGTGATGTAATAAGTTAAATCAAGGTTACATGTGTTATAAGTGTTCACAAGTGTCCAAACTTTAAAATGATGGGAGAAATAGAAATAGCAAGCCTATGTCAGGTTGGAGAGATGTTTTTGGAGGGGGCAAACAAGGAGTTTTCCTTCAGGTGCCTCACATTATGCCTTGGAGGCAGGTCTTGTTTTGCATCTCCACACAAGCATTCTTGATGAAACTATTCATTTCATCTTCAAGAAGATAATAGTCAAAATTTAAATAAGACATGCTATGACTCTTTAACACTTATAAAAGTCTGAACACATTCTTACTGAAGAACTACAAAATCTCCACGGTGCAAGTCAGTCAATTGAGTATTTGCAGGGTGACATGAAGCATCAAAGTGAGATTTTTGGCCAATAGTATATTTGAAATTGGGCTTCCCAGGTGGCGCTAGTGGGAAAGAACCCGCCTGCCAATGCCGGAGACATAAGAGATTCGGGTTTGATCCTTGGGTTGAGAACATCCCCTGAAGGACAGCATGGAAACCCACTCCAGTATTCTTGCCTGGAGAATCCCATGGACAGATGGAGGCTGGCAGGCTACAGTCCATAGGGTCACAAAGAATCAGACATGACTAAAGCGACTTAGCACACAAGCATGCATATTTGAAATTTCCCCATGGGTGGAGGACTTTCAAGCTTAAGGCATACTGCCCAGTATATGATCTGTTTTTCAGTTTAGCTTGAGATCAGATGTTCCTTTCCTTTTCTGATTTCAAGTCAGATCCCGGGGGAGATTGTCAAATGGCATCTTATTTTCAAAAATTTGAAATGCATATGCATTCACAGGGATGGGGGTTGTGAATGAAAATGTGGAAGAGTACATATTAAACTTTAGCACAATTATAGAATTTCAGAGCTGGAAGTATCTTTAGCGACCATTTCAGCCTGGTGTGTACAAATTTTACAGTTCTGAGGGTTAAGAGACTTGAGTTTAATGAGGGGTCTGCCAAGAACTAGCAATATTATTTTTTAAAAGTCCTATCATTTCTCTAATCTCAAGTTTATTTGCACAAGACTAGGGACATTCAATTAGATAATTTCTAGAGGTATTTCCACTTAGTCTATAAACATTTAATCCATTCACCTCACAATAAAAGGTCAGAAAACTGAGATCCAGAGACATTAAATGACCTGTGAACTAGTGAAGACCTGCAACTACCATCCCATGTCTTCTGTCTCATGTTATATCACATTCTTTCTATTAGATTTGCAGAAGCACAGATGATGATGCATTATTTTTATTTTTTTTAATTTTTTTAATTTTTATACCTATTATTTGCCCTGAACTGCAAAGTTCATTTATTTGTTTATTTTCTTTCTTTCTTTTCTTCTAGGGAGTTTATAAGAAGAAATGAGCTTCCTCGTCCAATTCAGTATTTATGCTGGTCGCCTGTTGGGAGTAAATTAGTAAGTGTTTAAATTATAGAAGTGTTTAATCATTTAAATAAAAGAGGAGCCATTTGATTTTGGCCTTTGTTAAATTTCCCTGCCTGAAAAAAAATACATTTATGACTATTTTAAGTGGTTAAAAATGGGAAGAGTTTAGATAAATTGAAACCCATCTGAGAATTCCGCAAAATCTCAAGCTCATGGATAGACTTCTTTAAATATCGCAGTCAAAAACTTTATCCTCATACTCAGCCAGAATGCGTTGTGCCAGAAAGCTCAGGAAAAATATGGTTTTCACAAGTTTCCCAGACTAGCTTCAGACAACATGAAATTTTGTCCAAGCTCTTATTTAAGGACTCTAAATAAAGATTAGATCTGGCTAGCTATTAATATTCAGAGATTTATTTGACTTTCTGTTAATATACACAATTATTTACTTAGGTAATAAAAGCAACTAATATAATAGCAAACTTTATTTAATATATAGACTTTAAAATCATAACTTTTATATGTTAAAAATCATAATGTTAATGTGAGTTGTTTGGTATTTTTTGACCTGTTAAAATGGTATCTTAGTTGTGAGTCTTTTCATATCTGGATTATCACTCTTTTTAAAAGTATTAGCTGAATAATTAACATAAATATGCAAACTTTATTGTGTTTCTTATGAAATTTCTCCTTATTAACTAACTTACCACCACTTCCAGGCATATGTCTATCAAAACAATATCTATCTGAAACAAAGACCAGAAGACCCACCTTTTCAAATAACATATAATGGAAAAGAAAATAAAATATTTAATGGAATCCCAGACTGGGTTTATGAAGGTACGTTGTATTCTTTTTCTTCTGCTGCTGTTAGGCTTTTAATTGAAAATAATCACACGCATTTAGTAACATTTAGATGAGTGGTATGTTACTGTGATGAGGGTGGCATTTCTGAAAGCTGTTATCAGGTTATGAACAGGACGTGCATACTCTGAAAGAACAAAATCTTGTTATCAGACTGGTGGAATTTATTTTCATGAGCATTACAAAGCAGTAGCAATAATTTATATTCTAAGAAGTATACGGTCCTTAGATGCTGTGTGAGTATATTTTCTCAGGTTTATTTTTTCTTGCAAAATAAACCTTTTATCCAAAACTAAACAGCTGTCTATATTATTGTGCAGGAAGATACTCTTAGTTCTTAATGCTGTCATTAATTTTGTCCTCTTTCTTAGCTCATGTAGGATCCAGGACTCAACTGGACTTTAAAAGTTCTTCTAGTCCTTGCCTTTTAAAAAATATATGTATATAACTAAATTAACCATTTTTTTTTTTAATTCCCAGAACAGAAAGTTAACTATCAAATTTATGTTGCTTTGTAGTATAAGCATGGTTTTCCTTGTCTTGGCTACTGTAGATGACTGTAAAGAAGCTCCCCCCAACGGGAAAATTAATTATTGTTGAGATTTTATTTTAAAAAATACATTCCTGATTAATGTCAATTCCCCAGTAGATTAATTGATGTTTGATATGGGGTATAAGGTTAAACTACTCATCTATACCCAGATTAATTCATCTGTTGGTAACCAAAGCATGGTATATACCACATCCACATTAAAGAAATTATTTCAGTTAATAAATGGCTATATACAATGTATTTTGAAGTATTTACAATTATTTTGAGTAAGCCATCTTAGTAACTAATAATAATATGCTAGTATTTATTTTTCAGAGGAAATGCTTGCTACAAAATATGCTCTCTGGTGGTCTCCTAATGGAAAATTTTTGGCATATGCAGAATTTAATGACACAGAGATACCAGTTATTGCCTATTCCTATTATGGTGATGAACAATATCCTAGAACAATAAATATTCCATACCCAAAGGTATGTGGGATACTTTTAGCAGATACTTCCATTTCCCTGCTGTCAAAATGAGCAACCAATACCGTGAATAGAGGTGGAATCAACAAGTTTGGAGAGCTGCTTATCCTTGTGCATTGTAAGGCAAACATTGTACTGTGCTCTATTATTTATGTGGACATCTGTTGCTTTGGACATCTGGTTGTGCTGGATGAAGTAGTCTTTGCAAAATCCATTGCAGTCTTTGAAAAACATATGGTCTAGATCATGGAGGAAAAACAAGCTTAACTTAATTTTAATTTTTTTCTTACTTCATGCTCCAAATTCAGGGTAAAGTTCTGTTTTGCAATTCCTTTTGAATTCTGATTTAAATGCAAACTAGAATGGGAAATTAAGACTTTGAATGTGATGTTCCTGTCAGGTCAAAGCAAGTAGGAGTTATGGTCTTTTTTGGACATTTATGGTAGTTTAAGTTTATGAGCCTAGGTTCTTCTTTGAGGGAATTAGACATGCTGTGAACCAATGTTTCTTACATAAACATTCTAAAATTCTTAGCTTATGTACTTCACATGCAGTCCCATGTCTCAAGAGAGGCCTCCTGAAAATAAGAGGTTTCATGAAAATAGATTCCACCAGAATGGCCATGTCACGGTGGAGAAATGTCATATTCTGAGTTAATTTAGAAAAGAAATCTGAAAGATCAAATCACAAATTCTCCTCTGGCACAAGGAGTAGAAGTGATTTCAGAATGTAATTCTTTGTTCTTAAGTCACTATTGTTTTTCCTTGCCAAAGGGAACCCTGTTATAGAGGTCCCTATATGTGACAAAGATGGGAAGGACACATAGACACAAGTGGATTCTGAAGCAAGTCAAAGTGGCCATAGTGAGAGAAATAGAAATTCCAAATAGTCTAAAATTTATTTTAAAAATCATATGAAAAAGGAAATGAGTATGGGGGAGGTTGTCTGTTTAGGTAGAAGATCCTTCAAAGGTTGTGTATTAAGTCCGAAAGCTGGAGGTATTTGGAAGTGAGAGGTGTGATCCTTGGAACCCAAAAGATGGAAAAGAACTTGGATATTTAGAAGGCTGTATGGAGCAGGAAGAGATGAAGAAACCCAGAAGTGAGGAGTAATTCACACTGACAGAGAAGTCAGGACCCAAATTCTCCTGTTTCTTTGAAGCTGAAGCTGCTGAACATCTGACACTGGACTAAGAAGTGAGGCAACTATATATATAGCCTATATGCCTAATTTTTGTGGATTTAAATTATTTGACAATTTTAAGATTCTCTTTTTCTGTGCTAAAATAAGAGAACTCTAAGAAGATATATGAGCATGAACTACACTGTCGTGTAAACCTAGGGCATATACTAAGGCAAAGAGCACAAAGCAAGAACAGTGTAAATCACATGACATTTTATTTTGAGGTGGAATTTCCCTAATTTGGGGGCATTGAAAGCAGTAATAATTTAAGCAGCTAGTAGACTGTTTGGTAATTGTCCTAGATCAAATTACAAGGTAAAAGCAAAATGTATCTTTCATTATTTATTCTTTATATTCCCTTCCCCACATCAAGCTCCCTCTGCACTCCCCTTGGCACATGGAGAAATATTATTACAATTATCCTAATAACAATAATAATAGTGCAAACTATCTGTATTAAAAGTCAGAGAAGAGAGTATCGATTATGGAACTGCATTTTTAAATCCCTAATAGTTTTCCCTATGAATTAAAGCTCCCGCTAATCACTAAGAGTATGTATTTTCACTCTGGTTGCACAATATTTGTAATTACACTGCAATGAAATTTGTAAACATTATAATTAGAATGTTTTCAACAGTAATATATCTAACAATTATTAGCTTATAAAAATATGCCTAAATTCCAAAAGTGTCTCTAAAATGTTGGTGATAATGAGAATTTTGTGAGTTTATCTATCTCCGCTTTCTTCACAGGCTGGAGCTAAGAATCCCTTTGTTCGGATCTTTATCATTGACGCCACTTACCCTGAGCATGTAGGTCCCAGAGAAGTGCCAGTACCAGCAATGATAGCCTCAAGGTATATTCATCTCTGATGCTCCCCACCTTTCAAACTGAATTTTAGCACTGAAATTTCTTCATCAGGGTTTATATTTCTTTTCTAGTGAGTTTGCAATGACTATGCTACAACAAAAATAAATAAATAAATTAGCATTCCAAGCTAAATACATAGCAAAATTAAAATTCACAAATAAGTTTTTTAAATTGATGTGAACATACTAACCCTTTTTACACATACAAAAATGACCAGAGTACTCAGTCTAAATGCTGCTTCCCTTGAATGTGTGAGTGTAAGCTAGGGACAAACAAGGAGATAGTAAAATTCATGCATGCTCTCAACCTGGCTTCCTTCAAGTTTGGCCTACTTTTTCCCAGCATTTGCGGATCATGCTTATTATATGTGCATGGCAAACAGGAGAAGATAAGCCAAATCCCTCCAAATATTGTGTTTTTCACTAGGATGCAGTCTATTTGAATTGATCTGGTTGTAGCATTATCTGTTTGTGGATGAACTACAGGCAGACCTGGACAGAAGCATTTTCATTTCTGTGAAAGGTACCAGCATGGTACCCATTGAGATCTTGTCTGATTAATCCTGGTCATTCTGGTTGATATGGAAAAAGGGGAAGGGTCCATAAGCCCTGCCTGGCTGGCCTCCTTACTCCTTCCCACATCCTCTCAGAACAAGGCTTGACTCCTCTTCTCCTGCCTCAGGAAGGAAGGTCAGCCAGGGCCAGATGATTGATTAATAGGAAAAAACACCTCATCAGAGGCCTCTGCCGGACTTTGCCAAGGTGAACGTGCTCTCGGATAATAAAAAATTCTTTTTTATTTTTCAATTATCCATTATTCCCCACCTAATCTAGTTGATGAAAACTGGACTAAATATATCTGATTTTTTATGTATCATTCTCTTCAAGAGGCAAGCAGAATGAAAGAAAGCATCATTTGAGCATCTGTAATACACTAATAATACAGTAATAATATCTAACATTTTTTGAGCACTCACTCTGTTGTATGTATAGTTTGTAAGCACTTTAAGCATTCTTAGTAAATCTTCACAGCAACCTTTCATACTGGTAATGTTATTATTCCCATATTATATAGAAACAGAGGCACAGACATGTTAGTCAAGGTGGTATAACTAGTAGGAGATAAAGCCAGACTCTGAACCAGAGATCCCTTGTAGCTCTGTGATTCCTTTTACAACAAGGTCCAACATTTTGTGGTTCATTTACATTGTTGTTCTCTACACGTTCACCCTCAGAGCCAAGTAATCATTGCTTCCTTTCACTGATATCCACTTTGTGCCAAGCGCTGTTTGAGTTACTTTGCATACACTATCTCTGATTATTATACTAACCCAAATTTCAACCCCTGACCTGCAGCTAAAACTCAGCTTCCAACACAAACCTGCCTGGAAAGAAAGATGGTCTTTTACCCACTCAACTCTCTTTTAATTAGTTAAAAAGTGAAAACATGAGTTCAGCTATGGAAAAATAGGCAATTTAATGCTTTTTGTCCTCTAGGTTGGCCAGTAACTTTGGCTTTGTGTCTTAATTTTTTTCCTAAGATATTAAAATCCCAACTGGGGAGAAAACTCAATTATAAAATAATTCTATTAGATCAGTGAACTCTTGTATATTCTCTAAAAGTCAGCAGGTATATTCAAATTTTTTTAATGTTTAAAAGAATATTTTGCCTTCCTTACCTGTAGCCTAAGTGTTTCAGAATAATAAAATATGTCCTTTAGAAAACACAAATTAAGAAATTATTTGAATGTGATATTGATTTATAGTTGTGACTTTCTGTTTCGATTTGTTTGCAGTGATTATTATTTCAGTTGGCTCACATGGGTTACTGATGATCGAATATGTTTGCAGTGGCTAAAACGAATCCAAAATGTTTCAGTCTTGTCTACATGTGATTTCAGGGAAGACTGGCAGACATGGAACTGTCCAAAGGTATGTTGTATTAAAACCACAGAGGTGTATTTCTGAAGATAAAAGTACAAGAGTGGGGACTTATCTATAGCTAACAAAGATGTGTATATATACATATATATAGAATTACTGCATTTAACTCCTGATTGCTTTGCAAAAAACACTATTTGAAGGTTCATTATTTTTATTAAACAAGTAAGATTGTTTTTGTTTTCTCGAATGACTTTAGCATTGAAACTGAATAGAGAAAAAGATTAAATGACAATGCCATGCTGGGAAAATCAGGTATCTGGTTTTAAATTAGGATGGAAGTCCATCCTTTTGAGATTATAAAATTGTCAGTCCAGAAAAGCAAAATAATGATGATGAAAACATAAGATGGATCCATTAAAGAAGTAGATATGTTCTACTTAAAAGAATTAGAAAAAATGCAAACGGTGATGTTTGCTTTTGCAAAATGCAAACGTTCTATTCAATGTCGAAATTGAAAAATAAGAATTCCAAAGTAAACAAATATTATCAAAGGAAAGCCAAATGCTTCTATTTGAAAATCCAAAGTAGGTAACTGAGAATGATATGAAACAGATTTAATTATCCTGCTATCCTGTTATCTTTGCAGAGTGCTCAATACTGTGCTAATTTTAGGGAGAAAAAACTTAAAAAACTAGGCACAGATTTATTGTTGAGTTTTAATTGTTTTTATTGCTCAAATCCAAACATAATCTGTTGAATTAATGAGTCAGAAAGCTACTTCTCCAATCAGAAAGCTTCAAAATAGGCCTGTTCATAAGTACTCATATTAGAGACTAAGAAACACAAAATGTTTTCTTTAAATAGGAAATTTGATGGGTACATTTCATGAGACATCTAATTATGAAGAAATGTTTCATTAAACCAAATATAGAATAAACCTATTTTATAAAGTAAGAAAAAAAGCACAGAGCAATCAAAGTTAAACACTAAATTCCATCTAGAAATTAGGACATTATGTTTTGCAAGAAAAAAGTCATATGAATCTGTTTGGAAATATATCAGGACTATAATAGTCAACATTACTCAGACTAAAAATATTTTTAAATCACTACTGTGTCTGTAAGAAGCTTGACTAATTTTGATGGAATATGCTAGAAGTTTATTTTTATCTTATTTATGTTTTGATATACAAAGCAGGAAGATTTTTGGCATTAATGCAGTGTCATAGGCAAAAAGAAAAGATAGAATAAATTTAATTTTTCTAGTTAAATAGAAACAATTGGGTGAATATATTGTTAATGTCTTCACTGAATCTCAATACTAGGAATTATTGATTTAATTATATTAGTTTATAAGACTGGTCACTTAGATAAAATTTTTAGCTTTTAAAACTAGGCATTTAAAACTATAATTGCTTTGGAATTTGAATTTCTAATTTATCAAATCTGAGACAACTTAATCCAAACTGACAGAACGTATAGGATGCTCATTCAATGAGACGTGGAATTCCCTGGAATATAAACTTTAGTTTTATGGCCAAAATCAGTGATTAAGTTTAGAATACCAGGTTTGAATAACCTTAAAATTTCAAAACAACTGCAGTTTCGAAATAGTCTGGTAAGTACATGGAACATATTTTTCAGATTTAAGAACAACAGAGATGAATTTTTCCAGTAACCACACTTATGACTGATGTGTGTGTGTGTGTTTAGTTTTGAAAACAAACAACATTTAAGGTTAAGAGACTTGGCAATACTTTATTCATGTTGGGAGTCATACCCAAAATAAAGAAGCAAAGGAAACTGGCAATAATTACTTGTAATATAACTGTATTAATAAATTTGTAGTTTGGAGGAGGAACATCCTTCATAATGTTATTCTCTGCAAGAGAATTAAAGTTAATTTTATATAATAGCTAGAAATCATGAATAAAAACATTTCACTCTATTAAGTCTTATCTTGTTTTTTTCTGAAACACCAGCCTATCCCTATAAGAGAAAATCCAAACTATGCTTTTAAAATTTATTATTCCTTTGCTTTTTATGACTATATACTCTCTCATGGTTCTCTTTCTAGTTTACTGTTTCTTTCTAGCTCTTCCTCTTCTGACTTTTCTAGAAATCTTATTATTCTCCAAGTTAATGCATTTGCAAGATAGGCTATCTGCTGTAACAATAACAACAGTAAAACCCTTCCAAAAGTTCAGCGGGTTAATACAATAGGCTTGCACATTCATGTAACAATCTAGTAGTGAGTCCGGGTAAGTGGGAAACAGTGAGGGTGAGGGATGGGTGCTCTGCTCCACAGGGTCATTCAGGAACCCAGTTTGATAACATCTCTACTGTCTTCATCCAGTAACTTCTAAGGATACTCCAAGGTTATTCAAACCTGGTCATCAACATCTAGCTATGGAGTGAAAATAGAATGGAGGATATGTATGAAAGGGTTTTATAGGTTTGATATAGAAGTAGCACAAGTTACTTTTGCTCAAAAGCTATGGGTTAGAACTTACACATGACCACATCCAGGTGGATGGGGGCCTGGGAAATGTAGCCTACCTCAAGTCCTAGCAAAACCAGGAAATAAATGATTGCTAATTATCCCAGTCTCTATCCCAACACTGTGTTACTCTCCTAGGTGATTTTTATCTAATACAGGAAAGTTTCAATTACCACTTGCCCCACAAATTCATTCTGAGGATTTGAACTTTTGTGTATCTCTGGCTACATCTGCTCTACTCCACCATCACTACCACTACCTAGATATGGGTCTTCAGCATCTTTTTTCCAAACATTACAATGTCGTTATTTAGTCACTAAGTCATGTCTGAATTTTTTTGCGATTCCAAAGACTGTAACCCGCCAGGCTCATCTGTCCATAGGATTCTCCAGGCAAGAACACTGGAGCGGGTTGCCATTTCCTTCTCCAGGGGATCTTACTGACCCAGGGATCAAATCTACATCTCCTGCATTGCAGGCAGATTTTTTACTGCTGAGCCTCCAGGGAAGCCTCCCACTATGTTACCCACTTCTTATCTATTCTCTGTATCATATTCACAATTATATTTTTCAAATTGTGATTTGAAAACTTTCAAAGGATTTATCATCCACAGGAAAAATCCAAATTTCCTGGTTGTGGCATAAAGTTTTCTCCAAGATTTTGCTGATGCCCCTACATTCTCCCTTATTTTCTAATTCTTTCCCACAGCCAGCCCCCACTCAGCCATACTAAGCCACCTGTGGTTTTCTAAGCTAGCCTCATCTCTATGCTATTTATTCCATCTAGAATATTTTTCATTTAACTGTTTATAAAATTTATTCATTTTTAGGCTTATTATTTGTTCAATAAAGGATTTATTGTACTATCCTCAACTACATACCAAAAATAAGATTCAGTGCAAATTTTAAGATTTCTAGGTACTTTATAAGATTGAGAAAAGAAAAAAAAATTAACCTAAACTCCACTGGGAAATACCTTTTTACCTACATGACAACAGTTTGGTTTGTGGTAGGTCTCCACAGATATTTTCTTAATTCCAGTCACTGACTTATGGAAAATTTAACCAGAATTATGAATGATTTGCAATAAGATGCAGCTCTC
Source organism: Dama dama (assembly GCF_033118175.1). Classification (NCBI taxonomy): domain Eukaryota; kingdom Metazoa; phylum Chordata; class Mammalia; order Artiodactyla; family Cervidae; genus Dama; species Dama dama. Next base: position 36,812,319 of record NC_083713.1, read on the forward strand.
AGATCATCCGTATGTAGGCAATAGTGATGTTGTATAATATCTTGAATATAGTCATCTTCAACTCAAGTGTGTAGTTGGTTGACTAACAGTAGTTCACTCTGACCAGGCAGCTTAACTTGTTCAAATGTCCAGATTATATTTAGGAAAAACTGTCCTCTTAATACTATGTTTCATTTGATCTTTTTTTTTTTCTCTTAGACTCAGGAGCATATAGAAGAAAGCAGAACTGGATGGGCTGGTGGAGTATGATTGCTATCTTTTCCTTATCTTTTAATGAAATTCTCAGCTATTAAAGGACTATTTGAAATGTATCCAAACTGGCATTTTATAGAAAAATAACAAGGTAAAAAACACAACGGTAGTGATCCCTTCAGCAATTTTGTGCCAGACAATTTTAATGTCCATATCTAGAATTCTATTGAGAATCAATCATATACCTCATGTCTGTTCTTAACTTTTTCAACCAATTCTTTGATATGTATAATTAATATTGCTTCTTTAAAAATGTAATAAATATCATTTTTCAAAAGGGAACACAATCCCTGAATTGCTTAAAATAATCTTGATAACTTTTAGCCATTTGAATCCAGGGAAAATAATTACATTTGGTATCCTTGGTTTAGAGACAACCTACTTCTCAATATATTTTGTATAAATAAATGAGTAGATTAATTTCATACATACCCATACTTATTCTAGTTTTTAGGTAAAGTGGTATCAGTTAGGGGAGTGTATGTTTTGTTACAGTTTGTAATCATATATATCTGGATTATTTTGGATAGATTTGTTCAATGATTTATAAGGATTTTTGTGTAAAACTAAATCATGTTTTAGGAAAACATCAATTGTATCTTATATCTTATATGAAGAATACAAACTAAGACAAATAATAAGCGAATATTGTATGGATGCTACCATTTACCACAAATATGTGGTTGAATTCAACTAACATTTGGGTACAAAAAAGAAAAGCTACTTCTGAGATTTGGACACATGCAAAGAAAAAAGAAACTCTTAACTAGTTTAATACATTAACCCAAGACAAGGGACAATAAAGAAGTCAAAAGTAAATTCTGAGATCATAAGTCTTGCAAAATTTAAATTAAGATGGAGAGTGAAGTAAACATCTTCAGGTATTGAAAATTATTTTTTGTATACTTTCCTGGACCCAGTAATTTTAGCTTACTTATATTTACTTTCTATCTTCAGTTAAAGGTACTTCAGTTCTATTCAATAACTAGAGAATTTTGTTGTGTTAGTCGCTCAGTCTTGTCCGACTTGTTGCAACCCCGTGGACTGTAGCCCATCAGGCTCCTCTGTCCATGGACTTCTCCAGGCAAGAATACTGGAGTGGAGACATTTCCTTCTCCAGGGGATCCTCCTGACCCAGGAATTGAACCCCAGTCTCCCACATTGCAGGCAGATTCTTACTGTCTGTGCCACCAGGGAAGCCCCTAAATAGAGAATAGTTATTACTTCATTTTTTTATGCAAGTAAATGTACATGGGTGCAGGCTAAGTCGCTTCAGTTAAGTCCAACTCTTTGTGACCCTATGGACTGTAGCCCACCAGGCTCCTCTGCCCATGGAATTTTACAGGCAAGAATGCTGGAGTGGGTTGCCCTGCCCTCCTCCAGGGGATCCTTCCAACCCAGGGATCAAATCAGCATCTCTTATGTCTTCTGCATTGGCAGGCAAGTTCTTTACCACTAGCACCACCTAACAAGGTAACAAGGATAAGTGTGTAATTCAGGGGAAAAGAAAAAGAAAATCCTATTTTATTTCACTGTTTAACATTGTATAAGTAACAGGAAAAAAGGGAAGAAGTCAGTGAAAGAACAGGATTTTCTAAATTTTTTGGATTCTAGGTCAACCAGAAGCTTGCCTTCCAGAAAGATAATTCCTAGATCAGCATTTGAAAACTTGAGAAAAGGGAAAAATTTAATTTACGAGTTCACTGTCATTATAGAGATTTCCTGTAAAGAATGAGAGAAGAAAGAATACTTGAAAATGTCTTTAGTTGTGTTCTCCATGATATTGATTTATCTAGTTTCTATAAAGTAATATGAATGATGTGATTTTACAAATAGATAAACCATGATACGCAACCAAGATAAGCAATCTTATCAAAGATGTGATCTTAGGAATCCATACACATTTATTCTGAAAATACTGGAACCATTCAGAACACTCTGAAATACTTTAAAATACATCTTTTGAAATCTGTTTATAAGCATGTTGAGGACAATTGTATCTTGGAAATTTTTATAGTCTGTATAGCACCAATCTTGTAATCCCAGCAAACAATAGCTGAATGAATTAATGAATTGCCTTCTAAAGTTTTAGAACATTGTTTTAAATACCCTTAGTAAAAGCATATACATGCCCTTTGAGGGAGAATGAGGTCTCTACATTAAATCAAAATCATGCGAAAATAAATCTAGTGGATAAATGAAATATGTATCTGCAAAATATGATTTTACACTAGATCATTATAGTATTTATAGCTTTAGAATTCTTTTGGGAAAAATTAGTTTTCCTGTGTACTAATCTCAATCCCTCCAAATGTATCCAATAGTCATTAATTTTCTGAATATTTAAAGAATTGCAGAAAATTTTTTGAAGTGACAGTTTTCAAGAGTAAGTTCACACTTCCCCAAGGCAACTATTTTCAAGGGGGCCATTCATTAGATTTTATAAGTCCTGACAAACCTTTTGGAGTCGTGACTTTATATAGTCAAAACTCATATGTCATAATGTGCTGCATAGCTTCCTTTGACCCATAATCAAACCAGTGGCTTAATAACATTACCCAGAAATAACCTAGAAGTATTTGTCTTTCGGACATCTGTTCAAATAATATTTATGAGGGTTTTAGATAAAGTGTATAGGCTAGTCATATTAATATAAATTTAAAGAGCAATTTTAGACCAGTTTTTCCTTTAATATTTGTCCAAGAGGTTTAAAATGAAAAAGGCCTTCAGAGATCACCTATGGACTAGAAAAGAGACTAAATGGCAGTTAACCTATTAATTCAGGCAGAGAACTAGCAAATACTTCCTTGAGAACTTTGTCACTTCCTTTTCTTCTGCATGAGATATTGTGTCTTAATTTGGGGGAAATTCTCTAATTTCTTCTTTGGTATTTTATCAGAAAAATAACAACAAATTCACTTCAAATAATATTTTTTTTTTTTTGTCCTGTGGAGAGCAGACAAAATAAGAAGATTTTATCAAAGACTCTATTAATAGTATTTAATCACTAAAATGTGAAGAACAAATACTAAACACATAATGCTTAGACTACAAAGCCACATTTAAATCACTTAAAAATAATTAAGCCATACACCACTCACATTTGAGTGGTTGGTGAAATCCTATGTCTCAGATAAATGGATGCTCTACTTGATGCTTGGAAGTCTGTGCCTTTGACTAAATGTGGACTCAGTTTAGGCATCAGCCTTCCATAAGCAGGTTATTTACCATCTGTGGCAAAAAATTAACTGGTGTTAAATCATCTTACCTTCCACGAAAAATATTTTAAATGACTTTGTAAGTAGAGATGAGGAGTTTATCAGCACATCTAAGCATGATAAAGGGAGCTGTGAGGATGTCTTGTTAAACTGAGGACCACCTAGTGACATGTGGTTATCTAGGGCCCAGGCGTGACTTGCTGCCAGAGCACTTAACTCAGGATGCATTATGGATCTCACTCTGGCAGAGTGAATGCGGAAATATTTTACACTCTCTTTACCTCACCCAAGTTACCTGTTCATCTAAAGCATCTGTCTTGGATGTGTGCAATTAAAGGGGAGAAGATAACAGTCTTTGCCTAACAAAAATATTCTTCCTGTTTGCCTGATTCTAATATCTTGAAACATAATGTTCTGCCCTCTTACTTTCTATTTTCAATAAAAATGAAATTTCCTATTTTAATCTGGAACTAAACCGTTTTTAGAGTTCCTTAACTTGCTGCAGATGTAAAGAGAGTATTTTTTTCACTAAGGTTCCTTAGAGTATTTGTGACCCCAGTTCCGTTACAATGATTGAGACAATGTGGAGCCAATTTGTATCTTTCATCTTGATGGGGAGAGGGGGACACTGTAAAGTGTTTACTAATAAGGAATCACTTGGCTGAGAAGGTGAAGCCTCATTCTAAAATGAAAGAATGACTTTTCAGGCCACTACTAATGAAATTCCTTCCACAAAATTGCAAATCAGAATTTCCTATTCAGGGGCCTTCTGGCTTTCAATCTCACTGAGTCTGTACACAGAATCCTACCAGGACTGACTGGTCTTATGATTAGTGGACCTAATAAGAGGATCATGTAAGGAGACAGCAGTTTCTCATTATTCCATTTTTTATTTTATTAAAAACATCAATTTTATGACAAAGAGATAAGCACACCATATTAGTTTCCTAGGGTGTCTGTAAAAAATTACCACAAACTTGGCTTAAGACTACAAAAATTCATTCTTTCATCATTCTGGAGGCTGGAAGTCCAATGTAAAGGGGTTGGTGGGGCCATACTTAGATGTCTCCAGGGAAAAATCCTTTCTGACTTCTTCCAGCTTCTGGTCTCCTGGCAATCCTTGGACTTTCTTGGCTGGAGCTCCACCAGCTCCAACCCCTGATTTCATCTTCACATGACCTACTCCCCTGCGTCTCTTTGCAGCCTCATCTCTTCTCATGAGGACACCAGTCATTGGCTCTAGGGCCAACTTGGATCCACTATGATCACATCTCAGTTCTTAACCTCATTACACCTGTGAAAATGCTATTTTTCAAATAGGTCATTATCCTACTCTGTTTGAGCTGTTATAACAATGTATCCTACACTGAGTGGCTTATAAACAACAGAAAGTCATTTCTCACAGTTCTAGAGGCTGGAAGTCTGAGGTGAGGATGCCAGCATAGTCAGGTTCTGGTGAGAGCTCTCTTCTGTCAACTTGTTGTTGTATCCTCCATGGTGGAGAGCAGAGCAGCAGGAAGACACTCTGGTGATTCTCGTTAAGTGGGCTGATCCCATTCGTGGGAGCTGTACCCTTATGACCTCATCGAATCCTAGTTACCTCCCAAGGCCCCCACCTCTTGATACCAAATACCGTCTTAATAGGGGTTGAGTTTCAATATATGAATTTGGGGGAACAGAAACATTCAGTCCATAACAGTTATCTTCTGGGTTAGGTGGAAAAGAATTTGGGGGACACTAGTTAGACCCCACAGATACCACATCAAAAAGTTACACTTTAATATCATTCAATCATAATCATGACTTTTATTTAAAAACATCATGTCAAATTACACATAGGACCATCATTAAAAATACCTACAACTACTTCCCTTGTTCTCATTTTGCTGTAAAGTGTGTCCTGACAATGTGAGTGTCAGCAAGTTAGGTGTCTGTAGCTGAAAGATACTGGTAGTCTTTTGATTGTTGTTGCTTGGACAATTGTAAAGGATCTGAATGTTTTAACACTGTCATGCGGAGGCACTCCTGCTAAGAAATCTAGTTTGGAATAACTTGCAGGAATATCTACTCTGTATGATGTAGAATAGCTCTTTCCTCATGGAGCCCCTTCACCACATTACCATCCTTCCTCCACCCAATGACCAGGATAAAAAAGGAAGTCAACAAATGTACAATGAGTCTCTTTTTCTGATGGGAGAAACTACTAGCTTAAAATCTGATGTCAGGACATTTGCAGGACTTTAATTATCTGTACCTTTCAGGATGCTGAGTTATAACTTGCTCTGTTCAGGACACACTAGACCTGTGGCAGAAACTCCTCAGGTCCTTAAGCAGTTCCCTACAGGTGGTGAACATGGGCCCTGGGAAGAGGTCAGAGGTGAACAGTGATGTTTGGTCTGCTCCCTAAGCTCAAGGAGTACACCTTTCATTGTCTTATCATTGGTTGCATTTTTCTCTCAAGTCCAGAAGTCCCTTTCTGCCATTAAAAGCTGTGACTAGCAGTTCGTGATATTTTAATCTCTAAAATGCCTTTATTGCATCATCAGCATCAGGTGCTTGACATCAAACAAATCAAGAAATAAAAGAGGCTATCGACCTTCAGAAGAGTCACATTTTGGTCAAATATAACATTTTGAAGTTTGACTTGGTTAAACATCAACATTCATTTGTGAATTTTTTTAACTATGTCAAACCACGTAATCTCAGAATACAGAAATTCAAACTAAGCAATATGAACCCAAGGATATGTAGTAGCAATTATGCAGTAGTTGGAATGTATAAGTGTCTGTTAGAAGCACCAGAAAAGCTGTCCATTTGAAAGGATGGGATCTAGGGTGTGAGTGCCGGAAGGTAGGGGAGGCAAGACTTTCTGGTCCTGATAATTGTAACTACACATGGCTTTTAAAAAATCAATCATTTTAGTTTGGTTTGTCTCCTGAACATAACCTCTGTTCATTTCTTTCAGTTCTTTGTTTCAACACCAGTCTTCAGCCATGATACCATTTCATACTACAAAATATTTAGCGACAAGGATGGCTACAAACATATTCACTATATCAAAGACACTGTGGTATGTTCCTTCCAAGATTTATCTCCTGAAAGATCATTCACTTGAGGTTGCTCAAATAACGCTCAGCTTCACACAACATAATGTTTGTCTTTTTATAGGAAAATGCTATTCAAATTACAAGTGGCAAGTGGGAGGCCATAAATATATTCAGAGTAACACAGGATTCACTGTAAGTATTGCATGAAGCTTGATGCACCATTCAGGTTTTAATTGGCACTGATGGACGGATGAAATCTACAGCACCACTGCTTTCAGTTAAGAGCATTTTTATTACTTATTCTAAAATGTAGTTCAGACAGTTGTGGTTTCATTAAAATTACACATTCTTTAATAACTAGTCAACACAATTTCTTATTTTGGAAAGAACATTTAGTAGGTGGTTATTTCTCTTCTGATAGTTGGTATATAATTACATTAAAAGTATAAAAGTTTTAGAATAGTAACTGGTCCTAAAAGCAAATTTTCCGTCTAGCACTTGAAGCAGTAAGCTAGATTCAGAAGTCCATGAGGGCAGCCCCTTGATAAGAAACATTCTTGAAGTGATTCACTGTTGTATAAGTTTGAGAATGTTATCTGTAATAGCTATTATTTATTAAGTGATTGCTGTGTACCACATAATATAAAGTAGAAATGATAATCCCAGTTTTACAGATGAGAAAGCTGATACTTAGAAATTTAATTAACTTGGGCAAGGCTACATAGTTAGTGGTAGAACTAGGATTTAAACCTAAAATATATCAAATCTCAGATTCTTATTATTAACCTCAACATGGGGCTTCTTTCTTCTAGGTCTTTCCTTTTCAGTCCATCCTGTGCATTATCTAAATAAACCATCTTAAAATGAGCATTTTTGATTAAACACCTCTACTCAAGAATGTGTAGTTTTTTTCCCCCTTTACTTCTAATAAAGTCCAAATCTAGAGCACTCTCTTGTAACTACCCTGCCATTAGCTTGAATTCTAAGAGCAAGAGAAGAAGATAATTAATCCAGCTTCACTGGATGAAATTTTTTTAGAAACCTATTGCCAATCCATGGAATTCTGTGAACTGTCAGCAAAGGAGTTTAGCCATTACATGGAGCAGCCATTAAAACTGCCCGTGTAAGATGAGTGACAAGATAAAACCTAATGGGAGATTTCAGGAATAATATATTTAGGAGGTAGGGGAAACTGAAGGCAGGAAGACCCTGGTATGGTCATAATCTAGGCCTGAGGTGACAGAAGCCTGAACTAGAATAGTGGCAATGAAATGCAGACTCTGAGAGAGAACTATATCTCCTTTTTTTTTTGCATCTTTGGAACATGAGATAGTGACTGGAACAAAATAGTTAAATGAATGAGAGGACAGGTAGACAGACAGTGAAGAGAGACAGAGGCTGAAAAGGTAAGTCAGTGGCTGTGAGGGAAAAGGGAAGGGAAAGAGGGAATGTGGACTCTGTTCTAAGTGTTAGAGACAAAGACAATTGTGAAACTTTTGACATAACAACAAAAAAACTGTAGGAGGCAGATTGGAAAAATCTGAGTAGTTTATTCACAGGTAGTTTGAGATGATGTGGGAAAAGCAAGTATAGTGATGTTTGGAGTCATGTGAAGTCAGTAAAGACATTTAGAAGGATGCTGGTTTTGAAGGTAAAGTTAATAGTAGGAATCAGGTGTATTCTGTTGCCTTTTCCTTTTACTGGGGGTTTTCCCAGGTGTCTCAGTGGTAAAGAATCGACCTGCCAATTCAGAAGACACAAGTTCTATCCATGGGCTGGGAAAATCCCCTGGAAGAGAAAATAGCAACCCACTTCAGTATGCTCACCTAGAAAATCCCATGGACAGAGAGCCCGGCAGCTACAGTCCATGGGGTCCCAACGATTCAGACGCAATGAACATGTACGCTGGGGCCTTTTACTGGGAATAACAAGGTCATTATTTCAGTGAGGATATACAAGTACTTGGGTGAATTAAAAGTTCTGAGAATTAAAAATAAGAAACCAAACCTAAAACTTTTAACACTTTATTGTGCTCTTCCTAAAAATTAAATGTCAGTTATTTAGTTATATTCAGATGAACTCACAGAGGAGAAAATCATGCCCATTAAATTGGATTTCCCACTTTGTTAAGACAGGTTAGAACTGGGACCGAGATACTTAAGTAACAAGCATGCTCTCTTGTGACCTGTTTTGCTTCTGGGTAAATTAACATGCCCCTTTGTGTGGTATCCTTGGGTAGATGAGTTTCCTGATTTTTAAAAAAGTGATCTACTGTCAGTGCTTCTGTAAAATAAATTCTAAACGTGTTCAAAATCATAGACAAAATTAAATAGTATAGCACAAAGAAATCAGTAAACTGTTAATTATGGAAAGGAGAGAGGTGATATTAATCAAACATCTTAGCTTAACCAAAAAAGGGTACTCAACATAATTTAATATTTCTCCTATAATTTATAAATACATTTGTGCAAATATATTTTATATATGTATAAGTCAGAGTATACATATGCATATGTATATGCATTTTATGCATATACATAAAAAGCAGAAGTATGAACAGCAGCAATTTGTGTACATAAATGCCAATTAATTGCTTTATTCCATTAAAGTTGGACTATATTGTTTACTATATTAATACTATATTAACAATTCTATCACCATTTAGCCATCAATAATTATCTGATAACTTCTGAATATATTTTCAGGTTTTATTCTAGCAATGAATTTGAAGGCTACCCTGGAAGAAGAAATATCTATAGGTAATTTATGTCAATTCACTCTAATATTTTTATATGTTGAAATTTGAATAAAAATCAATCAGAGTTCTCAGAATACATAAAATATTTTTTAAAGGCTGAAATGTAATAGAATTAATTTATGAATTAAAATATTCAGAGAATGTGTATATCACTATAAGAATATATGCCCCCTAACATACCAGCTAACCAAATGTTTTCAAAAAGAAAAATTAAGAAATTTTAATACTGATATAAACATGGCATTAAACATTTTAACTAAATTTAGAGGTAATTGAGAAAATTCATGTAACACACATTTATCAAGTTACTACTGTATACCATGCATTGTGTTTATTCCTGTAATGTGTGATTTCTTTTAACATGACTTGCTTTGAGACTATTATGATTAGAAGGAATTCATCTCTCTTCATATATTAGTGTTTTAGTTTATGGCCCCCTTGGTGATTGGAATGGTGCCCTTAACAGTCCCTTCTGGATGTGGAAGTGAAAACAATAGCTTCCATGGGTTAGTGGTCTGCTATAGGCCTTGCACATTTTTATCTGCTTTATATATGTAATTTCATTTAATCACAACAACAACTCTATGCAGTCAATGATGTTGTTGGGCCAGGATTTATACCTGGGTATGCTGAACTTGACCCCTTATTGTTAACTGCCTACCTAATGTTTTCCAAGATCACACCAAAATATAAATGTGAATACTACTAACTGCACTGAGAAAATAAATTTTTCCTTCTGCTGCATTCCTCTGTTCCCTTCTGGATCATAGCTTTTCATATGTTGAGAAGAATCCCCTTCTGATGATAGCAATGACTCTGATCACCCTCTACTATGCTCAAGGCAAAGTCAGGGGCAGCAGTAGAAGGAACACTGCAGTGGCCACAGGTAAACTTACCAGCCACATCAAGACTCCACCTCTGGTTGCATCCTGACATAAAACCACCTGGTTCTCCCCAAATGAGACTCTGAGGGTTTGGGGTAAGGTCTGGGAAGTTGTATGTTAAAGTCAATTACCCAGAGAGTTGGCCCAGCGTGGTAGGTACAGGTTGGCTTGTTAAGGCCCTTTGGAGGGGGCATTTCCGAGAAGAGGTTCCAGGAACCCAGGTTTCCTGCCAAATAAAATGAAAGGCATGAGATCTACTGAGAACCATGTTTGTTTGGCTTTTTTCCCAAATGGCCTATTGCTAATTTCCCCTTCTAGATATATGATAAGGACAAGAGACCCCTTTCTTGGTGATACTGTCAAATCTTTATTGTCTGTTTTGCCATGGGAGCACACATTATAGGAAGTAATTGAGAAAATTCATGTAATACACATTCATTAAGTTAGTACTGTATACCAGGCATTGTATTTATTCCTATAATGTGTGATTTCTTTTAACATGACTTGCTTTGAGCAGATGGGAGAGAGATGGTACATGGGACGTGAAAGAACTATGCATTCTCAACCACTTTGTAAAGTAAGAGATTGATAGCTATGAGAAGTGACTACCTCGCTCCCATTTGAGGTGCTAGATATTTTTCCCACCGCCAGAAAACCGCCGAGGGCTTCTCCCTCAACGTCTGTGCCTATTCAGGCAAAGATGGATTGAAGATCAGATAAAGCAAAATACTGTGATTCTCCCTTACTTTAAATGATATTGGCAACAGAAAAATAGTGAGCTTGATGTTAGTATGTAAATCAGTCATTTTGCACAGAGTAGTACATTTTGATAAATACAATCTCAAAATTTCAGCTTTTAGTTTTATTTTCATTTCCCTCTAGAATTAGCATTGGAAGCCATTCTCCAAGCAAGAAGTGCATTACTTGCCATCTAAGGAAACAAAGGTGCCAATATTACACAGCAAGTTTCAGCGACTATGCCAAGTACTACGCACTCGTCTGCTACGGTAGGTAACGGACCCAACACACGCTCTACCCTTCTCTGCCCCTTTCCTTGTCCTCGTCACCATTATCTGATCAGTCCTTAGCTACAGGTTATCGAGCACCTGTTATATGTGAGGACCTTATCTGCCTTATCTTATCTAATGCTTACGGGAAAAAAATGTAAGGAGGATAGGAAGGTATTATTATCTCCATTTTTTGCAGTTGAGGAAACAGACCTTTTGTAAAAGGTTCACACTGCTGGTGAGCATCAGAGCCAGATGGGAGTAAAAGTTCCTTGGCTATAAATCCCAACCTTATACCCACCATGTGCCACGGCACCATGACGTTGTATTGTGAGGGCAATATCATAAAAAGAAGCATCCTCTGATAAAATGGTTCCTGGACTTCAGCCCCAGTTGCTTGGAGAAATGACAGTCTCCTATAGTCAGGGAAAGAAATGTGAGCTCTTTGTCTTGGAGGCCAGCAATTCTTTGAACTATAGCTTCTATGGGTATAGAAAATAAGCTTTTGTCACCTAGTATGTCCTTCCTAAATTTGAGAAGCATGATAAGTAATTCATTCAAGTATTGAAAAAAAAAAACAGCTCATAAAATATACTAGATGTTTCCTGGTTGTTTAGGTTATATGTCCATTTAACAAATAATTTCTATCCATATTATTTTATTTTATGCATAACCTGTCATCTGTATCTTGAACGCATAGTAAAGCTGGGTTAGGCAACCAGTAAATCATTGAGATATGTTAGGTCTTTGCTAGTCATTATGGGGATTTTGGAAAACTGATCTGAAACATACCTGCCCCTCCATTCTCTGTTCTGACACCCCTCCCCCCACCACTATTAATCCCTGAGTTTCCCTGTGAGTTGAGGGTGGACAGAAAACAAAAGGGAGTTGTTACAAAACATATGCCATTCTTCTGTTTCTGGTGTCAACTGCCTGTATTTGGGTGGGCAGCTCAGAATATAAACAGAATCTCTGACTGATTTCTATCCCTGCTCAGTGTAGAGGACCCTGAGGTTTCCTTTACTTGCCAAAAGAAAGGTTACCTGACACACCGCTTCTTCAGTCCAATCATCTGGACCCAGAACCTCACCTCAGCTCTTTGACTATGTGAAAATGAGTAAGCATTTTAATTCAAATGCCCCCTTTAAGATGGCACAAGATACCACTTTAATATAACACTTTCACAAAAGGTTTCATCTGTGGCATCTCTGTAAAGTCAAAAGATTGTTGTTCATAACCCTATGTGCTGAGAGTGGTTACAGCATTTCAAGGTATACGTTAAATGTCCCTCTCAATTTATGTGCAACATTTTTCATCCCAAACTACGTATTCGTGCAGCATATATTGAAGCTTACATGCCAGGCACAGGGTATCATTGAAATAACTGTCCTGAATCATCTGGTTGTCTATTTTCTCTCCTGGAGGCAGAATAAACTTTCCTTTCATCTTTATATTCATAAGGCCAAAAAAGAATGGTTAGTGCATGATAGACGTAGAATGTTTGTGGAATGAACATAGGTAACTAGGGAAGATCAAAACATTGCTGCCTTTTGCAAAGCGTACCCCAAACCTCATTTTTATGCTGATATTTGTTGTTGTTGTTGTTCAGTTGCTAAGTTGTGTCTGTCTCTATGCAACCCATGGACTACAGCACACCAGGCTCCTCTGTCCATGGGTTTTCCAGACAAGAATACTAGAGTGGGTTGCCAATTCCCCCTTCATGTGATCTTCCCGACCCAGGGATTGAACCTGCATCTCCTGCATTGACAGACAGATTCTTTATTTCTGAGCCACCAGGGAAGCCCTTTATGCTGATACATTTACTGATAAAGACATCAGTGACCCTACTCATATAAACACATTTATAGTTTATGTATTCTGCATTTGTACAGTGCTTTAATGCTTTTTGAAAGCACTATACAACTTTTTAGTGTCTTCCTAAGATCTGCTTGAGCCTAAGTGCCCCCTGAAGAGTAAGGAATCAAATACTAATCTCTCATGAAAAGTTGGTGAAAGACTCCTTTCTGGAACTTGAATCGCCTGACTTTTCCACACTCACTCTTCCTCGGCAGTATGGTAATTTCCCATTTAGCAAAAAATATACTGTGTGGGAAGCATCACATCGTCTGGTGTTTTTGAAGCTCCAGTAAAATGAGTCACTGCACCATCATAGGAAAAACCTTGAAATCTTCCCCTTTAGGACTCAGAGTAAAGCTTCATTATGTAACTTCAAACTCTCTGAGAGAGATGGTGAGTAAATCCCAGATAATAGGATTGAAGTAGGTAAAATCATATTGATGATGCTAACAGAACAAAAGCAGTGCAAAGAATACTTCTGCCACTAGGATCACACCCTCAGGCCACTTGTGTCAAGGGCAGTCTGCCATTAGTTTGTCTCATAGTTTGGGCAAAAGATATATGCTAGTTATCCCTACTGGAACTGCACACCTAGGAACATTCCATAAGGTGGGTGCTGTTTAACTGAAGTTTAGAAATTCAGATTCATGTCTCATTGCCTTGCATGCTATATGCATACATGTACGCCTTACATACAATATGCATTTGTACCTTTTAATAATGTTGAAGAAAATCGAATCAAAATTAAAATCTCTGAGATTAAATTCTATAAAATTTAGACTCCACACAATAAGTACTGCTGGGTTTTGAGGGAGCCTAATAAATGATATCTTTTCTCCTCGCTCTCAGGTCAGATTGAGGAGTCAGGCAGGAAATCAAACTATTAGCTTTATTGCCTATAAAGTTTACCTGGAAGATGGGACTAAGACCCCAGAATCACAATTACCCATACAAATATGGGTGTAACTAGACAGCCTCCGGCTTCGCCCATGGGGCCTGCCACTTTTAACACTTATAGCACACCACACTGAGACGTAAGTCAGAATCACGTTCTCTGAAGGCCGAAAGATGTCAGGAACAAGGCAGAAGAAGGAACTACTCACATCCAGGGTTTCTAATAACTTTACAAACATATCTCCAGGTATTATTTATTCTATATTTCAAGGAAATAATAGTTTTTTTTAATATTTACAGATATTGTTAAAATGACCACTTTTTGGACTTCCCTGGTGGTCCAGTGACTAGGACTCCATGCTTCTACCTCACTGCAGGAGAGCAAAAATTAGATCCCTGTTGGGGAATTAAGATAAAAAAAAAAAAAAGGCCAATTTCTGCACAGAGAACCTGAATTCCATGTCGAAATATATGGTGGACACTGGTTTGCCACTCAGACCTCCTACCTTCAGGACTGGGTCCTCATTTCTCCAGCTGCTGAGAGAGCTGGTGGCTAAAAGCTTACAGCTGGGCCGCCTGCACCCAAGCCAGAGAGCACTCTTCTCTCAGGCCAAAATCAAGAATCACTCCATTCTGGGAGATAAAAGGCAAACTAGTTGGCTCCATTCAAGACAACTCTGAAGGCCAGCCAGCTCCAGAGTTCCCAGTGAGGTTGGCTGAGGTCTCTGTTGTGACTGCACCCCGCCCCACTTTCCCTTAGCCCCCCACCTTTTTTTCTCTTCCCCCACATTAGCTGGGATCCTAATACAGCACCCCAGAAGAGCTTTTGGTGCACAAAACTCCTTCTAGGTCTGTTTTGTAGGGAATGTGTCCTGTCACAGCATATTGAACGGGAAATGTTTTCTATGTAAATTTATTTCTGCCTATAGCGAGCAAACTCCAGGAGTTAGTGATGGACAAGGAGGCCTGGCGTGCTGAGATTCCTGGGGTCTCAAAGAGCCGGACACAACTGAGAGACTGAACCGAACTGAACTGAACTGATAGCAATTAAGTGAAAGAAAAAAAGTTGCTGAGTTCTACCTACCAAAATAAACTGAACATTGAACTAAGACGCAAGATTGAAAATACAGTCTGAGTACTGGTGAAGTTAAAGACACAGCTGAAACTGGCCCATACAGCGTATCTTCCCAGAAGGCCATTTATCACTGCAGCTTCTGGGGCCCATTTGTGTAATTAAATACTGACTCTTTAGGATCATTCTTGGAAATATATACAGGCAACTCTTCTCTTATGTCTATTCTTTGACTGGGCTCTGGTCTCATGTATTGTTTGAATGTAACTTAAAAGGGGATGTTTACTTCTTTATGGGAGAAAAAAAAGTAGTTGTATAAGTAAAAGAGGTGATTGAGCTTGACAGTAATCATAAATACGACTAGCAATTCTTACTGAAAGCTAAATGTTATTTTAAAACTAAGCCACATTTTTGTTTTCATCCCGTGCACAGGCCCAGGCCTCCCCATTTCCACCCTTCATGATGGCCGCACCGACCAAGGTACTGTCTCCACATGCTGTTGTCTTAAGAAATCCTGGACTCTTGTGAAACTAGAGGAAGCAAGACAGCTTCCCCACACCAGCAAGGGGAACAGTGATATATAGCTTATTGCATAGCTTATGATTATATTAATCAACCTATTCTTTGTCAAGCCTGATCATATGAAAGTTAATTATTATTTGCAGTAAGAACCTGGCATAAAGCAGAGGAGTTATATAAGACGAATTAATCCTGTCTTCCCCAATCACCCTTATAAAAACACAGAAGCTTAAAATTGGAAGGAAACTGAAGATTTTTAGTACACTCTCCCTCCGGAATAAGAAGGCCTGTTTTTTTTTTTTTTTTTTAACATCCCGAACTGGAGATGAGTTCCGGATATAACTCCAGTTCAAAGCAGAGGGTGACTATCATGCTAGCTTTTTTGTTTTAACAGCTACATCACACTGTTGCCACGTATGAGAGCCCTGAAATTTGGAGGCTCTTTCCATTTTCAACTGCTATCAAGGCAGATCTCCTCCATCCTGTATTCGTGATATTGGTTCAAAAATAGTTCACAGCTCAAAGATGACCATTTTTAATCTCGAGGGAGATACCCAAGTGTATAATTGCCCTGAGACTCTTCCTGCGGTTCTCTGTTACCTTTTGATTTACTATGAAACGTTGTGGGGTTGAAGTTGATGGAATCTAAGGACAAAAAGGGACTTTAGCACTCAAACCTGTGATTGTCCTTGGACAGCTTTGGTGACAAGTTAGGAGACTGACTGCTTTGGAATTAGTTTGGCTGCCAGTTCAATGGCCTACATACAGGTGAAAATAAGGCAATGGGGAAAATCAGAATCCATTCAGGAGCTCAGGACAGGACAAGCATTGTAATAATGAAACTGCAAATTTAGTTTCGTTTTGAAGTTTTGGGGGTTTTTATTGTTGTTTTAACCTTGTGTCTAATAATGAAATACTTTAAAGAATAACAGATTGTATGTCTGAGTTTGGCTCATTTCAACCTTCAGTGAGGGAAATTTTAAAGCAGGACTAGTTTCAAATCTGTAAGTCTTTGTTTTAATGGAAATCACCATAAATGTGTAATTCTCATTTGTTCTCAAAAGAGAACACAATCTCTGATTTGCATAAAATAATCTTGATAACTTTTAGCCATTTGAATCAGGGGAAAATAATTGCATGACTGCAAAATAAAGGTCAGTTTCTCTTTTTTAACAAATTTCCACTCTGTTACTATCCTTCTCATATTCCTGCTAGATACCAATTTTTGTACTGCTTACAAAACTTTATCACTTCACTCAGTACTTACAAAATAGGTACAATGTTCATGTGTCTATATATGTTATATGTATTTACATGCTTTTAACTCTCAAAACCAATGAAAATTCTTTTATAGTGCAGTTCTGCAAACTTGCCCCATGATGAAATTATTCAGAGAAGTTTATTATAAATACAGGTTCTCAGGCCCTCCTCCAAAATTCCACTTTAATAAGTCTTATATTGGGCTAGGGAATCTGTACTTTCAATCTATTACCAGATAAGCTTTGGAGTAGCTTTTCAGAGCAGATGCTATGTCTTCTATTTATTTAGTTTCTCTTTGCATTTGGTGCCAAAAAGTTTCATCCAGTACATATTTATTAAGCACCTATTACATTAAACCAGGCACTTTGCTAGAAAATACATCCTAAAAATGAAGAGATATTGCATTAGAGATGGTACTGTTCTCAGGAGATTACAGGTCAGTGGGGAATGCAAACTTGTAAACAGACAGTTACAACACAGTGGGATAAAGTATTAAGATAGGGAAAATAGAGATTCATGAAAGCATATTAGCAGGGCTCCTCTTCTGGAATAGGGGGTTAAGAAATGTTTCCTAATGATGACTACATCAACCTTAAGACTCATAAATATAAGGGAGAGATTGATGCTGTTTGGATGTTTAACTTGGTCAAATGGATTCATACTGATGCTTTTTATTGAAAGATGGGACCCACAGTGGAGAGAATGTTTTTGGAGAGGTGATGAATTTTGTTTTGAATATTTAGTTTGAGGTACTGATGACATATATCCAAGAGGAGCTGTCCTGGAGTGACAAACTTTTGGACCTGGATGTTGGAGGACTAGTTTGAGTTGAAGATAATCATCAGGAAGTTATTCATTTATGGAATACGTGGTTACTAAGTTTGTGGAAATGGATGAGAGAGCAGTGTGGGGAAAGTGAGGGTGGGCAAGGGGAGTAAAGAATGAGCCTAGAGTAAAATTGGGCAGAACGCCAACATGAGAAATGGAAAGAGAAAATGAACCTGTAAAGGAGACCAAGGGCGGACAGAAGGAGAAGGACACCCTTGAGAGTATGGACTCATGGCACGCAGAGGAGGAGAGGATCTCAAGAAAAGGGAGTGCTCGTCTGTGTCAAGCACTTCAGAGTAAAACAAGACCTTCCCTAAATCAATGAGCTTAGCAAAGCAAGGATGAGCATTAGCTTAGTCAGAACAGTTTCAGTGGAGTGGTGGTGGTAGAAGCAAGACTGAAGTAAATTTAGGTTTGCACAGGAGGTAAGTAAATAAAAAGAGACTATTTTCAATAGGTTTGACTGATGAGTGGAGGAAAGAGGTGGATAATCCTGGAAGAGATTGATAGAGGTTTAAATTAGCTTTTGAAAGCTGATAAACATTTGAGAATGGTTGAATGCTAATGGAAGAAATGTGGAGACCATGGTTGAAGACATAAAGGAGTGGATGTCCCTCCACTCTGGGTAAAGTGGAGTCCAGAGACAGGTGAGGAAATTAATCTCTGGCCTTTGATAAGAGAGAATGAGGACATTTTTGGTGTATTTCTATGAAAGTTTGTAGAAAACAAGGCTTCCCTGATAGTTCAGTGGGTAAAGAATCCACCTGCAATATTTTGTAGAAAACAGTGCAATGGCTATATTTTCTCTGCAAAGTGAAGTAAAGTCATTGGACAATAACAGATAGCACTTGACCCAGATGCTATAAAAACATAGAAGAGTTGACACTTGACATGGAGGACCCATTTGAGGCATAGGTACTTCAGACACAGCAGATTTTCATTAAAATTGATCAACTGATTAGCTTTATTTATCAGGTTTCCTGAAGAGTCTTCACATAATTTAATTAATGAATAATATATCATAGTTAATATGATTTTAACAAATAAATCAGATGTGATCTATCATTCTTACACCTTGATTTCATCATAATGAAGAGTCTCCAAACATATGGAGAGCACAATGACATATCATGTACTTGGTACTGAGCATGCTGGGCATCGAGTATACAATGATGAGTAAAAGAAGATAAAAGGTATAGTCTGGGCTGTAGCAATCCTTGCCACATTATACACTTCTAAGGCAAAGCCACATAGAGAAGTCCAATTGCAACCCCTCCCTCTCTTCACAGCCCTATGAAATTCTATTTTGCTCCAAGAGGTAGGAAAATTACTCATTTACTATCCATAAAGATGCAACTCTGGACTGTAGAAGTATTAATAAGCTTTTCTATTCAACTTGTCATTTCAGTAAGTCCTTATCTGGGAACAGATTAGAGAAGGAATCAAGGTCAATCCAATCAGGCAACATCCATGTATTGTCTCAGACTTCCAGCATCTGTTGGCAAAACGATAAACATGGTCAAGTAAATATGACAGCCCCTCTGTGTGCTTGCTCCACATAGATTCCCTTTATCCTTGACAGTTCCGCAGTCAGAACCCATACACAGAATGAAGGACTGGCTTCATTGTACTTAGAACTGAGTATTCATTTAACTTATCTTTTTTAGTTTTGAGTTTTTAATTGAAATATAGTTAATCTACAATGCTGTGTTAGTTTCAGGTGTATAGCAAAGTGATTCAGTTATGCATGCATGCTAAGTCACTTCAGTTGTGCCCAGCTCTTTTCGACCTCATGGACTATAGCCTGCCAGGTTCCTCTGTGCATGGGATTCTCCAGGCAAGAGTACTGGAGTGGGTTGCCATTTTCTCCTCCAGGGGATCTTCCCAACCCAAGGATCAATCCACACCTCTTACATCACCTGCTTTGGCAGGAGCATTCTTTACCCCTAGCACCACCTGAAAAGTCCTTAAAGTGAAAGTCAAAGTCAAAGTCACTCAGTTCTGTCTGAGTCTTTGTGACCCCAAGGACTGTAGCCTGCCTGGGTTCTCTGTCCATGGAATTCTCCAGGCAAGTATACTAGAGTAGGGGCCCATTCCCTTCTCCAGGGATTTTCCGGAATCCAGGGATCAAATTTAGGTCTCCCGCATTGCAGGAAGATTCTTTACCTTCTGAGTCACCAGGGAAGTTCATTTATATGTGTATGTATATATATATATACACATATATGTGTGTGTGTGTGTGTGTGTGTGTGTGTGTGTATAGTCTCTTTCCAGAGAAGGCAATGGCACCCCACTCCAGTACTCTTGCCTGGAAAATCCCATGGACGGAGGAGCCTGGTAGGCTTCAGTCCATGGGGTCATGAAGAGTCAGACACGACTGAGCAACTTCACTTTCACTTTTCACTTTTACGCATTGGAGAAGGAAATGGCAACCCACTCCAGTGTTCTTGCCTGGAGAATCCCAGGGATGGGGTCGCACAGAGTCAGACACGACTGAAGTGACTTAGCAGTAGCATAGTCTCTTTCAGATTCTTTTTCATTATAAGGTGTTACAAGATACTGAATGTATTGATAGTTCCCTGTTCTATACAGAAGGTCCTTGTTGTTTATCTATTTATACACAGTAGTACATATATGTAAATCCCAACCTCCTAATTTATCTCTCCCCGTCTCCTGTTATTCCCTTTTTTTGTTTTAACTTTTAAATTGCCACAACTATCTCTTTCCTGATGGATTATCCAAAGTTAAAATGAAATGTATTATGTATCTTATACAACTCATACCAAAACATCTATCCTTGTTCTAAGATTAAATGTAACACGTTGACGCAAAATGCCATGAGTACATGAAAACTGAGAGTTACAAGAGAAGTGGTTTGGCAAACTTAGTGTAGTTACAAGTACTCCCCCAGCTCCCCATCTTCAAGGACCACTTTTTTAAAAAAGCACAAAAACAAAGAATCCACAGGCCTGCTGCATTTCAGAAGTCATCCAGACACTCTTTTTAAAAATAAAGCTACAAACGTCACTTATTATTCAAAAACCTAACTTTTCTCAGGAGATCAATGGATTTGTTCAGTTAAACAACAGTTTTTTAGGAGATCTTTTCCAGGTGCCCCCTTTGAGAGTTCTCTTTAGGAGTCTTGGGTTGGCTCTGATGGTAAAGAATCTGCCTGCAATGCAGGAGAACCAGGTTCAATCCCTGGGTTGGGAAGATCCTTTGGAGAAGGAAATGTGAACTCACTATAGTATTCTTGCCTGCAGAATTCCATGGACAGAGGAGCCTGGAGTGCTACAATCCATGGGGTCACAAAGAGTCAGACATGACTGAGTGACTAACACTTTACGATGAAAGACAAAGATCATAGTGTGTTTATATGGTTGTCCTACTAAGATATATAACTACCTTGAAAGAAAGGATTTGAAGGAATTGAATGCACAGTAATTCAATTACAAAAAAAAAAAGAATATCCTATATTAAGCAAGTACAGCAGGAAGAGTTTAAGAAAGAAATAGATGTGAAAAAAATCACAGACTTAATATTTGATCTTGTGCACTGAAGATTTTAAAACAAACTTTATAGCTATATACTTAATTGCTTTAAATATGAAGTATCAGCAATATAGATTTTATTTCTACCACTTTTGTTTACTAAAACTATTTTGTTTACTAAAACTATTTTTGTTTACTAAAACTATCTTTTTCCAAAATGCTACTTACTCAGGGCACTTATTAAAAAAAGTTTGACACAGGAAAATGTGGCTGACTACTGTGATTCTGCTATTACTTCTGTTACTTCTGTGATTCTGCTCAAAATGAGTTTTGATGCCATCAGGGTCAGTTTAGGAGACAATGATTGATGTCTCTTACAAGCTCATCCCTGCTGTAAAGCCTGTATTAAAAATCTGCTTGTCAATATGAAAATCCTTAAACAATCCATATACCATTTGAGTTTCATCCATAGTAAATTCAAAGACATTTTAAGAAAGAAATTTTTTATAGAACTTCTATTAATTAAAAATGAACTTTTTTTTTAAGAAATTAAAATCCTGGAAGACAACAAGGAATTGGAAAATGCTTTGAAAAATATTCAGCTGCCTAAAGAAGAAATTAAGAAACTTAAAGTGGATAATATTAGTAAGATCTTTAAAAACTTCTCATGAATAAATATGAAGCTGAGCACTTATCTTGCTTTTTAAAAACAAAATTGTAGGGTAAATATTATAGTACAACCCTATAATATTATGGGATCTTAATTTAAAAATCTTACTGTAGCAATAAGGTTTTATGAAATATCTCTCATATGTTTGTGAATAAGGTTGATATTTTTCTATAGCTCCATTTCAACGCTGATTTTTTTAAAGTTTATCTAATTTTAATTTTAGAATGTGTGCTTCTACAAAAACAATAGTTTGATATTTCTAGTAACTTGTAAATTAGACAAAATACATAATAAAAATAAAAATACAGTCTTGATTCTTCACAATTTACTAATTATAAGTTGATTTTATGTTATATATTATTATTAAAGAAAATAAATAATGCTGAGCATTGTGGAATGAAGATTTTTCTGTTTTTGTTTTTCAAGCATTGTGGTACAAGATGATTCTTCCTCCTCAGTTTGACAAATCAAAGAAGTATCCCTTGCTAATTCAAGTGTATGTAATATTTTCTTTGGTTTAAAAACTATTTATTGAAAGTATGCTGTATTAAATACACATTTGTGAGATAGAATGAACCATTCTCCTCGGTAACAGTTCCTATTGATGCTGTTTTTATATATTCCCCAACTAATCAGAGTAAATAAAATATGGCTATTTAAAATAGCTTGAGAAAGTTTTGAGATTTTTAGATGGACTTCCTTGCATTTGCTGTTTTGAATTTCCTTTGTGTGGCAAATTGCCTAATGTGTCAGAATACCTTTGAGATAGAGCAATTGCAGCCAAAAAAATATTGTAAATCATCTTCACGTCTTATGTAATTGAGTTAGAAATGAAATAAGGGAATGGAATACATTTTGTGGAATCACACCCCAAATCAGTGCTGACCTACACACAATTTGCTTAAAACACCATGCATTTTTTTTAGTATATCTTATGCCTGCTTTTAGCAAGTGGCAGGTGGCAGAAATGACGAAAAACCCACACATATTCCTTGAAATGCCAACCCTAGATGTATCCGTTTTGGGGAATAGGAGGGGCTGTGTCCCAGAACAACTTCCTTGTAGCAAACCTCTGGGAAAAGCCTGGTCCTCTCTTGATTCTGAGCCAGTTTTAATGCCGCTGATATTGAAATTTTATCATACAAATGTACTGGGAAATACTAAAGGCAATTCTTGGCCCCGATGGGAAGTTGAGTTTCACAAAAACATCAGAGATTCTCTTTCTTTTTTCCCTTTAGGTATGGTGGTCCCTGCAGTCAGAGTGTAAGATCTATATTCTCTATTAGTTGGATATCTTATCTTGCAAGTAAGGAAGGGATAGTCATTGCCTTGGTGGATGGTCGAGGAACAGCTTTCCAAGGTGACAAACTCCTGTATGCGGTGTATCGAAAGCTGGGTGTTTATGAAGTCGAGGACCAGATCACAGCTGTAAGGTGAGCGCCTTCTCATTCAAACAGAAACTGATGTCAGCAACAGTTATGCAATAACTTCTGGGTTTCTCCATCCTTCATGCCTTAATTCTTTTTGTCTATTTTCCTAACGTCATCTAAAGCTATCATTAATCATCAAGGGATATTTTTACCCAATATGAGAAAAAAATTATTCACGGAAAAGAGTAGAAAAATAATTTGCAGTGAAAGATGGTTAATACTCTCTTTCCATGTTTTAGGCATTCTAATAGCCTTTCATTAACATGGCTCACAATTAACAGAAAAATTTGTATAACTCTAGGAATAGTCTGTAGAAAATCAGACATCTGAGTGCTCAAGCCTTGTGGATTCTGCCTCATAAATTCAGAAATGGCTCAAGATTTCATCGGCACTGTGTACTTACAGATATCAGACATTCATTTGTAATTAAACGATCATATTAGCAAGAAAGTGTTTTCCTACTTTCATTTGACAAAAAAAATATTTTATGTAATAGAAATTACATTATGAAAACATTTAGAGGAAATATAGATTTATAATCTGACTTCTTCCCAACTATATTCTCAACCACAATTTATGACTCAATCATTTCTTCCTGAAACAAAAAGAAAAGAGTCACCAAAATTGTTCCTAATTTGGAAGCACTGTGCAGGATTAATCTGGATATTTCTTATAGTTGTCAGGTTTTTCTTATTATGGTATGAGTAGGTGACATTAGAGAATAGTAGTTTGTAAATGTAAAAACTAACACAGCCTGATTGCACTCTTAGTCATGGGTATACGTGCATGCATGACAGCTAAAGGTCAAACAATGCTTCACAGAAAAGAGCAATTTAGAAAATTAATTAGTATGTTTCTTTTATCATCTTAATATCACTAATGGTTATTGATTTCAGTGTAGCATGCCTAGCACAGACTGTATTTAACACATAGGAGCCAGGTCCAGACAACACTTTTCTGTATATTTTTGTCTCTAATCAAAGCAGAAGGGTTTAGACTCACAAGCGATTTTTTTTTAAATAGAAAAGTAATCATATGCTTTTAAATTTTCATTCTGTGAACACTAATTACACACACACACACAAAACAGCCAATTAAAAGCAAAGTCTATTTGGATAAAATCTAACAAACTAATAAGTAAATTATTAAATAACGCTACACAATATGTAGGCATTATTCACACTTAACTTCTAGGAGGCGCCATCTTTCCTACTCACCCAGATTTTTGGCCTTTCCACTATTTCAACTTTTTTGAGAGATACTTCTGTGTGACAGAGAGTCATAGGAAAGGTAATTCAAAGAAAAATTCCAAGATACAATGTCTCATATAAGACTATGGTATGCCTTAAGAATATTAACACAGCTATTAGCATTATAGACGTAATTCTTTTTTGGCTGTGTGTCACACTTGCTTGTATTAAACCATGCAATAAAACACCAGGGACATGTAATTCTGGGACAATATCAAAGGACAGAGATGTAAACTGTGGTTTATAATTCAACTTTCCAAAGTTGGTAGAGCTAAAAAGTGATTTGTATGGTGTTGATTAAAAACAATCATTACCATCATACATCATTATATGTTTGTGCATTTATTTATCACCAAAAATGTGGCATTCAAATTTAAGAGGAATACCTCAAGAAACAGAAGAGATAGAACAGATAACTTCTTAATGTTTTTATTTGGATGAATTGAAAATTTAAATCTGATATCCATGCACTGACCTTAACATAATTGTTATTTCTGTTCAACACATGGAACAGGAAGCCACAAATTCTATTGATTTTTCACAATAACATAAATGACGCTTAGAACTGAAATGAAGATGGACCAGAGGCTGTAACTGGCCACCTTTGCCTCCTCTGAGCCATTTTTGGATGGAACCTGAAGAAAGTTTTTGTACTGTAGATCAGACATATGTTCACTCATTGACTCAGCCATTCAAGAGCAGGTGAAGTAGTATATGCAATTACAATACTCTGTATAAAATCATGCAATTTACAATCTCAACTTTCAGTGCACTTACAGTTTCTGAAGAGTGAATAAACCACATACACTCAACAGACAGCATGGTTGTTAGATGGAACTTTCTGTATTTACCTCAGTGAACAGGGGTGTCTGTGCGGCCCATGCAAAGTGCATCTACAGCAGTAGAGATGCCAACTGGGGTTGGCCTTTGCCTTGCTTGAAGCCATTATTCTGCAAAAGTATAAGGGAGGCCTTGAAACCCAATGTTTTGAGAAGACAAAAGCTAGAGG
Organism: Dama dama; assembly: GCF_033118175.1. Taxonomy (NCBI): domain Eukaryota; kingdom Metazoa; phylum Chordata; class Mammalia; order Artiodactyla; family Cervidae; genus Dama; species Dama dama. The sequence goes on from NC_083713.1 coordinate 36,837,765, forward strand.
ATAGATTTATAGTGATAATTCTGGAAAGAATTCAATCACATATTTTCCAGAGAAATGTTTTAGGAATCAGACCCTGAATGTCTGACCTGAGGACTTGGGATTGTAATCCCTCTATGGTAGTCCTCCAACTCTTGTTGCTGTCGTTCAGTCGCTAAACTGTGTCTGACTCTGCAGCGCCACAGACCATAGTCCACCAGGCTTCTCTGTCCATGGTCCTCAAATTACCTCTTCCTGCAAAAAAAAAAAAAAGAAAGAAAGAAAGAATGAAATTTGTTTCCTTGAATCTCTTAGGAAATGCAATCAGGCTAAATTTTTTACATACCAAAAAAATCATATGTACATACGTACAAATATGTACATATTTGAAAATACTAGTAAATACTAGTCAAGGTTGAGAAATAAATTCAACGAAGCAAAGCAGGGGAAAAAAAGCCCTACAGCTGCACAAATTTTGAATGCCCCAAAGGAAATATGTTTGAGGTCAAAACTTAAGTAAAACTGAGACCGACGTTCTTCAGGCTCCTTTGCAAGTGGTACACATGTGAGTCCCTTAAAGTTTCAGTAGTTACAGGGTCAAATCTGCTCATTTGGGGTAAGTTCAGCACTTTAGACATTCCCACAATTTTGAAATTTTATATAACTTCAGGGATAGTGGTAAGACAGAATTATATGAGAAACAATATACTGTTATACATGATATCAATAAAGACATTTCCAAACTAGAATAATAATCAATCAAGAGGGTTCAAACTGATCTTTAGTCTAGGGTTATTTTTAAGAGAGAAAATTTGTAAAGTCCAGACCAGTCTCCAAAATTAGAAAAGCATGCTTTTTCCCCTGTTATTAACATTTTGTTGATTTAACTACATTATTGGCAGTATTTCTGATAACCCTCCTGAAAGCTCTTCAGAATTTTGGAGGTAAATTTTATAAAGCCTGGTTGGTCTCAAAGTGCTCAGATTATCTAGCTAACCTTTAACCTAGTCTTGCCACATTAAGTGTTAATGTTTCATTTCCATGTTAACTATTGCGCTATCATTTCCTGTAAATGTCATCCTTTTGGAATAAACCTAGGAAGGGAGCTGTTAAGAATTTCCTGTTCCCATGTATCACCTGTTATTTGCTTTTACCCCAGATGCAAAGCAATATGATTGCTAGCTTCTGGGAGATCATAAAATCATGATTGATTTTATGGCTTCGAACTGGCTTCAAGCACTAGCAGCAAGATTGCTTTGTTTGGGTTTTGTTTTTTTTTTTGACAAAGAGAGTGAACCTTCTTTTCTTTCATTTGGCTTTTGAAGTTTGTGGGCGAATTGCCAAAATACCACAGTTGACAGCCCGTTTTCTCTACCTACTGTGAACAAGCATCCACACAGGTAGCAACTCTCCATTTGCTACCGCATTTCTCCCCTGAAGACGCCTCAGTGTCCTTCAGAATTAGTGTCGAGTAAGCTGTGACTGACGGGGCTTCTTCCCATCTGTTTGTCCCGGGCATCTGCCCAACTCCTCTGTGCAGCAGAAACGTGCATTTTGAATCCATGCAACGAGCAAAATGGTTGCTGTGAAATCCCTTTAAGAAATTCCATTATTCAACTAACTCAAATCACTCCATCCTAGTTCCAGAGAAGAACGAGGAAGGACATTAATGTCACTTAAGGCAACCAAAAATAAAAAAAGGAGTTTTTCTGGTCATGAGTGTCACTTTGGACTCATGCCCTTCTTTTCCTTCACTGTCCCATCCAGGCCTCTGTAATTGCTCATTCACTTTGCTTTTTCCTTCCACTGCTTCTGTTTCTTTGAGAGTTTCTTCTATCAAAACATTCCCTAAATAAATCACAATGACTCTCGAACACCAGCCCTCAGGTAAGCATGGAGTAAATTAGCCCAAAACACTCTTGCTTTGTACCAGCAATGCACTTAGATTTCTGAGGGTTTCCCAGGACTTTCTGAAGGTCACCATTAAGTGTGGCCCTTTGCTCCTAAGGAGAGATTTGTCTTCAAATTTGATTTCAAATGGAGGCTCTTTTGTGATGGAGCTTGAATGAATCATGTTCATATTCTAAAAGATACATATAGTTGTCCAAACCATGATAAACAGAGGGTATCTAAATATGAAATGAGAGAGGGATAGATATTTTTCCACGGACGGATGCGACCAAAAATGAGGCAGTGATTATAATGTGTGCGTGTGACTAAGTCGCTTCAGTCATGTCCACCTCTTTGCTTCCCTATGGACTGTAGCCTGCCAGGCTCCTCTGTCCATGGGATGCTCCAGGCAAGAATATTAGAGTGGGTTGCCCTGCCCTTCTCCAATTATAATGCATGTCAACTTAAATAAAAGGTTAAAATGAGGCAAACTCAAAATTGTTTAAAAATGAGTTTATTCAGGTATAGCAGAGGAATTGCAGTTCTGGACTCACAAACTATAGCAAGTTATAGGGCAGTTCATTGAGGGTTTGGGATAGGCTGTATTATAGGCAGGGAATATAAAGAGGGGAAGAGTTCAGTGAGAGTCTGTTAAAATCAAAAACAGAGACCAACTTTGACTACTACCTGGGCAGATAAAACCGGTCCCATCATACAAACAAAGCTCAGTTAAATGTATTTTGAGGAACTAACCTGACTTGGGTCATTTCTTTTTCTGGTCTCTGGAAACCATAAGCAAAACTTTCCAAGGATGATATGAGGCCAACTCCCTATCATTTAAGAAAATTTCAGTAATATCAGTTTTCTGCACATCAGGCATATATGGAAATCAGTCTCTCAGTCCTGAGGGCACCTGTGTGCGATTTTTCATTTATATTTTTCAGTCCCATTTTAGACTGAAATTCTTTCACATTAATACATAAGCAAACAAAATCATAAGAAATTAATAAAATGTAAAACAGGAACAACAAAACCTTTTTTTTCCCCCAAAACCTGCAGTTTTGGAAATTTGGTCCCACTCAAGATGGTATTACTTCTGGTGTTACTCTGAGCCTGTCTCTCTCTTTTTTTTACTTATAAATAACTTAACTACATTTAATATTAAATTCAAAAACAGGTAGCTATAGTCTGAACTAACCATTTACCTGTTCAGTGCACTAAAAAATTATTTCCCCTTTCGGTCAATACTCATTTGCTGAATATGAGCTTCTTCATCTGAGCCCCAAGTAACTCACCAGCCAGTTAGGGTAGGAGGCCTTACAGCCGTGAGAGTACTACTCAATAGATGTACCATAGAGTTTAACAGCTCCTTTTATCCTTTGCAGAAAACACGATAATATTATTTTAATTATTTGTAAATGCAACCTTATTATGCATGTGTTTAAACAAAGAAAACGTAGCGTTTCTATTAAATCTTTGGATTAAATATGCTTGTGTAATGAAGTAAATGTCATGTGTACACACTTAAAATTCTAAAAATTTGTTTCTTTTACTTTAGAAAATTCATAGAAATGGGTTTCATTGATGAAAAAAGAATAGCCATATGGGGCTGGGTGAGTTGTTTTATATGTTTTATGCCTGTTATTTGGTTCAGCAATCATCATTTTCTAAAGTGTTCGCTTATAAGATTTCTCATGAAATGTTAATGTTGCAACATAATTTGATCTGTCAATGGAAACAGTCAATTTGGATAATCTGGGCTTCAAAGTGGTGGCTTTAAGTGTTTATTCCTTTTTTAAAAATCATTTTGTTTCTCCCTTATATAGAAAATTAACTCATAATTAATACTCTTTCACTTAATTTCTGCTATTAGAGTATATAGAACTGAACCATATTCATCAGAGGTTTAATCCCCTTTGTTATTTTAGAGTTAACATATTTCTTTTATACTTCATTTTATACTTCATTTCATTTTAATGAAAAGCTAAGATAAAGTTGAAAATTACAGGAAATTTCAAAGTATAAATTCCCTAGGACCCAGTCTATCCTAGTCATATCTTGACTATTTGATTCTTATTTTTGTAATCAGATTTTTTCCCAGAACTAATGTTAATTTCTGCTAATTGGGAAGAGATAATTAATTACCAGTTATAGGTTGTGGAGATCATTTCTCAAGTTTGAGAGACTATACTGGTTTTCTAAATACATACTGAAAGAAAGTGGCGACATTTACCAGTCTTGGGCAATAAAGTCACTGGAAAGTTCAGAGAACTATGGGAAAGAGTTTAGAATTGCCTATTATAAATTATGATAATCACCCTTCAGAGAAGAGTTCCTGTTTCACTTTTTGGTCTGAATTTGTACATTTGCAAGTCAATTTGTAGCCATTTGTGCTTGGGTTGTTTTTCTTGGCTGTTTTCTGAGAGCGGCCTGCACAAGATGGAGGGAATGAAACCCAATATTGAAGGGAATCTGCAGGATTCCTCTCAGCTCAGTGACCAGATGAAGAGCTGTTATGAATTTGTGGAAAGTTGTTACTTCGAGCCATTTGGTCCTTCTTAAAACTATCAAATGTTAAGTATCAAAACAGAATGGAATTCAAATGGGTGGAAATAAATGAAATATTTTATAGTGAAACATTTCAGATAAGACCTTTCTTACCGTCCATTTTTATAAAATTTCCTAAAGTAAATTCTTGAAAGATTCACATTTTGAACTGAAGACTTACATATAATCATAAACATGTCTCTCAGATTTTCACTTTGCTTTTACTTCAGGCTTTGAAATAGCCATAAAGTGAACTTTTAATTTCATTTCTAGAACATTTTAGGTTGAAGTACTTTAGTAGAGAACCACGTATGTAGATGATTTAAGAAACCCCCTCATCACATGAAGGAGAGTGGGCTTTATCCATGATTCTGTAACATGTTTCTCCTCTTAGTTTTCTGTTTCTGTGATCATTATACTCTATTCATCCTTTATATGTTGGTAGTTTTCTGGATCTGGTCTTGATTCTCACTGTTCTTCACTTTCTTGGGGAAATCCACATGGTTTCAAAGACAAGGCCAGCTGCCAGATGCCTGCCTTTAGTCCCCACCTCTCTCTTCTGAGTGCCACATTTCAAATGCCTACTGATCAGACAGGACTGCAAGGCCCTTGGCAATCTGATTGCAACCTAATTTTTCAGTCTCATCTCCCTCTACTTCTCCCCACACCTTATGAATAATTTGATTTGTCTGTGCCATGAGTCAATCACTCCTGTTCTCTGCACCTCAGTGCCCATCCTCTTCTTCCATGCCCCATGTCTTCCTCTCTCCAAAATGCAAAATTTCTGCTTATTCTTTTAAGACCCAACTCAGATATAACCTTTGTATGCTCCAGTAGCTCTTTATTACTGCTCTTATAGGAATTACCATTTATCTTGTTTGTGCATTGTTTTCTCTCACAAGAATGTAAGCTCATCAGCGGAATGGACTTTGTCTTTCAACTTTGTTTCTCAAATGCTTAGCGCAATATTGGCCATCTCACATACATATGAGGCTGTTTAAGCTGAATTTAATCCTGTAAGTTAACGTTCCTCCAATGTGTCGTATTAATACCACGAAATTTGGGGGCAAACGTTCTCTGGTCTAATACTTTGGTAAATTATGAAGTCTATATAATAGTGCATATAGATTCCATGAAGAACAGTGAAGAAACCTGTTAATTTTTTTTTAATATAGCATTACCAAAAAGTATTTGATTCCATGGGTACCTCTTTGAGAAGTGGTCTTGAAGTCAATAGGGAGTGAAATTGGAGTCTTAGAAAGATATTCTTGGCTGCAGAGTGAAGAATGGCCTGATGTTGGGAGAGGGAGTGGTTCAAAGGACAAGGAGGGATGTAGTATTGGCAACAAATACCAAGGGCCTGAATTTAGGCAGTGAAGAAAGGGGTAAAAATAGGTCATAGTTTTTTGTGTTCTTTTATAATACAATAAGCAGAGACCTAGGGGAAATTGGAGAAGGGAAAGAGAAAGATGTTGAGAATGACCATTTGGGTTTGTTTACCTCTTACTGTGTTCTGTAAGTATCTGTTTCCACAAAGTATTAGACACCTTGCTAAACTGAGAAATACACTAAAGCTGACTACACAATTTTTTCTTTGGCCAGTTGGTCAGTAAGTTACAAATCAACCATTTCCCTCCATCATGCAGATTAAGAAGGGGAGAGAAGGAAGGCATTTTCATTGTACCCTTTCATTTTTCTGGCACACAAACTAACATCTAGTAGCCTGGTTTTTAGCTACTTAATAGATATGTACTATGTACTCAGCCCTATGATTAGGAAGTGTCTGTTATGACAGTGGTTCTGACCTGGGCAGTTTTGCCACTCGGGGATGTTTGGCAAAGTCTGGAGTCATTGGTTGTCAGAACTGGGGGAGTGCTAGAGCATCTAGTGAGTAGAGGCCAGAGATGCTGTCAAATATCCCACAATGCACAAGACAGCATCCAACAGAAGAGAATTATCCAGCCCCCAATGTCAATAGTGCCAAGGCTGAAAAACCTTGATTTATATGAAGAAAAATTAAAGCAATTATTCTGACAATTGAAGAGCAGCAGGGGTTTTGCTAAATTATTAGAATAACAACCTCATTTATGGGCTTTGCTTTGTTAATATAGACCTAGCCAGGTGGTGTTGAATAAGCATTAGTTCGTGATTTAATCTTAGTTCCTTTCTCTTCCAGTGACTAATTATAAGCAATTTGAATTGCTATGTGTGATCAACGATGTAAAAGTAGGACAAATGCACCTCTAATGAGACTATATTAGACTCTGAACTTAAAACTTGCCAAAAAAGGTTGCCCTAATGTAGGGATATAGAGGAACTGGCTTGTTGTCAGATATCCTGCAGTTGAGTCTCAGCTCCACCACTTACTCTAAATTTATTCTGAGCCTCAGTTTCCTCATCATGAAATGCAACAATAATTTCCCCACCAAGTCACTGTGAGAGTTAGATGAGTTAATAGGAAAGTCATATATTAAACAAATATTGATTCTATTCCTGATGTGTTTCAGATCACATCGTTAGTGCTAGGGGGGACATTCATTAACAAGACGGACAAAAATCTCCATCTTTATCAAGTTGGGAATGGTTGGGGAGAAAGGCAATAAGCAAGAAAAATAAATAGCACAGATAGGATTGTTAAACAATGGTTGGTCCAATGGAGGAAAGCAAAACAAGAAAGGAGTAAGGAGCATCATACAAGATTGATGCAGTTTTAGATTAGAAGGACAGGTGAGACTTTTTTTTTTTTTTTTTTTTGAGTTAAGACTTGAAAAAGGAAGGAATTTAGCCATGCCAATTGTGGAGACAAGAAAATTCCAAGCAGGGGCTGGTGGCATTTGCAGAAGTCCTGAGGCTAGATCATGCTTAGAGAGTTCAAAGAATATTAAGAGAGCCAGTGAGCAAAGAGAAGTGGGATGGGGGAGAAAGGAGACAGAGCCTGTAGGACCACAAAGACTGTTGCAATGACCTTAGCCCTACAAATGTTAACTAGTTATTGCTATTGTCTGTAGGCAAAATAGTCCAGTCCGATTTATAGCTCCCATCAGAATACTATTCCATAAATCCCTCAAAATTCTGTGCCCTTCTAAGAAAGTTTTTAAAGATATCCTTCATTTAAACAAAATGGCAAGGCATCTAAGTGCAAAGGACAAAATTCTAGAATTCTCATGGCCAATCTGCTCCGTGGGTTCTTTTCTTACTGCATCCACCCACTCTGCCTTGGAGCCCCACCCATGGGAGAGCAGAAAAAAGTCAACTCGGGTGGTTTTTTTTTTTTCTCTTTATTTCTACAATAGAAACAGCTTTTCTAAGCTGCCTGAGAATTTAAAGTACACCTTCTTTTGTTGTGCTGCTGCTATGCTAGTTTTGCTTTTACAAATTTCGGGAGACAATGTGTTCATATCGAAAACGTGAACATTTTATTCAGATACCACACTCTTATCTAATCAGTGAACAAATACAGATTAATATTTTTATAATTTCTAGGATTTGGGACAGAGATATTCAAAACCCTTTTTACTATATGCAAATGCTCTAATTTCAAATATCATTCTGTGCTATTTTGTGTTATAGGGCATACAAGAGGAAAAGCAGAACCCAGTATTATAATTTTCAGTGAACATACTTTTCCAATAAAACCATAAACAATCAAATTTCTAAAGGACTCAGGTTTACTCTGAAAGTGAAAGTGAAGTCGCTCAGTCGTATCCGACTCTTTGCAACCCCATGGACTGTAGCCTACCAGGTTCCTCTTTCCATGGGATTTTCCAGGCGAAAATACTGGAGTGGGTTGCCATTTTTTTTCTCCAGGAGATCTTCCCGACCCAGGGATTGAACCCAGGTCTCCCACATTGTAGGCAGACACTTTACCATCTGAGCCACTAGGGAAACTCAGGCTTATTCAGCTGCTGCTGCTGCTAAGTCACTTCAGTTGTGTCCGACTCCGACTCTGTGACCCCATCCCTGGGATTCTCCAGGCAAGAACACTGGAGTGGGTTGCCATTTCCTTCTCCCAGGCTTACTCTACATGCATTTAAATCTAAAATTAAGAACGAAGAAATCATTCATTTCAGTAATAGTTGTTGCTAACCTACTAATCCAAACAGATTATTTTTATAAGTAAAAGTTTGATCCTGATGAGAATTTTCACTTATCAAAATGACTTTAAAACCCACATTTTCCTTCTGTTTTTAAAATATATTTTTCCTCTATTAAAATACGTTTTAGTTCTCCTCCAAGTATAATGAAAGGAGGCCATGGTATAATTGGAGCTGCCTCTTTTAGCCTGTGTTTTGTAGCCAAGGGTCCTCAGTAAGATTCCCTGGAGATGGAAACATAAAACTGTAAACTAGTTAGAGCATTCTTTCTCTAACAATTGAATTCAGCAAGAGGGTTTAGCTGATCCCTGCAGGCCATGTATTTCATGGATTAAGACTAGACGCCGGCCACTGACCTGCTGCCTGATTTCACCATGTCTGTCTTCTGTCTCTCCCTTACTCTCTCTTAAGACTGACATTTCTGTGGCAAAAGATGATATGAGCTCTCCTGACCTTAGGGCAGATCATTCCCAGAAGTTTGTGGTAATAACAAGGCACACCCTTCGTTAGAGAGCCATATTGTCCTCTTTTGATTTGTAGGGATGTTCCTGTGTTGGGGCAAGAATAATCACATCCTAATCTAGCACAGACATTGGTGAGGGTGAGGGTGGGAGTATGACCAGGACACTGCTTAATCCATGTGCCCGGAGGAAGCATCTCTCTCCCAACAAGTAGACAAAATTTGCTTTCTGGGGGAAGATGCAGCTTAATTATGAAGTTCTCTGTTCATTTCTTCATTTTCAGGAAAAGGTTCAAATTTCCAAGTGACACAGACACACATCTCCTTCTGTTATCAGGGTCACTTTCTGAATCACCTACCGATTCCCTGGTAAAGAAAAGTGATGAGTGCTAAACCCGCTTCAGACCCTGCAATTTATATCTCCTTTTGTGTTCGTTTTCCCATTAAGTTGAGGTAGTAGGGGCAGGTAAGATTTGTTAAGGCACCAATGGCTTTTCCTCCTTTGAGCTGCTATGCCAGAAATTCGCAAAACAGAATACGTATATACAAACTCTGACCATCTCTTAAACTACTCAAAAGGTTCTGTGTCCTTCTCTTGATGTTCTCGTTTGAAAACAGATTAAGTAAATACACAGATATAAGTTCTGCCTCACATTACTGTTGTACATTGTGGAATGTATCTTGCTTTTACGTTTGGAAATGATCTTTTTTTTGTGTGCACTTTTTTTAGAGTAAAATTCTGCCTTTGCCATAGCAAGGTCCTGGTAGTAAAAACATAGAGGCATGGGCAAAGAAATTTCTGCAGAAAAATTGCAGTTGTATCTATCTCTTAAACTGCCCCCTCCATGTTCCGATCAGCACACCAAGTGTTTGTAATTGACTAGGATGAAATTGTTGCAACTTGCTGCCAAGAGTGCAAGATAGACATTTAATCTACCCAATCCATATTCCCCAGCTCCCATCAGCACGTATTGTGAGTAGAATCATTATACAAATATGTTCGAGAGTTTATGAGAGTGAATCTGGGACTGACTCCTAACAATGTCTCTACAGTCCTATGGAGGTTATGTTTCATCGCTGGCCCTTGCTTCAGGAACTGGTCTTTTCAAATGTGGGATAGCAGTGGCTCCGGTCTCCAGCTGGGAATATTACGGTATGGAAACATTTCATAAATGTTGCTGCAAAAACATTTAACACATAATTACTCTATATTTAAGGTTGCTAGGAAAACAAATTATGCAGTAAAATTCACCCCAGCATCACTGGGAAAAATATAATCTATAAATGAGGTTGTTTATATGATTCATTATAATCATGCTGCAACAATCAAAGAAATCTTAAGACAAGAAAGGATTCTTCCAAAACCCAACGAATGTTATTCTCTCCTAGAAACCTTGTGACCCCTGATGAACCAAATCTTTAAAAATCAGAGCTAACTCTGTTTGTGCAGACACACAGGTGCAGCCAAACTGGCTTTTAAGCAGTTCTTAAGGAAAATCAGGCCAAGCCAAGTAATTCACCACCACACAACCAGTTTGCAGCTGCCTGTTACGTTACTCCAGAAGTCAAAGAAACAAAAAATTTGTTCGAGAAGTATACCTTCCATGTGTGCATATTTTTATGATGAACATCAATGCAGGATGACTATTTGGAATTAATTATAATAAACGCACAAAAATTAGCTTTCATTACATCCTCTTCCCTGTGTTGAGGTGAAAGTGAGACAGTTGTGACTTGGGAATCTTTATTCAGAGGAAAAAGTGTGTTGGAGGGTGAGGAGGAATTGGGGGACATATTTCTATCCCAAATTAATTAAGAGACCAATGAGAGTACTAAAGTTGGCTGCATTTGTGATTTCTGTTAAAATGTAATGATGTCATTCCTAGCTCAACATTTCCCCCATCAAAGAACTTTGGGTAGAAGTGAAAAAACTGAAGAGCTGCCCTTGCTATTGTTAGGTGCTCCTGTTTCTGTAATCTTCTCCTGCATCTCTTCTCCAGGCTTGTTGAGACAACTAGCAGAGCAAATGACTAGGGTGGAGCATTACAGAAAGGAAAGCAAGACCTTTCCTCAGCAGCTCCTGCTGGGAGATTGAGGAGCTGGCTCAGACAGTAAAGAATCTACCTGCAATGGAGATCAGAGTTTCAATACCTGTATTGGGAGGATCCCCTAGAGAAGGGAATGGCTACCCACTCCAGTATTCTTGCCAGGAGAATTCCATTGACAGAGGAACCTATCAGGGATGCAAGAAATCAGACATGACTGAGAGACTAATACATTCACTCTCCAGCCTGAGTTATCACGTGCAAACCTCATGCTCTTACATATTTTACAGCATCTATCTACACAGAGCGATTCATGGGCCTCCCAACAAAGGATGATAATCTCAAGCACTATAAAGTAAGCATTTTCTGTTTTATTTAGGTCATTAATTTATCTCATATGTGCTAAATAATTGGAAAGCAGTCATTCAGACTTTACACTTCTGCTGGGTCCACAAGCAAATATGATGATCTTTTGTCAGCTGTAAAACACCTTACTAGAAAGGAATTAACTCCCTTTGGATTCTACTTTTTCTTTCCTCATCCTCCTCCCCACCCCCAACCCCTACACAGCTTGAGCGGGCATCGTTTATGCCTAAGGTCTCACTCATATGTAACATATGACACATAAACTTTCAGTTTTTCAAACTAAGAATCAGATGGAAGTAATGCAAATGATGATGAAAATGTGTTGCTCTGACTCTTAAATATTTATCAACCAAAGCAATACATAATTTCAGTATTGGTGCTAAGTCCATTGCACAATGATTTAGCTAGTTTTCTATTAGAACTTGCAGCAACTAAAATGTTAATTTTTCCCCTTTTCCAGAATTCAACTGTGATGGCAAGAGCAGAATATTTCAGAAATGTAGACTATCTTCTCATCCACGGAACAGCAGATGGTGAGGTTTAAGCAAGACTCTTACACATAAAAATACTGAGCCAGCATCACTTTGTTTAAGAAACATTAAGCATCCTTCTATGCCTGTGCTCAGGGTCAGTACCTAAGAGTCAGGGACATTTCCATAAGCGAGTGTGATTACTCACTGCTGACAATGTCAACTGCATGACTAGATAATTGTTGGTGTTCATTTCCAGGCAGTACATTGTCACTCTGCTTTCTGGTATTTAACAGCACTTTAACTCTCTCTCTTTGTTGCAGATAATGTGCACTTTCAAAACTCAGCGCAGATTGCTAAAGCTTTGGTTAATGCACAAGTGGATTTCCAGGCGATGGTACATGATTTCATTTTATTCAGGTTGATGGCCTTAGACCCCTAAGCTAAAAGGAGGACTCTTCTTCTTCTTTTTTCTTTTTTTTTTTTTTTTGCTAAAACCTGACAAGAAGGCTATTCAATAGAGTAGGCAGAACATTAGCAAATGACTCTTGGATCTTCCATGAACTCCCTGAGGGCCACTAGGCAAATGATGTCACCTCTGCTGACCCCAGTCCAGTCATATATTAAATAAAGGCATCCACAAGATTAGAGGCTCTTCTAGCTCAAACATCCAGCAGTTCTATGGTCCTACATACTGAGTGTAGCTATCTGCTTCAAATCCCTGTAAACTCAAAGCAGCCAGATGATTCTGTTTATTCGGAAAGAAGCCATCACAAAAGGCTGTCAGAAACCTCAGAGGCTCCCAGAAATCATGCAGTTCCACTCAGAGCTAGAGAATCCTTCCACCTCTGTGTTTTCAGGGCCTGACATGTGCTTGTCCCATCACAGAAGCTCATATTTTCACTGACTGAATGAATAAATGAGCTAGCTGTGAAATCCAGTTGCTTGAGGAATGGGAAATGGAGACAGAGAGGAAAATAAGGCAAAACCCAAGTCAAGGGAGACAATCCTTGGAGGTTCCGTCCCCCTTCTCCAATTCTCCCTCTCTTGCTTATGTTGCACAAGAACCCAGAAAAGGAAACCCTCCTTCTTTCAGAAATTTGGCTTCTTAAAATAATTTACAGAGGGTGAGGTGAGACTTTTCTGGTCTTTTTTTATCCCCTTTACCATTTTTTAAATTGTGACTCTTAAAGTGCATTCAACTCACAAGAATATAGTATTACATCAATAACCACTAGCCAACTTTATTCAGTGAAAATCATCTTACTGGCATCTCTCCAGCAATAAAATTTAAATCCATAATACCATCTCCCTGTTTTTTTTTTTAAATAATACTATTTTTAACTCCTGTGAAAGATGTTTATGGTTATACGTATTGTGAATTTTCTACAATAGAGAGGAATTAGATTCAGAGGCTAAAAGCTTCATGGAATTTTTTAGCTAGAAGGTGCCTTAGAGGAAGTGAAATCCAACCCCCTCATTTTTTCAAATGAGGAAAGCAAGCTCTGGAAATTCAAAGTAACCAACCCAGCACCCCAGCTCTGGAACCTGGGCTCGGAATCCCAGGGTGCTGGCCACTGTGAAAGCTCAACCACCCCGATGTGATCTTACATATAGGTTTAAAAAATATGAAACAATGGTGAAAGTAAAAGGGCTTTCAATCTTCTTGTTCTTCATGTATAGATGTAAACTATTTTATTTATACAAGTATTCTTAGGTATTTCAATGGTAATACTAGAAAAATTACCAGGTTCTGAGAGCACAAAATAGTCAAAGCCAGAGGCACTGTGTGGTCGCAGCAATAAAATAAGTTTCTTCCCCTTGTGTTTCAGTGGTACTCGGACCAGAACCATGGCATATCCGGCCTATCTACGAAGCACTTATACACCCACATGACCCACTTCCTAAAGCAGTGTTTTTCTTTATCAGACTAAAGTGATACAGATACAAGACTGTATCATAATCTGAACACTTCCTATAAACGCCTCAGACCGTTTGCTCGTTTCACTCTTTATGCTGTTAAATGTTGGTATAAACAAACACACGAATGTTGTTCTGAAGGCTGACAGAAGATTCAGAGGACTCAGAAGTTCAACCTAAATATTGTTTACAGTTTCTGGCACTCTGTGAAAGAAGGGGAAAGGAGGCCCTGCCTTTTGCTTTGGACACAAACAGTGTTTTATTACCTGTTCATTTGAGGGGAAAAGAATAAAATCAGAAGTTAAAATGCTATTATTTTCTCTGTGTTCCTTCATTTCAGGTTACAGTTTCTATCAGAGAAAGAAATGCTTGCACTAGGCAAATGTTTGAACAATAGGGTGGTCATGGAGGAGAAGAATCTAGAAGCAGTTTGGATTTTTGTAAATAGAGTTCCAAATGCTGGTAAAAAATAGCTCTGAGTGTGCAAAAGCATTGTTCAGAAATCAGGTTGGTGATACATTTTGTAGAGGCACCCTGACGTTTGCTCTCTGTGCTGTCCCTCCAAGAAATGTTTATTAAATTTCTTCCAGAAGATTTCTTATTGTCAAAAGCATTTGATAAAGATAAAGTCAGAATTTTGAATCCAGGCTCCTTTTAAGAAATGCTTCAAATTTGGAAACGTTCCTATTTTAGATCCCTTTTTAGAATGAGTAATGGTAACTGTTTTCAGATTGCTACGCCACACCAAACTAAATAAAACAAAAAATTAAACAAAATGGACATCAATAGCTAGAGAAGGAAAATGTTACATCTAGGGGATTATTCTGGGGTTTTTGTTCTATAAGTTTATTTGAAAAAGAAAAATATACCAGAAGTGCCATAATGCCTGCAATCCCAAAGGCAACGCTCTGCCAGTAACTGTCCCTGTCAATTAGAAACACAGACAGTGTGCTATCTCTGTGATGACCATAGAATTAAAAAGGTCCACACCAGGTCACCATAAGGTATCTCTTATACGAATATTTAAAGTATCCACGAAGTCACCGCTGAGGGGAATTTCCATTGACATGGTTCCCAGCATTGGATTACCCTGGATGATTTCTCCCCACCCTTGGCTTGATCCTTCCCAGTGGTAGATAGGAGACCCTCAACCTCTGTCATGCTCTATAACCAGAAGAGGCATGGAAACTTACAGCAGCAAGGGGGTTCAAAGGTCATCTTTCTCAGTCCAGACCTCTTTCTCCTATGACTTTCTGAAATCATGTTCCCATTCAGGTCTCAGAGTCCCACCTCACCTGTCAGGAAGGGCACGTTGTGGATGTCAGGGAGCCCAGGCAACACTCCTACAGATTCAGGACTGGCCATCGCCCTCTACACATCTATGCAACAGTTGATGCTCTGAGAGTCAGAGGGAAGCTACTGCTATCATTTTCTCTTCCACAGGGAGCAGTCTGCAAAGCAAACCCAAGACATTTCTGCATAATTTACTCCCCATTCGCTCTCTACAACTAGGAAATGAAGACTAGCCAACAGTCATTGCCTGACACTCTATCAAAGGAGATACCAGGGTAATTACAAATAATAAGGAAGTCTTGTTACCCTCACTTATTTTCTGTCTTTGTGAAATATGTGAAGCTGGCATGTAATATCAATGTGCAAAAAGTCATCTCCAGTCTCAAGCCTTGGCTCCCACTACTGTAGAGGTAACTTCCATAAGACAGATTGCCATTTTCTCCAAGTAGAAATCTCTAAGGATTCTCTGTGGTCTGTAAAATAATATTGTGGATATTCAAAGTGGAACATTGTCATCATCACAGAAAGTGCTATTCAGTGGTGCTATCCTAGAGGAATCTTCACAGACTATATCTTGGAACATAGCGTATTGCATAGGCTCTCCAACTGGTGAATGATTGAACAGCTCAACTCTGTGTTCATAGGAGACTCAGGCTTTCTACATCACTGTTAATGCAACCTTCCCTAACTCCTCAGGCAGAACTATCCAGCGGCTCCTTGGGACTGTGTGTGTTTATCTACTTATCTATCCATTCAAAAAACGTTTGTCCAGTTTGTCTATATACCTGACACTATGCAAGGCTTTGAGGACGTAGTGCAGAGCAAGGAAGCAATGAGAGTGACAGGGTTATTTTGTAATTTTTTCTTTAACATTCACATTTTGTACAGATTTACCAGATTTTCATTTTGGCTTGGAAAATAAGAGATACATAAAGTACAAAGGTTTTAGTAGAAAATACCAAACTAAAAGGGATGATTAAACATCTTATCGGTTCTATTTGCAGGAAGTGAATTAGAATAATAACTATCCTTTGCCACACTTTATTCTTGCATATGAGATTTGGGAAGGAGGATGTCCCACCATATTTATTCACCCTGCAGGGTATAATAATCTTTCATATATTGCAAACTTGAGATTTTCCTGCATTCATTCAACAAATGTAATTGTAAGTCCCTGATTTAGGTACTATAGGTAACCCTCTCCCCAAAAAAGATATGTATGCATATCTTTAGGCAGAGCTTAAAGTCTGTAAAGATAAGAAATGAATGTAACTACAGTGCAAGTTTAAATGAGATCAGGACTCTGGGGTTGGGATTCTTGCATGTGTTAGAGGAAAACGATAAAAAAAATGATGCCATTTCAAAATAATCTCAAATTTTAATCCTGCCATGCTGGCCTTAGAGGTATTTCAAAAGGTTTCAAAATTCTGACTGACCATCGTATATTTGTTGGCATGATTGAGAAAGAAGCAGTAAGAAAATGGGTATCTTGCTAAAATTGATACAAATGAGGGAACATTTATTGAGGCTTAATTTTTTTTCATATCTTCTCCAAAGTATGACATGTATGATTTATTTCCTTCAATAAACATTTTTTGAGTATCTATGCTGTGCACGACAGTATTCTGTGTCCTACAGGGGTTACAAAGATGAATTTTTGTGACAAGTTCTCAATTTCTAGGCTGTTTCAGTGAAGGCGACTTAACGAATCTGATTTTCCCAACATTTGAGCATTTTTCAGAAACTGACAGATCTTTATGCAAATGTTGTTGCCAAGCTGTTTGTAATGGTGAAATTATACTTTGACAGTAACTCTTTAAAATATATTAAACCCAGCTAAGGTTTTCTTTGAAATGTTGCCAATTAAGTGACTTTAATGAGCTTCTTGATGGTAATGTAATTAAAATTCAGATGTTCTAATTGTAAAAAAAAAAATACAGTTCTGGGAAACTTAACAGTAAAATAAGTAAATGTGAAATGAAGTAAGGCTAATTTAAATGGTGATTATGTGGTCTTCTGAGAAGATTCTACGAAAACAATGCTTTCAATTATCCTGTTTGTAAAGAAGAAAGATGGCACCTAACAGATATTTTAAATGTATCCCATAAAGTAGATATTTTGAGTTTATCTAATAAAACAGATTAAAAAATTCTGAACACAGGCAGTCATCTCCACCTTCTGAAAGAACTGCTAAAACACTTCCTTGGCTTTAGGAACAGGTATCCTGGCAATCTGAAGTGAAATAATTTCTAATTCAGGGAGACATTAGTGCCTGGACCTTACCAAGCTATTCACAGGGGAATAGATCTGGCTCCTAGTGATCGTCGCTACTGACCACCTGCTCAGATTACTGGCATGCAGTACTAGCATGCTGGTCACAGACACTTCTCTTTGACACACAGGTAATATCGTTGGCAAGCTAGAGCAGTATGATTTCATTCTATTAGCTTCTAATTAATACTCCATTACTTACCCCACCCACTTGAAAAATGGCTTGACAATATGTGAGTGAAGTGAAAGTTGCTCAGTCGTGTTTGTCTTTGCAACCCCATGGACTAGAGCCTGCCAGGCTCTTCTGTCCTTGGGGATTCTCCAGACAAGAATAGTGGAGTGGGTTGCCATGCCCTCCTCCAGGGGATCTTTCCAACCCAGGGGTCGAACCCAGATCCCCCTCACTGCAGGTGGATTCTTTACCATCTGAGCCACGAGGGAAGCCCAAGTATACCGGAGTGGGTAGCCTATCCCTTCTCCAGGGGATCTTCCAAACCCAGGAATCGAACTGGGGTCTCCTGCTTTGCAGGTGGATTCTTTACCAGCTGAGATACCATGATTTGCAAATATTCTTTGGTGTGGCATTACATCTTTTGCTCTGTAGTTATAGAGTCCATATTATGTGCATAAGAGGGAGGGGTAATCAAGCCAAGATAACGCCACCATGGTTTGACAGCTCATCTTCCTTCTTTCATAATTACTGTTTATAGACCAGCAAAGACAGGAACATCTTTGCTAACCATGAATTAATAGGGTTAGGCATTTTTCTCTATGTTATAGAAAGGAAATTGTTGAAAGAAATGTCTTAATGAAATATGTAAAAGGATATAAAAGTTATTTCTTTGCTAAAAAGCTACTATCTATTCACTCATGATTCAATTTGTTATGGAAACATCCTTTCTGATAAAAGACATAATAGAAAACTTATATAGGTCAAAAAATTTGCTTTTATCACACTGACATTTTGCTGAATTTCCAGCTTTAAGGGACAATGTTTTACTATATGCAAGTGCTTTTTATACCAACAGGAGACAATGCTGCTCGCTTTGCAATATTGCCTTCCTTTCAAATGAATTGGTTCACATGCCAATTCTTTTAAAGATAATACATTCATTGTAACTTATTTTAGAGGTAATTGACTGTAACAGATTAGGGCACAAATATTAGAGTTAGATTACCTGGTTTGAATCCCAGTTCACTCACATACCAGCTGCGTAACTGCGGTCAGCTTTCATACCTTCTTTCTGCTTCATCTTCCTTACACATGAAATGGGGGATAATAATACTTCCTACCCCACAGCATTTTGAAGGTTTAATTTACTTGCTATTAATATGGTTCATAGTGTCTGGCATATTGTAAGTATTTGGTAGGATTCTGCCTAGATACATAAAGTAAACCACTTTTTAGTCGGCTTCTTCAGTAAATTAATTCTCAATAAATTAATAGTTTAATCAGAAACCAATAATTTCTTCCCGGTATTATTGAGTTTAGTAGAAATACTAGAACCATCCATCAGTTAAAAATGAATCTCTGTCTTTTTCTGAATCAATATGGCCCTTTAAAAAAAACCAATATGATGAGGAAACTCATGGACCCTAATGCATCATTTGACAATAGTAACATTGTCAATATTTGACAGTAGTAATGAAAACACCTTTGGGGAAAGCAGACCACCAAGGAAAAGTGTGCTTGAAGGACACGGACAGTTCCCTCAGCCAGCTTCACACACAACCACAAAACACCACGCCATTCCTTCCATTCTGCTTCTAAGTTTACCTGCTGCCCTCCAAACTCCAGGCACACACTAAGTCTCCTTTCCTTTTTTTTAATGCAGTCCAAGTTCATTCCTGTTTCAGGGCCTCGAATGTGGATTTTTTTGAATCTTTCATTTGGCTGTGTCCTTGCCATCGAGGTCTCAGGCCAAGTATCACAACCTTAGAGAGAACTTCTCTGGATTCAACAGTCACTGGATTTAATGTTGCTTCTTCCACAGCCAGACTTCCAATCACAATATCTAACTTTGTTTGTTTGATCGCACATATAACCATCAGGAATTTATTTAGATATATGTTTGGAACCTAGTTCTCCTACTCAAATATAAGCTCTCAGTTAACAGTGACCTTATCTGTCTTTTCACCTCTCTGTACCCAGGAACTTGATAGCCTTTGGAATAAGGTGGAAGGAACTTGATAAATAGTTGCTGAATGTATTTCCACATTTTGCAGATAGAAAGGCCTATGAAACTAGAATCCTTATGTGTGATCTCACAGTGGAAACAGATCTCACCCTTTCTGGAAATGAGTGTGTAATAGAAACTTGTCTTTTCCCCTTCAAAGCGAAGGGAAAAAAAAGAAAAATCCCTGAGTCGCAGGTGAT
The DNA here is from genome assembly GCF_033118175.1 of Dama dama. Lineage (NCBI taxonomy): Eukaryota > Metazoa > Chordata > Mammalia > Artiodactyla > Cervidae > Dama > Dama dama. The sequence continues at coordinate 36,857,474 of NC_083713.1, forward strand.
TCACAGTCAGGAGAATGCAGTTAGGGAGGACATGAATCTTAGCCAGAGATCTAAAGAGTTGGCCTTTGAAACAAAAATTAATTGGCTTAGGAAATAGAAACCAGCCCAGTGCACTGTCCTACCTTTAATTCTCACTGCCCCTAGATGACACCACAGACCAAGTTTAGCACAAATTGTTCATACTGAAAAAGTCATAGAAATCTCTGGAATGCTACCAACTATTTTAGCATCTTTCACTTTTTTTTTAAGTATTTCTAAAAATATATATTACTTAATAAATATATTTTAAGCACTAGTGGTTTCTTTCACATTATAAAACAAGCATGCTTTACACTGTTTCTTCCTCCTGATCAGATAAATCGTAAGTTCAAATCCAGAATGTTTGACTTGTTGGTTCTTTAAAATTCAAATTATAAACTTGGAGTTATCAAAATTAAGCCAGTGAAATATATCTTTCAAAAGTTGTAAATTAAAGATCGTATTTTTCTAGTTGATCATTCAACATGGGTGAATTGAACTTTCCAGGGTCCTATCGATACAGCAGAGTATGGCCTTGTGTATCTGCAAAGCTGCCAAACAGAATCAAGACAACTGAATTCTAATTCTTATGATTTGGACAAGCTCTTTCTTTTCCTGAGTTTCATTTCTCTCTGTGTGCCACAGTTACTGGGCTAAATCCATGGTTTGTAAGTCCTAAGAATTAGTCTGTATTCCACTAGGTGATAGTACAAGGTAATTGCTAAGTGCTAAATCATATTCCTAAAACTGAGACCCATAAATTGGACAACTGGAATCAATCTTGTGTTTTAATTCACTCTTCCCTCCCCTGGATCTTATCATCTTCTGGGATTACAGTGGTTACATTTAGGATTTCTGTTTCCTCTCAATATAGAGCTCTCATGGTCTCTTTTCAGGCTCTATTTGTAGAGGTGGGGTGAGATAATGATGCTTTATTATTTTTGGCCACATGGCACGTGGGATCTCACTTTCCCAAACAGGGGTTGAACCCATGTCCCCAGCACTGGAAGCACAGAATCTTAACCACTTGACTGCCAGGGGTGTCCTTTTCTGTTTTTGACGAACAATCTCATATCCCCTAGAAACACTGAGATTGAACTGTTCTGCCTGACTTGGATGATGAAAGTGAAGTCAATGACCCACCACGGCACTTTGATTGGTGCTAATACAGTAATGGCAGAGTTAAAGAGCCTCTTAATGAGGGTGAAAGAGAAGAGTGAAAAAGGTGACTTAAAACTCAACATTCAAAAACTAAGATCAGGGCATCTAGTCCCATCACTTCATGCAAATAGAATGGGGAAAAGTAGAACCAGTGACAGATTTTATTTTCTTGGGTTCCAAAATCTCTGTGGACAGTGACTGAAGTCATGAAATTATAAGACACTTACTCCTTGGAAGGATAGCTATGACAAACCTAGACGGTGTGTTAAAAAAGCAGAGACATGATTTCGCAGACAAAGGTCTGTAGAGTTAAAGTTTTTCCAGTAGTCATGTATGGGTGTGAGCGTTGGACCATAAAGAAGGCTGAGCACTGAAGAATTGATGCTTTCAAATTGTGGTGCTGGAGAACACTCTTGAGAGTCCCTTAGACTACAAGGAAATGAAACCAGTTAATCCTAAAGGAAATCACTCTGAATATTCATTGGAAGGACTCATGCTGAAAGTGAAGTTGAAGCTCCAAGAGTTTGGCCACCTGATGCAAAGAGCTGACCCATTGGAAAAGACCCTGATGCTGGGAAAAATTGAAGGCAGGAGGAGAAGGGTGCAGCAGAGGATGAGATGGTTAGGTAGCATCACTGACTCAAGGGACATGAAGTTGAGCAAACTTTGAGAGACAGTGAAGGATAGAGGAGCCGGCATGCTGCAGTCAAGGGGTCACAAATCGTCAGACACAACTTAGCAACTGAACAACAGCAACAACAACATGGCAATATTCACAAAGGAATTGCCATCACCACTCACCATCTTCCTTAGTGAGACAGGTTTATATGAATTAAGTCACTAGTTGAGAATCTTGGACAAGTGCAACAGATGCCTTGGAGTAGAGTTCTGCATGTCAAGTAACTGCTGAGGTCAGCTAGGCAATCAGAATAAATGAAGCAAACCAAAGAGGGAGTCAGTAGGGTCTCAGTAACCTAAGGATGGGACTCAAACAAGCTGGTAAGTGTTTCTAAAAGGATAACCAGTACTGACTCAAACTGTTGCAAGTGACAATATGGGCCTATTATTTCCCAGCTTGATTTTTGTCAAGAGAAGCCTGAAAACTGACCTGTTAAATGTAAACTCTCTCTCAATTTTGAACCCCTGATAACTAATTTATGAGTAAAGAAAATTCATCTGTGTGCCAGATTTGGTCTATGGGTATTAATTTCTATTTTAAGTAATAATTTAATTGCTTATTTTTGAATGTCAATTACATATCAAGTACTCCATATACATTATTCCACTTAATTCTCCAAACTGTAAAGTTATAATTTTAAATTTAAAAAATTAAAATATGTGTATTTCTTATTAGGAAAATTAAATCAAAGTACAGAGTCCACTGAAGATTACTAAATTCAAATCTGCTGGACCATGGTCTTCCTACAACTCCATGGAACAAGGACAGTGCCATTTATCAGGTATTCCAGAGGAGCAAGCTGAATGCCTTTTCAGGTGGCTTTGTTACATATTACTGCCATCAATCAATGTTCAATATAGATTATCAATAAACAACCCTAGTGGCAGGCCCTCAGTCACTATTAGAATTTAAGTACAGTTAATGGAGTAGCCATTAAGTGACTGCTTAAATAAACATTGGTAGGGTGGCTTGGAAAATGGAGTATGATGCCCCTCTCTATAATTCGATGATTTCTACTGTGTGTGCATCTTGTTTCTGGCTCCAGCAAAATTTTGTGTATGTAGAGGAAAGCCATCCAATATGTAAATACAATTCGTGACTGGACTCACAGTGTCGTTAGCATTCCAATCTCCCCATCACCTCTCCTCCACTCATCAGTATTTCTTCTGGATGTTTTCTCTCTGCCGTTACCCCTGCCTTGTACCTTCCCACACATGTCCTACCAGCTCCCACACTATGGCCATGGAGCCGCAGAAGGGGGCAGAATAAGGGGGACGCTCCGAAGAGATCACACAAGAATGGGCCCCAAATTGGAATCGGGTGTATCTTGCCAACAGCACTCAGACTGCCAAAGCAGAGGCTCCAAAAATAAACAATGGAAGTCTAAACCTGAGGTTTTATTCCTTCAGATTAGGTTTTTAGAAAAAAAAATGTGGAAACTTCAAAATTCCATGAAAATAAGCATTTTGTATCTCTCTTTTGTTTTTAGTTAGTGGCTATCAGTGTATGTTTAAAAAAAAAAAATCACATGGGCCTCCAGGTTGCCAAAGCACCTTCAACATATCCGGAGTACTTTTGTTATTTACTTTCTCAAGTTACAGCATCAGGAGCCATAAAACATTGTTTACATAATCTTTGGTGGAAAAGCCGTGCCCAGTGAAACCTGCTACCCTAGTATCATTTCCTTGACATAGAATCTTTTGCATGGTGTTTCCTCTTAACAAGTATTAGTAACTTATCATCAAAGTGTTAAAGATGTGTGGTAAACCTTATATCTTAGATATTCAATATCCACATATTCCTGTGTCATAGCTCCCAGAAAATAAGTAAAGTCATGGAACTATGTCTTCAGCTGTTAATATGTGTAATTTATTGAAATGCATAATCTTTTCATTGAAATTTTATTCATTTTTTAAAAAGAACTTCATATACCATATACATAGTTTGTTTATATATTTATATGTATAATATACATATTTAAATATACATAAGTACATATGTATATGTATATACATACATATCTATATTTTTAAGGTTCAGTATCTAGAATATATAAGGAACACTTGCAAATTCAACAACACAATTTAAAAATGAGCAAAGGACTTGAATAGACATTTCTCCAAAGAAGTTATACAAATGATCAACAAGCACATGAAAAAATGTTCCATATCCTTAGTCATTAGGGAAATGTAGATCAAAACCACAATGAAATACCACTTTATACTTACAAAGTTGGCTATTAAAGAAGAGAAAAGTGTCAGCAAAGATATGGATAAATTGGAACCCTAATATATTGCTGGCAGGAGTGTAAAATGGTTCAGCTGCTATGGAAAACAGTTTAGTAGCTCTCCTAAAAGTTAAACATAGAATTACTGTATAACCTGCAATTCCACTTGTAGATGTATAGTCAAAAGAATTGAAAACAGGTTCTCAGACAAATGCATGTATAGGCATATTCTTAGCAGCACTGATTCACAATAGTCAAAGGATGGAAACAGCCCAAATATCCATCAATAGATGAACAGACAAATGAATTGTCCTATATACACATAATGAATATTATTCAGCCATAGAAAGAAATGAAGTACTGATACATGCTACAATGTGAATGAACCTCGAAAACAAGCTACGTGAAAGAAGCCCAGACGCAAAAGGCTACTCTATGATTCCATTTTTATGAAATATTCAGAATAGGTAAGTCCACAAGACAGAATGCAAATTAGTAGTTGCCTGAGGATGAGAAGAAACTGCTTAATGAATAAGGAGTATTTTCTCTTGGAGTGATTGAAATGTTTTGGTACTAGGTGGAGTTGATGGTTGCGCAACATTGTGAATGTACTAAATGCCACTGAATCGTTCACTTTAAACAGTTTGATTTTGTCATACAATTTAATTTCAATAAGTGTTTCAAAAATCTAGTTTAAGAAACTCCATTTGTAAAGATTTTCAGCATAGATGACATAATAATTATGACATCTTTTCTAGAATCAATAGACTCAAGTTTTTCATCAAAGAGAAGAGTACATTTCAGATTAGGCTCTTGGGTACTTTATAAATATTTGTTTTGATTCATCCTCATTGCTGATAAAAGAAATATTCCTAATCTCAATTTAAAAAATTAAAATTTGTTATACTTATTTAACTGGTTGTCATTCACACCTCCATACCTCTTGACAAAGAAGAGAGGAACCCATAGAATTCACTCCCTTCAGTCATACCTTACACCTTATGAGCATTCAAAACACTTAGACTTTCCAAATACCAGATATTCGCTTCTCTGCATCTTAAATTCTGTTCTTCCAACTTCCTGCTCAACTGCACTCAGCATAGCAGTTCTTCCAAAATGACTTTTTCAAATAGCCAACCTCAAGCCGCCTCCTACTTTGCTCCTCCCATTCTGTTTTCACATCAATCTACAGAAAACTATAAGAACAAGCTCTCTTTGCCAAGACCTGTCCCATTTCCATACTCTGCTCTCAATCCTATGCTCTTTCAATGTTCCAGCTTCTTCACCAGAAAGTGAAATCTGTAGCTGTTGAAAAGGGTGAAAAGTCAATTGGGTGACATCTCCAAAACTCATGGATCTGATTCTTCAAAAATGAAACCTCCACAGTCACTTTGGAAAGCAATTTGGCAGTCTCTCAGTAAGTTAAACACAACCCATCAATTCTACTTCTAGACTTCTTTAGAATTCTAGAATTCTACTTTGCCTGAGAGAATTAAAAACAGAACAAAACAAAAACTTGCACTCAAATATTTATAGCAGCATTATTCATAATAGCCCCAAAGTGGAAACAACCCAATGTTCATCAGTTGATGAAGAGTTAAACAAAAAGTGTTATAAACACATAATGGAATATTATGCAACCATAAAAAGCAATGATATACTGACACATGCTGCAGCATGTATGAACTTTGAAAATACTATGCTAAGTAAAAGAAATCAGATGCAAAAGTCCATGTATTGAGTGGTTCTATTTATATGAGATGTTCACAGAATAGGCAAATATACAGAGAGAAAGTAGATGAGTGGTTGTCAAGGGCTGGGAAAGGGGCAATGGGGAACAACTGCTAAGGGTACAGGGATTATTTTGAGAGTAATGAAAATGTTCTGGAGGTAGACAGTGGCAATGGTTATACAACACAGTGAATAAACCAAAAACCAGTGAATCATATGGTTTTGAAATAAAAGCTAAACTATAAAGTACCCGGAATTGCCAATTGTTTATTTTTTAGACCTCTTTCTGTCTTGGGCATCTGGTGGCTGTAAATGGATTCAGACAGAAGCCAAGGGAGATTCTGAGGGGGTTAGGAGATCTTGCCTGGACTCCCACCACTGCTTTGCAGTCTTCCTCTAGAAAGGCCATATGATCTGAATTCATAGCAAGTGGTTTTAAGCAACTTAGCTGCCTATTCTAAGCCCCTGAATCATTACTTGTAATATAGAGGCAGAAATATTTAACTTACTGTGTATTATGGACTTCCCTAGTGGCTCAGAAGGTAAAGCATCTGTCTACAATGCAGGAGACCCGGGTTTAATCCTGGGTTGGGAAGATCCCCTGGAGAAGGAAATGGCAACCCACTCCAGTTCTATTGCCTGGAAAATCCCATGGATAGAGGAGCCTGGTAGGCTACAGTCCTTGGGGTTGCAAAGATTAGACAGTGATATATTCAGAGATTTTTGCTTTTAGTAGACATTCATACATGGTAGCTATCTCTATTATCTTAGAGGACTTGTTCCTCATCTCTTAAATATTAAAAACAATCTGTCCTTAAACAATAGAAATCTTTTCAAATTATCATTATTTTCTAAATCTGTTGCCTATAATTAAGCCTATATATGAATTTCGAGTGAAAATGAAAAAAAAAGCAATCACCTAATCAGGTGGTTGGTAACCCATCGAAATGAATGCCTATTACAGTTTCATCCAGGTGTGAAATCAAACATTGCCCTGAAATCATAGTTTGTACATGATTATTTTCATTAATGTCAACTGTCCTAAAGGATACATTTATGTAGGATAATTGTCCAGAAAAACATTGAATCAAGTTGGTGCTTAATAAATCAAAGCAAAAGTTAAGATAGTCAGCGAGTTACCTTTTTTGTGATGTATTATGCCTAGTGTTGAGAGAAAGTGGTGGAGAAAAAGGTATAAGATCCAGACTTTGACTTCTAGAGTTAGCTGATCAATGTTTATGAAAGAGGATGCTGGTGATCATGGACTAGATTTATGAGAAAGTAAGGGAGAATCTATCTTTCTTCAACATTAGAAAGGGGTTCACAGTTAATACTCTGGTGTGCTCTATAAAGATTAAAAAAATTAATTAAAATGGAAGTGAGAAATCAGTGTTTACTTCCTTTCCTCTGACAATATGGCAACAAAGAAACAATTTACTTTTCAGCCAGAAAGAGTTAGGATGAGAACACAGTACTGAGGCCATAGAACTGTTTGAGAGCAAAGACAAATTTGGGGGGTAATTATTACAAAATTAAATTGTAGATATTCTGTATATTTGAAGAATAAAATAGTTAAACAATGAATTCTTCTAAATTAGATAAAATTCTACTTAAAAATAGGAAAATAGCCTAGAGGACTTTATAAATTAGCCTTCAGTCTATGATTATAACATTTCAATATCACCAAAAAAAACTGGGCATATCTTTACAATATATCTGATAAAATATGAGTTGGCAGCACCAGCACTGAGCAAATTTCAGGCGGGGGGCAAGAATGATTACAAGACATCATGAATAAGAAAAAGTGTTTATAACTCCATTTTGCATTTTCTGCATTTTTTAGTATAGAGATTTCAAATTTTAAATATTTTAATGACTGAAGTTACTTCCTTTTACAGAAGCCTTTGAAAAATTGCAATGTTTTAATTGGTTCACATTAAACACTCTTAGAAGCTTGAGGGAAAAGAGTCTTTCCAGATGAGCAAGAGGTTGGATAAATGTAATGACATATGGTTTGTTTTTTATAGCTACAATATGCAAAAAATAGAAGCATAACACATGTATTCAATGATATATATGTATTTATACATATAAATATATATTCTGATATAAATTATGAGATGATTATTTTGTATCAGTGTGATTTTGTTTTTCTCTTTCTTGTTCCCTTTATGAATAAAAATAACAACTGAAACTTAGAACAATTTTAAACATCTCATTATACCCGGGATCTAACGAAAGATAAAATCAATGTATGCAAAGCCATGATGTTGCTTGGTCCCCTCCTCCAACTTGTGAGCTAGGCTGTCTACAGGGTCTCAGAGCCTTGAGGTTGCAGTGGGTGGTGGGGGTCAGGTATTGAGGAACTATCTGCTGGTCTTATTACAGAATTTTCCCCCACCCAGCAGGCTTCCTCAGAATCACTCCAGATGAATGGGTCACTGGCTGTTTCTTAAATATCTCTCAGTAACAATATATCTCACATCCTTTGGCAACAACACCCTCCCACACTCCGCAGTGTTCTTCTTTTATTGCCCCTGGACCCCTGAACTCCTCAAGACACTCAGGAGACTTGAAAAGCATCTGATCATTACAGGCTATATACTTAATTTCAAAAGTTTCAAAGGCTTTTGTTAAATGGCTACATTTTTTTCTTCAAAGTTAAAAAAAAAATCTGAGTTAATGTAAAGTTTCCTTTCACATGCAATTTTGGGGGATAGGGGAGAGTGATTTTTTACAGGCTCACAGACTATTTTCAAAAGACCCTTCTTATGGAGAAGACGATAGCATGCATATTGAGAGGATTACCTCTGAGAAACCAAAATGGACCTCAAACCAAAATTTTCCTCATCGGGAAAGTGTTAGTGGTCACTATTAAGTCTTTCGTGACAGGACAGAGGCATACTCTCACGACAGGCCTTAAAAATGGTAGAAAGGAGCTGGGAGCACTATTCCATTACCTCTGAATGGTGCTTCTCACGTCCTGCCTTCATTGCAGTGGTTTTTCTGTTACCAAGACCCGGGCCTGTGCTACCATTTTACTTTCAAGTTTGAGGCCACCATGAGTGCCTGAACTTCATTTACTTTACCCAGCTCATGTTTGGTAACGAAGAGTCAAACTCTTTTACTTCCAGAGTAACTGATTGCTCCCACTGTGCTCTGCTCAGTCATGTCCGGCTCTTTGTGACCCCATAAATTGCAGCCCACCAGGCTTCTCTGTCCATAGGATTTTCCAGCCAGAATACTGGAGTGGGTTTCCATTTTCTCCTCTAGGGGATCTTCTTGACCCAGGGATCCAATCGGCATCTCCTGTGTCTCCTCCATTGCAAATGAATTCTTTACCCACTGAGCCATCGGGGAAGACCAGAGTAACTGGTGCTAATGGCCCACCCCTTCACATTTATTTCATTATAGTTTTGATTTTATTATTATATTTAACTTTTTATCTTGGAAAATTCCAATCATGTACAAATACAATCACATAATAAAACTTCACAGTAATAAATCATCAATTTCAAAAATTATCGACATTCTGCCATGCTCTCCACCCACATATCATGCTCCTTTTAAATTTTGCCATCTTTTTCTTAGATAGAATTTTCATAAATTGAAATCACAACTCTTGGCTGCACTATTTTGACAACTGGGCATCCTTGCTAAAGCATTCCCCTTTCACAACATGGAATACTTCCACCTCCCCAGAAAGTTACCCCCAGATGATTCTCCTCTTCTGAGAGAAAACCACACTTCTGCATTTTATTTAACTTTAGTTTTGCTTCTGAACTTCTATGAATGGATTCATACTGTATGTAGTGTTTTGAGTCCAGCTTCTTTCACTCAGCATCATAGCTATGAAATTCATCCATATTGCAGACAATATCAGTTATTGTTCAGTACCACAATTTGTCCATTTTTCCTTTTGCTGATGGATAATTTGGTTCTTTCCAGCTTTTAACTGTTTTAAATAAATCTGTTGTGAATATTTTTGTACAAGTCTTTTTGTGCTTATATTTTTTCATTTCTTTTGGGCAAAACACTTAGAAGTAGGATTACTAGGTCAAAGCGTAGCTGTACATTTAGCTTTAAAGTGTAACCTTTTCCAAAAGTGGGAAAATCAGTATTTAGAAGTATTATTTGTACTCTGGTCTTGTCTCGCCCACTGCTCCACACTGCCTCCTACAGGTAAGCACTTTTATTAATTTCTTTTGCATCCTTACAATTTTTAAAATCACAATGATGAGAAAATAAACATCTATTTGTCCCTTTCTCTCTTCTAACACACACAAAAAGGTAACCTACTATATATCCATAAACCGTCCTATTTTCACCTAACAACATATCTTAGAGTCTTTCCATATTGACTAAACATTAATAACAAATGGGTCTTCCCTGGTGGCTCAGAGGGTAAAGCGTCTGCCTGCAATGCGGGAGACTTGGGTTCGATCCCTGGGTCGAGAAGATCCCCTGGAGAAGGAAATGGCAACCCACTCCAATACTCTTGCCTGGAAAATCCCATGAACGGAGAAGCCTGGTAGGCTATAGTCCATGGGGTCGCAAAGAGTCGGACACGACTGAGCAACGTCACTTTAATAATAAATGGCTTCCTCATTTTTTTTCTAGAAACTGCTCTATTAATGGCCCCTTATAGTACTTCCAACCTGTTTCTACTATCCATTTGCCACAATACAGAACACTGTACGCCCCCACCCCCACCCCGCTGGCCTCCTAGCCCAGCTCCAGGTGTGGCTGAAGCCCAGCGCCAGCATGTCGGTGCCCCTCCATCCCTGTCATTTTGTCTTTAGTTTCGAGGAAAGCGTTCTTTGTGTCATTGCAGCAGCTCCCTGGGCCTGGAAGGGCCCCGCTCTCCCTCATGGCTGGGGGGGACACGTGCCTGCTGCCCCTGTGCTGGCCCGGACCACACTGGGGGAGAGGGGCTGGGCGGTGCAGTCTTTCATGCCAAACACAGATCCGGGGGTCGGGGGACACCTCGTGATGCCCCAGGACTCGAGGTTGGCAGAGGGCGGGCTGGGCTGGGCTGAGTCCAGTGACCTGGGCAGGGGTGCAATCTGTGGAGATGTTTGGGGCAGGAACTCCACCCCTCCGAGCCTTTGGTGGCAACACAACTGCCAAGCTCATTGAGCGTATGGGCCAGGCGACCATGCACGCAGACACGTGCCAGGCACACGTCTGTGCTCAGGGCGAGCCCAGGCACAGCTCCACCGCAGGCGCGTCCGGGGAGGGATGCAGCCCTGCACCTGGACCCTGTGGTTCTGGGGAACCACCGGGGGAGGTGAACGGTTGACCAAAGTGGGCAAAACGCGGGCCTCCAGAAGCTCCCTGGACAGTGCACCCTCCCCAGTCCTCTGGTCTCTGGGGGCATTAACTGGGTGCACCTCAGGCTTCTGCGCCCCAGTCTTGTGGGGGTGGTGTGGGGGTGGGGACAGACCCCCGGGAACAGTTTCATTTCTCAGGATTCTCTCAGCTGAGAAAGAGCCAGGGAGCAGAGCATGGCCCGCTCCCTCCTGGGGATGGGGGTGGTGCTGATATTTCTGGAGCCTCTAAGCCAAAGAGCCCATTGGCTGTGGCTGATGGGGGTGGGGCCGCCCCACCTAGACCATCTTGGGCTGGGAGTGCTCCCACCCCGCCTGGCATCTGCAGGAATGTTGATTGAGAGAAGGGACCGACTGCTGAGCGTGGGGTCACCGAGGCTGGACCAGAGGCCAGTGGGTGCAAGTCTGGGCCACTGGTGGGTGATGCCCTATGTCTGTGTCTACCTCTAACGGATGTGGAGCCCAATGCCCAGGCACTGTGCCCCTCCCCGATGCCTATGTGTGTGTCAGTGGGGCCTGTGCCCTGTCCCACCCGCGAGTCTGCTGAGTCCACAAGGAGAAGATGCTATCCTGGTGCCCCCTCCCATACGCCCCCCACAGCTGTCCCCTGGAAACAAGCAGTGACCAGTCCATTCACCTCACCTGGGTCCACACCCCCCTCACCACCACCTGTCCCCCGCACCCCATGGTGATCACTGTACAACTTTTTTATTCACAAATTCGTGCTCCTCTCCCCTTCAGCCTTCACCTTGGGGGGTCGGTATCTTATTTGTCTGGATTCTTGGAGGCACCTGTGTGCATTTGTCCTCAGGAGGTCTTATGGATATCTTTCAAAAAATGGTTATATTGTATGATTTGTCATGGAATTTATTCTAATAAATCATTCTTCTATTATATGGCAAAAAAAAAAAAGAACTTTGTACCTACATCATTGCATATATATGTAGGAATATAGATGGGATAAATTTCCAGAATAGTGCTTCAGCTTTATTGGGCAGAAGGGTGATAGGTATTTGTGCTTTTGTTTACTAGTGCCCCAAGCATACTGTGACATGTTTTACTCCCATCAGCAATGCATGAGCATTCATTCCCCTGGTTCATCAGCTATCTACCAGAGTGCACAGTGAACCTGGATCTTTGCCATTCGCAAACATTTCAACCCAAGTTTCATGGGCAACTGATGAAACTAAATATGCAAAACCCCTGCACCCTATGATTTTGTGAGGTGAGATCCTAAGAGGAATTTGCTACTTAATTTGTGGCGTCAACTGAAAAACAAAAATGTGGAATCTTTTTTCAAAAATTATTAAGAATTTCAAGATGGTATGAGTAGAACGTTAAGCCAAGTGTGTGGCTCCATGCAACGGCCCAGGCTGAGAACCTTAAACATCATAAAGAAAACAAGAGATCTTTGAGTAGACATTTACTTTACCTGAAAACTTGATGTATGTTTTTGCACACTGCTCCATACAATACTCAAATTTTAAATGACTTCAGTTCAGTTCAGTTCAGTCATTCAGTCGTGTCCGACTCTTTGCGACCCCATGAACCGCAGCACGCCAGGCCTCCCTGTCCATCACCAACTCCCGGAGTCCACCCAAACCCATTTCAAGTTAAAGGATGTTTCAGAAAGGCATATTGTAGCTATCCTGTGGCCATATCCAGGTACTCCCCACACAGCCTGATGGGAGAACTCTAGATGACATCTGCCAGGACTTTCCTGCTCCCAGACAAGATTTTTAATACTAGTTACAGAAATATAGGGTCACCACTTTTCCTGCCTGAATAACTGCAATGATAGGAACTGAATACCAAGTGGAGGTTGATATTGGGACAGTCATTGGAAGAAGATCCACTAGTCCAACTGGCACCTGATGTTTGTCTTAATTTCTGACCATACAATGTCCATGAGGGAGCCTGAGTTCTCCTTCCAAGGAGGGAGAGAGGTGCCGTATTCAGTGGGACTCTTAGTGCTTCTATCCTCTCAGAATGCTTGTTGTTAATGGTATTAGGACCCCCAGGAATCAGTGGTGTTGGGCTAGAGATAGATGACACTAGAGGAAATTTCCTGAAAGAAGTGAGCATAATCACTTCTGAAATAAGAGAAAGCAAGTAGAGTGGAGGGCTCAAAAGGAGTTTTGTGGTGAACTATTGGGAGAGGGAATTTACTGAGATGCCAGATGCCATGTTAAGGCCCTTATGCACAGCATCATAGGGCCGTCTTCCTAGGGCTGCTCCCACAAACAAATAGCATCTGCAAAGGAAAGAGAGACAGACAGACTGACAGAGACAGAAAGAGGGTAAGAAACCTCTATTCAAAGAGGCAAAGGGAAAAAAATAAAACTGAATGTCAAGCAATTTAAGACAAATATGGCCGATACACACATGAGGATTGAGGCCAGAGGGAAGAACAATTTGCTCCTATGTCAAACTAATCCACATTTTCAAGTCATTACAGCATGTATCCGTGAGGATCCAGCCGGCCCTGAGGTGTGCCGCAGTTCTCTGCTCTTTCACCCCATCTGCTGGTGAAAGGAGTCCTCAGGTCAAAACTCCAGCAAGCCCGGGGAGAAGGTGAAGGAAATGAGATAGGTATTTTATACAGTCGTGCTTCTCAAACTTTAACAGGCATATGAATCGCCTGGGAAGCTTGGTAAAATACAAATTACTCGGTAAGTCTGGGCTTGGGCCTGAGAGTCTGCATTTCTGGCAAACTCCCAGGTTATACTGGTGCTTGGACCACACTTCTGATGGCAAAGCTAACATTAATGATATACCACCAGAAATTTACCAGGACGAATACCCCTTCCTGAGGTTACCTAATTTCACAAAGAACTGATCTCTTATGGTGTTTAAACAGCTCTACATCCAACGGTGGGTCCAATCCACAAAGGGAACTGTTTAAGTTCGTTGGGAATATTTCTATAATTGTCTCTGATTTACCGCTGTGCAAGTTTCATTATGCAGTTGATTATGTTAGAGTGTCGGAATCTAGTTAGCAAAGGTTGCAAGGCTTTTTTTTGAATGAAAGCAAATTTTTAGTTTAGAAGATTGATTTAATCAACAACACTCTCATTTCTGAACAGGAAGCAGAAGCATAAACAGAGTATGTGACTTGACTGAGGCCACACAGCTTATTGATAGCAGCCAGACTAAAATCTGATTACACTAACACTGGCTCATGCTGTCTGTCCAGACGTTTCCTATTTTCCCATTTCTCTAAGGTGATCAGACTCGTATCTGCTAAATCCCATAGATCATTGAAGTCTTAAGTGGCAGATCACAAAGCTCAGTAATATGACAGATATGTAGTAACTCATTCTTTTGAAAATTAGTGTCCAGCTCTCTTATCAATAGTTAGCCTTTAAATATGCATTGGAAGAAAAAAGAAATATTAGACCTTGTCATATTAGCATCACCCATCTAGGATGTCTAATCCTCACTTTGCTTTATCTTTTCTTCCTGAATCCCATTTTAAACAACAGTCTTAATTGGTATTTTTAATTGAAAATTCTTAATTGATATTCTTTAAAATTTCTCACCAAAATAATACAAATTAATTTCATATAGTGTTGATGAGAAGATCCCTAATGTTTTGAGTGAGTGATTTATTATTTGGATAGATGAAAGAACGAATTGATTATTCTATTAAGATAAATTCATTATAACTAAATAGCAAAGAAGGGCTTATAAGACCCTCAAATAAGGCTATGCTTAAAGGCCATGGACTATATAATTTCACATTCTTTTGTCTGCAACATAAAAATTCACATCAGAGTACTTAAGTGATTTTCATTCCTGATCAAGAGTGAAGGTGAATTTCCAAACTTCCCTTTCCATTCTCAACCAAAAAAAAAAAGCAAGAGTAAATAAAAAGTTTCCTGGTCTCCGAGTTCCCACCCAATATAGGCTTATCATGCAGATGAGCAAAGTGAGTGGGTGAGTGAAATCGTTTGTAACAAAAACCCATTATTCACAGATGAAAAATTTATATTGTCAGCATAATATCTGCAAGGCTCAACACTGCTGGAGAGTATATAAAGGCAGTGAGCTTTGGTGCACAACTACAGAACTCAGGCCACTGCACACCCAGACGAGGGCTCAATCTCTCTCCACCTGCTCTCTTCCACCTCCTGGTGTCAGAAGGTAAGAGTAATAATGAGTGATTGTAAGATTGTACATTCTGTTTAGGGTACAGTGAAGTGTTCGTAAGGGGGCAAAGTATTATGAATTAAAGTGCTGTTTTTTCAACTTATACTTTGTTATTATAATACGCGGGGCAGAATTGAAATGAAGCGAGTCAAAGAAATAATTCAATGAAAAGATATGAGATAGAAAGAAAAACAAAGATTCAAATCAAGACACTTATTACAAAATTTAACTAATGAAAATTGCATTTTAAAAATCAGTGGTGACATTTTGAAAAACAAATATTTTTCTTTGGATTCGATAAATGTGTATATTGTTTTGAACAGAAGGCGCCTTTTAAACAGCAGAAATGTGCCCATTAGAGAGGTTATAATAGTAATTGATTCTTACCAATGAAAACGTATGGTTTTCCAGAAGAGCAGAATCAACAGCATCATTCAAATATTCAAATTTCTGATAAGGCTATCAAGAAATCAAAGTCCATAAAATCAGTTCTTTGTAGATAAGACATAGCGTATTTAGGGCAGAGAAGAAATGTCATCAGTTATTGGGAATTCTGTGGATGGAGCTGAGTAAAAGCACAGATTAATAATTACTATGTTTTGGGGACCAATAGTAATAAATAAACTATCTAAAATGTTTACATTTCAAAATGAAATTTTAGTAAATACCTTAAGAAAAAAAATCAGATGTTCTAAAGTACCTATTTAAGCTCTTAAGGACAAGGAACAACTTTACAAAGATCTTCAGTGAGAAAATGATTTCATGGTGTTTTTTGTGTTTGTTGGTTTTCACCTCTCCCCATCAGATTCAGGATCTTAGTTTCCTGACCAGGGATCAAACCTATGGCCCCTGTATTGGGAGCATAGTGTCTTAACCACTGGACCACCAGGGAATTTCCATGTGGTGTGTGTTCTTCCACACATCCTAATTAATACCTGTGAGAAGAAATTATCTAGCCAGTTTTAAAAGAATTTATTTGGCCTATGGCACCAGTATACTTAGGGATATACTATATAATATATGTCACCTTGCCTAGATCAAAGATTAATCTTTGCCAAAGACTTCCTATTTAGGAAATAAGATTGGTACCACATCTCCTTTTAAATTTGAGTGGAAATATATAGGTTTTATTTATAACTGCAGACTCTCTCTGTAGGCTAAAGCAGGGGTGGGAGAGTAATTGGAAAGTCTCTCCTTACTGAATGAGATTTTGATACCAAAATGATGCAAATGTTTGCTTTCTCAAGTAGCAGTATTCAAAAATCCTTATTCTTAAATGTTTCACAATTCTGTTGACTTTTACACAGTGAATAAATAAAGTTTCAAAAATCAGTTACTTATTTGAATAGAAATATTCTACTGCCTCGGGAGGACTTCAAACACTGACTTCTATATTGTTGTTTCTTATACCAGCTCTCCCAGAAACTACCTGCTCCATATCTGCCTCCAGAGAATATAATAGAAGATATTGTAAAGCCTTTAAGGACATTACATGAAAGCAATTATAGTTTTCAGTTGACTTTCCAACAATGATGTAATCCTAAAGAGGAATGTTTGCTTTAATTTTTTATGTTTCTGAAAATATGAATTTATAATTAAAAATTGCAATCAAAGACCCTGCCTATATATTTGGCAAGGTTTCCAAAGTTTGCCAACTGTAGCACAGAAGCACACCAAATTAGTAATTGAATATTGGTGAATAAAGGATGAACATGTAATGCCTATTGTGTTGCTTTATCTGATTGATCATTGAATCTAAAAGGCAACATTTCAAAGGAAAAATAAAAATACCACTGCAGGTATTTACAGCCCTCATGTTTTAATGCCAAAGAAAGATAGGAAGTATGGCCAAGATGTTAAAGACAAGGTTGATAGTTTAAAATGATAATATTTGTAAAATACTCATTTCAAACCAAATGCCATTTGCTAAAAATACTCAGTCAAATTTTTAACAAATAAGCATAATCAAACTTGGATTGAAATCCCCACTTCTCAAAGTAAATATGGTCGGGCTTGAAAGAAGCAGAGAGAAGTTTACAACAAACACTGGACTTGAGGTTTTCATTCAGAAAGTAGAGATGCTTGTCCTGTGGGGTCATTCTGCCCCACACTCATGCTGGTTCCACCCCACCCCATCCACAGTACATCATCATGTCCTTGGCATCCTATGCCCTCACGGGGCATCTGCTTATGATGCAAGGTATCTTGCAACATGGTCTAGGGTGTCACTAGCAGTGAATGACACATCCTGGACTCAGTCCAATTATAAAACAACCTGGGGACTTCCAAGACTTCAGAAGCAAGCATTAATTTTCTTTATGACAGTGATCTCTTAGTTTCTTAGTTGTGATTGTTCAAGTTGCCAGAAGCATTAGTTCTTGTTGCAAATTGCTTGTCTTTAAAATGATTTTTTTCCTTTAATTTAGAACAGGTCAAAGCACCCTAAAATACCTCAAATCTGTTGGCCGCTTTATAATTACAGAGTCTAGACCAAGTTACACTATTTAAAATATAAATGAATAATACATCTGAACCGACAGCTGGTATGCCAAGTTGTAGCCTGAGGCTGCTTTAAGATGGTTGAAATGCAGTATAATGTAAACGCTTGGAAGTGAAGGACTATTAATTGAAAGCCAGACTGATAGTGAAGAGGGTGGGATCATGGATAAGGTGCCATTCAAGCTAACCATATGTAGCATATCATCTACAGTGGGTATTTTCAATGTTTATCATGGACATTTTTAATTTCAAGTCTGGAAATGAGCCTTCCAATTATTAACAGAAGTATCCTACACTAATGAAAAAGCTCCATAGTGCTACACATCTTTTGTATTCTTTTTAGCCACAAAAAAAAAAAAAAAAAACCCTGCAAGAAAAACATATTATAATATTTTAAATTAAGCTAGAAATATAATCAAAATAAAACTGATGACTAGTTTTTTCTTTCTACTCTCAATATTTACTTAGTCAAAACTCAACTAATTCACCTGACACTTTTAAATATGGCTGAGTGTCTTTATGTCTCCCCTGACTCTGTGTTTAAACAGGCAGCAAAAATGAAAAGCCTTTACTTTGTGGCCGGATTGTTTGTGATGCTGGTACAAGGCAGCTGGCAACGTTCCCTTCAGGACACAGAGGAGAAATCCAGGTATTAAATCTTTAGATTTGAACTAACATAGCACTATGCTTATAATACAGCCCAAGATAACTGTGACTAGTAAGGAGGTCTCAGCAATTTGGAATAAATGCCCTGCACAGTTTTCAAATGTTTAAAGTATCAATGTGATAAAGGCTTTTCCAGAGTATAGATAGGAGTATGTTATTTCCTAACCAAAGGAGTGGAGAATGTTGAAAAATATGATACATGGGAAATTATAGCTCTTCAAAATCTTTGGCTGATCCTATCTGTCCATTCATCACTCACACTGCCTGGTAGATCATTTTAATTATTCATACCAACTTTTTCTTTTTATTTATTTTAAAAAATAACATTGTTTCCTATTAATTGTAAAATTAGTAAGAAATTTTACATGCACATTCATGATAGACAATATGCTTGTACTATATATAAATACATCCCAGGTCATTTACAGCTTTGTATTGTATTTTTTCTCTAAGAATTGTATTGTTAGATTATTTTTATAACATTACAAATATCTATTAAATGTGTGATATTTAATTACTACATATTATTTCATCTGATAAATGTACAATATTTATTTAGCTGCCCCTCCTCTTTTGAATACTTAAGAGTTCTTCAAATTTTCCTACAAAAAGCCTGCCAATAACATTTTTCCTACATTTCTTACTATTTTCTGAGGATTTATTTCTAGTGGTAAAATAATTATGTCAAAGGATTTGAATGAGTTTAAATTTTTTATAATATCTTGCCAACTTGCTTTCCAGAAAACTAATACACATGCACATTCCCACTGGCATTATAGAAATATTCCTCTCACAATATCCTCCCCGGTATTTAATCCTTGCTAATTTGACAGGTAAAAATAGTATCTCATTTCTATTTTGAGTCTTAATCATATTGAATATTTCCCTACATAGCCATGCCAACCAACTGTTGATTATTGGCATGTGGATTATCCACTACATAGTTTCAAATTAGCAAGTGGGCTTTTTCTTTTCTTTCTCTGAACTTTTAATTGTCTTTCCATTAGCTGCCACATAACCAGGTGATGGAGCTACTTTTTTATAATAATATATGCAAAACAGAATTTGGAATATAAATCTGCTGCCCAAATAAAAATGATTTGGGACGCTTCACTCTTTTAAAATATTCAAAGCGTGTTGCTCTCTTCTGGCATTATTAACATAATGAGCAAATGAATTTGTTGAAAAAAAGCTTTATTTAATCCTATTTCAGAAAAAGAGAAGCCAGTTGAAAAATCAGTTGCTAGAATTCCAAATCAGAGTGTATTCAACTCTGGTAAAACCATGGGATTCCCATGGCAAATTAAGGTCTTTCTGAACTGCCAACTAAAATGTTCAGGGAACCTGCCTTCCAGCTTCATGTGGTTCTATATTTTGTAGAGAAGCTGCTTCTCAAGTGAATCTACTCTTGAGGAGAGATATAGTTGCACCAATCACTGTTCTTCACAGTTCATTCCCAGCTCCCCAGACCGACTTGCTCAGCGATCCAGATCAGATCAATGAAGACAAGCGCCACTCGCAGGGCACATTCACCAGTGACTACAGCAAGTACCTGGACTCCAGGCGTGCCCAGGATTTCGTGCAGTGGTTGATGAATACCAAGAGAAACAAGTAAGAATTTGAACCTGATCAGAAATGTACACTCAAATGTATTACCTAAATATGTCTAAAATTCTTCCTGACTTACTTAAGTTATCATACATATCAAATAATGCTCATAAACTCACTTGATTCTGATGATTTTTAAGCTTGGTGGTGGTAACCTCCACATTATGCCTTTGCATGTCCCACATGTCACCCCTTCAAAACTCTTATCTACCCTCAAATGGGACATAGACTTTAAATAATTTTCTCAACTTTGGTCTTAGCAATATTTACTCTGTTGCCCATTTTACTTTAAAACTGAAAGCTGACTTTTATGAAACTGCAAGGTTAGGAATTTAATTCCTGACCAAAAGACAAGATCAAATTCATTCTCTTGTAGGGTTCAAACTTATGACTATGATCACATTCAAAGTATCCTCTAGCCAAGTTCATCACGGTAAGGAATGGAAACAGATGCAGTCTTTTTCTTGTAGAATACAATCCAAGATACACATTAAAATTACAGCCTAGCAGCACAGCATAAAGAGAGAAGAAGGCACATAGGAACACAAGCCTATCGTAAGGCATACATTTTAATGCTGAATTTCTTTGACAGTGTTGGGGTATTTGCTACATGAGGCTACTGGAGGAAATCAGCCACAAGGGTTTCACAGGGATGGTGGAATTTCACAATTTCTTTGGAGGGTGGCCCATAAAGGGAGGGAGTTATGCATGCAAAGTAGCTGAAGGAATCTAAAAATCAGGAAAAGGAATATATTTGTCCGGATAGAATGGAGAAGGGTAGAGAGAAAGAGAGAAACCAGCAAGAAGAATTAAAGAGGATTGTTGACCAAAAATTCTTAAAGTGGAGAGTACAGGAAAGATGGTGATCATGGTCAAAGAAGACACTAGAAGTTCTTGCTAAGGATTACAGATGGGGCTTCCCAGGTGGCTCAATCGTATTGAATCCGCCTACCAATGCAGGAGACATAAGAGATGCAGGATCCGTCCCTAGGTCAGGCAGGTCCCCTGGAGGAGGAAATGGCAACCCACTCTAGTATTCTTGCCTGGAAAATTCCATGAACAGAGGACCCTGGTGGGTTACAGTCCATGGGGTCACAAAGAGTCAGACATGACCGAGTTACTAAGCCTGCATTGGTGAAACAGGAGAAATAACAAATTTGAAAAAATGCAAACTGTCTTCATTTCTAGAGAGACAATGCCACAACTTGACAAATGAATGTAAAATAATCCTAGCTCCCAGGCAGTTTCTGTTGTGTTTAAGATAAAACCTTCCAGGGCTTATATGTGATGGAGCAACTGACCATCTTTCTGGTCAACCCTTCCATGGGGCATTCTGTACACACCTGAGGGTGATGTAGGGTCATTTTCTTAGCTTTCCTCACTGCTAGCCCATTACACATTTCCTTTAATCCATTATCCTGTGGTCCTTTCAATGACATTTTGTGACACTCCTTTGCTTTCCTTTGATTCAATAAACTAATTCTGACCCCATGTGTCAGAGTAGGAAATAGAAACCCACTCCAGTATTCCTGCCTGGAAAATTCCATGGACAGTGGAGCCTGGCAGGCTACATTCCATGGGGTCACAAAGTGAGCGACCGAGCATGCACACACGACCCCATGTGTACAAATGACAAGCTGCTGCTTTGTTTGCAAGTGGCATGGCACAGTAGCTAGCCCTCATGCTTTTGGACTGAAGTAAGGGCAGCTTTAAGAATTAATGACACAGACAAGCAGAGGAGGTGAAAATGGGTCACTGGGTGGAGTGAGGGAGCTTAGCCTCCCTTAATTGTCATTAGACTGCCCCCATCAACCTTCACTCCTAATAATTAATGCAGCTTTCTGATGAGTCCGCTACACAACCTCATCTCCCCAAATCTCCCTCTAAGCCCCCTCCACACAGAATCCAGAACCCGAAGCTGCCATTGCTTATAGGTGAGAACCATATTGCTAAAGAGACAGATCTTCAATTTAACTTTCACATTTCTTTCAGGAATAACATTGCCAAACGTCATGATGAATTTGAGAGACATGCTGAAGGGACCTTTACCAGTGATGTAAGTTCTTATTTGGAAGGCCAAGCTGCCAAGGAATTCATTGCTTGGCTGGTGAAAGGCCGAGGAAGGAGAGAGTAAGTCTGTATATTCTTATTTAATTTTTTTTTTTTTTTTTTTTGCTTGATGCTGAAAACTTAGATTACAGTTATCCATAAATGGATCTGCATTATGAAGCCATTAATATAGTCTCACAAAGTAAGGAAATAACTCCTGTTGGTGGGAGACAGTTTACAAAAGTTTCATCTGTTCTATCTTTCAGAGCAAGTATTAATGATAGCGTCACACAGGTTACTATTTATCCCCCAGTATTAGTTGTATTAAAAGGTATTAATTTGCTAGTCCAGGATACTTTTGAAGATAAACAGAGTGTTTCTGATAACTACACCAGGAAAATAAGCTTAAACTAGGACTGTCCCGGAAAACTAGGGATAAGGGAAGAGAAGAAATAATGCTGAAAACTTAGTTTCATTTTAAATATTTACATAGTTTATGTGTTAGTAAGTATTCAGGTAAAAATGTGATGAAGACAGGAAGGAACGAAAGATGTTTAATGAAATGACATTCAAAACAAAGATGTGTGGAAACATTCATCTATTTAACGATGTATCCATTTTTTATGAGACTACAATAGAGATAATCATTAAATTATTATGGTTGAAAATGAGCCTGAGACCTTTAAGTACTTCCTTGCATCTTATCACAACCAAACAGACCCGCCAACCAAAGAGACCGTCTCATTTTCTTGTGACCATTTTGATTGACTTTGATTTATGAAAATCAAGAAATTCATGTTCCACTCTATTTTTATCTTTAGTTGTTTGATTTTTGTTTTTTGGGTTTTTCTGCCGTACCTTATGGCATGTGGATCAACCATGGATCAACCCAGGGCCCCTGCAGTTGGAATCACAGAGTATTAACCACTGGACCATCAGGGATGTCTTTAGTGAGATTTTCAATAAGCGTATTGAGACTTTAAGGAACTCTCAAGACAAAAGGGAACTAGTATTGTCACTGATTTTTAAAACAGCAGCAATAAAATTTATAAAATCAATCCGAAAATAGTCACACAAGATTATTTTACAGTGTTTTAAAGAGATACCAAAAATTGTGTTAAATAAACCAGTCAGAGAAAATATCTAAGGTTTAATCCCTTAAGACTGTACTTGGCAAGGCTGTTTTGCTCATCATTAGTTTTATAGGATATACTATATTTTTCTGAATATGCAACTGCTGCTGCTGCTGCTAAGTCACTTCAGTCGTGTCCGACTCTGTGCGACCCCATAGACGGCAGCCCACCAGGCTCCCCCGTCCCTGGGATTCTCCAGGCAAGAACGCTGGAGTGGGTTGCCATTTCCTTCTCCAATGCATGAAAGTGAAAAGTGAAGGTGAAGTCACTTAGTCGTAAATCCGACTCTTCGTGACCGCATGGACTGTAGCCTACCAGGCTCCTCCGTCCATGGGATTTTCCAGGCAAGAGTACTGGAGTGGGGTGCCATTTCCTTGTCCACATTCTGAATATGGACAAATCAATAGTTTCAATAATAAGTTCTGTGTTGACAATACACTAAACTCTTAGAAGCAGCTGGAATACAGAAAAGGGCTTTGTTTCAGGTCCTGGCTCTGCACTTGGCTACCTAATTCCCTACCTGTCATTCAAGTTTCTATGAGGCTTTTTGTAGTAAGCCCTCTGTAAATAGAAACATATGGTTTTCTCACTGACCCTTACACAGGTTACCAGTGACAGGCAACCAATAAGCATTTCTTTGAAACGTTTAACCAAATGCTGATTTTACCCCTCCATTTCTCAGCTTCCCAGAAGAAGTCAACCTCGTTGAAGAACTCCGCCGCAGACACGCAGATGGCTCTTTCTCTGATGAGATGAGCACCGTTCTCGATAGTCTTGCCACCCGAGACTTTATAAACTGGTTGCTTCAGACGAAAATTACTGACAGGTGACTATATTTTAGTTCATCCCTGAAACCTTCAAAACTTTCATAAATATTATCATACTGCTGTAGGTTGTTGCTATGTGAAGGAGAGAGTCTTTACTCTTTTGGTATACAATCAAAATTATGAATCATTCAAGAGTATATTATTATATTTGTTTTTGATCATTACAATTTTATCCTTTCACTCATTGATTCCAAACACTTTTCCTGAATGTTGGTAAGGGACAAGTCATTAGGAATACAGGTATGGAGATGTTAAGCTGGTCATGTATTAATAATATTGCAAATTTCTGTGTATGTTGAAATTTTAGCACAAAGTAAAATACCAGTATATGTGATATTTAAATACTTAATGCAATAAGCATAGCAGTAAAATTTAAATGCCAAGATTAACAGGCATGTAATAGCTTGGTTTAATTACTTTTTATAATTATCTGTATACTTTATATTTCTCGCTAGGGCCAAGTTAGGATAAGCCATCTTTGAAGGTAAATATTTGAAGAGTTCAAAACACAAACGGATGCATAAAATGAGAAGATGAACAGCCTTTATCAAAATAAATCATTGAAACATTTTCTGGCTAAATTAACTATCATCTATGTATTATACTATGTTAAATAATCGTATCTCTCTTTTTTTTTAATTTCTAGGAAATAAGTGTGTCATTCATTACTCAAGATCATCTTCACAATATCACCTGCCAGCCATGTGGGATGTTTGAAATTTTAAGTTCTGTAAATTTAACAGCTGTATTCTAAAGCCATATTGCTTGCATGCAAATAAATAAATTTTCTTTTAATATTGTATAACCAAAAGATTATAAATCGAATACACCATTGTCAAAATAATGCTAAAATATCAGCTTTAAAATATGATAATTCAGAATTCTCTTTCTTTTCTTCTGCTAACCTGCTTAGCAATGAAGTTATTTTTCTGTGATATAATTTGTATATATAAATCACTCCAATCATAACATATTTGCATTATAATAAGTTAAGGAGAAGGACTGGTAGCCACAGTTGTGAAATGGGAGAGAGAATTTTCTTCTTGAAACTTTTGTCATAAAAATGCTCAACTTTCAGTATATAAAAAAATAGACTAAATAAAAATTTCAAGCTTCTTCATCAATGTCTGTATTCTCTCTTCTTTAGGGTCCCACTCTTTCCAAATACCCCTGCTTCCTAAATTGGTAAGCCATACTCCAAATCTGATGCACAGATATGGTTTCATGGTTTAAATTGCTGCACAGTACTTTAATGTTTTCAGCCAACAGCAAAAAACCAAGGTATTTTATATTAAAATGTTGAGTTCTCATATTTCTTAAAAAATTAAGTCATCAGGCAATATTAGACCCACAAACCAAATCTCTTCTAAAGATGTGTACCAGTTGCCTCCTTCTGAAAGGTCACATGATTTTCAACTCACTATTGTGCCCCCATACACACACACACACACACACATACCCCACACACACAGATCTGTGTATGTTACACATTTACATTCAGGTAATATGCATAAGTAGCCACTTTCCCTGGCCCACTTTATTTTTATATCTTATTTGTCTGGCACCTGCAGACATTTAAGTTTGTCTATCATACCTTGTACTTTTATCTCCCTGTCCTACAATGTCCAGTATTTTGGGCCAGTCTGGTGCTCATTGCCATGTTAGGGGTATTTTTTTCTGTATACAGACAATGTTGCCAACTCTCTTTCTCTCTTGTATTACAAAGAGATAATAATCACAAAACATTGTGTATGTTTATGGTGAACAACTTGTCAATCTGATGCGGTTGCACTCTTGACACCAAAAGTTAAAACTCAAGCAAAAAGTTACTAAGGAAAAGAAAGACACTTTAAAATGCTAAGTGTTCTGAATCATAATGAAGACCTATAACAGCTGTTAATATTTATACAGCCAATAACACACCAACCACTTTCATAAAGCAGAAGCTACATGAGATTCAAGAAGCAATAGAGATAAACTGATAAAAGGAAATCTAAACTCTTTTCCCTTAACACAAGATAGAGTCAGGAAAACAACAGAGACCTAAATAGCATAATCAATAAGATAGATCTCATAGGCCTAACTGAACTATAAATTCTGATGAAAGAGGATACACATTCTCCAAAATGCAATGAAAAATTCACAAAAATTGACCATATAGTTGGCCACAAAGAAAACCTTAGTTATACAAATAATTGTACAAATTTCTAAGTTTGGAATCATTCAGATCATAGTGGAATTAAGCTAGAAATCAAAAACAAAAGATAGCTTAAAAATTTATAACCACTTGAAACTGGGCAATCACTTCTAAATAAACCATGGATCAAAGACATCATAAAAAAAATAAAAAAACACTTTTGCATTCTATTATAATGAAAACACAATAAATGCAAATAATTGATATAAATAAAACAGTATTTAGGAATAAAATATAGCTTTAAATGTATTTGTTAGAAAAGAAGAAAATTTGAAAATCAATAGCCTAAGGTTTTTTTTTTTTTGAAAATCAGTAGCCTAAGTTTTTAACCTCAAAAAGTTGAAGGAAAAAAGGACAGCAAATTTCAAAATGTAAAAGAATTATTTTAAAAAATGTAAGAGAAAATAATAAAATGGAGAAAATTTGGCACTAAAAATTAGCAAAGCCAAACTTAGTTCTTTGACTAGATTAATAAAATTAATAAACCCCTAGCAAGACTAGGCAAGGAAAAAAAAGGAGGAAAAATTACAAATATCTATAATGAAAGCAGGCCTCTCTAAAGAGCTCTCAAACAATAAAAGAATAATAAGTATATGGTACATAAAAGTTATATGCCTGGTAAATTTGACAATTGGATAAAATGAACAAATTCCTTTGAAAAATGTTGCTTAAATAGACATAAATCGGAAGAAAATCTTAATTGTCCTCTGTTATGGATGGAAATTGAATCTGTTATTTTAAAAAGTTTTCCAGAAAAGAACTCCAGGCCCAGATGGCTTAACAGGTGAATTCTTCTAAACATTTAAGGAAGAAAAACACCAATATTACCTAAGTTCTTCAAAATAAGTAGCAAATAAAAAATATTTTCCAGGTCACTTTATGAGACCAGGATAACCTTGATGAAAAATTCGATGAAGATTTTATAGAAACAGAACACAACAGATCAATCTGACTCATGGACATAGGTAAATAAAATTCTATACAAAACATTGATGAATCAAATCTAGCAATATATACAAGAATTACTACAACAAATTAGAAATTACTACAAACAAATAAGAAATAAGAGAAAACAGCAATATATAAAAATGAATTGGGAAACAACCATTGAAACAGATGAAACTGAAACAAATGTTAGACTGTTGAGAATGTCTATGATATATTAACACAAAATATATTTGAAAACCTAGAAAAGATAGATAAAATTGAAAAGAAAATGTAATCTGTAAAAAATGACACTAACACAGATACAAGAGCTTAAATAAACCAATTTTCATAGAAGAAATGGACAAAGAAATCAAAGAACTATCTCATAAAATGTCACCAGGTCCAGATGGTTTTGCATGGAAATTTTATCAAACTTCCAAAGAAGCTGGTAGTCACAATACTTCATAAGTTATTCCAGAGGCTAGGGGGAGAAAAGAAGAAAAAGAATTTTCTAAGTCTTTTTATAAAGAGAGCATAAAATTGATACCTAAACTTGATAAAGATAGAAGAAAAAAAACAGAAAATTATAAGCTAATTTCACATATGAGGCTGATTTTAAAATCCTAAAAATCCCAGAAAATAGAATGCAACAGCATATTAAAAATATTAGATAGCTGTACAGCAACCAACACATTGTAAAGGAATTATTCTCCAATTAAAAATAAATTTAAAAAATAATATACTATGTTTAAATTTAGTTTATTCCAAAATTATCCAGGGTGGTTCCATATTAGAAAACCAATTATTGTAATATACCATATTAAGAGATTTAAAAAGAAAAAGTTTATCATTATCTCCACACAGGCTGCATATAAAAATATAATAATATAGAATTAAAGTGTTGAGCTTCCCTGGTGGCTCAGACAATGAAAAATCCGCCTGCAAAGCAGGAAACCTGGGTTCAATCCCTGAGTCAAGAAGATTCCCTGGAGAAGGAAATGGCAACCCACTCCAGTATTCTTGCCTGGAGAATTCATTCCATGGACAGAGGAACCTGGTGGGCTTTAGTCCATGGGGTTGCAAAGAGTTGGACACTATTGGGCGACTACCACTTTCACTTAATGCATTACCGGTTTATAACAAATTTGTAAAAGTCAGCAGCCTAAATGGTGGCAAAGCTATGGCACTGGAAGTCTCATATATTCTGAGTGATAGTAAAAATGAGATGGTCACGTGGGAAAACTGGCAATTTGTTATAAATTTAATATACGCATGTTATATATATTACCTAAAGAAACAGATTCTTATAAACAACCTAAATACTCATCCATCTGTAGGATACTGGTTGAATGAATCAAGTTGCTTCAACAAATGGACAAACTGTTTGCATAGCCATTGAAAAATGTGTGTGTGTGTGTGTATGATTTGAACAAGGTTGTTCTAGCCAAAATATTGGAAATCCAAATGTCCATAAACAGAAGAATGGACAGAAAACTGGCATTTCTTCCAATAAAATGTTATACAGCAATAAAAGGACAAATTATTATAATGCTGGCAACAATATGAACAAACCTTGCAAATGATATGTTATACAAAATTATCCAGATACAAAATAGACCATACTACTTGATTCTATTTTATGAAGGTTAAGAACAGCACAAACTAAAAAATGAGGGTGCTTAGTAAGTGCCTCTGGGGAGGGAAGTGTGGAGTTCTGAGTTGAATGGACACTGGAGAGCTTCCTAGAATGATGGAAATGCTCTATTTCATGATTAACATGTGGGTTACATCAATGTGAACATTTATCAGATATCAGCAAAATGTGCACTCAAGATCTGTGCATGTGTATATAAATTATACCTTGATAA
Source organism: Dama dama (assembly GCF_033118175.1). Taxonomy (NCBI): domain Eukaryota; kingdom Metazoa; phylum Chordata; class Mammalia; order Artiodactyla; family Cervidae; genus Dama; species Dama dama. Next base: position 36,886,546 of record NC_083713.1, read on the forward strand.
ATAAATTTAAAACTGCAAATATCTATGTGAATAAAACAAAATAAAACTGTACTGAGATATTATTTCTAATTTGAAAGCTTAACAATACAGTCTGTTGACGAGGATGTGGGTACATAGAACCTTCCAAACACTGCATATGAGCATACAAAATGTTATTACCCCTTCTGCAGGAGTATTTAACAATATGTTCAAAAATACTTAGGCATTTACGCTTTTCTTCAGCAGCCCCAGTTCTAGAAATTTACCCTAATGATACATATTTAAAATAAAAATCTACCTATGTACAAGATTATTTTTTGTTATTACTGATTATCCACTGTAAAAAATTAAAAACAACCTGAATACCCACAAAACACCCTTTGAATGAATCAAGATACACCCACGAAATGGAACTGTACTGCCATTAAAAAAGAAAAAAATTTTCAATTCATAAGCATGATTTGTTTCCAGAAGTATTAGTGTAATTGTTGGGGAGGAAAAATGCTACCCTATACCCTTCTAAGTTCTTCTGGCTTCCCAGGTCTACAGGCTTTCCATGTGGCTCAGTGGTAAAGGATCCGCCTGCCAATGTAGAACATGCAAGCTTGATCCACAGGTCGGGAAGATCCCCTGGAGAAGGAAATGGCAACCCACTCCATTATTCTTGCCTGGGAAATCCCATGGTCAGAGGAACCTGGTGGGTTGCATGGGGTGGCAAAGTGTAGCATAGCACAATTAAATTAACAGGATTAACAGGAGAAAATCAAATGATACATTCAGGAACCCCACATATATAAGAGGGTCAGAGACTCCCACATACATGAGAGATTCTTGGTAATAATTCTTTTACTGGAGAAAATCTCCAATCTAAATTCTTCTGGCTAGTTAAGGAAGGGACAATAGTTTCTCTTGAAGGGTCTCTATTGCCTTTAAGCTCAAAATAACCCACATGCTAAAGTAGCACATGTTGGGGAGTCCTACTCTGAATCCTTATATAATAATTTTGAGACTGCTAGGAGAGAGACTCTTTAAGGGAATGCATCTTTATTGACTCCTGGGCTATTGTCAGCAGACTCGGAACCTGGTCTGGACAATGGCAAAACCGTTATTTCATGATTCAGGGAAAGCCTCTCTGGGATGCCTCCATTTAGAGATAACCAGGTCACATATATTGATGATGGTCACTTACATGCCTCTGCACACACACACACACACACATGCACACACACAAACTAACACCAAAAAGATACCATAACACTGTAACAACATTGCAGACTCTTTATCCAAATTGCATGCTTGTTCCAAGTCCCCATGAGCCACATCTCAGAGCATCAGACACAGCCTCAGAAACAACTATTCCTCCAGAGACAAGACACTCACTAGTAGAGTTAGCCCACATCATATTAGGCCTTTGGGGAGTGACTGGTGGGGCAAGCAGGCACAGCATCTTCCCTCACCCTGCTTCTAGACAAAATGGTGGCAGATAATTGTCCCCTTTGCTCCCAAACAAAACTCTGGAAGGCTGCCAGGTGGGGACACATGCCCTGGGGGGACAGAACCTTACTGCTTTGGCAAGAGATTTTTATCACAGGGCCACTGCCCTTTCCTGGAACTAGTCGGTACGAAACCACTTTGGTGGGTAATTTCACTGGACTCCCACCAGCATCTCCCTCCAGAAACACTGCTTCCCATCATATAATCTCCCTCTTCAGCAGGGATGTGCTCATTCTCTTTGGCCATTGCAGGGTCAGATCAAGGTACCATTTTGCTTCCCAAGCTGCTCAGTCATATCCTACTTCTAGCCAACATCCATCCAGAACGTGGAATCTTACGGAATTTCCACCTAGCTTACTGACCCCAAGTGGCCAGACGTATAGAGAGGTGGCTTACCCAGAGACATGTTCCTCAAGCTTTTAAACAATAAGTGATTTCCCTAAAGGACAAAAATTTTAATTCTAATACTGTTCTAACCCAAGTTCTAATACTGCTTAATTCCTGGCCAGTCAGTTAGTCACTCCTGTTCTCTAAACCCCTCACATCACCAACAGTCTTCTCCAAAGACTTCCCTGACAGTACCTCCAGGGAACATTCACCTCCTTCATCTTAGAGAGGATGTCAGTCATGTCCAGTCACAGATAAATGCTCCCCTTAACAGTTTGACTTCACAATAATCTCGCCATCTTCCGCATACTGGCAACCCTACTGAGGGCGGATGGTGCAGTATGACTCTGTAAGAACACAAAAACTAAGGGAAGGAAATTGCTTAGAAATCATGATTATGCAGATATCGTTGGCCCACATGATGGCGAAGGACAAGCCACCAAGCTCAGGCCACTGATCCCGCCTCACTGTTCAGGCTGATTAATTAAACAAAATTCATCAAAAATCTTACAAGTGGAAATTTTTGCTTCAGAAGCCACTAGGGGAAAACTGTGTGGATCTCAGAGAGAGGAACACAGGCCCTCTGCCTTGTGGGTGTCAGTCCCATTAGGAAGTGAAATCCACATTAGAACCCAGGAATCCAGGATCCTAAGACATCTTGGGGGTTGAGGAAACAACCTGCTGGTCCAAAGCAGCTCTATCTTTGATGGTATCCGGACTGCTCGCCCTGAAGGAGGCCCCAGCAAGCTGCTGCTACTGCTGCTAAATCGCTTCAATTGTGTCCGACTCTGTGCGACGCCATAGACGGCAGCCCACCAGGCTCCCCCGTCCCTGGGATTCTCCAGGCAAGAACACTGGAGTGGGTTGCCATTTCCTTCTCCAATTCCTGAAAGGGAAAAGTGAAAGTGAAGTCGCTCAGTTGAGTCTGACTCTTCACGACCCCATGGACTGCAGCCCACCAGGCTCCTCCGTCCATGGGATTTTCCAGGCAAGAGTACTGGAGAAGGGCGCCACTGCCTTCTCCGGCCCAGCAAGCTAGGCCAATGCAAATACTCTCCCTTTGTTACGGTTATTGCTCTCAATTGTACAAGCCGGTATGATAGCATCCCTATAGTTAGTAGACCCCTGAGACCTGCGGAAGTCAGCCAGGTAAACAACTGCAGGCAGGATGGGTGAGCACCAAGCCCTGTGAAAAGAGTTTCAGCCAGCACGCTAGCAGGTGTGGATTCTGACCCAGAGCTCACCTCCCTCTACATGAAACGGCGCCAATGGAAGTGACACGTAAGGAGCTGTTCCCTCCTGATTGTTGCTGCTGTTCAGTCGTTCAGTGGTGTCCAACTCTCTGGTGACCCCATGGACTGTAGTCCACCAGGCTCTTTTATCTATGGGATTTCTCAGGCAGGAATACTGGAAGCAGATTGCCATTTCCTTCTCCAGGGGATCTTCCCAACCCAGGGACTGAACCCCTATCTCCTGGATTGGCAGGCAGATTCTTTACCACTGAGCCACCTGGGAAGCCAGTTCCCTCCTTATACCATGCCTCAGATCATATTCCAGGCAGAATGGCCTCCCAGTGTAATCAAACGAGACCCATCTGGCTGGCAGGTTTGTGTCCTAATGATCCTACTATATATATAATCTCAGTTGGACACTCTCTGGATTGTGAAGCTGCCATCCACAAAACGTTCCTACAATTAACCCATCACTGTGCCCAGAAGCTAAACATTATGGAAGGACTCCCCACAGAGCTGAGTCACAGATATCACACTCTCCTTTGCAAGGTGCCCCTGATGATCCTACAGAGCTCCCTGAGATGTGTTCAACTAGCAGTAAATTCTGCACTTGTGATTTCGCCCTGAGACAGGCCTCTAACATACACACTTGGAACATGACACCAGCCAGCCACTCCATGAATCTCTCCCCAGGGAGGTCACCTTCCCTGGAGCTGGCCTCCACCATCCCCAAGACACCAGAGCCTCAGAGGACATAGCCCCAGCCCAGGAGCTTGCTATTGGAGACACCAGCACCTCAGCCAACACACCTCAACTTCGCTAGACATTTGGATGCCCCCCTTCTTGCATCCTCCCCGCCAGGTGGGAGATGGCTGTGGTGACTATCAGCCTGGAGGATGAATTGCAAAAACACCTCCAGCTGGTCAGCTCAGATCAGACAGCCTTCCCCAGTGGCTCAGTGGTACAGAATCTACTTGCAATGCAGGAGCGTCAGAAGATGCGGGTTTGATCCCTGGGTGGGGAAAATCCCCTGGAGAAGGGTATAGCAACACACTCCAGCATTTTTGCCTGGAGAATCCAATGGACAGAGGAGACTGGCAGACAATAGTCCATAGGGTTGCAAAGAGCCAAACACGACTCAGGTGACAACATGCACTGTCAGCTCAGAAGACATAGATATTTTCTAAAATATCTATCTGCTTGCCTCAAAAACCATGCCTCTATCAAAACATTTGCAAAACCTAAGTTCCCCGCCAACTGCCTGGCTGCACTAGACATTGTTCACCTCAGTGTTGTCAGCCACGATTTGGCACTTGCCATCTACTTCTACAAGGATTAAATCATGTGCCGCTACAGCTTTTGACCCTCAACACCCCTTGAAAGGAGCTCAGGGTGGAGTGCAGAAATGAGGCCCTCTGTGCTCTGGGAAAAACTGGCAGAACAGGTCTTCAGACAGGTATTTTTTAGGAGCTGATTTTATGCGCCGAATTCTTACATCTCTGCATATCTAGAAAAACACTACATTCCTTCTTGGTGACATCTGCTCCTCATGACTAGCAGAAACGTTCTGCAAAAATGTGTGCTTGATTGCCTGTACTCCCCCTTCACCAAAATCACTTATGGACTAAACCTCCTCCCTGCCTCTTTGGAGAAGTTTTCCCAGAACTCTGAAGTGCTCTCTAACAAGCTGTAGCGCTCATTTTGCCCCAAATAAAGCTTAACTTGCAGCTCTCACCTTGTGTGTTTTAAGTTAGCAATGGCAAGCCAGACAGTGTATTTGAAATCATGCTAGCCATAACAAGGCTCTTCCTCAAAACACCTCTAGCTTGACCTGCTTGGCGCCCAGAGTCAGGAACTTCTGGGTACTCTGTTCCTGCTCAGTGTCCTAGCAATAGATTACCGCCTTTCTCCCCTCCTGAGGTATCCATGAGAGACCTTGCTCCCCCATTATTCCCTCCCCCCACTTTCGGCAATACCTCCACCTCCACACCCGAAATTGCCACTTCTGAGTTGAACAGTAATGTGTTGGTAAGTGTTTACTGGCTCATCATCAAGGGGTGGGAGGGGGATAATGAGGAAACGCTTGATTATGCTATCTTTGTATAGTGTTTTATACAGAATGGAACACGCATGCATTCTTAGTTATTCAGTTGTATTTGACTCTTTGGGATCCTATGAATGTAGCCCAGTGGGCTCTTCTGTCCATGAGATTCTTCAGGCAAGAATACTGGAGTTGGTTGCCATTTCCTCCTCCAAGGAAACGTCCCCCAGAGATCGAACCAGCGTCTCTTGTGTCCCCTGCATGGGCAGGCAGATTCTTTTACCATTGAGCCACCTGAGAAGCCCCAGAGAGCAGAGAAAATTTACTAATTGTTCAGATGGTAGGAGGAAGGAGATGGCTAATTAGTAGAACCAAGGAGTGGTTGTCGTTCACTGTCTCCCAGAGTTTGCTCAAACTCCTGTCCATTGAATTGTTTGTTGATTGAATATTTGTTGATTGGTTTGTTAAGAGGAGATGACTTCAGAGCAAATTTGTATCTCCTCCCTCCCAGCCTGTGCAGACCAAATGGAAAGCAGAATTGGGAAAGGTTGGTATTCAAATATAGATGCACTCTCTTCTCTTTTAAACAGAGAGAAGTGAGAGAAGGAAGCAGACACAGAGATAAAATACCACCCTTCTTAACCTAACTGGTCAAATTATACAGGTAACCAAAAAACGACTGAAGAATGAACAACATGAGTTCAGAGACTTATTTTCACAGAGCAGAACATAAGTTTAAACAATAAATTTTCTGGAAACTAATTCTAAAGTTTTGCTGTTTAGAAATGCTGTTTCCCCTAGGAAATCACAAGTTCTTGCCAAGGCAGAGTTCTCACTTTCCCCCTAATGTTTTTGAATGATCTCTCTCACTTTTCCAACAATTATCATTGCATTTTGATGTTTGAAATCATTTCTATCTGACATCTGGAACAAATGAGTGGCATTTCTAGGAAACTAACTTTTCCTTTTTTTTTTTTTTTTCCAAAAAAAGTTACATTTAGAGTAACACATCTTCCTTGAAAATTCATGTGCTTCACATTCTTAACATTTTTATATCCCAGTGAGAGAAATAGAGCAGAGAGCAGTGGCAGGTCAAGTTGAAAGGAGATGAGCTTTAAAATCAGGCAGACTGGGACTTTCATGACACCTCTGTTGGTGCATAAAATGGTTTAATAACCCCTACTTCATGGTTATGTCTTGGCATTTAACTGAGATAGCACATTCCAAGCGCATGGTGCTGTCCCTGGCACATAGTTCAGTTCAGTTCAGTTGCTCAGTCGTGTCCCACTCTCTGCAACCCCATGGACTGCAGCACGCCAGGCTTCCCTGTCCATCACCAACTCCCAGAGCCTACTCAAACTCATGTCCATCACTTTGGTGACACCATCCAACAATCTCATCCTCTGTCATCCCCTTCTCCTCCTGCCTTCAATCTTTCCCAGCATCAGGGTCTTTTCCAATGAGTTGGTTCGTCACATCAGGTGGCCAAAGTATTGGAGTTTCAGCTTCAGCATCAGTCCTTCCTATAAATATTCAGGATTGATTTCCTTTAGGATGGACTGGTTGGATCTCCTTCCCAATAATGGAATCTTCTATTACTTAAATTATTTCAAAACAGTTGATAAGAAGTTAAAGTTACCAATAGTATAGTAAATTTGATCTCTGGTTCCTCTGCCTTTTCTAAAACCAGCTTGAACATCTGGAAGTTCACAGTTTACATATTGCTGAAGCCTGACTTGGAGAATTTTGAGCATTACTTTACTAACGTGTGAGATGAGTGCAATTGTGCAGTAGTTTGAGCATTCTTTGGGATTGCCTTTCTTTGGGGTTGGAATGAAAACTGACCTTTCCAGTCCTGTGGCCACTGCTGAGTTTTCCAAATTTGCTGGCTTATTGAGTGCAGCACTTTCACAGCATCATCTTTCAGGATTTGAAATAGCTCAGCTGGAATTCCATCACCTCCACTAGCTTTGTTCATAGTGATGCTTTCTAAGGCCCACTTGACTTCACATTCCAGGATGTCTGGCTCTAGGTGAGTGATCACACCATTGTGATTATCTGGGTCGTGAAGATCTTTTTTGTACAGATCTTCTGTGTTTTCTTGCCACCTCTTCTTAATATCTTCTGACCTGACATGCTGCGATACATGGGGTCGCAAAGAGTTGGACACGACTGAGCGACTGAACTGAACTGAGTATAGTAAATACCCGCTGGTATTGTTGTGGCTTTGGATGGTGAGAACATAATACTAAACAACCTTGATAAATCCAAAAGTGGTCTATTAAATAAAATCATGAAGTTCAAGACAAGCACAGACATTCTCATAAGTAAAGCTGTGCTAGTTTCTTATTCCCGCTATAACAAATTACCACAGAGTTCATTGCTTATTACAATATAAATTTATTATCTTACACTCCTACAGGTCAGAGCCCAAAGTATTGGCAGCACCACACTCTTTCCAGGGGCCCTAGAGAAATTTTGGTTCCCTCCTTCTTCCAATTTCTTAGTGACTGTCTTCATTCCTCTGCATTCCTGCCTCTTTCTCCATCTTCCAAGTGACTCTCTCCAATCTCTACTCTTGTCATCATATCTCTTTTGCTGCTGAGCCTTAATTTCCTATCTCCTTTTTGTAAGCACACTTGTGATTACATTCAGTTCAGTTCAGTCACTCAGTTGTGTCCTACTCTTTGAGACCCCATGAACCACAGCACGCCAGGCCTCCCTGTCCATCACCAACTCCTGGAGTCCACCCAAACTCATGTCCATTGAGTCAGTGATGCCATCCAACCATCTCATCCTCTGTCATCCCCTTCTCCTCCTGCCCCCAATCCCTCCCAGCATCAGGGTCTTTTCAAATGAGTCAGCTCTTTGCAACAGGTGGCCAAAGTATTGGAGTTTCAGCTTCAAAATCAGTCCCTCCAATGAACACCCAGGACTGATCTCCTTTAGGATGGACTGGTTGGATCTCCTTGATTACATTGGGCCCACCTAGATAATCCAGATAACTTCTGCCTTTCAAGATCTTTAATTCAATATCATCTGCAAAGTCCCCTTTTCCATGTAAGGTAATATAGTCGCTGGTTCTGGGGATTGGGATGTGACATTTTTGAGGGGGCCATTCATCAGCCTACAGCAAGACCCAAGACAAATTACACAGATATGACATATAGAAAATAGCAGTTTGACAGTAAAAGGCTTGGGATTTATTGTGGAACATAATATGTGCCAGAAACAGAAAGGAAATGCTGTAATTTAAACAGCAAACATGATACTGGGGTAAGATAAGAAGAAAACTATACTGTTTATTTACAGCTGATTTGGACTTAAGAAGAAATGCCATTACCAGTTTTATATAGCAAAGTATAGCATATACTCCAAGGAGAAAAATTCTTAATTACAAAAATCATCGTATATTGAGGGGAAAAATGTCTTCTGAAAAATAAGTGAATTTCAACCGTTGTAGCTTGTGGGGGAGGGGGGAGGTACAGCATACATCTTAATAATTAATTGTGAAAGTAGGAGTGTCGGCCAGAGATAATTAACAGGAAAGGTTGATCATGTACTCTCCACACTCACAGAGAACTGAGAAAAAGGAAATGGGCCAAACTGCAATGAGAAGCTGAGCTTTTAAAAAAGGAAGTTCTTGACCATGAAGATCAGACTACCAAGGGAAGCTGTGTAATCTCCATCCTTAAAGAGCTTTAAAAATAGTATAAACAGCCATCTGCACAAGATGATTTATGCATTGACCTTCAGGAGGCGGGCCCAGATCATCTCATGAAGTCCCTTCCAAGTGTGGGATTCTATGATTTAATCAGTATGTGATTTTTCTCAGCTCCACATTTTGTGAGATAACCAGCAGATGGAAGCCACAAATTCCCCAACATCATACCAAAATCATGGTTCCTTGTACTGGTAGGGCCCGGTCAAGCTTGCCAAATTGGCATTGGTTGTAAAAATCATTGAAGGACCCACCTCAAACATTTATTTATCTCCTCATGGGTGTCTGGACCACCCATGTCCACAAAATACAGATAATCCTTATATTGATTCATGTGCATTTAGCTTTCATTTAGCATAAGAGAAAATTGCATATGTTAGAAGTATTTGTCTGATTTTAAAATCTGAAGCAATAGCTCTTGAAAACGTTGTGAAAGATTTACAGACCCCCATTTGAGCAGAAATTAGACCAATTGGACATTTTGCTCTGAAAAGACTCATGACTCACTTGGACCTCAGTGTTTGTCACTTAAGTAACAGATACAGTTCTCTGTATATGTTTATGTGTTCGTTCAACAAATATCTGAGTGCTGACTGCGTTCTAGGTTATGTACAAAACATTAGAATGCAACAGTGAGGCAGACTCCTTCCCTCATGGAGCTTCAGGTCTCCTGGGAGAAACAAATAAACAGCCCATTTTGCTGCAGCTATAAAACTTTGAGGGGACCCTTAGGTCCCTTAGGATGAGATGGTTGGATGGCACCACCAACTCAACATACATGAGTTTGAGTAAACTCTGGGAGTTGGTGATGGACAGGGAAGCTTGGTGTGCTGCATCATGGGGTCAAAAAGAGCTGGACACTGAGTTGAGTTGGAGCGATTGAACTGAACTGAACTGAAGAGGATTTCTGGGCTTCTCCAATGGCTCAGCGGTGAAGAATCTACCTGCAATGCAGGCATTTCAGGAGACACAGGTTCAATCCCTGAGTCAGGAAGATCCCCTGGAGAAGGGCACAGTAACCCACTCCAGTATTCTTGCTTGGAGAATCCCATAGACAGAAAAGCCTGGTGTACTACAGTCCATGGGATTGCAAAGAGTCATACACAACTGAATCAACTTAGCATGCAAGAAGATTTCTGGAGAAAATGAAGCCTAAGCTGGGATCTGATGGATGAATGGGAGTTACTAGGGAAGAAGGTGGTGGAAGCACATTTCATGGAAAGGGAACAGCCTGGCTGAGAGGCTGGTAGTGCCATGGTATGGGAATTGAGTGTCTTAGCATATGGCTGGAGCTTGGAGCGTAAAGGGAAGGTTAAAAGTGAATGGGAGGAAGGAGACAGCAAGAGAAAGTCAGCAATGAAGCTTGAGAGATCATGAGAACTCTCATAACCATGCTAAAGAATTGGGACTTTTACATAAAAGTAATAAGCTGCCATTAAAAGGTATAGATCAAGTTTGTCCTTTCAAAAGATATATTATGGTACAGCTTTGAATCCAAGGACAGGAAAACAGTGACATTTGTTTTAGCAATAGGAAGAGTTTCTCGGAAGAATATTGGGAATACAAGGAATCCAGGTAGGAACCGAATGTCCAAGCTGAGTGTAGGGCAGAGAGGTTAGCTGGGAGCCACACAGCCTGGTGTGGGAGCAACGTGGTACTTCATTCTTCTCCTGTTGTTGCTTCTTGGAGCTTTGTCCCTTCCAAACGCTCTTTCTGTTCCTCCAGTTCTGTTAATGGTCACCAAAATCTCCTAACTTGTAAGCTTTCAGACTGAACCAGTTCTTTCTAGTATAAATCCTACTTGTCAATGGAGGGGACTGCCAGGCTCATCTTTAATTTAGGAGCTCACCTCTTGACCAGAGAACTAGCAGAGTTGCACGACAAGGCACCTGTGCTTCAGCCACTTGGATGGCGAAGGAGGGCTTGCTCCTAGATATGTAAGTGCTGCTTTGCAGATTTATCTGAGTTGCTTTGCTGCAACTTAGATGGATTAATGGAAAGCCTGGAGGCACAGCCGACATGGACTTGGTTACATACATATCCTTGCATACAAGGTGGAGCCTATATCTACGATCTATGAGGAGAGCTGAAGCCTCCATTAACTCCAGGAACTACATAGCCACACAAACCACAAGCCCAGAGCAAGCTCGGGACCTCCATCAAGCTCCACAACCCAAAGAACAGGTTTCTGGGAATGTGTTCTTATTCAAAGATATAACTACTGGCAGGTTCTACTCTCATATGTGAATTTCTAACCAGCATGCTTTTACTCACATTGTTCTTTTGTTTCATCGTGTTACTAAAAAAAAGTATGACAGGTTGGCATGCTTGTTCATGAATGTCTGCAACTGTAATTTCTTACGACTCAACTTATGATCACTATATAGGCTACCATTTATAATATTCTCTGAAACAGTAAAATAATATTGTCAATACTGACAAAACTTTCCTTAAATTTGTGAAGTATGAGCTATAAACCTTTTTATTAATTTACCTCCCTCATGTTTCCATTTGTTTTCAATTTCTGTCAATATGTTACATTAAGCAATATATGTGCAGTTACCTATTTTACCACTAGATGGCATCATACATCTTTCCTTCTAATTTGATCTCAAACTAGCTTTTTAGAAAAAGGATTTGCTTTTGTTTTTGCCTGTTGTTTTTCAGAGTTAATAGAATTATTGCATCATTTATTGAGTGTTCATTAATGTCACTATATATTTGTAATACTGTCTTTAATCATATTCTAAATTTCTATATACGCTACACGTTTCCAGGCAATTTTATTATTTTCTCTGTCAATTCTTATTACTACACCATGCTGTTTTAATTACTTTAGTTTTACAATGCATTTTAACATCTTTTATCACCACCATTACTCCTCAACTCTGTCTTCAACTTCAAAATCTTTTTAATCCATTAATTTATCTACATGAAATTTGGAATGATTTCATTCCCTTAAAAAATTTACTAGCATTTTTATTGGAATTGACAATAATTTGACAATAAATTTATAGGTTAATTTTTGAGGAGGTTACATCCTTGTAGTATTTATTCCTTTACGTGTAAATAAATGCCTCTGAACCAGAAATGTAGATAAGAACATACGCAGAGTTCTTGGCATATGTGTGAGAGTGTGTGTATGTGTACAGAATAAATGATTAAATAGAGAGGGACACATTCAAATATTCTTTTTAAAAGGAGAAAAATAACTCCTCATGTCCAACTGTAGCAGATGGGCTAAATAAATTACTGTATAATCTCAATGGAATACTTTGCTCTACCACATATAGTGATTTCAAATGATTGTCAAATGAGAAAATGCTCATAATAAAAGGTTAAGTAAATATAGTAGATGTGAAATTATACATACAACAATTTAAAAATAGAGACAGAAGGAAATAGAATCCATGCTAACTCATCGCATCTAGGAGGTAGAATTGCAACTAATTCATATTTTCTTAACACTTTCCAGACTTTTCTGTATTTCCTATAGTGAACCTGTATTGATTTCATAATCAGAAAAAGAAACCTTCTAAATCTTTAAAGCAAATAGATTTCATGGAGTTTTCAAAGGTATATTATTTTCTTTTATGTCTATATACAGATTGATTTATTGACCAGTTTTTAGTAAAAATACTCAGTGTTATTCAAAGTCAGGAAATTTCCCATAGCTCAAAAAGTTACTTTCTGTTAATTTTTCCCATATGTTCCCCTGCCATCCCCTTAGAGACATAATCTCAAGTTGTAGGTCACTGTCTCCAGAAAGTCCCTCCACTTCGATTTCTTTGCACAGGTCTGACCTTTCAACCATTCCCTGAGATCAGGTCTTCACCTTCCAGCAAGCAGTAGAAATCAGTGGATCTCAAACTTTCTGGTCTCAAGACCTCTTTATATTTTTAAAAATTATTGACTATGCCAAAGAGGTTCTTTTTTTTTAATTTAGATTATATTTATTAATATTTAACATATTCCAAATTGAAACAGAAATTTCTATATATTTATTTTAATTCATTTAAATAAAAAAAAATAAGGAGCAGGTTGACCAAGATGATGACATTGGGGGCTCCTGAATGCCCCTGCTCCCATGAACATGAAGAATGTATAGCCGCACACAGAGAAATCATCTCTGAAAGAAATTCAAAAGCCCTACACATCAAGTGAATTAGCAAATACCTACATTGGATTGGGTGGGAAATGCTGAGACAAATGCTTGCCAAAAAACCTCACCCTTGGTACAGTGCATACAATCCTGAGGGAACACCCAACTCCCAACTTCTCTCTGAAAAGTGAAGAGTTTGGACCCCACACCTAGTGCTCCAACTTTTAAGATTCTCACTTGAGAGATGGGCCTCCCAAAACTGAGCTCTGAAGGCCAATGAGGCTTGTATTCTTGAGATCCTTGAGACTACAGCTAACAAACAGTTCTTAAGGGACAGGCAATCACTCACTGCAGCTACCTCACCAGGGGTCAGCACATAAGGAGCAAGGAAAAAATGCCCATTTCCCAGTCTTTTTGTAAAAGGGGTCCATCTGCAGACTTTGAAAGTTGCTGCTTGAAGGTCAGGCTTCTAATATAACATACATCTAGGGGCTGGTTGCAATTGTCGCCAGAGGATGCATACTCTTACCACTTTTATTCAACATAGTTTTGGAGGTAATGATCAAGGCAGTTATTCAAGAAAAAGAAATTGAAGTCATTCAAACTGAAAAGAAAAATAAAAGCATCTCTATTTGCAGATGACATAATACTGCATATAGAAAATCCTAAAGACTTAACCAAAAAAATATTAGAACTAAAAAAACAAATTTAGTAAAATTGCAGGACATGAAACTAAATATACAAAATCAGCTGCATTTCTATACACTAACAACAAGCAACAGAAATAAAATTAAGAAACAATCTCATTTACTATAGCATGAAAAAGAGTGAAATATTTAAGAATAATTTAACAAGGAGGTAAAAGTTCTATAACCTAAAACTTTAAGATGTCCATGAGCAAAATTGAAGAAAACACAAATAAATTGAAAGATATTCTGTGTTCATAGTTCAGAAGAATTGATAAGTTAAACTGTCTATATGATACAATGTGATGTACAGATTCAGTGTAACCCCTCTAAAAATAACAATGGCATTTTTCACAGAAAAGAAAAAAAAGCAATTCTAAAATTTCTATGGAGTCACAAAAGATCTCAAATAGCTAAGGCAATTTTGAGAAAGAAGAATAAAGCTGGAGACATCACATTCTTAATTTTAAGTTACATTACAAATTTATAGTAATGAAAAAAGTATGGTGCTGAAACAAAAACAGACTCATAAATCAATATGGAACAGAATACCGAGCCCAGAAATAAACACATACATATATGTTCAATTACTTTTTCACCAAGATGCCAAAAGCATACAATGGATAAAGAACAGTCTCTGCTATAAATGATGTTAGCAAAACTGAATTGTCACATGGAAAGAGTGAAACTGGATCCCTGTCTTAGACCATGAACAAAAACCAACTCAAAATGGATTGAAGACTTGAATGTAAGATCTGAAACAGTGAAATTCCTGTAAGAAAATACAGAGGGCAAGCTTCTTGACATTGGTCCTGATCATAACTTTTGGGGTTTAACAATCAAAGCAAAAATAACAAGTGAAGCTACACCAAACTAAGAAGTTTTTGCTCAGCAAGGTAAACCATCAACAAAATGAAAATACTTGCAAATTGCATATTCAGTAAGGGGCTAATATCCAAAGTAGATTGGAACTCATACAACTCGATCACAAAAAAAACAAATAACCCAATATAAAAATGGGCAAAGGACCTTACTGGTACTTTTCCAAAGAATACACACAAATAGCCAACAGGGTACATGAAGAGACATTCAATATCACTAATCATCAGGGAAATGCATATCAAAATCACAATGAGCTGTCACCTCACACCTGTTAGGATGACTTTTATTAAATAGAAATCACAAATGTTGTCAAGGTTGTGAAGAAAAGGAAATATTTTTACACTCTTGGTAGGAATACAAACTACTATGGAAAATGCTATAAAGTTCCCTCAAAAAAATGAAAAATAGAAATACCATGTGACAAAAAAAATTCCACTTCTGGATATACATCCAAAGTAAACAAAACCATATCTCAAAGAGATACATGTACTCCCAAGTTCACTGAAGCATTAGTCGCAATAGCCAAGATATGGACATATCTAAATGTCTGGGAAGGGATGAATTAATCAAGAAAATGCATATGTGCATGTGTGTATGTATCTTGTGGTTTGTGACATGTATGAACCTGAAGGACATTATGTGAAATAAACCAGGCGCAGAAAGACAAACACTGCATGTTATCACTTACATGTGGAATTTTTTAAAAAGCACAAAGTCAAAAAAAAAAAAGCACAAAGTCATAGAAACAGAAAGTAGAGAAATGGTTGCATGGGCTGGGGTGTGACCAGAATAAGGAGAGATTGGTAAAAAGGAACAAAGTTTCAGTTATAAAATGAATAAAAGATGAATAAGATCTGAGAATCTAATGTATAACTTGGTGAATATAGTTGATAACACTGTGATTGTATAGTTTAAATATTCTCACCAAAAAAAGGTAAACATGTGAATTTATGAATATGATAACTTGATGAGGGAATCCTTTTACAATGTATACATGTATCAAATATCCACATTGTAGACTTACCATTTTATTTGTTAATTATACCATAAGAAAGTCGAACAAAAAAAGATTGTGAGTGAGACTTTAGCCTCATCTGAAGTTCTGTTGGGGAAGGATATGCTTCCAGTTGTTGGCAGAACTCAGTTTCTTGCTGGCTGTGGGTTTGGGGCCACCCTCAGCTCCTTGAGGCATCTATAGTTCCTTGACACATGGGGTTCCCCAAATGGCCACTTGCTTCCTCAAAGCCATCAAAGGAGAGATTGAGCACCTCCAGCAAAATGAGCTTATGTATCAGTTCAGTTCAGTCGCTCAGTCTTGTCCGACTCTTTGCAACCCCATGAACCGCAGCATGCCAGGCCTCCCTGTCCATCACCAACTCCTAGAGTCCACCCAAACCCATGTCCATTGAGTCGGTGATGCCATCCAACCATCTCACCCTCTGTCGTCCCCTTCTTCTTCTGCCTGCAATCTTTCCCAGCATCAGGGTCTTTTCCAATGAGTCAGCTCTTTGCAACAGGTGGCCAAAGTATTGGAGTTTCAGCTTCAACATCAGTCCTTCCAATGAACACCCAGGACTGATCTCCTTTAGGAGGGACTGGTTGGATCTCCTTTCAGTCCAAGGGACTCTCAAGAGTCTTCTCCAACACCACAGTTCAAAAGCATCAATTCTTCGGCATTCAGCTTTCTTTATAATCCAACTCTCACATCCATACATGACCACTGGAAAAACCGTAACCTTGACTAGACAGACCTTTGTTGGCAGAGTAATGTCTCTGCTTTTTAATATGCTGTCTGGGTTGGTCATAACTTTCCTTCCAAGGAGTAAGTGTCTTTTAATTTCATTGCTGCAATCACCATCTGCAGTGATTTTGGAGCCTAGAAAAATAAAGTCAGCCACTGTTTCCCCATCTATTTGCCATGAAGTGATGGGACTGGATGCCATGATCTTAGTTTTCTGAATGTTAAGCTTTAAGCCAACTTTTTCACTCTCCTCTTTCACTTTCATCAAGAGGCTCTTTAGTTCTTCTTCACTTTCTGCCATAGGGTGGTGTCATCTGCATATCTGAGATTATTGATATTTCTCCTGGCAATCTTGATTCCAGCTTGTGCTTCTTCCAGTGCAGCGTTTCTCATGATGTACTCTGCATATAAGTTAAATAAGCAGGGTGACAATATAGAGCCTTGACATACTCCTTTTCCTATTGGGAACCAGTCTGTTGTTCCATGTCCAGTTCTAACTGTTGCTTCCTGACCTGCATACAGGTTTCTCAAGAGGCAGGTCAGGTGGTCTGGTATTCCCATCTCTTGAAGAATTTTCCACAGTTTATTGTGATCCACACAGTCAAAGGCTTTGGCATAGTCAATAAAGCAGAAATAGATGTTTTTCTGGAACTCTCTTGCTTTTTGGATGATCCAGCGGATGTTGGCAATTTGATCTCTGGTTCCTCTGCCTTTTCTGAAACCAGCTTGAACATCTGGAAGTGCACGGTTCATGTAGAGCTTATGTTAGAGAATCGCAAATCACCTATTCCCAATCACGTTTGGCATAGTTGGTTAGTGTCTCAGATGTGTATATGGAGAATCCTGGCTGTAGGATACATCAAATAATTTATCTGATAGAATGAGGCAAAGTCGTCCTGAAAAGAGGATATTTTCCCTAAGACTCCAGATAATAAGGAACCAGCCATGAGAAGACAGAGGTTAGGAGCATTCTGAAAAGAAGGAACAGAAAATAAGAAATGTAGTTATACCTACAGAGAGACCATATTATCATGGCATTATACCTTTGAATTTTGCTTCTGTGTCTATTTTCTCTATCATCTGATGCTCTGTACAGGATAGCTCAGAATCAGCATATCCCTGGTGGTCCAGTGGTTAAGAAAACACCTTCCAATCAGGGAACACAGGTTTGATCCCTGGTGGGGAAATTCAGATCCCAGATCCCATGAGGCAACCAAGCCTACATGCCACAGCTAGATAGAAGTCCATATGCCACAACAAAAGATTCCACATGACACTATAGAGATCCTGCGGCAACTGAGACCCAAAGCAACCTGACAAATAAGTAAATATTTTTAAGCAATAACAACAACAGAAAACTAACTATCTCAGAATCTTCAACATGTATTATGCAGTAGACAATCAGCAAATTTACTTAATAAAAGGGAGAAACTTTAAATAAATAAATAAAATTTTTAAATTAAACCCATTGCAAGTTAACATAAATAACAAATTTTTTATGGGGGAAAAAATCCTTTATTTTCCAAAACAACAAAAATGTAGTTCCCCAAATGGTGTCATTTTCCATGTTTTGAAATTTATTTCATTTCTAGTTTAATATAAACCAGCTGGATTCTCATGTCTGCTGCTGAACTCAATCTGTTGTGCTCTCAAACATCACATAGCCTCTGGAAAACTCCACTGTAGAGTCACAAGACAAAAGGAAAAATTGGCTAGTGATATCTTAGTATCCTTAAGCATAAAGTTAGGACTTGATAAAGTTCTGGAGGAATTCCAGGGCTCCTCCCCAACCCCAATCTATACTTTGAAATTCATTACTTAGTTGGATTAAAACAAGCATCAAATTCTTTCCTCTCTCTGTTATAAAACTCAGGTACTCAGCTGAAACTGAAAAATAATGATGATGAGGGTAAAAACACTAACATAAAATCTGGTCTCTCATTGTCCACTTGATTACATGGAACAACCATGGGACTATTTTTAAGCTAGACCTGTGTGTCACTCTAGAGGTGACTGGATTTGTTGAAGTCATCTCCTACCCTCTAAATCCACCCCTGCTCTCATCACTACTTGGTTACTCCTTGTTCCTCTTGGAAGATAGTTTAAGATTCACTCTTTTTAATTCTACTCCTCTTATACTTCTCGATGAGTTCATGATCATAAAAGTGATGCTTTCCATGTCTGTCCTCTCAATTCCTTGCTCTCCCTTCTTTCATTGATGTTGCCCTCCCCTTCACCCTGGCTACTCATTCCCATGAATATACCCTTGAATAACTGCAAACTCTCCACAATCTCAACTTTAAATAACCTAGTTTCTGGCCAATAGCTACTGTTTTTGTTTCTGTTTTTTTCCCTCCAGTTCACTTCCTATACCCCAGTTTCAATAATCTCTCAACTCCACAAACACTTCCAATCCATTGAGCCTACAAAATTTTCACTGGTTCTCCTTGTATCCTCACTCACTTTCCCATTATCCAGTTTAAATTCCATGGTCACTTATTATAATCACTCCTGTAAATTTGCTCCCAATTTCTTTGCCTTGCTCTTGCTTCATCCCACTTTCTAGGATTAAAACCCTATTCTGGTTAAATACAACGTCTGCCTACTCTATGCCTACACCCTCCTGGTTGAACATGCCTAGAGAAAAAGCCACTGATGACATCAATCTAAATTCATGATTACCAAAATGTTCACAAGTGAGTTTTTCTTTCATGGACACTTTCATAGGTCTCCAGTAGGATCTCTCCTGAATGGGTCCCCCGAGATTCCCTTGTCTCAGACAGGCACATGCGTCCTATTATGGATTGTCAAACGAAGGGTGACCAACCATTCTAGTTTGTTTGGTAGTATCCCTGTTTCAGCATTTACAGTCCCAAGTTCTAGGAAATCCTTCAGTCCTGGAAAAACAAGAATGGTGGATCATTCTAGTCATAGGTGCCCTGTAGCCCTTCATTAATCTGATAGCAACTCCAACTGCTGGCTTCTGGTCCTTTGCTCCTTTAGGGCCTTATTAGATAAAACCAATGATAATCATACATTGATTCACCCACACTAGTGATTCACATCTCTGGTCCACAGAAAATATTCTTTGGCTGTTTTGAAATCTAGAGGTATAAACCCTCCATCCTACCTGAATCCAGATATTTGCAGTGGTCATCTGCAAAAGCAGCTTCTTGTACTTCCCCTCCCTTTCCTGAGAGGAATTAAGTATGTCTTGGGCCCATTGGAACAGACTCCTTCCCATGGCCTCTAGGAGGGTTTGGTGATGGCCAAGAAGCGTCAGTGGGTGTTGGGTTTGGGCTTCTCAAGAAGATACACGTTCCTCACAGATGTTGGTCATGTCTGTATATAACCCTTATGATACGTATGGTGAGCCCATAAATAACCCTACCCTGGAGCTACCTACCTTGCTTACTCTATGGTGAAATAATAAAAACTTTAATTACTGCCACCTTTTAAAAATAGTAGTAATTTTAGTAAAATAATAAATAAAATAAAATGTTATTTTAAGCAAAATAATAATAACCAATACCAAATTTTAATATAATAGGATTTGTAATTAAAAAAAAACACTTTATCTTGTTGCCATTACTCTAAGTCTTCTGAGAATTGGGCACTAGTCTACTGAGAATCGCAATGGTGTGAAATATGGTTTAAAACTCTCGAAACAGACACATTGACATCTCTTCTTACTTAAGTTGCAGTAAAGGAAATAAAGATGGCTCAGACGGTAAAGAATCTGCCTGAAATGCAGGAGACCTGTGTTTGATCCCTGGATTGGGAAGATCCCCTGGAGAAGGGGATGGCTACCCATCCCAGTATTCTTGCCTGGAGGACTCCGTGGAGAGAGGATCCTGGTGGGCTACAGTCCATAGGATTGCAAAGCATCAGGCTAGACTGAGTAACACTTTCACTTTCACCATCTCCTATAATGGAGCAATTTCTCTTCCCAAAGAAATCATTTCAAAATTCTCCTCCATATCAGCTCTTTCCATATGAAAGTGATTGAGGAGTTTCAGACACGAGATGTAAACTTTTCACATTGTGATCTGGCTACAGAATATTATCTCAAGTCTATATATTGGAGTCTCATTCTCTAACTTTAATTTGAGCATTCTAGTATACAAGATTATCCAAAATGAAAACTGTACCCAGTAAGTGGCACCTGCAGAAATATGTGCAGAATATTTGTAGCAGATTGTATTTTCCACCAAATGCGATAGCAATATTTATGTTCTCATATAACCTTGACATCCTTCCGTCAAGCAGTGGAATCTATCCTCTCTCCAAATATGGGAAACCTCAGTGACTCACTTCTAAAAAATACAATGTCATGGGAGCCTGACTTCCTAGATGAGGTCAGAAAGGGCCATATAGCCTCTGGCAACTTCTCTTTCTCTGGCTCTCAGTCAAGGCCAGCTACATAATTGGTGGGACCCAATACAAAATGAAAATGAGCAGCCCCTTTTGCAACACTTAAAAATTTCAAGACAACCACCAGAGAACACTACACCAAGGCTGAGATGAGTGTGGGGCCCTGTGTGAGGCACAGGTCACCAGCCAGATTGTCTGAAGATGCTTATCCTTGACAACCAGCCACCACGTGGAGAGAAAGTCTAGGCTAAACAGAGTCGTCATGCGTACCTTTCTAGCGGACAGCCCTAGAAAGACCCTCAGCCAATAGCCACATCGACCACCTGACATGTGAGTAAAGGGGCATTCAGACAATTCCAGCCACCAGGCCTCTAATCTTCTGGATGAAACTCCAGACCTAATAAAAACAAGCTGGCTTCATTGTTAATATAACTATAGATTTTTTTTTAATGCCACTATATTTTGAGATTGTTACACAGCCATGGTAAGTACAACAACCTGATTTACAGACACAAGACATGAAAGACTTGCAGCCCAGTCACACCTGTGCTTTCTCTGCTCTTCAAGCATCTGCACACAACCTGTCTCCTCAGACACGAGTCCTCCTGTGTTCTGCTGAAAAAGCTACAACCACCACAACAGCATGGTGATAGAACAAGTGCAAGTCTCCCCTCTTCCTAGAGCAGCTCCTTCCTTTTAGCACCTTTGCCAGCTTCAAAGTGTAATCGTCCTTGGACTTCCTGTCCAGCGGTTAAGACTGCACTTACAATGCAGGAGGCATGGGTTCAATCCCTGGTCAGGGAATTAAGATCCCACATGCTGCACGGAGTGGCCAAAAAAAAGCTTAATCACCTTTCACATTAAAGCTCCCTTTACAGGATTTCAACCTCAAGACAGGAGGGCCACTCAGAACATCCAGCCCTGATTCCACAGGCAGCCTTTCAGGTACACTCACCAATGGGACAAGCTACCCGACTGTAGTTTTGGGGTTACCGTTCCAGGGACCATGTATATTAAACTGGCCCAAAGGAGTGGCTTTAGAACTTAGATCAGGGATTTTTATTTATATTTATATCAGGGTTTCTAGGAACATGAGGGTCTACCTTTTCATTAGTTAAAAACAGCAATCCGGTCTGTAATCACGTACAATCCATTATTTGACTTAAACAGCTGTTGGAGGCCATTGACTTCGTCTTTCCGCCTGTTTGTTTAGTGACTTTGGAAGTCATATCTCTCAGAATTTAAAACACTCAACCCAAAGCAATTTAATGTTATTGCACTCTAGAAAAGAACTACAAAAACAGAGATTCCAACTAAGAAGTTTAGACATTTTTTAGGTTTTACAAATTATGAAACCATGACCACAGAAAGAAGCTCATCTATTATACAAAATGATGTCATGAGTTATTTTGAAAAAATATAGGAATGTTCTCAAAGTAAATGTTGTTTTTACCATAGTAAGTTATTCGGTGCAACAAGTCACTGAAGTATCTATCTGCTCTACTCTTAATAATTCCCAAATTTAGTCATTCTTAAGTGAAGATGTCTTTTATCCCCTGACTTTTCCTGTCAGTCATATATTAGTGCATGTACCATTTCAACGCCATGTAAACACTAACTTAGATAAATACACACTGTAAAAAAATCTAAATAATCTCCAACCTTGAAAAGATTTCTTGGGCTTCTCTGGTGGTCCCGTGGTTAAGAATCCACCTGCCGATGTAGAGGACATGTGTTCCATCCTGGCTCGGGAAGATTTCACATGCCGTAGGTCAACTAAGCCCGTGCGCCACAATTACTGAAGCCCACAGGCAGCAATAAAGACAGAGCAGTCAAAAAATGAATTTTTAAAAAAGATAAGATTTCTTACATGTCTATTTGGTATCCAGTTGCCAAACAAACATAAATTCAGATTTTATCAAACTTGCTTTCTGTACTGAAAATGTAATTATTTAGGACACACCAAGCATAATAAAAATAAAAATTAAAATAAAATGGCACTGTATCCTTAAGGGATTAAATTTCATTATTAAAAAATAAATCTGTGAATTTCTTTTTTCTGTTTTCTTTTTTCTTTTTCCTGGACCAATCCAAATTGATCATAAATTAGGATCATAAATGAGATATCAAAATACTCACAATCCAAAAAAAAAAAAATATACTCACAGTCCAGATTCTCTAAGGGACCATCCATATCACTGTAGCACTACCAAGTAGAAATAGCAGTAAACTATGAGGAAATGTGAACTCCTTCCTGGGAAATCCAAAAACAGGATGTTCAAGAACAATGAAAATCTGCCCTGCCTACGGGTATATGAATGATGAGTGTGACTGCCCAACCAAATTCTGTCATGATATAAATGGAAACAGTATCATTTGATTAAGGACTGGGAATGTTTTCATAGTATTTAGCTCCAAATTAACTCACTGTTATAAGCTTGCTAAATAAAGTCATCTTGCTTATCTCATTTTTTTCCTCTCTACAACCTCTCAAGGTGAGTAATACTATCCACCATTACTGGAAAGAAGTCCTGTGTTCAAGAGCTACTGGCTGTGTACAACACTCTTGACAGTCAATCAGACACTGCACTCATCCACCCATCTGCTCATTCACTTACTCTTCAAAGCCAAACTTGTGGTCAGTACGTATGAAGAGCACATACTCTCTATGGAAACAGTTGGGGAACTTGACCACTGCCTTCCAGACTGAGTGGTGCAATACAGGAACCGGCTTGTGGAGGCACTCAGGGCTCCCTGGAAGAGGCAATACATTGCTGAACCCTGAATAGAGAGAATCTAGTGAAACTGTTTTAATCCACATATTGTCTAACTCGGCACTTCTCAAGCTTTGTTCAAAGGAACACTAATGTTTGGCTTAATATCAGTACATATCCTGTGGATGATGGAATATCCCAATTAGCAGCAGTTACCCTGTGGTCTGACCTAGCATTTCATTCACTGTAAATAAAGTTGGCCCACTGTTTCACCAATGAAGCTGCTGAATTTGATCATTCAGAACTAGCCCAACATGAATTGACTCATTTATGCCATAAGACCCCACAGATGGGCTCACAGCTGACTCCTCTGACCTGGTGGGATGAAGGCACACCCCAGAACAGGTGTGGTATCACTGCATCTGACCACAATTCTCAGCCTTCCTGGAGCTAATACTCTGGGTAGCTTTTCTTATTTGCTTAAGGTGAAACTGGACATTCTTTGGATGAATTTAGTGGGTGTGGTTAGAAAATAATTTATTTAAAAATCAAGCCAGAAGTGATAGTAGGATGGATTGTTAACTATTTAAGAAAGAGAAATCATCTTATCAAAGAAGCTTTTTGGAGCCTCAGGAGGCAAAATCATCTATGTACCAGGGTGAGGTCAAGTAGCACACACCACAGAATACCACTCAGCCCCCATATTTCCCTGGAGAACAGAGAAGAGTCAGGCGGGTTGTCTGTTTAAAGTAGATAATCTGAGCAGAGGACTGTTGAAGTGGAAGTCAGAATTAGATTAGTTAGAAAAAATTTGAAGTGAGAAGAAACCTCTCCACTTATCTCCAATTGTGCACAGCAGCAGCCAGACCTCCACTAAAATCTCGAGAAAACACACCCCTTTGTGAATTAGAAATTTGGCAGCAACCTCTGTAGGTCCACTTCTTTAATATATTTCATAATACATATACAATATATATTCAAAATACATATAGAAGTCTCAAATGGGTGCTGGTAATCCCTTCTAAAGCTTTCCCTCAGGATAAAATTGGCAGTCCTGGGAATACATTGTAGGAGTTCTAAGGTTTGTTTACGCTTGTCACGTTTTTAAGTGTTTGAAGCAAGATAGCACAAGTTCGAGGTGGAAGGGATGCCCTCGACAACAAGACAGGGCCCATTCCAACATCTAAAGAGGCTTTGATAGCCCTTAGCACAGAACCCTCCTTATTTCAGATGATACTTCATACTTGTGAGTCACCTCCTTGAACACTGGACATTTGCCCCAAGGCTCCTGTTTGCTGCAGTCTGAATAGTGACAAAAATTTGTTGAGTATTTGCTCTGTTCTAGCCTCTTCACATTAATTATTTCCTATCTTGGCAGAGAAGCAGGACTTTCTGATTCAGAAGTATAAAACCCTCGTCGCTGATGCCTGCAAACTTGTCCCTATGGCACCTGACTCCGGGCAGAGCAGGAACACACTTCTGTCCCTCATTCAGAGTCCTGGTTCTTTTCTACGGTTCATGGGAAGGCTAATATGCTATCTTATTCTACTGAACTTCACACAGAGGGGAGGAGTGGGAGAAAAGAGGAATTGAGAAAACAATGCTTGGCTTTCCATGTGATGCTTGTGAAGCTTTCTTCCTTGAAGAAAGCACAAGTTGCAGAGAAGGTCATGTTCCTCCTCTTTCTACATCTCTCTTCCTCCACCCTTATTTTCTTGGCTCTTTTTCTAAAACCCATCTTTGACCACAAGAGAGTAAAGAGTGGATTTGGGCAAAGAATGTTTGAAACAATGCTAGTTCTCTCCTCTTTATTCCAAGTTCCACAAACCATGAAAAATCACTTTTCTCGTATTTAGCATCCCTACCTAAGCACCTGCCATAGATGCTCTGTCTCCATGGGTCCTCCGCCGTCACACCTGATCAGTGCTCTCTGCACTGTGATAGAAACACGAGTGAGGACACAGCACCATCTCCATACTTTGTGGATGCTCAGTTCGTTTTAATTCTTTTTTAGTTTTGGAATTTCAAAGCAAAACCAAATTGAACTTTTTTAAAAAAACGAGTTTTCCAAACTACATAAACAAGTGATTCTTTTTTTTAAAACAAGTGATTCTTACAGGAAGTTTCCCAATAAACCATTTATGACATTTGACTTTACTCTGTTTTACAAAAACCAAATCAATCATCACTGATCCAGTCCAGTGAGAAATGAGACTCAAAAACAAAACCCAACAAAATAAAAAGACTTGTTTTTTTAGCTTTCTAAGGAATTTTCACAATTAAACACAATCATGTGTGTATGTGTATTTGTGTACAAGTAATCTTGTAAGTTTATTTACTCATTTAGCAAATATATTTCAATCTACAGTATACCAAGTTTGCCAACTCATGCTAGGGGCTGAAGATAGAGTATTTAATAGAACGGTGTTGTGATTATTTATTGCTGTATAATAAACCACCCCAAAATGTAATTTTAACCTTACTACTATAATTCATTATGATCTTTCATAGTTCAGTAGGTTGACTAGGCTCAGCTGGGCAGTGGTCACATAGGTCTTTCATGTAGTTACAATCAGATACTGGTTGAGGCTGAAGTCACATGAAGGCTTGACTGGTCTGGATGTACCGGACTAGCACAAGGTGTTTGCTTGCAACCTGGATGGCTGGAACAGCTGGAGCTAGCCAAATTTGCCTGCCTGCTCTCTCTCTCTCTCTCAAAATCGCTCTCTCACCATCTGGTCTATGCTCGTAGCCAAGTTAGGCTTCCTTACAGCCAGGCAGTGCCAGGTAACCAGAGTTATCAATTTCCTCCAGAGCACCAAAAGACCAAGGCAAACGCTGCAAGGTTTCTTGTGACCTAGCCTCAGAAGTTATGCAGACTCAATTCCACTGAATTGTATTGGCTACATAGGACAAGACTGGATTCACTGTGGGAGATAACTACCCAAGATCCTGAATGTAGGGAGACATGGTTTGTTGGGGGTCGTCTTTAGAAACTAACCAAGGTAAACAAGCATGGTCCCTAACCTCTAGAAGCTTATAGGAATTAAATACTCTCTGAAATAAGAGTTGTAATGTTAACTACTAATTTTGGTTTTGTCATACTATTGTGGAAGAATTGTTGCTTTCAAACTGTTACGCTGGAGAAGACTCTTGAGAGTCCTATGGACAGCAAAAAGATCAAACTAGTCAATCCTGAAGGAAATCAGCCCTGAATATTCATTGGAAGGACTGATGCTGAAGCTGAAACTCCAATACTTTGGCTACCTGATGCAAAGAATTGACTCATTGGAAAAGACCCTGATGCTGGGAAAGATTGAAGGCAGGAGGTGAAGGGGACGACAGAAGATGAGATGGTTGGATGGCATCACCGACTCAATGGACATGAGTTTGGGTGGACTCCAGGAGTTGGTGATAGACAGGGAGGCCTGGCATGCTGCAGTTCATGGGGTCACAAACAGTGGGACAGAAGTGAGTGACTGAACTGAAGTGATACTTATCCAAATTTTCTATAATGAACATGTATTGCTTCAACAACAAAAAGTATACTATATTTATAACATGCTGAGAGAAAAGGAAAGTGAACAGCTCATCCTTATACTTATTTCTGGAACTTGGGCTTTCTAAAATCACCACAGAGGATGATAAATTATCATAGAATACTAGTGCGATGTTCGGCAAAAATGAAGACTACAAGGTGGCCAGGAGTGTACCTCACAGGACTTCAGGGTCAATAGTCTTATGAAAGAGGAGTAAAACAACAGGGTATTTCCTAAATTCTCTTAAAGGCAGAAACCACATTTTGACAAAGGAGAGAGTCAAAGGCTTGGATTTGTCCTGGAACACTGAAGTTCTCAAGAGAGAAGTGTTTTGGCCATGGTGCTTATGTGATACCATTTGAACTAATTCCAAGAGACTTTGTCCCAAGTTTCCAAAAAGGACTGTAAGAATAAAAGAAGGGGAAAGAGTAAATATAATTAAATACAGTATGACTCCACAGTGTGTGAGAGCAAGAGATCAAGTCCACCCTTTGAAGATTCCAATAAATTGAAATATTGATGGTGAAGAAATGCTTCCCTGTCTCAGATGGTTATATAGATGGGAATAGGATGGCATTTCAGTGGCAGGAGCCCATGCATGGTGACCAGAATCACAGACTTAGTGGTGAATGTGGTGGCCAGATGAGCACTGAGCCACAGCTCATGTGGCTCAGCCTCAAATCTAGGTCATAGACAATGACATTTAGTACAGAAACCGAGGTTTTATTTCAAAATAACTCAGATTCTTCACTTTACATCTCAAGGACTGTTAAAAACATTGAGCTACCCAGTCCACAGCACCACCTTAAAATTATCTTCCCTTTCTGTATGGGATGTCTGCTATTCCTCCCCTCCAATGTGCGTTTTCCTTTCCTTCATCAGAAGTGTACACCTAGAATAAAATCAGATGATTCCCAGGTGTGGTCAAGTGACTAAGCAATTTCCTTAAAGTATGTCGGCAGGCCCCCTGTGTCCCTTCTTCCTTTATGCTGGCAATAATACAGACAATTTGACTGAAACTGAAACATCTATTTTGGACC
This sequence comes from Dama dama, assembly GCF_033118175.1. NCBI lineage: Eukaryota > Metazoa > Chordata > Mammalia > Artiodactyla > Cervidae > Dama > Dama dama. The sequence goes on from NC_083713.1 coordinate 36,914,478, forward strand.
ATGGGAGAGCACGCTAAGAATAATGGAGCAGGAAAAGGATCCCAAGTCCTTCATGGTCATAGAACTTCCAGGACGGTGAAAAACTACCTACATTTGGACTTTGTAAGTGATCGAGGAACAATCTTCTATCTTATGTAAGCTATTACTGTTCAGAAGTTTTTCTTGCTTGCAGCCAAACATAATCTTAACCAATTTAAAGTTAAATCTGTACATTCCACATTTTCCTTTCCTAAAATCCCTGAGAGAAACACGTCCCTACATGCAGTCTCCAGAATGCCAGCTCCAAGAGAGAAATATCTCCCCTTTCTGATGAAAGGAATGTCTGATGATTAGAGGGAAGCCTCTAATCACTCCGCCCCCTCCTTTCCTCCAGACCCCTAGGCTCTAGCTGCCTGTCCTTATTCTCAAATTCAGCAACCCACATTCCACATGCCTGGTAGGCACAGCCTAACCTCTCTTTAGGAGGAAGGGGATAAGGAGTTAAAAGCTGTAGGAAGATTCATACTTTAATTGCTAAAGCACACCACTATTTTCAAAGTAAAACAATGAAAGAAAAATGTCATTGTTAACAAGACACCTTTTTACATGTGCAGATAACTTTATTGAAACATGTAATTTTTATTTTCTTTTTGAAATGAAAAATTGAAGAGGGAAAAATTGCGTAACTTTTTTGAGATGATATCTGAGAAAGAGCATGCTTGGGGCAGCAATTAAATCCTTTCCACTCTCACATTTACATGCCATTTGAATGCATTACTTCATCTTACCTCTAAACAACCCTGAGGGGTGAATATTATTACCATCCCCTATACACAAGACAAAGTTGAGGCTCAGAGAGTAACAATGTCTTGCTCAAGTTCGTGTAATATATCAAGTTGTATTTTTTGTTCTCCAATAGTGGCTGCCCGGCACCGCTTGTCACATCTTTGACATCAGGCTTAATGCTGTGATGATCTGCTTGGGCCAGTGAAACGTAAGTAGAGGAAAGTAGTAAAAGTGTTGACTAAAACAGTTGTGTTAGTTGTGTTCCATTCTTTGTGACTTCATGGGCTATAGCCCACCAGGCTCCTCTGTCGATGGGATACTCCTTGCAAGAACAGTGGAGTGGGTTGCCATTTCCTACTCCAGGGGATCTTCCCAACCCAGGGATCAAACTTGCATCTCTTGCTCCCCCTGCATTGGCAGGAGGATTCTTCACCACTGTGCCACCTGGGAAATCCGGGCCAGGTGCCAATTCCCAACACAAGCTTTAAAGCACTTCTTCCACCCTCTTTTTCCTGGCATAGACCTGTGTGCCCCAGGTAACTGCTGGGTCATTGATCAAATACACAGAGTTGAGCCCCAGACGATGCACAATGCACATGTATCCTGAGCAAGAAATAACACCATGTTTATTTGTGGGTCATTTGTTCCTGTCATATAATTTAGACTAAGGTAATCAATGTACAAAGTGAGTGAGTAAAAACCCTGGGGCTGAAAGATCATCCCATTTAAGGCAGCATTTGATTAGCACCTCCAGACATTCCAGCAGGACCCAAAGAGCAGAAGGAGTGAGAGGCAACTATCCACTCCCAATCTCATCCCCCTTCTCTCATGTTTGAAAGTTCTCCAGTCTACTTAGATCTCAGAGATAATGCAAGTTTGGTTCCAGACCATTGCAGTAGAGAGAATATCCCATGTGCGTTTTTTTGGTTTCCCAGTGCATATGAGTTATCTTTACCTTAGACTGTGGTCTATTAAGTATTCAACAGCACTATGGCTAATAAAACAATGTAATGCTTTGGTTAAAAATTACTTTGTTGCTAAAAAATAATAACCATCATCTGAGCCTTCAGTGAGTTGTAAGCCTTTTGTTGGTGGAGGGTCTTGCTTCGATGTTGATGGCTGCTGACTGACCAAGGTGGTGGTTGCTAAAGGTTAGGGTGGCTGCGCCAATTTCTAAAAATAAGACAGCAATGAACATTGCCTCATTGATTGTCTTTTCCTTTTACAAAGAATTTCTCTGAAGCATGCAATCCTGTTCGATAGCATTTTGCTCACAGTAGAACTTCTTTCAAAATAAGAGTCAATCTTCTCAAATCCTACTGCTACTTTACCAAGTAGTATAATAGGTTTGTGTAATATTCTAAATCTTTTGTTGTCGTGAACTGTACCAGCACCTCAACTGTGGCTGCCATGGCTGCCAAGGAAGACCCAAGATGCCCAGATTTCACGGCAAAGTTAAGAATCAGCTTGAGAGCTGGGGGACAGGAGCTTAAGGGTCACAGAAATCCTGCTGGGTAGGACACAACTTGGTCATCCTCTCCAAGGCTGTTGTGGCCTGAAAAACATTATATACAGTTTATTGTTTATTCACTTAATACACTGATTGTATCTGCCATAGCAGGTGCTTTGTTGCTAAAAATATTTTTCCACCACCAACAAATACATGGGCTACTCATGATGCCTTTGAGCTGCATGAGGGTTCCCACCTCTTACTATCAGTAGAACCACCATTTATTGGTATAAGAGAATAATGAGGACATTTTCAACATCGATAAGGAAACAAAACTGCCTCACTTTCAGTTTTATGGAAATTACTGTTTGACTTTTAGTTTTTTGGAGCCATTATGGATTTTAGCAACTCCTTTAAAGTTTATTTTAAAAAAACTCATTTCCTCTAAGGCTTACTGAAAACCCAAAAGTATAGTGAACTGAATGGAAAAACATCTTTACCAGGGCAAGTGATATGAGGAGATGTGGAGAAAAACCCCGGATACATTTCTGATGTTTTTGTGGCAAAGATACCTTTCTTTGAAGGGTCTCTGTAAACTTACTAAGAACCTGTTTATCCAAGCAGGGGGCCCACACTTTAGCTGTTTGACCCAGTCCTGAAGAGAGTGAAGTCTGAAGGCAAAGGAAGAGGATTAGAAATTGGAACAGGAGACAACTCAAAGATTCAAAGGAGTAAATTGTGCAGTTTGCCAAACAGGTTTGACGTGCAGTATGAAACGGATACCGAAGCCAGGTAAGGTAATATTTTACTTGCTACAGGACAACTTGACTGTGTTTTGTAACTGGATGCTTCTATGTTTAAGTGTTCCGACAAAGCCGTGTGTGTGTATGTGTGTGTGTGTTTGCCAAAAACTAAGAAGAAAGGGGATTTTCCTCACTGTGGCAAAGCTAGCTGAAGAAATCTGTTTCTATATGCTGTAAAATCCTGTAGCAGCAGCTGCTGTAACTGGACAGCCGGGGGAGAAATGCAAAAGGCAAGATGGAAACAGCCATTATAACTGATACTATGCCCCTCACTTCTCTCTGAAGATTCCTTTAACAGCTGTTAGTGTTCTTTTTCACTTTTTGACATGAGTTCTATATTTTAACACTCTTTCCCCCGATCTCCTCACGGCCGCTTTCTCACCTCCCTCAGGTTTTGCCCAGATGGCCCCTTCAAGTGAGCCTTCTCCGACCTCCCCATTCAAAATTACAGCTCTAAGCTTCCCTGGTGGCTCAGTGGTAAAGAATCCACCCGCCAATGCAGGAGATACAGGTTCGCTTCCTGGTCCAGGAAGATCCCACATGCCGAGGAGCAGCTAAGCCCATGCCCCGCAGCTACTGAGCCTGTGCTGAGTCTGGGAACCACAACTACTGCACCTATGCACTGCAACCACTGAGGCCCAAACACCCTAGGGCCCGTGTCCCACAGCGAGAGAAGCCACAATGAGAAGCCCAGACACAACTAGAGAGTCACCTCCACTTACCACAACTAAAGAAAAGCCCACTCATCAGTGAAGACTCAGTCCAGTCAAAAATAAATAGATAAAATTGCAGTTCTTTCCTCTCTAAACCAACATTCCTTATTCCCTATTTCTACTTATATTATCCATAGTCCTATTTTACTCTTTTAAAGTGTAATATTTAATGCATACAAAAGGATATACATATACATGTAAATGACAAATCATGTTAATAAAAGTTCACCACAACTTAAGAATTGAAACATTTTGAATACTCTGTCCTCTTTCTCATTGTATCCCTGATATGTGCGCCAGGAGAATGTACATGATAGCACACATAATCACAATACAAAAAAACTGAAAGCAACAGAAATACCCATCAAACAAAGAATAGATAAGTGAATTACAAAATATTCCCCACAGAGAATATTCATTTGGTGGAAATGAATGAACTATAGCAATACACAATGAGCGTGGAGAAATCTTAGAAACATAATGAGTAGAATAATTAAGTCCCAGAAGACCAAACTGAATATGATACCATTTATATAAAGCTCTAAAACAAGCAAAACAAAATTATTAGCATGAATCTTAATAAATGTTAGCACTATGATATATTCATCATTTTTATTTTAGTTTATAATTCAAAGAGGACTCTTCCAACTTCAACATACATACATGCAAAAATAATGTTTTCTAAATTCATGCCAGTTTTAAAAACTCTTAGTTCGAAAACCATGAAACTATATTTAGACCTCTAAGCCGAAAACAAGAATCAATCTTGACATCTTTTGTTTCTTGCCCACCATAAAAAACTGGCTACCCAATCAGGTAACTGCCTCTTGAATCTGGCCTCAGTCTTCATCCAAGTTCAGATCATCCTTAGATCAGATCATCAACTTTGAATTCTAACATTTAATAATTTCCTAACTCATCCTTCTATTTTAGTCTATTCATAAAGTATCTTTCTGTGAGTTATACAGAATATTAACTTTTTTAGTTTTTATTTTAATGATAAATTTCAAATTATTTAATGAGCATAATTGACTTATCAAATAGCTTAAACCTGACACAAATTTGTACTTGAAACAGTTTTATTTATTTCTCCAATGGCTACATTCATTTGTACTAGGATAAACCTTCCTTTCAGGTTTCCCAGGTGGCGTTAATGGTAAAAAACCCACCTGCCAATGCAGGAGACATAAGAGATGCTGGTTCGATCCCTGGGTTGGGAAGATCCCCTAGAGGAGGGTACAGCAACCCACTCCAGTGTTCTTGCCTGGATAATCTCATGGACAGAGGAGCCTGGTGGGCTACAGCCCACAGAGACTAAAAGAGTTGGACCAACTGAAGTGGCTTAGCATGCATGCACACAAACCTTTCTTTCAGTTACTTTCAGATAATTTCTAATCTAGTTCATTTTAATCCCGCTAGAATTTTATTCTCATAGAGCTCCTTCCCTCCCATGCCTAGCTCATGCTGCTTGACCTTTTATGGCTTGAAATCTGTAGGGCACAAGAGTGCCCTGATTATTGCCTCTTCTCTGGGAAGTGTAGGTGGGTGGGGGAAAAAGAGTTATGGAAAGGGATGACTGGGGGCTACTTGAGGATGCTGTTGCAGTTCTGTCTTGGCTACACTGGTTACTTATTCACTCCCTCAGTACAGCAGGAATCCAACTGATGCCTCTTTCGGGGGACAGAGTGAAGTTCACTTTGGGGACAGGGTGTTCTTGTTGGAGGGCCCACATCACCAATTGATTCTGAGGATAGGAGATCTGATCCAGCTAGACTTATTCCCATCTCTTTATCCCATTATCTGCTGCAACCAGCTCATACTGGCCAACTGTTAAATTTTTAGAAATTTTGTGGTCAGGATGTTAATCTCTTGGTAAGCTGAATAACAGCCATGGCGGCTGCTTTATTTGTTTGTGGCTGTGCTGGGTCTTTGTTGCTGTGTGGGCTGTTCTCTAGTTGCAGTGAGCAGGGGCTGCTCTCCAGTTGCCATGCACGGGCTTCTCATTGTAGGGGCTTCTCTTGTTGAAGAACATGGGCTCTAGCACACACGGACTTCAGTAGCTGTGACACATGGGCATGTGGGCTCAGTACTTGTGGCTCCCAGCCTCTAGAGCACATGCTTAATAGTTGTGGTATATGGGTTTAGTTGTTCCTCGGCATGTGGGATCTTCCCGGACCAGGGCTTAAACTCGTGTCTCCTGCATTGACAAGCGGATTCTTTACCACTGAGCCACCAGGAGATCCCCTTTCTATGATTTTTTGAAGGTAAAATTTATTAAAGTATGATATATATACAGAAGAATGCCTGAAAGATTTCCATACAGTGCAACATCCATGCTGCCAAAAGTCAGACAAAAATCCAACATCAGGGTCTACCTTGTGATTCCTCCTAGTCACTTGCAGCAGAAAAGAGAAGCCGTTCTCAACTCAGTTGGAATTCCTGACACAGAATCTATCAGCATAATAAAATAGAGGAAAATCTTATCTGACTTCTAACCTCATAGGTGATTGATGCCTGAATAACATCTTTATTGAGATATCACTCACATTGCCATATAATTTAATCATCTAAATTATGTAATTTGATGGCTTTTAACATATAGATAAACTGTGAAGCCATAACCACAATCTAAAAGTTTAAAACATTTTCATCAGCCCACAAAGAAACCCCATATTCATAAGCAGTCATCCCCTAGTCTTCTTCACTCCTGCTTAGTTCTGAATAAGACTTTGAAATGATTATCTCTTCAGATTCTTGAGATCTGACAACAGAAAAACTTAATTCATTTATCTGCCACTAATCAAACATTTCCAAGAGCTGAAATTAGAAACTAATTTAAATGGCATTTCTTCCCTTAGCAAATCTGATATTGATATTTCCTATAAAAATGTGAAAGGTGCTCAATATTGGCACTTTGTCAAGGATGGGTAGTCTGCATCTGGCTGGTGAAACAGACAAGCACATGTACAGACAGCAGAGCGCCACCTCGGCTGTGCTGAGCACTAATAGTGGCAGAGTAACAAGTGCTATGTGTTTTTCCATGGGGACCTCATGACACTGTGTGTTCCATGAGAAAGGAGAAAACAAAGCCTTTGGCCGTTTCTTTAGTCCTAATTGGTGAATCTAATGCCTAATAGTAAGCACTCCAAAATGAGAGATACCACCTATTTGTCCTCAACTTTGGAACTTAATTGCTAATTTTAGAGCCTAAGGAAAAAGGCTTAGTTATTATTCTATGAATAAGCATATTCTGGATTATCCAGATGACTACCATATAAAGATGCCTTTTTAATGTTCCATATTTGTTTCTTGTGTTAGTCTCATAGCTGTGGTAGTTTTCAAATGTGGTTGAAAATTCTTCAACGCTCCTCCCATTGTGACATGGGGTCTATGCCTCCACTCCCTGAATCTATATAGACTTGTGGTCTCACTGTAACCAGTAGAATACAGAGGAAATTACCTTGTGTGACTGCTGAAGCCAGAACAGAAAATGTGAAGCAAGCTCTATTTTGTGAGCTGGGACACTTGGGAGCTCTGAGCCGCCATGTAAGAAATGGGAGCTACCACTGAGTTCTGCCAATGATATGACTACCCTGTGTTCCACGCATTGCAGAAGCTGAGTCCACCCACAAAGGCACGTACTGAAGCTCCAATCAACTGCCCAGCTGAGGTCCCAGCCCAGAGGTAGCATCATTCACCAGAGTAAAGATGTTGAGTTATCGCCAGCCCCTAAGTCTTCTCAGCTAAGCCCCAGGTATCCTGGAGAAAAGAGAAGCCATTCCCAGCTCAATCTGAATTCGTGACTCATAGAATCTATCAGCATAATAAAATGACTATTTAAGCAGCTAAGTTTTGAGGGAAACTTATAGCAAATGGAGGTCAAATGACTTCACAGCATGTGATACAGATGAAAGATGTGCAATAGTTTGAGCAACAGAAAGAAGTGGAAGAATTGAATTATCTTAAAACATGAGGTATTATAGGCATGCTGAGATCTCATGATTAAAGACATTAATTTTTTTTCCTGAATTAATTTTAGCAAAACATACTCCTTCATGTTAATGAGAATGTGAACTTTAGAATTCATATGGTTTTGTTTTTATTGTATCAATCAATTTTGGTTCTTTAGTTGTATAAAAATTATAAGCAAAAAGAATTTATATGTAATTAGCCAAAGCTTATACATATAGGATATCTATCATAATAAAAATACATGTCAATCCTAAAAAAGTCTTCAAAAAAGATTTCTATTAAAAGGATGCATGGAATCATCAGATTTGGGAAATACTGTCTTCTGCTTAATAACCCACCATTAACCTGTTGCCTTTGGATTGAGTCCAAACACCTCTATAGGAAACACAAGTACCCACTCCTAAAGTATCCTGATTTCTCTCTTCCCTTTATCCATTTGTTTTATGTTCTAGCCACCTTGAAGTTCTCCCCCATCTCTTTAGGAATTCCCCCTCTCCCTAAAAGACCCATCCTCAGTGCCACTTCTGTGAAAGTCTTTCTGGACTCCCCAAAGAATTCTCTCCTCTGTGTTCCCACAGTGTTTCAGTAGGGTCTGGCAGGAAACAGACAGCACAGTCAAAAGAATCATTTGAGGACATTTCCTGAAAGCAGCTATGACTGGCTGACAGATGCAGGCAGCCCCACGTGGAAGGAGAAGGGGGATTCGATATCTCACCTCAGCTATCCCTTCCTCTAATCTGCTGCCCGGGTCCCCATTGGCTGAGCCTAACCAGAAGCCAAAGGGCAAAAAACCCATTGATATAGCCCACTCAGATCAGCCTCCCCAGAGAAAAGTGCAAGGTGGAGATTAAATATTGGGGCAAGGGAACAGAAGCTATCCAGGTTTTTTTATTTATTCTTGAATGACATTCTATGCTATGACCTTTTTCATGATTGCTTTCCTTTGGGACTCACCCTGTCATTAATATCTCCATATGCTCTTTGCTTGGCAAAAGCTACTAGGACTTCCCTAGTAGATCAAACAGTAAAGAGTCTGCCTGCAAAGTAGGAGACCTGGGTTTGATCCCTTGGAGAAGGAAATAGAAACCCACTCCATTATTCTTGCCTGGGAAATCCCATGGATAGAGGAGCCTAGCGGGCTACAAGTACATGGGATCACAAAGAGATGGACACGTCTTAGTGATTAAACAACAACAATCTTTTAATAAGCGTTTATTGAACTGATGAATTAATAAGAAAATGACATGGATGAAAATACCAAGAATATTACTTGTATTCTTGAATATTCCCCAATTGTTATTTTAAAATTTTTTTCTCTAGTTATTATTTTATTTCTATTTTTTGAAATCCATTTTTTCCTGAAATAAGTTTGTGATTTTTTTTCCTGAGTAAAGCAGCTATTTGTATTTTTGTTTGTTTGAATCTTGTTAGTGAGATTTTAGTTCTTTAAGCCAGTTAGAATGGTATCTTATAATAAAGCTCATTTTAATCTGCTTTATTTTTGTGTATATGATTGTGGGACAATTTTAATTTATAAACTAGGACACATTTATGGCACATAGTTTAAAATTTTCCCTTCAGTTTTGTACTGATTTCCTAAATTCCTTTACACTATTTGTATGGATCTTGTCAATCAAATTTATTCTGTATAAGAGATTAATAGAGGGATGCTGCGTTATAAGCTTTCCAGTTTCCTTGAATGATTTTTAGTATTCTATAACACTTTTTTGTAATTAAGATTTAAATACCCAGTCCCTCAAGACTTGCCATACAGAGAGCTGTCAATCAAGGAATTGGCAAGCTCTATGAACGGCATGATGAAATCTTTATCCCTACTCTCTGATGCCTTCAAGACCAGCTTTTGCAAGTTGATCCTTCATTTCACATGTCTTAGAACTCACTCACACTTCTTATGCTTGGAAATGTAACACACAGAGTGACAATGTAATCCACAGCTAATAAGTTAGCGGCTATAAAAATGAACATCCACATTAACTTGCCAAGCATGGAGGCTGGAGGTGTTACACTGTACTCGTGTATATATGTCTGCCAGGGCAATAGTACATATGCCTTTAGAGATGCTTCTAAGTTATGCAGAGAAGCCGACAATAATTCTTGAACTTTGTTGTCAGGATCCAGTTTCATTTAAGAGCCATACCAACAGCATCAAAACACTTGGCCATGATCAGCTACAATCCAACCAAAGAAGAAAACATACAAAAGTAGCCCTTGGGTTGTAAATTTTGTGGAAATAAGGCTATCTCAGTACTTTCTGCTGTGAACTAGTTTCGAGTATAATATGCTTTCACTGAAAAAATAATAACAATGAAGGAATTAAAAATCTTTTCTCTGCATATCTCTTAAATCATTACACAGTCAAGTAAAGTGAATAATTACTATTATTATTTACAAAAAATTTTTATCTAAAATTTATGTCATCATTACAAGTATAAAAACATAATGCCATCACATTTTTTAACTTACACTTAAAATTTTGTTTTTGGAGTTTATTCTGTTACAAACAATATTTTAAAAAAAAACTGAGCTCTACCCATCAAAATCTAATATTAAATTTACTTATCCTGTACATTGGGATAGGATGTTTAACACATAGTGCTTTAAACATTTATAAACTCTTTATATATATATATTCTCTTAATGTGTTATACTTATGAATATTTTTAATAAATATAAATTCTCTTACCTTTACTCAATATAATTTTTTTTTAATCATGTGAACTTGTGATCATACACATGAGGGAAGATCATCTTGAGTCCATGGAAAGTTGAGCAGAGATTTATGTTAAATGGGAGCTGGGCTATATGTTGAGAGGAAAAGGAAGCCAACATTATCCTGTGTCTATTATGGTACTTGTTTAACGTCTCTTATTTTGTTACTTACAAGAACCCAATGAAGTAGTTGTAATTTATTGCTATACTGATTCAAATGTTAAATCTCAATAAGGTTGGATAAATTGCCCAAATTCACAGGACTGGTAAATAATAATGCTGGGATATGAATCCAGATCTCTCTAAAAAGTGTGGGGTTTTTTTGTCATTCCACATCCTCTTTCAATGTACAGGAAGTACTACTTACTACAAGCTCCTCAATGACAGGAGCTCTACCCAAAGCACCATTGTGAATCTGACTGTCCATCTGTTTCATCCATTTATTCCATAAGTATACAGTCAGTGTCTACTCTGAGCCAGGTACTGTCCTAGGCCCTGGGCATACAATGATGAACAAGACAGACAAGGGGTCCTGTCCTTAAGGAGCTGGCAGACTACGAAAAGTTCAGAAAAGCAGAAAGGCAGTGGTAATATAGAGAGGTCACTGCTACAGGCAGAGGGGAACAGACATGCAAGGGGGTTTCACATTTGGGGAATCTGGGAAGGCAACTTAGAGAAAGCAGCATTTAAGCACAGACACAAACAAGGAGTTTCAAACTGAAGCTGAAACTCCAATACTTTGGCCACCTGATGCGAAGAGCTGACTCATTGGAAAAGAACCTAATGCTGGGAAGGATTGAAGGCAAGAGAAGGGGACAACAGAGGATGAGATGATTGGATGGCATCACCGACTCAATGGACATGAGTTTGAGTAAACTCTGGGAGTTGGTGATGGGACAGGGAGGCCTGGCGTGCTGCAGTCCATGGAGTAGCAAAGAGTTGGACACAACTGAATGACTGAACTGAACTGAACTGGACGAACAAAGAGGGCTAACCCAGGTTATCAAGCATTGTAAGGTATTTAATCTTTGAAGGGGCTAGTGGTCTTAATCTAACTTCCGGTAATGCAGGACATGGGGGATTCTGCTGGGGAGAGAGCTCCCAGAAAACAGTACTGAATAACCAGAGGTTGGGAATGAAGAATAGGACCACATTGAGAAGGTGGCAGGAAAGAAGGGGAAGGGAAGCAGGTTACAAAGAAGTGTATAGACATGTTCAAAGGATTGGAAATGAAAGGATCAGTGTTGCATTTGAATATAATCTCGCTGAGCTGGGTTTCCCTGGTGGTTCTGCTGGCAAAGAATTCGCTTGCAATGCAGGAGACCTGGGTTCGATCCCTGGGTTGGGAAGATCCCCTGGAGAAGGGAAAGGCTACCTACTCCAGTATTCCAGCCTGGAGAATTCCATGGACTGTATAGTCCACAGGGTCGCAAAGAGTCGGACAGGACTGAGCGACTTTCACTTTCACTTCCCTGAGCTGAGTTCAGAGAACTAAAGAAGGAGAGGCAGATGGGGAGGGCAGGGAGCCTGGAGTCGGGGACCACTAAGAGAAGGGGTGGTGGCCTGTGCTCTGATTGGCCCTGGGAACTGGGAACACGGACTCTTGGGGAGGGAGGGAGAGCACCCTGTGAGCTGTCCAGGAAGTTTTGTTAAATTTCTCAGGACAATTGAGAGGAAAGTGAAAGTGAAAGTCGCTTAGTTGTGTCTGACTCTTTGTGACCCTGTGGACTGACTATACAGTCCATGGAATTCTCTAGGCCAGAATACTGGAGTGGGTAGCCTTTCCCTTCTCCTGGGCATCTTCCCAACCCAGGGATCAAACCCGGGTCTCCCACATTGCAGGCGGATTCTTTACTAGCTGAGCCACAACGGAAGCCCAAGAAAACTAAAACAATTAATGCAGGTGATATCCTATCACAGAGAACTTCACAGGAAACAAGTATTAATGAAAACTCCCAGTGGATGAAAGTGGAGACTTCTCAGAAGCTCTAAAGTATAACTCCTCTTTTAAAAATCTTAAACTGCAGCATCCAGAGGGAATATCTCTAATAAAGAAGGACTCAAGTCTTCTAAGGTGTTTATCTTTGAAGGGGCTAGAGGTCTTAATCTAACTTCCTGTAATAGGACAGGAGCAATTCTTTCCTCTCTAGTCAAGGTGCAGTCATTCTATAACTGTGGAGCATTTTGTTGTTTTCCACATAAAAAGATTTACTCCACAATTAATGAGCCTTTTAGCTTGCGCCTTACGTTTATGCTGCACCATACCATCAGATGCTCATTATCTCCTTCATTAAGACCGTCTATTGGACGCACACAAACTGAAGAAGAACATTAGCTCTTTTGAATAATTTAGAGTTGTGAATTCTCACTGTACAGGGACTAAAATATAAGCGAGGGAGTTTACTTTTGAACATTAGTCAGAACTTTCAACCCCAAAATGCTTCATCTATTTCTTGACATTCCCATTTTATTTCATTTAAATTATTAATTTTTATATTTGATTAATGCTGTATATTAGCACAGTGTATTCAGTACAAAGTAGTTTTAAAAAATGAAGCTTTTTTTTTTTTTTAATACATAGTCTTTAGTGAGCTAAAGGGAGATTTCCCAAACCTCCTCAACACCATTCACCTCTGACTCAAAGAACACAATAACAAGTTGCTTCACAAAATGTTATTGACTTCAGGGCTAGCTAACAGTAAACCAATATATTTTTTATAATTATAAGGCTCATATTTAATTACTGGGTATAAAATAACATAATTGGATCTTCTATCATCAGCTACTGATTTATTATCTTATGGAATTATGGTATCATATTCCTATTTTGCAACTATACTTAAAGCAATTTTTGAATTTTGGAGATTTAAAAAAAATTTTGAAGTGTACTGTGTTACTATCAGAACATCAGTTTTATATGAGTATAGTATAGAATGAATTATTTTAGGAATAAACTCTGGACATATCAAGTTATACTATGTGAAATCATAATTACATAGATCAAAAATGGTCAAGGTCAATATCATATGGTTCAAATCAAATCTTCTCATACAGATTTTCTCATCCATTTTCATTATCAGGAGGAATTAGCAATGGTTTTGCTATTGTTCAGTTGCTAAGTCCTGTCTGACTCTTTTGCAACCCCATGGACTGTAGCCCTCCAGGCTCCCCTGTCCATGAGATTTCCCAGGCAAGAACACTGGAGTGGGTTGCCGTTTCCTTTTCCAGGGGATCTTCCAAGCCCAGGAATTGAACTCGTGTCTCCTGCATTGCAGGCAGATTCGTTATCACTGAATCACCAGGGAAGTCCTTTACCCAGTCATTAAATGAATGCTTAAAGGAAGTACTGTTCATATAACATATAGCTCATTAATCAATAGTTAAAAATATAATAGCTCACCCATACTTAAAAATCAACTACTCATAAGAAAAACTCAGTGGATGAGAGGTTCAGAAATCTGATTTTGTATATGTTTGAGTTAAGTTTATGATTTAGACTAAAACAATGAAGACTGACTTGTTTTACAGTAAATTCTGTGTTTGGCTGAAACTTCAAAGGGTAGTTGCTACACATAAATGATCTCTTAGCAATTACACCTTTCAAAACATAGAGAAGAGAAAGCTACTGAAAACTGTCTACCAGCAATGACTTCATAGAGTAGTGTAGGGAAAACAGAGGCTCTTCTTGGGAAAACATGAACTTTAATCAGAGAACCTGGTTTGTCCAGGCTGCTTTATTTCACTCCTTTCAAAAATAAGAATGCCGAGGTCACTCTGTCAAAAAAAACTGGATCTGGAGAGGACAGCAGATCATCACAGCTAGAGCAAGAGGTACCCCATGCCTCTGAGTGTCGGAGATCCAGGAAGGAGATTCCATGTGCTAAGTGGAGGTCCCTGCAGGGTTAAGGGTTGCTATATTTTGCCACTATGTGTGATATACCAGGTGCTGCACAAAGTCATTGGATAGAAACTCTTGACAATTGTATCAAATTCTTGCCAAATATAATTTTATGAATTGTATTTATATGAAACTCTACACATGTTTAGCAACACAAGTAACTTGAATTTCTGGGTCTGTTTTATCCATATGTGCCTTCTTAGTTCCTGAAAACTAAGAGAAAGAAAAAGAAAGGTTATAAAAACAAATGTGAAGACATGGTCTCTGCTTATAAAGGGTGTGCATTCTTCTCGGGCAGAAAAGATGAACTATACACAAAAGAATTAGAGAATATATCTTCTCTTACAATTCCCCTCGTCTCTTAGGACATTAAATATTTCAGTTACACTTATACCACCTCCCTTCTCAAGAGCTCAAACACCGGCTGTGGAGCAAACTTGGATAAAACACTTCTCACAATCCCTTTTTAGCCAGTGAGCCCATCTGGGAAACCAATGCAGTGTCTTCATACTAATCGTAAGTTCCACTGACTTTGGGATCTACCTCAGTCAGCTTTCCTCATGAGGCAATACCTCAAAAATCTTAGATGGACAATTAAGAAAATAATGCTAGCAAAAAGCACTAATGATAAACTCACTCTCATTGGAGCCTACTTGCCTTTTCGTATCTTCTGTATTTTCTTACATCAGGCTTACAATACAGGTTGCAGGTATGTTAGTTACTCAGTCATGTCTGACTCTTTGCCACCCATTGACTGTAGCCTGCCAGGCTACTCTGTCCATGGAATTCTCCAGGCAAGAATACTGGTATAGGTAGCTTTTCCCTTCTCCAGGGATCTTCCTGACCCAGGGATTGAACCTGGGTCTTCTGTACTGCAGGCAGATTCTTTTACTATCTAAGGCACCAAAGTGCTGCTCAAAAAAAACAAAGAGGTATAGCTTGAGTAACTCCTTGCCCTTTCTCTCACTATATCAACATGTCTCCCATGTAATAACTATGAAATGAGCCAGAGATTAAGACTTTAAAATTGTTGGATTTTTTTGGTGGCATGACTATGAAAGTCTGACTGGTTCACCACCCTCATTCCATCCAGTTTTAAAAGTTTCTAGAAAAATTCTGCAACACATTTTTAAAAATCAATTGGCATTTAGGGGAAAAAATGTAAAATACACCTGAAGTGAATTGAAGTGGCTCAGTCGTGTCCGACTCTTTGCAACCCCATGGGCTTTGGCCAACCAGGCTCCTCGGTCCATGGGATTTTCCAGGCATGAATACTGGAAGTGAAGTTGCTCAGTCATGTCCAACTCTTTGCAATCCCATGGACTGTAGTCTACCAGGCTCCTCCGTCCGTGGGATTTCCCAGGCAAGAATACTGGAGTGAGTTGCCATTTCCTTCTCCAGGGGCTCTTCCCAACCCAGGAATCGAACCCAGGTCTCCCGCACTGTAGGCAGACGCTTTACAGTCTGAGCTACCAGGGAAGCCCAAAAATACACCTACTACCCAGGAAATAAGGGTTTCCCTGGTGGCTCAGTGGTAAAGAATCTACCTTCCATGCAGGAGACATGAGTTTGATCCCTGGGTTGGGAAAATCCCCTAGAGAAGGAAATCGCAATCCACTCCAGTATTCTTGCCTGAGAAATCCCATGGACAGAGGATCCTGGCAGGCTACAGTCCATGGAGTTGCAAAGAGCTGGACAAGACTTAGCAACTAAATAACAACCCAGGAAACACCATCTTTACTTGTCACCTACCTTCCAGCTGAGTGGGATCCCAGAGCACTCAGGATATCCCAGGGTGTTCTTGTATAATGTTTGCAGAAGCTCCATCTGTCATTCCCCTAGTTGTCCCTTTCCCCATATCTCAGCCTCACAAAGGTCAGTCTAGCCCACTGCACACTCTTCTCTGTGACACCTAGGAACATCTGCTCAACAGCCTTCAATTGGAGTTTGGGTCTGCACGGCCGCTCAGGGCACTGGAACACAGACCCTAGCTTACTTCTCTCCAAATCTGATTGCAACTCTTTTTTAGCCTTGGAGATATTTTTCAACATTTAAGTCCTTTTATATCTCTGCTAATTCTCTCCTATTTCTCTGTGTTATGTAATATTCCTCTGAGTTATCTTTTTCCAAGGAATTCAAAGAACTCAGTGACTCAGCTCTCCACCCAAATGCCCACAGGAGACAGGAGGTTCTCCTCCCTGCTGCCCTGAGATACAAAACTGTTTGCCTCCAGCGTGGCTCTGTTTTTCCAGCTGTCGAGCAGCAGCTGGCCAGAATTTTTTCTACAGGCTGAAAATTCACATGCAGCAATGTGGGCTATGGCATGGCAGGGTGGATGCAAGGTCTCAAGAAGAGCACAGGGGAGAAGTGGAATCTTGGAACTCAGAGAGAGAGTGAAGCTATACAGAAAGACAAGTTTATTGATTTTACATGCCACGTACCAGGTTACCTATTGGGAATGCATGGAATAAAACCTTCTCCCTGGCTCTTCAGTAGGAAGAGGCACAAATGTATTAGCATTTACTCATTAACTGAGTCTGTAAACACTATGTGAACAGCTATTACATTCCAATCCATACTGAAAATGGTGGAGTAGGAGGACATTCGATCATCTTCTCCTATGAGAACTCCAAAATTACAACTCACTGCTGAAAAACCATTGACAGGAGAATGTTGGAACCCACCAAAAAAAGGTACCCCACATCCAAGGGCAAAGGAGAAGCCCCAGGAAGATGGTAGGAGGGGAAAAATCAAGTTTAGAATCAAACCCCATACCCACCAGAGACACTGTGGGCTCAAACAAAACAATGTGGGCACAAGTAGATGCCATAAAGACTAGGCCAGACCTGCCCGTGAGTGTTTGAGTGTCTCCTGCAAAGCTACGGATCAGCAGGGGCATGCCACAGTGGCAGGGGCTCTGGGTGCAGCAGACCTGTGTGTGACATAAGCCCTCTTGAAGGAGGTAGCTATTAACCCCACCATAAAGCCACCAGAACTTACACAGGACTGGGGAAACAGACTCTTGGCACAAACAAAACTTTGTGCACACCAGGACCAGGAGAAAGGAGCAGTGACCCCACAAGAGACTGACCCAGATTTGCCCATGAGTGTCCAGGAGCCTCTGGCAGAGGTGTCAGTTGGCAGTGGCCGGCTGCAGGGTCAGGGGCACTGAGTGAGGCAGTGTGCCAGGGACCTTTTGAAGGAGGTCGTCATTATCTTCATTACCTCCACCATAGTGTGGCCTCAGGTCAGACAACAGGGAGGGAACACAGCCATCAACAGAAAATTGGATTAAAGATTTACAAGCATGGCCCTGCCCATCACAAAAAGACCCAGTGTCTCCCTCAGTCAGTTTCTGCCATCAGGAAGCTTCTACAAGCCTCTTACCCTTATCCATTAGCGGTCAGACAGAATGAAAATCACAATCACAGAAAACTAACCAATCTGATCACATGAACCACAGCCTTGTCTAACTCAATGAAACTAGGAGCCATTCCATATAGGGCCACCCAAGACAGATGGGTCATGGAGGAGAGTTCTGACAAATAGTGGTCCACTGGAGAAGGGAATGGCAAACCACTTCAGTATTCTTGCCTTGAGAACCCCATGAACAGTATGAAAAGGCAAAAAAATAGGACACTGAAAGATGAACTCCCCAGGTCAGTAGGTGCCCAATATGCTACTGGAGAACAGTGGAGAAATAACTTCAGAAAGAATGAAGAGACAGAGCCAAAGCAAAAACAACACCCAGTTGTGGATATGACTGGTGATGGAAGTAAAGTCTGATGCTGTAAAGAATAATATTGCATAGGAACCTGGAATGTTAGGTCCATGAATCAAGGCAAATTGAAAGTGGTCAAACGAGTGATGGCAAGAGTGAACATTGACATTTTAGGAATCAGCAAACTAAAATGGACTGATATGGGTGAATTTAACTCAGATGACCATTATATTGACTACTGTGGGTAAGAATCTCTTAGAAGAAATGGAGTAGCCCTCATAGTCAACAAAAGAGTCTGAAATGCAGTCCTTGGATGCAATCTCAGAAATGACAGAATGATCTCTGTTCATTTCCAAGGCAAACCATACACTATCACAGTAATCCAAGTCTATGCCCTAACCAGTAATGATGAAGAAGCTGAAGTTTAATGGTTCTAAGAAGACCTACAAACCTTCTAGAACTAACACCCAAGAAAGATGTCCTTTTCATTATAGGGGACTGGAATGCAAAAGTAGGAAATCAAGAAACACCTGGAGTAACAGGCAACTTTAGCCTTGGAGTACAAAATGAAGCAGGGCAAAGGCTAATAGAATTTTGCCTTAGCAAAATTTTGTCATAGCAAACACCCTATTCCAACAACACAAGAAAAGATTCTACACATGGACATCACCAGATGGTCAATACTGAAATCAGATTGATTACATTCTTTGGGCCAAAGACCGAGAAACTCTATACAGTCAGCAAAAACAAGACCGGAAGCTGACTGTGGCTCAGACCGTGAACTCCTTATTGCCAAATTCAGACTGAAATTGAAGTAAGTAGGGAAAACCACTAGACCATTCAGGTATATGATATAAATCATACCTTATGATTATACAGTGGAAGTGACAAATAGATTCAAGGGATTAGATCTGCTAGAGTGCCTGAAGAACTATGAACAGAGGTTCATGACATGGTACAGGAGGCAGTGATCAAGACCATCCCCAAGAAAAAGAAATGCAAAAAGGCAAAATGGTTGTCTGAGGAGGCCTTACAAATAGCTGAGAAAAGAAGAGAAGTGAAAGGGAGAGGAGAAAAGGAAAGATATACCCTTTGGAATGCAGAGTTCGAAAGAATAGCAAGGAGAGATAAGAAAGCCTTCCTCAGTGATCAATGCAAATACATAGAGGAAAACAATAGAAATGGAAAGACTAGAGATCTCTTCAAGAAAATTAGATACCAAGGGAACTTTTCATGCAAAGATGGGCACAATAAAGGACAGAAATGGTATGGACCTAACAGAAGCAGAAGATATTAAGAAGAGGTGGCAAGAATACACAGAAGAACTGTATGTCTTCATGACCCAGATAACCACGATGGTGTGATCACTCACCTTGAGCCAGACATCCTGGAATGTGAAGTCAAGTGGGCCTTAGGAAGCATCACAAGAACAAAGCTAGTGGAGGTGATGGAATTCCAGTTGAGCTATTTCAAATCCTGAAAGATGATGTTGTGAAAGTGCTGCACTCAATATGCCAGCATATTTTGAAAAGTCAGCAGTGGCCACAGCACTGGAAAAGGTCAGATTTCATTCAATCTCAAAGAAAGGCAATGCCAAAGAATGTTCAACTACTGGACAATTGTACTCATCTCATACGCTAGCAAAGTAATGCTCAAGATTCTCCAAGCCAGGATTCAACAGTTTGTGAACCGTTAACTGCCAGATGCTCAAGCTGGATTTAGAAAAGACAGAAGAACCAGAGATCAAATTTTCAACATCTGTTGGATCATCCAAAAAAAACAGAGTTCCAGAAAAATATCTACTTCTGCTTTATTGACTACACCAAAGCCTTTGACTGTGTGGGTCACAACAAACTGTGGAAAATTCTTCAAGAGATAGCAATACCAGACCACCCGATCTGCCTTCTGAGAAATCTGTATGCAAGTCAAGAAGCAACAGTTAGAACTGGACATGGAACAGCAGACTCGTTCCAAATCGGGAAAGGAGTACCTCAAATCTGTGTATTGTCATCCTGTTTATTTAACTTATATGCAGAGTACATCATGTGAAATGCTGGGCTGGATAAAGCACAAGCTTGGATCCAGAATGCTGGGAGAAATACCAATAAACTCAGATATGCAGATGACACCACCCCTATGCCAGAAAGCCAAGAAGAATTAAAGAGCCTCTTGATGAAAGTGAAAGAGGAGAGAGAAAAATGTTGGCTTAAAATTCAACATTCAGAAGACTAAGATCATGGCATTTCATGGCAAATAGATGGGGAAACAATGGAAACAGTGACAGACTTTATTTTTGAGGGCTCCAAAATCACTGCAGATGGTGACTGCAGCCATGAAATTAAAAGACGCTTGCTCCTCAGAAGAAAAGCTATGACCAACGTAGACAGCATGTTAAAAAGTAGAGACATAACTTTGAGATACCAAGGGAATATTTCATGCAAAAATGGGCTCAATAAAAGACAGAAATGGTAGGGACCTAACAGAAGCAGAAGATATTAAGAAGAGGTGGCAAGACTACACAGAAGAACTGTACAAAAAGATCTTCATGACCCAGATAATCACAATGGTGTGATCACTCACCTAGAGCCAGACATTCTGGAATGTGAAGTCAAGTGGACCTTAGGAAGCATCACTACGAACAAAGCTAGTGGAGGTGATGGAATTCCAGTTGAGCTATTTCAAATCCTGAAAGATGATGCTGTGAAAGTGCTGCACTCAATATGCCAGCAAATTTGGAAAACTCAGCAGTGGCCACAGCACTGGAAAAGGTCAGTTTTCATTCCAATCCCTAAGAAAGACAATCCCAAAGAATACTCAAACTACCTCACAATTGCACTCACCTCACACGCTAGTAAGGTAATGCTCAAAATTCTCCAAGCCAGGCTTCAGCAATACGTGAATCAAGAACTTCCAGATGTTCAAGCTGGTTTTACAAAAGGCAGAGGAACCAGAGATCAAATTGCCAACATCAGCTGGATCATTGAAAAAGCAAGAGAGTTCCAGAAAACCATATATTTCTGCTTTGTAGACTATGCCAAAGCCTTCGACTGTGTGGATCACAATAAACTGTGGAAAATTCTGAAGGAGATGGGAATACCAGACCACCTGACCTGCCTCTTGAGAAACCTGTATGCAGGTCAGGAAGCAACAGTTAGAACTGGACATGGATCAACAGACTGGTTCCAAATAGTACGTCAAAGCTGTATATTGTCACCCTGCTTATTTAACTTATATACAGAGTACATCATGAGAAACGCTGTGCTGGAAGAAGCACAAGCCGGAATCAGGATTGCCGGGAGAAATATCAATAACCTCAGATATGCAGATGACACCACCCTTATGGCAGAAAGTGAAGAGGAACTAAAAAGCCTCTTGATGAAAGTGAAAGAGGACAGTGAAAAATTTGGCTTAAAGCTTACCATTCAGAAAACTAAGATCATGGCATCTGGTCCCATCACCTCATGGGAAATAGATGGGGAGACAGTGGAAACAGTGTCAGGCTTTATTTTGGGGGGCTCCAAAATCACTGCAGATGGTGACTGCAGTCATGAAATTAAAAGACGCTTACTGCTTGGAAGGAAAGTTATGACCAACCTAGATAGCACATTAAAAAGCAGAGACATTACTTTGCCAACAAAGGTCCATGGTTTTTCCAGTGGTCATGTATGGATGTGAGAGTTGGACTGTGAAGAAAGCTGAGCACCGAAAAACTGATGCTTTTGAACTATGGTGTTGGAAAAGACTCTTGAGAGTCCCTTGGACTGCAAGGAGATCCAACCAGTCCATCCTGAAGGAGATCAGTCCTGGGTGTTCATTGGAAGGACTGATGCTGAAGCTGAAACTCCAGTACTTTGGCCACCTCATGCAAAGCGTTGATTTGTTGGAAAAGACCCTGATGCTGGGAGGGATTGGGGGCAGGAGGAGAAGGGGACGACAGAGGATGAGATGGCTGGATGGCATCACCGACTCGATGGGCATGAGTTTGAGTAAACTCAGGGAGTTGGTGATGGACAGGGAAGCCTGGCATGCTTTGATTCATGGGGTGGCAAAGAGTCGGGCATGACTGAGCTGGACTGAACTGAACTGAACTTTGTCAACAAAGGTCCATCTAATCAAAACTATGGTTTTTCCAGTAGTCGTTTATGGATGTGAGAGTTGGACTATAAGGAAAGCTCAGTGCTAAAGAATTGATGCTTTTGAACTGTGGTGTTGGAGAAGACTCTTGAGGGTCCCTTGGACAGCAAGGAGATCCAACAAGTCCATCCTAAAGGAAATCAGTCCTGTATATTCATTGGAAGGACCGATGCTAAAGCTGAAACTCCAATACTTTGGCCACCTGATGTGAAGAACTGATGCATTGGAAAAGACCCTGATGATGGGAAAGATTGAAGGTGGGAGGAGAAGGGGACAACAGAGGATGAGATGGTTGGATGGCATCAGCAACTTGATGGACATGAGTTTGAGTAAGCTCCAGCATTTGGTGATGGACAAGGAAGCCTGGCATGCTGCAGTCCATGGGGTTGCAGAGTCGGATATGACTGAGCAATTGAACTGAACTGATTACATGCCAGCCTTTATTCTAAGCCCTGGGAGGACATCAGTGAACAACATAGACAACATCCTTGGAGGTTATTGGATACAAAAATGCATGGTGGGGACTTCCCTGGCAGTCCAGAGGTTAAGACTTCGCTATCCAATGCAGGGCGGTGCAGGTTCCATCCGTGGTCAGAAAACTAAGATCCCAGATGTCTTGTGGCAAAAAAAAAAAAAAAAAAGCACAAAAAATGTAAAATAGAAGGAATATTGTAACAAACTCAATAAAAATTTGAAAAATTATCTAGATAAAAAAATCTTTTAAAATATTTTTTTTAATGTAGATTGGATAATCATATGGACTCTGTAGTCAGACCTCTTGGGTTCAAATGCTGGCTGTGTGATACTGAGAGGAATATTTGTTAATACTTCTCTATGCCTCCATGTCCTCCATCTGCAAAGTGAGGATGATAACAGTACCTGTTGCATAGGATTTTTATGAGACTAAATGAACTAATACAAGTAAAGAACTTAAAAGAACATCCAACATGTAAAGTAGGGTCCATAAATCCCAGATGACTCAGCAGTAAAGATTGCTCCTGCAATGTAGGAATCACAGGTTTGATCCCTGGGTCAGGAAGATCCTCTGGAGGAGGAAATGACTCCCCACTCCAGTATTCTCGCCTGGAAAATCCCATGGACAGAGGAGCCTGGCGGGCTATAGTCCACAGGGCCACAAAGAGTCAGACACAACTGAGCACGAATGCACACACACAATTATTATATTATATAATTACATTACTGAGTGACAAATGCATTATTAAAAAGGTGTAAGCACAAAGTTCTCTGGGAGCACAGAGGCAAAGCACCTCACTTGGACAAGTGGTGGGCAAGACTTCTTAGAGGGAATGGCCCTGGAATCTGGAAGGGTGACTGTAATTTAGCCAGATGAAAAACAAGGGAAATGGAATACCAGGCAGAGGGAGCATCATGTTTGAAGATCTGGAAGTAAAGGAGAGGACAGCAATGCTTGTTATAGGTATCAGGTTAAGGAGGTGAGCTTAGAAGGAAGATGAAGAAGAGACCAGATCACGTTAAGGAATTTGGACTTTATCCTGCAGCAGAAGCCACTCACTTTAAACAAGAAAGTAATAGAGGCTGCACTGGAGTGAAATTACAAGACAAGAAGCCAGCTGGGAAAGATTGAAGGCAGGAGGAGAAGGGGGTGACAGTGGATGAGATGACTGGATGGCATCACTGACTCGATGAACATGAATTTGAGCAAGCTCCGGGAGTTGGTGATGGACAGGGAAGCCTGGCATTCTGCAGTCCATGGGGTCACAAAGAGTCGTACACGACTGAGTGACTTGAACAGATCAAAGGAGGTTGGAAGGATGGTCTGAACTGGAAGAGAAGACCCCCTAAAAATGACGGAGTGAGCTTAAAGGGATGCAGACAAATAAAAGAGATGCTAATGAGGTTGATGTGTGGGGTGCCAAGTGAGTAGACACTGAGGAGGACCCCTGGGTTTCTGGCTTGGGCAATGAGGCAGCACTACCTCTCACCAAAGTGGGGCATCAGGGAAAGGCCAGAACTTTGTAGATGGGGTTGGGGATGAGCAAGGTAGTGTCAACAATAATTAATAATTAACTTACTCTTGGATAAACTGCACTTGATAGGCCTCTGAGTCATCCAGGCCAGGACATCCAAGTGACTCCGAATCCAGCCTAGAGATCCCAACTACAGAGATACATCAGTGTGTAGATAAATTTGCAAGGTTCAGGGAACAGCCGAGATTACTCAGTTATTATCTCATTAAATCTCCACAACTCTGCGAAGCGGCTTTTTTAAAAAAGACCCTTGGGCATGTAGTAATTGAATGACAGACCCAGGCATGTCTGACTGCAAAAGCCTTGCTCTTGTCTCTTCTTCAAGCTGCCTCCCAGGTGGTACATTGATTGGTTGGATGAAGCTGGTATTTCTGTGTTCAAAGCTTTGGTACTTCGCTGAATTCACCCAAGTCCAACACTTCTGTAGTTTCTTGAAATATAAATATTAATGACACATACCTGCCACAGTCAAAACAGGATAACAGAAATAGAAAGCCAAGAGACAATGTCAATGCAATACAGTGCCAATGAAAAAAATTAATCTGTTGATCTAAGAAATTAATAAGAGAATTTTACTTGAGCCAAATTGAGAATTATAACCCAGGAACAGCCTCTTAGAAAGCTCGGGGAACTATTCTTCCCGTTAGAGGTCAAAGCACAGTTGTATAACTTTGAGACAGAGGACTGTACATTAAATAATATTAATAGTTTGCACAATCCAGATCTGTAAGTACAAAGTGAGCAGTGAGTCATGGGTCATTGTAGCCCCTTACGAGATTAAGAAGCTCATCTCCTAGTGTATAATCTGTTGCTGTTTATGGCTGAGAAGGTATTTTCTGCCAATGGGGAACCGCGGTTGATGCATGTGCAGATATACAATGCATAGTAGAGGGGAGAGACATGACCAGAGGGCAGGAAAAAAATAGTATGCTTAAATTTTACTTAACTTGCCTTAGAATATGAATTTTTGCTTCATTCATAGTAAGGAGAGTGATGGAGGTATGTGCAGGTGTATTTGTCAAAACTTTTTGAAGCCTTCTGGCCTTAGAAGTCCTGACAAAATGCCTAGTTCAATCCTGTCAACCTCCAGTAAAAGCTGCTTACAGAATAGATGGAATTTGAGAGAAGAGAAAGGAGAGGAGGGCCTCTGCCTCTGGGGCTTGGTTCAAAACAGATATTCCTGAAGGGGGTACCATAGCACAGAAGAGAAAATGGAAGAGAAGAGACAGCAAGACCTGGGAGGGAAACAGAAGGAAGAACAGCTAGAGGAACAAGCCAAGAGGACTGACCAAACTCTAAACATCAGATACACAGCCCAACACAGTCCTGTGGTCCCTGGGAGGCTAATCTCTCCCACCCCATCCTCCCCAACAAATGCTTTCTAGGGGCTTACTATTGTCTTTCAGTCACTAAGTCATGCCAACTCTTTGCAACCCCATGAACTGCAGCACCCAGGCTTCCCTGTCCTTCACTATCTCCTGAAGTTTGGGCAAACTTGTGTCCATTGAGTTGATGATGCCATCCAACCATCTCATCCTCTGTCGTCCCCTTCTCCTTTGGCCTTCAATCCTTCCCAGCACCAGGGTGTTTTCCAGTGAGTCAGTTCCTCACATCAGGTGGCCAAAGTATTGGAGCTTCAACTTCAGCATCAGTCCTTCTAATGAATATTCAGGGTTGATTTCCTTTAGGATGGACTGATTTGATCTCCTTGCTGTCTAAGGGACTCTCAAGAGTTTTCTCCAGCACCACAATTGTAAAAGCAACAATTCTTCGGTGCTCAGCCTTCTTTATGGTCCAGTTCTCACACTGGTACATGACTACTGGAAAAACCATAACTTTGACTATTCAGACCTTTGTCTTTAAAGTGATGTCTCTGCTTTTTAATATGCTATCTAGGTTTGTCACAGTTTTTCTTCCAAGAAGCAAGTGTCTTAATTTTGTGGCTGCAGTGACCAATCTGCCACTGTTTCCATTTTTTCCCCATCTATTTGTTATTAAGTGATGGGACTGGATGCTATGATCCTAGTTTTTTGGATATTGAGTTTTAAGCCATCTTTTGCATTTTCCTTTTTCACCCTTATCAAGAGGCTCTTTAGCTCCTCTTCACCTTCTGCCATTTGAGTAGTATCAGATTTGTATATCTGAGGTTGTTGGTATTTCTCCCAGCAATCTTGATTCCAGTTTGATTCATCCAGTATTAGGAGTCAGTAATAAAAGCTTAATCAGTTCTGACATTTGGTCTTGGGTTTTGCTGACAAGCTTGGATGGATTCACAATGATAAACTTGTTTGTAAAGACTGTGATCCCCCTGTTGGACCTGACTTGTTCACTGTGATATTTCCAGTACACTGCCTGGCAAAGTAGCATATCAAGAAGTACAAACCTTGATTGAATTAAAGCTAAATGTAAATAAATAATCAGCCACACTAAAAATATTTTTTAAGAATCTAGTAGAACAGTTTAGCATCCAACTAATAAAAGTATAAAAAAATAAGTCTTAAAAGTCTGAAAAAGATTGGAAAATCCTTGATTTAGTTGACATCTTTAGAACACCAACTAGCAATACCCATTTATTTTTGAAGTTCCCATTATATATTCTCAAAGCCAGACCACATGCTTAGCCATAAAGTAGGTCTTAAGAACTTAAAAATTATGTTCTGATCATAACAAAATTAAGTTAGAAGTCAACAACAATAAGAAAAGGTAAGTAAACAAATAAGTAATAAAATAAAAATCTAAAATATATTTTGTATATTACATAATAGACTTGGCTTATTGAAATATTTCGGTCTTCCATTAGTAGAAGCCAGACTCCTAAGCTACACTTTGACCAGCCACCAATTAGGCTTTCTTCTCAATATTGATGGCCATCACCTAGTTTCTATCTAGAAGTCTTTGGATGGTCTTTGCATTGTTACTCACAATTAACATGAATTCACAATTCATCTTTTAGTTACTGCTGATTTTTTTTTTGTTTATCAGCCCACTGGTGGATATGACAGAAAGTCTTAACTCTAAAGAGAGCATTTGTAGTAAAATTCTCAAGAAGTAGTCATTTGAGCAGTGAGCCTGTTTCTGGACCATATCAAAATCGAAGTTAACATGTAAATATTCAAGAAACTAAGTAACAGTGTCTTTGTATGTATAAGACTCCCACTGAATGACTTACCAAACTCTCTGACACTTGCCTGCATTTCCAAATATCTTTGAATATTATGACTGCTGTAGTTAAATAGCCAAAACATTACTTAAATTATTTACACAGTGTGACTGATAAAGGACAAGATAAATAATGTTATAACAGCCTTTGGGATGGTTGAAGAAAACAGAGATCAATAGATGAGCCATTCATGCTACTGAAACATTGAAAGGAAGAAGTTAATTATTAAACCTGCGGTGTCTCTTTAAATATGTAAGGTCTTCCATGGCTGCAGTCTTCATTCTGTATTATGGAAATAAACAAAGATCACCCAAATGAGAACAAGCCACGGCTATTTTTTCAGAGCTTAATATAGCAAGAATCAGCCCGTAATGACATTTGGACTCAAAGGTCAGCAAGGGAGTAGAAGCACTACTGTAGCCTCGCTACAGTGAAAAGTAGAGTGGGTTTCCAGTATGCTGGAACTGGAGATGATCGCTGTGGGAAACAGGAGGCAGGCTGATGAGAAGTGAAGCTTCTGACAAGATTGAATTAACGAGCATTTTCATCTTTTTCTGGTTGGTTCTGGGTTGGAAAGAAGGGCAAAAATAGGGAAGCTGACAATCAGCGAAGTCCTGACCACTTTGGACAGATTGTTATAGAGGCTGTGAATGAGAATTCAGTTGTCTGGCCCTTGTCTATTTGCATGTTCAGTTTCTCAGCATTAAGATTTCATACGTTAGCTTTATCGGAGTGAACTCAGTATTTCTATCCTATGCTAGAACCAGCACTCTAAACGAGTAGCTATATTCTGGTGATCCTGAGTAATTGCTGCGTCCACTCTGAGATCAGTGCCACTACAGAGCATACATTCTCAGTGAGGGCAATATTACCTCCTTGGGAGTGGTTCTTGGGGGAAAAAAAATGTTCTCTTCTGATGTATGAAGCACAGATTTATGTAGAACATATAATAATATGTATTTATATAGACCATGTAATACATAAACAGACATACAGAATTCAAGTTGAATGTGGGGCTCAGGAAAAAAAATGTCTGAAATAGAAGTGAGGGTGGGGAGAGGGTAGAGAATAAGGAAATAAAAAGTTTGAGAAATATGCTGTAGAGCCTAGATAAATACTTCTGCATAAAACAAAGCTTTTCAGCCAGGGAGTTAAATAGCATCGGACCTCTTGGAGTACCTTTGGTAATTTCTGGCTCTTCAAATTTCTCCCCAGTTGGTTTAGTTTCTGTTCTAAATACAACTACTGTCCCTTCTCTCAGAGCACTAGGTATATCGCTGGAATAAAGGTCCATACAGCCATAGCAGACTCCCCTATAATATCAATAAAAAGATCGAATTCCCACATAGTCACTCTTTTCCGTTGCCAGAAAACAGATGTTAGTTCAAAAAATATACAACGAGAGTACTGGTTTTACTCCACCATTTGGTCAAGATAAAGGAGAGTCATATAATTTTAAGCCGTATGTTTGATCCACCAAAATTACATTACAAACACTGGACTATTATGGATAAAAAAGAAACGACTGTACACTTAAAAATGGTTAAGATGGTAAATTTTGTATTATGTATATTTGACTACAATTTTAATAAATGACAGGCTTACTTTTCACTCTAGTCCAATGCTTTTGCTGTATGCAAAGACCTTTGTGTACATGAAGTCTTTTTTCCTATCCTATTGTTCTTAACAGCATACAATGGATCTGAAGGCTTTTCTGCGTATAACTTTCTAATTATGTGCTCTACCATTCAGAAGAGAGTATGTGTTCCCTCCCATGGCAAATTAGATATCTCAGTTTAGTCAGAGTCCTTAGCCTTGTTCTATTGGCTCTTGCTCTTCATAATGAGAGCAACCACTAGTCAGCCTCTCCACTCCTTCACCCTCCCAGCCTCATGTACATGTGTTACCACCACCACATCACCTCACATTTGCAGATTGTACATGCGCACGCTCAGTTTCTCCAGTCATGTCCGACTCTTTGTGACCCTACGGACCTTATCCCACCAGCCTCCTTTGTCCATGGGATTCTCCAGGCAAGAATACTGGAGTGGGTTGTTTCTAAAGTCTCCTGCATTGGCAAGCTGGCTGTTTACCACTAGCACCACCTGGGAAGCCCAAGGCATAAAGGAATGATCATAACCATGGCCATTTTGTGAAAATCTAGCTCCAAGGATCTTAAACACATTTTCTCATAAAATCATATAATTATTTCTTAAGTCAGTAGCTAATATAAGCAAGTTGTTCAAATTTTTAAAAACCCACAGACTATCCAAAGAACAATCAAAGAAGTGCACAAAAGCCTCCTCTCTGGCTAATGTCTGTTCTAACGGGAAGCAAGAGAACTTTATTATGTATTGAGTGTAAGATGAACTACTTATTTGGCATTACTGATCACTGGGGCAAGGAAAACAACTCACACTACACATGGGAAACAGTTTTTAGAGACTTGTATGTAAACAAATACAAATCAACATGATTTAAATTCTTTTATGACAAGCTCTACACAGAGAAGCACCTGCCCAATTAATTTTGCAACATCCAAGTTTATGATTCTCATCCCATCTCTAGTTCTTCCATTTCTCAGCTATCCAGCCTATGCTGTTGCCTGTATTTTATATCTAAAGTTAAGTCTGATTGTGTTCCTTCACCTGGCAAAAACTCTAAGTGGCTCCCTAGTACATACTGAAAACTGAATTTAAGACTAAAGAATATGTCCAGGATCAACCTTTATACCCTATATCCTGGTGAAACTAAACTAATAGATATTCCCTAAAGATCTCCAGGTTTCTCACTCAGCCTTTGTGTACAGTTATTCATTTGGCTTGAAATTTCTTCTTTCCATACATTTAAATCCATAGGATT
This sequence comes from Dama dama, assembly GCF_033118175.1. Taxonomy (NCBI): domain Eukaryota; kingdom Metazoa; phylum Chordata; class Mammalia; order Artiodactyla; family Cervidae; genus Dama; species Dama dama. The sequence continues at coordinate 36,944,695 of NC_083713.1, forward strand.
ATCCACCTAGCTAACTATCATCTCCATATCTCTAGGTGGAAATTAATTTGGTTGTAAATAACATACTCACTTGGTGGCTCAGTGTTTAAGAATACTCCTGCTAGTGCAGGAGGCCCAGGTTCAAACCCTGGATCAGGAAGATCCCCTGGAGAAGAGAATGGCTACCCACTCTAGTATTCTTGCCTGGAGAATGCCATGGACAGAAGAGGAGCCTGGTGGGCTACAGTCCGTGGGGTCGTGAAGAGAGTTGGACATGACTTAGCAACTGAACAACAACAACACAAGCAGAATAATCTGCCAAACTGTGGTTGGTAGGGAAAGCAGAAAATTGTATGGAAACAGATGGGGTTATTGTTGAAGGTAACCTGGAAGAAGTGACTTTTGACCTGGAGTTCAAAAGACATGCTAGAAGTCATTCCCACACAGGTGGACAGAGTTCTCTAAATAGGTGGAGGTCAAGGAGAGCACTGGGCAAAAGAATAAACACCTTTTTGTACTTCCTTTAACTTCCCTTGCAGAGCAGGACAGGAGTGAGATCTCTTCAGCTCCCTCACCGCTCTCAGCCCTGTCATTCTCCCTCTCTCCTTTCTTGCCACACATGAGATCCCATTTTTTCCTCACTTCCAGTTGCAGCCACCAAGAACACAGAGAAAGACCCAATGTTATTTTTTACTCATTTAATTTTTCATTTATTCCATCAACACTGATTGACTACTCTGTTCCAGGCATTTAATGAGGCACTAGAGAGAGAAGGATGGAAGAGAAAGATAAAAGGATAAATGGAATATCTTCAATCTTTATTAGGAGACAATTTAACAAATACTATGTGGTGTTGGGCTGTTTATTTGGTTATTTTTCATTAGACCCTCCTATCCATCCTTCACCTTTATCTTTCCTGCCCATTGCCCTAGGCAAGTGATGCCTGCAGATAACATCCTCTATTATCCAGGTTCCTTTGTCCTCTGCCTTTGTTGGGACATACAAGCAGGAAAGACTAGAAGAAAGAGATCAGAGTGTTTATTCCGCCTGTTTTTTAAGTTTTTTATCTGCTTTGTGCTGCAGTCTGACATTGGCTGCATCCTTCCAGGGCAATAACTCACAGGGACTCTACTTCAAAGACTCAGTTTCTTTAAAGAAGCTATTACTATAAACATCTCCAGGGATAACATGGTAATCAAAACATGTAACCTGCAATGGCGGTGTTTCATTTATCATGGAGTACTTAAGAACGAAGTTCATAGGTAGCATTCTAAGTTATGGTTTGATTTCAGCACTTAGAAAAATTCTAGATCTGAGTCCAAAATCTCACTTAAGTTGCAATAATAGAAATCCATGGCTTTTCATCGTTTCCAGATTCAAATCAGTTCGTAAACCCAAAATGCCCTGTTTGAAACAGAGGACAGAGCCTGCAATGTTCCTACATGCATCCTTAAATCTTTTTCACAGTCTCCTTCAGAAAGACATGGGACTTACAGATACTTTTGAGAATGCTCAATGAGAAGGGATATGACCAGATCCCCCAGGAGTTATTAAATCCTGGCTCTAGGATTGCTAGAGCAATCCATTGCTATGGAGTTAAAACATTAGCCATGTCCAGGGTACATTAATTTTTCTATTGCTACTGTAAAAAATTATTATAACCTAGTGTCTTAAAACAACACAAATGTATTGTCTTATACTTCTGGAGCTCAGAAGTCTGAAATAGGTCCTATTGGGTTACAGTCAAGGTGTCATCAGAGCTGCATACCTTCTAGAGGTTCTAGGGGAGAATTCATTTCCTTACCTTTTCCAGCTTTAAGAGTCTGCCTGCATTCCTTGACTTATTTCTCGCATCTCTCACAGAGGGAGCTGATGGTAAGAAAGGCTAAGTGGAAGCCCCTGGAACTGTCCTTCTACATCCATATAGTAAGCTAAAAGGAATACTATGTCCCTGGACAAGGACAGAGATTGGTGTCACTATTTAAAAACCCAAAAGATGCAAGAGTGCAGGTTCCCTACCCTATACTCAGTTAACTTACTATTCAGCCCAGACAAAAGATGGATTATGGAACCATGCCCATTGTACTAGCATGGTAACTTCACTGGACCAGACAATACAATCCTAGTATCTATGGCTATTAACTTGAAGAGTACTTTTTTTTTCCTTCAGGGACATCTCTGGATTTTGGAGACACCATATACCACAAAACCAGCTGTGCGCCTCCAACCTATTTGCTCAGTTGTACCTATGGCTGTCTGTTTTGAATGGAACCTAGAATAAGCGAGGGCTCCCTAGGTCTAGGCTATATAGTGCAAGCTGCCCTGATCCTTGGATCTTAATGACCCAACAGATAATAGCTATTACAAGTGTCTGTGGCAGGCAGAGCTTCTGGCAAGCCCCAATAGGAAAATCACAGATAATCTGCCTAGGATTTTTAGAACAAAATCATGCCCTTCGCCAAAATATCCGTTATCTTTTGGTGTATATTAAGGTTTCCCATCTGGTGCTGGTGGTAAAGAACCTGCCTGCCAATGCAGGAGACACAAGACTGCGGTTTGATCCCTGGGTGGGGAAGGTACCCTGGAGAAGGAAACAGCAACCCATTCCAGTATTCTTGCTTGGAGAACCCCATGGACACAGAGCTTGGCTGACTGCAGTCCCTAGTGTCATAAAGAGTCAGACACGGCTGAAGCAACTCAGCACACAGGCACAAAGGTAACACCCAAACTTTGGGGTAATTTTAGATGTGGGCTACAATAGTCAATTACTATTCACTATATGAAAAAACTGGAAATAGAACTGCCATATGACCTAGCAATCCCATTTCTGGGCATATACACTGAGGAAACCAGATCTGAAAGAGACACGTGCACCCCAATGTTCATCACAGCACTGTTTATAATAGCCAGGACATGGAAGCAACCTAGATGCCCATCAGCAGACGAATGGATAAGAAAGCTGTGGTACATATACACAGTGGAATATTACTCAGCCATTAAAAAGAATTCATTTGAATTAGTTCTAATGAGATGGATGAAACTGGAGCCCATTATACAGAGTGAAGTAAGCCAGAAAGATAAAGACCAATACAGTATACTAACGCGTATATATGGAATTTAAAAAGATGGTAACAATAACCCTATATGCAAAACAGAAAAAGAGACACAGATGTACAGAACAGACTTTTAGACTCTGGGAGAAGGCGAGGGTGGGATGTTCTGAGAGAATAGCATTGAAACAAGTATACTATCAAGGGTGAAACAGATCACCAGCCCAGGTTGGATGCATGAGACAAGTGCTCAGGGCTGGTGCACTAGGAAGACCCAGAGGGATGGGATGGGGAGGGAGGCAGGAGGGGGGATCGGGATGGGGAACACATGTAACTCCATGGCTGATTCATGTCAATGTATGGCAAAAACCACTACAATATTGTAAAGTAATTAGCCTCCAACTAATAAAAATAAATGAAAAAAAAAGAAAGAAATCAGTTCCTCTCTTTCTATCAGGCCCTGGGAGACACTGAAATCATGACTGTAGAACGCCTGGTATGTTAGTGTGCGGGGGCCACTGTACCAAAGGACCACAGATAAGATGGCTTAACAGCATTTCCTTGCCTGACAGTTCTGGAGGCTGGGGTTGTTGTTGTTCACTTGCTCAGTTTTTGCGACCCCATGGAGTGCAGCAGGTCAGGCTTCCCTGTCTTTCACTATCTCCTGGAGTTTGCTCAAATGCCTGTCCACTGAGTCAGTGACGCTATCCATCTGAAGGCTGAAAGACTGAAATCAAGGGATCAGCAGGGTTGGCTCCTTCTGAGACTTGAGGGAAAAGATCTGTTCTAAATCTGTCTCCTTGACTTGTAGATCATAGTCTTCTTTATGAGTTCTCTTTATACCATTTTCTCTCTATGTGTATCTATCTCTGTTTTCAAATTTTCTCTTTTTATAAGGACACCACTCATATTATATGAGGTCCCACCCTAATGACTTCTTTTTGACCTGATGGCTTCTACAAAGACCTTGTCTCCAAATAAGGTAACTTTCTGAAAAGTTACTGGGAATCCAAGTCCAGTAGATTCCAGCGTATCTTTTTTGGAGGTGACACAATTCGACCCACAACTATACAACCTGAACTTCAATAACAAATTGGTTGTCACCCGGCCCACCAAATGATAAAGCTGGCCCACATGTGCAGCCATGTCCCATGATTAAGTGAACACGGTATCTATAAGACACAGTAGATGAGCACAAGTGATTCAGATGGCATAAGAAAATTACATAAGCAATGAGCTTGGACTCCATGGTGCTTCTCCCACCGCTTGGTGTTTTTCCCTAAACACACACCTATAACTGCACAGGAGTTCCTCATAAACAGGCAACAGAGAAGGGAAGAGTCAGCCTTACGCAAAGTAAGCTGGCACCAGTCACAAATTATGGCTGCTACATTATAGCCCCTCTCAGGGATGCTCTGAAATAGAGTAGAAAGAGAAATCTTCCTAACAGAGAGAACTTGGAGTAGTACATCTGTTTTTCATTGTGCCTGAAAAGAGAGATGGCCTAATATAAGATTTACACTGACTTACAAGTGGTGGCTAATGTGTTGGCCAGTTGGTGTCTTAGGGACTTGGGAAGAGCAAGATGGAAAGACTAGTGACAAAGAGGTCACGTGGGAGAAATTTAGGAAAGAATCTCTTGAAGTTGACAGAGTGTGGAGATATTTGTGTTTTGCAGAATACTTTCCAGAGAACAAGATGATATGCCCTTGGATGTCAGCCAGCTTCCCTGGGGCTTGCTAGAAGGATAGTGTCACGGTGGGGGTATGGAGGTTAAGCACGTGGGCCGTTGTACAGACTTCCCTTCTCCATTGCTGAGTGCACAAATCGGTGAGAGCCGAGGCCAGCACTGAGCCATTCCCTGTAGTCCTTGTCAGATGGCCTCTCTTTCCACCTCCAGTTCACAGGCTGCACACACTACTGACTCACCTTTCCTAGCAGCTGGAAGGGGAAGGAGGGGATGGATTTGAGAAATACTTGTAAAAGCAGAACTGAGAGGAGATGATGGCCATGTGAACATAGCAGAAGAATGGAGAAGAAAAACTGAGATGACTCAAGTCTTTCATTTTTGTAACTGATGAGTGGGGACACTTTTAATGTCATTGGTAAGTGGGGGTACTTTTAATGAAGACAGAAATCATCAGAGGAACATGAGGTGAGACTGATGGAAAGGATAAAGAGTTCAGTTTGGGCCTCTGAAGGTGGGTGTGGGTAAGTGGATGTGTCATAAGCAACTAGCAGTCAGAAAGCAAAATGATTCCTGAGTTCAGAAGCAATGTCCAGACTGGAGATAAAGGATGGAAATTGGAATTTATTCCTAATCATATGTTAATGCCCCACAGGACTTTGCATTTTGAACCTTTTACCTCTAACTTGGGAAGACAGACTTTGTTTTGCAGCTGAGTGAACAAGTTGAAGAGGCCTTTTAGGGAGCAGGAGTGCTTATCCACAAGAGGAAGTAGAGGGACCCTAATGCAAAGGTTCTGTTGTGTATTTCAGACTGAAAGTGCCAAATGCACAAATCTTATCTACCTTGTCTCACTTCTCTATTTCCAGACTCTAGATGAGAGTCTGATGCTTTGTATCCACACAAGTATTTGTGGGATGGGTGAAGTAAATGGCAGGGTGTGGGGATGAATGAATAAAGGAAAAGGGGAATGAGTGAAGGAACCTACTGGGCATCCTGAGGACCTGGAGGAAGAAGCCACACCTGCACTTTTACTTTTTTTTCCAAATGTTCTTTGGAAGACTGAAAGATAAAAGGCCATGTGGAGCGGCAGTTAAGGACATGGATTCTGAATTCAGGCTCCACGACTTCCTAGCTGCCTTGACTTGGCCAGCTAATTTAACCTTCTGCTTCCTCCCTGTAAAATAAACACAAAAATGCTTAGAGCAGCTCCTGGGGGAAAGTAAGTTGCACATAAGTGTTAGTGTTGTTATTTCTGACATCTTGATGAGAAGGTAAGCCTGAAAACAAACCAGAAATCCCCTGCGGAGAATCAATTCAGACACTTAAGTCTCAAAGTGCCATCCACAAGCGAACAATCACTTTTTCTCTCCCTGCCTTCCAGGAGCTTTAAATACCCTAGAAATCCCCAGCATATCATTCACTGGCAAAGGACAGAGATCTGGGTTTTAGTTCCAGCTGCCAGCAGTGAGCTCTCTGAGTCTGCAGAGCCCCATAGCCTCTCTGGGCTAAGTGCCCTCGCTTGTCCACTCGAGATTGCGGGAGTTTCAGTGAGGGCGTGCCATGCTCTCCCGCCGACCTGCAGCCTCCGGGCTCCAAGTCGGATGCAGGGCGCCGGCTCGCCGCAGCTCGGGCTGTCACACCCCTCCGGCGCGTTCCCGGGACCTCGCACCCTGCGCGTCCGGCGGCCGCCCAGTGCCCCGCGCGCCCATAGGGTGGTGCCTCTCGGGCGCCCCCAGGCCCGGACGCCAGATCTCCAGGGCCAGCGCGCCTTCTCCCGCAGCCTGCCTGCAACCCTTTATACCCAGCCAACCCGGCGCTCACTAATGTTTAACTCGGGGCTGAAACTTGGAAGCGCTTTGTGACTACGCGCCCGGAGCTCCGGAGCTGCACGCGCGTCCGGGCGGCTCGCCAGACTTCTGCCTGCGCTCCGGCTCTGAAACTACAGTTTCGAAGCGACGCAGACCATGAAGGTGAGTGATTAAAGGGCCCCTCGCCCCGCAAAGAGCCCCAGGGGTGAGTTGCAGATGCCTCTTCACTCAAGTTTCCCCAGATTACTCCCCACCCCCACCCCAAAGCTCGTTGATCGAAACCAGGGGCTCTCATTAGGCGGAAGCTCCAGAGCCACCCTCTGACAGGTGAAGGGACGCCCCGAGGCTCCTGGCTCCCTCTCGGATCCGCGGGGCTAAGAACCCAGGGACCGAGCCTTGGAGGACCTGGAGAGCCACAGGCAAAACAGAAGCCAGAACCCTTACTTGGCTTCTGAGGTGCGTTTAGACGCAACATTAAATTGCCCGGAGGCCAGAAGTTCAAGGGAAAGCGCTCTGGCAACCTCCGACTCGCGAGCTCCAAACCCTCCCAGCCCCCTGCGCCCCTCTCCCAGTGCGCGCCCGACGGCAAACTCCGCTGCCTCCTGTGCAGCCCGGGCCCCGACCCTCTTACCCAGACTGGGGCCAGATGGCTGACTCTAACTGGACCTGACCTGCCCGGCTTGCAGACACCCTGGAAGGTGCTCCTGGGATTGCTGGCGATCGCTGCGCTCGTCACCGTCATCACCGTGCCCGTGGTTCTGCTGACCAAAGGCAGTAAGTTTAAAACACTTGAAAAAGATAAGACAGTTGGAGACCGGGATCAGGTTCTATTTTAACATTCCAAGGAGACCTAGGAATTTTGCTGGAGACCGGGTGGGACCAGTGTGCCCGGTCGTGGAGCTCAGGCTTCGCTGGCATGATTGCTGCTTCTAGTGTAGCCGCTAGATTCGCTTCGTTGGTCTCCAGTGTTTAGGCTGCGAGAGCCCTGCACCTGCCACGTTTTGCATATGGCAAATACATACTTCCTGAAAATAAGGGGAAATTTTGAGATCTCTTTTTATCAAATTTAAATTTAGTACCTTTTGAATCTCAGTTTTTTTTTTTTTTTTTCTTAAAAAGAACTTTCATGATTGTGATCTTCAAAGAAAAAGAGACAGTGTTTAAAGATCCCAACGAGCTGTAAGGATGTCATGAGGGGAGGGAAAAAATTAAGAAAAAAACCCCAAATACAGTTTTGAGAAAAGAAAGTCCATAGGGAACCCAGGTGGTTTTCCCTAAAGCTGATGGAAAATATCACCATGTCCATGGTGATATTCAGAGGAGGTGGGATCAGTTATGTTTGGTGGAGTCTTTCATTTAAACCCACCTTGACTTCTTTTCACTTGCTTCACTGTTTCAGCTTAGTCCTAGTTTTTAATATAAAACATCCATATAATGAAATGCACAGTATTGGATGCAAACAAATGAGAATAACTAGTTTGGGTCTGCTCTGGCCCTACTTCCTTTTAAATAGTTATTTCCTTTAAGTATTCACATTCTAATCAGCTAACTGAAGTGCCTTCTCTGATGGTCTAGTCAACCAGGAAATGTGTAGACAGTGCTTATATACCAGGAGGTCTTATCTAGATTTCAAGGTGACAGTTCAGAATTAGTTTGTAGAACCATCAAAAACCATGTTTGGCCAGCAATTTCAGGGCCAGGGCAAAGGTGCCAAAGGTTAAATAACTGAGTCTGTTGACCTATTGATAATGACTTTCAGTAACTTAAAAAAGCCATGGTTACCACCATTTTAGGCTGTTAAATGGTGGGCATCTGTCCACTTTCTCAACTCTTTGTTACAAGCTGTTAAAATATAACTGCTTTCATAAAGTGGTACTTTGTATATTTAAACAACCACACACACACAAAGCCTTCCTGTGGGGAAAGGATGGGTCGCCCATACAATCGGTAAATATTCACATGACCTACATTATGTTCCAGGAACTGTGCAAGTCGCTGCAAATCCAAAGATTAAATTTTATAAATATAAAGACCTCCAACTTCAGGAAGTTTACAAGCTAGTGGGAAGCAGATATGCAAACAAATCAAAGTAACCTGGATAGTCTGTTCATCTCTAACATATTGTGAGGCACTCAGGCCTCCTTGGCAGAATGGATGAAACTGTAATTATCAGAACTTCCCTTCAAGAAAGTTGAAAGGAACAGCAAACTTTGATAATAAGTCACTTGAGATGGCAGTGAAATGAGTTAGGGGCCTGAGTCATGCAGCTGACTTCCGTGGGATTTGTTTAAGTTAACTACAGGGATTTTGTTTTGCTGGAAGGAGTATACAGACTGGGGAGAGGCTGTCTCGCCATTTCCCTTAAACCATACCTAGTCTCTTCTCCAAATGAAATTTGAACAAAAATTTCAAAGACATTCTCTTGAAGGGGACTTCCAGAGAGGTTCACATGTCTCCACCTAACTTTTATTATGATGCAGTGAAGAAATTTAGAGAGGCTTGAGCAAACTTCTCAGAGTGTTAGGAAGATCACTTCTGGGAAAGAGGTCTCACAAGAGGTTTCTTTTGTGAGGAGGTCTGAAGAGTTAATATCAATTCCTGGAGGTAAGTTTTCAAGAAAATTTAGAATGACTTGTGAGTCATCTTAGAGACACAATATCACCTCCTCTATCTTGGATCGTACAAGGACTCAGCAAGAGAGAAGAGTGAGTGGCAGGACTTTAACCTGTGGATGATGGAAAATTCTAGTGTGCCTGCAATGTGGGGCAGGACAGTGGGAAGGTGGACTGACATGGCACAAGGCTGGAGGGGAAGAAAGGGAAGTGACCAGGAGACTGATGATGTAGAGTAGAATTTGGAGGCTATAGGGATACTCAGAAATGTGTATGATTAGACTTTGATAATTGGAAACATAGGGAGATAGGGTGGCTGAGAACTCTTAAACTACTGGGTGGAGATTTGGTTCCATTGTGTGCTTTATTTACACTTAGACAATCAAATTATTTTTCTTGTGTATTTCTTAATTGGCATGTATGTATATTTGAGGAGAAAAGGGAAATTATCTTGTTTCAACTCCTCCCTTATCATAAGGAGCAAAGATAAAAGCTCAGCTTTTTTGCTAAGCCAGCAATACCATTTCTGAACAATAATAACAGATAACCTTTTTACAAAGGATCCAGACACGTCACTCAAGAAGCGTCCCTCAACATTGTCCATCAAGGTTTTAAAGTCAAAACCAGAAAGGAAGAGAAGAAGTGAGGTGGGAGAGAGGAAATATAAATGAAAAGGAAAGGAAGTGGGGGAAAAAAAGAAAGAAGGAAAGAGGAAAGGAAGAAAGATTTTGATAGAACAACAAAATAAAGTTTTGGATTATGTGGAAAGCAAAGAATTAAAAAGCCAAGAGAAAAAGGAAGAAGAAATGAGCAAACTCAAGTCCATCCCCCAGAGAGGTTGGTTTAAAATAGGTGTTTCCATATGAAGAGCTGACTTAGGCAGAACTCTGAACACACTTGGAGAAGAGAGAGAGAGACTGAGACAGAGAAAGAAAAAGGTGTAAGCTTAATACTGTTCACAATTTTTTTTTAGAATAAAAGCTCCTTGAGGTCAGGAGTTATGCATTTCACCAGGTAATATTAAAAGTTTACCTCCTTCTGTATATATAATAACAGATTGAATTTTGTGTTAAATTCCTCAAATACAGAAAAAGATATTGCATATTTAGACATTGTTTTTCAGAGAATCAGCAATAAAATGTATAAAAATAATTTACTCATAGTGGAATTGAAATCTTTATGACTTAGAGGCAATAAAACCTTCTCACTCAGTATTTGCAATCCCCGTAATTCCCTCTTTATGATATATTATAGACTGAGTTTTTTAAATAGTTGTCAAATTGTTTTATTATTGAGTTTTGTTATTTGCCGGATAGTTTTCTTACTGGGTTTTGTTATCGGATAGAGACATATCGATTTTTCTTGTATTCTTTCCACTGCTGTAGCAGTGAATTTCCTCAGTATCTTCTTTCAGTGCATAGGAAATTTGACTGCTTTGCCATCTACCAGTAATAAAAGAAAACCCAAATGTGAAGGAGGAGACAGGAATAATCAGAGAAAAAAAAGATAACATCTATGAAGTTTGCCTGAGGAAGTCCAGGATCTATTCCAGGTTTAAAAACACAGAAGCAAGCCTGAATGAAAGCTTTGTGTATTTCAGAGGACAAATTCTAAACAAAGAGCCCTGTAAAAGCTCTAGCTGACTCCAAGCGCACTCAGTTATCAAGCTTTGTCGAGTGTTCCTGAGGTCAGTGGGTTGGCCTTTTTCAGGCCAGCTATTTTGGCTTTTGGTTCCCTAGCTATAGCATGTGCCTTAAATTTCTCTATCTTAGACATCTTGCCTCTCATCTTAAAAGGGGTCAGAAAAAGGGAAGGCTATTTGCCTAACCGATGGTCAGAGAAAAGTGACATCAAGAGACCAACTAGAGCTAGATCAGTGTACTTGAAATTTTAAGACTTAAACTGCTAAACCTAGGAAATGTGACAGTAAGTACATGCAGGACCACCTTCCTTGTGGAAGAGAAGGTGCAAAGATGTAATAACCAACACAGATTCACTCTGTGCCAGGTACTGGGCAAGGGTGTTCGATACACTTCTCATTTGATCCTTACAACAACCCTTTGACAGAGGTTATTATCTCCAGGTTTACAGAAGATTTAGAGAAATCTTGAGAGGGTGCTTTAGTTATTTATTACTGCATAATGAATTGTCTCTAAACTTAAAACAAATATTTGTCATCTCACAGTCTCTGTGGGTCAGGAATTTGTCAGAGGCTTAGCTGGGTGATTCTGGCTCAAAGACTCTCATGCGGTTACAGTCAACACATCATCTGAGGCTTAACTGGGGCTAGGTAATCCGCATCCAAGCTCTCTTATGTGGCTGTTACCCAGAGGCCTCAGTTCCCTGCCAAAGGATGGGCCTTTCCAAGCAACTGTCTCCCCTTAGAATGAAGGATCTAAGAGAACAACCAAGTAGGAAATCTCAGAGTCTTTTTGACCTAGCCTCAGAGGTTATGTGCCACCACTTCTTCTGTGTTCTATTGGTCATACACACCAACCCTGATTCAAATTGAGAGGGCATTGCACAGGCTATGAATATTGGGGTGGGGCTCATTGGGGCCATCTTGGAGGCTGGCTACCAAAGAAATTAAGGAACTCACTCAAAGTTCCTCAGAGTTGGGATTCATGCTCAGACACCATGCTTCTAGAGTTGGTACTTTGTGATCAAGTAATGAATCAAATGATCAATGTGATCATTTGTGATCAAATGTGATCAAAATGTGATCAAAATGAATGTGGCCATATTAACATAAATTTGACAGCTTCCTCTCTATATGACTGTATTTAATTTCATGACTGCTAATCCCTGAATGCTAAGTGTTCTGGGGGAAAGTGCTTGCTGCTGCCGCCTCTATTCCTACACAAAGCTGTAGAGATGCAATGACTTCCAGTCCAGAACTGACATGCCACTCTTTTTTTCTTTTTTCCTTTTTTTGACTGTGCTGACTGTACTGGGTCTCCCTTGTGGCCCTTGCTCTCTTCATGACGGTGCACTGTCTTCTCTAGTTGAGGCAAGCAGGCTTAGTGGCCCTGCAGCATGTGGGAATCTTAGTTCCTGGACCAGGGATTGAACAGGCATCTCCTGAACTGCGTAGCAGATTCTTTATCACCAGGGAATTCTTTATCACCTCTCTTCTGACTGGTCTTATAGGTGTTTTCAGTGGCGATAGTTGGTCCAGGTTTAGTACTTACACTGGATTACACGTGCTTCTAATGCATGCTGTGTCATTTCATTTGATCTTCACAACACAATCCAGGTCAGAGAAGGTATTAATTTCCTGACTTGGTACACTGAATAAAACTGAGGCATAGAAGTTTAGTGCTTTGTGAGGAAGTACTAGTACTTGGGAATTCAGATCCTGTAACTTCTAGCCTTCCCTGAGTCTGCTGATTTCCATGTATGCTCAGTCACTTCAATCATGTCCCACTCTTTGCGACCCCATGGACTGTGGCCCGCAAGGCTTCTCTGTCCATGGGGTTTCCCAGGCAAGAATACTAGAGTGGGTTGCCATTTCCTCCTCCAGAAGATCTTTCTGAGTCAGGGATCAAACCCTAGTCTCCTGTGTCTCCTGCTTTGGCAGGCGGATTCTTTACCGCTGAGCCAACTGGGAAGCCACTGATTTCCATGAATAACTGTTTTAAAGAATTACTTTGCTGGCAGCTTTTGTAACTTAATGACTAGTCATTGCTCTATGGCTTTTATTATTGTAAATCAATTATCTTGTAAATATTTTTACCTTTAGTCTTCAGAGGTCCCTTGTGACCTCCCAAAGAGGGTGTGTCACTCAGTCTGAAAGCAAACTGAAACTACAAAATCAGCACTTCTGAGTTAGCTGTTTTATTTTTGCTAAGTGCTATAGTTGCAGTTATGTACTGTACTTCAAAGTCACAACTTCCTAGGAAATCTTTTCAAACTTAATGATAAACCATTTGCTTTAGCTAACTGTCTGCATTAAAAAGCACAAGCAATCAAGAAGACAGAGGGACACAGAAAGGAGTTTCTCTGTTTCAAGCGTGAATGTGGCATGATCTTGTTTGTATTTCTAAAATGTCTTTGACTCTGGTCTAGATCACGGTGCAGGGTGGGGAGTGATTTATCCAGGTGAGAGATGATGCTTACTTGGACAAGGTGGTATCAATGGAAGGAGCAGACATAAGATGCCTCCCTGGACAATTGACTGGCTGTTCCAGGCCAAATGGAGAGCTTTCTTTTGCCCTCATGGTTCTAAGCTTGCCACAAGAGCTAATCTGCAGTGGATCCTCTAACTCTCTCATCCTACTTGGATACATTTCCGCTTTCCAAGGCAGGGCTCTGAGGGCCTTCTACATTATGCACCCAGCCTGTCAACAGAAGGTCATTCTTTAATCCAGAAAATATTTATTGAGTATTTTCTACGTCAGACACTTTGTTGATCACTGGAGATATAAAAATAATAGACACGACCCTTGCCCTCAAATAATTCACAATATTAAAAGAAGCATAAACATTAACTATGATAAAAAGCCCTAAGTGGCCTTCTAGTAAATGATCAAAGTGCTGTGGAAGCTCTACAGAGAACATGATAAATGCTGCCCAGGAGAGTTCATATGGAAACCAACCAAGCATAAAGGGTTAATAATTATTGAGCCTGGATATAATCCTTCCAACCTTGGGGCCTTGAGAGTAGACTGGCTCCCAGCATTGCAGTTCACCTGTGTGTTTAGCTCTCAAAAACGTAAAGCCCCTCCCCCCATCCCGTTTCTATATGAAAGTTGTATCAGATAGAATACTTTTGGCTGCAAGTAACAGAATATCTGGCCCAAAGTTATTTAAACTATAGAGTCTTACTATAGCATTATTACTTCCCAGGTGGTGCAGGCAGTAAAGAATCTGTCTGCCAATGCAAGAGACAAAAGAGATGCAGGTTCAATCCCTGGGTTGGGAAGATCCCCTGCAGGAAGGCATAGCAACCTCCTCCAGTATTCTTGGCCGGGGAATCCCAAAGGACAGAGGAGCCTGGTGAGCTAAAGTCCATGGGGTCACAAAGAGTCAGACATGACTGCATGACTGAAGACACACATTGCGTTATTGCTAGTGTCTTCTGTAACTGGAGGTGCAGAAGGAGGACCGTTCTAGAGCTGCAGTGGTCCTCCCAACCTCTTCAAGAGCCTGAGGTCTCTTTCAGCTCTGCTCTTCTCATACTGTTGGCTTTTGTTCTCAAGCTTGTCCTCTCAGGTCCAGCAGCGGCAACACATCATTTGCTCACACAACCATTTCACAAGGCAGAGAGATTGCTGTTCCTCATTCACAGTCTCTGTATTAAGGAGGAAAACTATTTCCAGAAGTCCCTCAGCCCAGGGCAGACTTTCCCACATGTCTCCTTGGCCAGATTTGTGTCACTTGTCTATTCTACATTGATCTCTGGCAAGGGAAATGGATTGACATGCTTGGACTAGATAAATCAAGACTCATCTTTTAGGACCAGGAAGAAGCTTCTTCCTTAGCCCTTGGAAGGGGAAAGGGAACTACCTAAGTTGAACTGGAATTACCTAAATTGACTCATCTTTTAGGACTAGGAAGAAGCCCCTTAGCCCTTTGAAGAGGAAAGGGAATTACCTAAGTTGAACTGTAAAGAAAGAAAGGGGACGTCTATGTGGGCATATCAGATATTCTGTGATTGCTCATTTTTCATTACATTGGAAAATTTTAATTTGCTAACAAAAGGAAATAGATGTCAAGCTACTGATCAAGCTAGCTCGGATCTCTCAAGAATCTGATCATATAACTCTCTCCTTCTCTTCTCTCTTTTTTTCCTAACCAAATGAATTTATTATAAAACAGGGTGTTTTGATGCTGCCTTTTTTGGTCCTGAAGGAATTTTGAGCCTAGCACTTGCTTTTTCTCCACATCCAAAATGATTAAGAATATGAAAGAATTGAGTTTGTAACATTTAAGATACAAATCAGAAAATGGAGCAGATCAGAAATATCTGAGGGAAATTACTCCCAATTTTCTCATAAAAAGCACAGATAAAGTGTTATATCTTATCCAGTTCATAAAGGGTATTTTTATTTGTGTTTTAGTCACTCAGTCGTATCTGACTCTTTTGCAAACCCTTGGACTGTAGCCCACCAGGTTCCTCTGTCCATGGAATTTCCAGGCAGGAATACTGGAGTAGGTTGCCATTTCCTTCTTCAGGGGATCCTCCTGACCCAGGAACCCAAGTCTCCTACATTGGCAGGTGGACTTTTTACCGTTGAGCCACCTGGGAAAAACAACAAAAGGCATTATTTGCCTATTATTTGCTCCTGTATCTCCATACTCCCATTAAAATGTAAGCTTCATGAGGGCAGGAATTTTTCACGCTTTGTTCACTCCAATCTCTAGTGCTCAGAACATTGAGGACACAGTGGATACTTTCCCAGTGCTGCTGTAACAAGTTACCATACATTGAGGGGCTTACAGCAACAACAAAAAAATTATTCTTTTCACAGTTATGAAACCCAGAGATCCAAAATCAAGGTGTCATCAGGGCTGTACTCTCTCTAAAGGTTCTAGGGAAGGAGACCTTCCTTGCCTTTTCCAGTTGCTCGTGGTTACCAGCCTTCCTTGATGCTCCTTGACTTGTAGCTCTATGACTCCAATCTTTCCTTTCATTGTCACATGGCCTTCTTCCTTCTCTTTCTGCATGATCCTTTTCATTTTCCAAGTCAGCAAAAGCCTGTCTCTGTCACATGGCCTTCTTATAAGGACACCAGCCAGTTTGACTAGTCCAGCAAGACTTCATTTTTTATGTTTTTATTTTATACTGGTGGCTCAGAGGTTAAAGTGTCTGCCTGCAATGCAGGAGACCCAGGTTTGATCCCTGAGTTGGGAAGATCCCCTGGGGAAGGAAATGGCAACCCACTCCAGTATTCTTGCCTGGAGAATCCCATGGAGGGAGGAGCCTGGTGGGCTACAGTCCATGGGATTGCAACGAGTTGGACATGACTGAGTGACTTCACTTTCTACAGCTGATTAACAATGTTGATAGTTTTAGGTGCACAGCAAAGTGACTCAGCCATCCATGTATGTATATCCATTCTCCCCCAGACTCCTCTCCCAGCCAGGCTGCCAGATAACCTTGAGCACAGTTCCCTGTGCTATATGGTAGGCAGTATGACATCATTTAACTTAACTAATTACATCTGCTAAACTCCTATTTCCAGATAAAGTCAACTTTCTGAGGTTTTCAGTGGACATAAAGTTTTTTTTTTTGGGGGGTGGTCTACTCAACCCAGCGGTGGTGGTGGTGGTAAGTCTATTCAGTCACGTCTGACTCTGTGCATCCCTGTGAACCATAGCCTACCAGCTTCTTCTGTTGCCATGCCCACTTCAAGGTGATCTTCCCTACCCAGGGATTGAACCCACATCTCTTATGTCTCCTGCGCTGGGAGGTGGGTTCTTTACCACTAGCACCACCTGTAAAGCCCACTCAGCCCAGTACAGCTTGATAAATATTTGGTGAATTAAAGAAATTATCTTAGAGCTCATGTAAAAACACATTTTTGATGAACATTTTTAAATGTTGCTTTAATTCTTATTAAAATTCTTATAATCCTAAATATGGGGTCAAGTCATCCACCACTAGATCATGCTCACCTATTCATACAGTACAGTGCTAGCAGCTTTTCGATAAAATTAATTCATCCTTTCAGCTTACTTACAGTCTATTTAAGATGCAACTGTTCAGATTAAATATTTAATTAACCATAGAAAATTACTTGATTAACTGGCAAACAATTTGGTATAGAAAATAAATACCAAAGAAGATAACTGGGTAGCAAAGTGTGATGGATGGAGCAAAGGGTAAATCCAGAGCATGAGGAGGGATCCTGAAAAACTAAAGACCACAGATGTGGATTGTTTATTTCAGAAATTTGCTAAGTTCAAGAGAAGAAATAAGGAGATGGCTACAGGAGGCAGCAAGGTCAGTATTTGATATGGGTGCACCCTGTGCATGCCAACAGAGACCTGCTGCTCAGTCATGTCCAAGTCTCTGCGACCCCATGGACTGTAGCCCACCAGGCTCCTCTGTACACAGGATTCTCCAGGCAAGAATACTGGAGTGGGTTGCCATTTCCTCCTCCAGAGGATCTTCCTGACCCAGGGATCGAACCCACGTCTCCTGTGTTGGCAGATGGATTCTTTACCACTAGCACCACCTGGGAAACCCAGGACAGAAGTAAGCAGTGAAAAGGGAGTGAAGATGATGTGGGAGAAGAGATGAAAAACCTCAGAGCCTCTAAGAAATCAAGAGGAACCAGGATCTGAGCCTGAGGCAGGCCCGTTTCTGACTCCAAGTGCCAAGGAAAGGGTTAAAGAATGGCAGGACGGACAGTCAGAAGTGGAAAGCCCAGGAAGAAGCAAGCCCCTATGGTGGCTTTTGCTCTGAAGGAGGACTCATTGAATCTTTTCCCTGGAAAACTTCATACTCTTTTGAACATGTGTACTGCAGGGCCTGAGTTACTCAAGATTTGTTATATTTAAGATCTAGGAAACATGGGGAAAAGGTAGGAAGAAGAGAAACCAGTTATAAAGCTTGCATGACTACTTTTCATGAGTGTAGGGAAAAGATGAGAGTTACGAGTTGGAAGAGAAGGAGGTGCTACAACTTTCTTTCCAGAAGTCACAGAGTTGCCATCCTGGCAAAAACCACTACAGTATTGTAAAGTAATTAGCCGCCAACTAATAAAAATAAGTGGGAAAAAATATATATAAAGCAAGAAAAAAAATAACACTCCAGAGAGAAAGTTTTAGGGTTTACAGAAAGAATCAGTGCCCCTTTAACTTCAGAGCACTAGAAAAAATTATATTCTAATGTAACCTACCTACTGTCCCAGGTTCAAATGATACTACCAACCTGCCTGTTTAGATTATTTGCAAGCATTTCATCTAGACACTTCCATAAAGTCTAATGCATCTATGCTAACTCACAGAAACTGCCAACAAGCATTTACCATGTACCTCACTCTGCTGAACACTTAGGTTGTTTAGAATGGTGGTTATGACCACAGGCTTCAGAACTCTATTGCCTAGGGCTTACTAATCATGGGACTTGGGTCTGGTTTCTGTCCATACCTCAGTTTCCTTTCCTGTAAAATGGGGATGAAAATAAGTTAATAAGTGTGTGATGCTACAATAGCACACTGGAAGGTCTCTATGAGCATTTGTAATGATTATTCTTTATATCTCTGGTGGCAGAGATGGTAACGAATCTGCCTGCAATGTAGGGGGCCTGGGTTTGATCCCTGGCTTGGGAAGAGCCCCTGGAGAAGGGAATCGCTACCCACTCCAGTATTCTCACCTGGAGAATTCCATGGACAGAGAAGTCTGGCAGGCTACAGTCCATGGGGTTGCGAAGAGTTGGACACAACTGAGTGACTAACACTTTCACTTTTCCCTCTCTCTATATTTTTAACATTAAAAACATTTTAACAGTCCCAGAGGCATGTACTATAATAATACTTGTCTCACACTCTTGAAAGTTTTGCTGGGTGAATGCTGGAAAGGGCAATGTCTGTGGTAGTTTTGTTTTCTAGTGATCATTTTCTTCATCTCTTGGAAGACAAACAGGTGTCACAGAGAGTAGTCTTGCTGATTATGGCTATAAATCCTTCTGGAAAGTTCTTCAGTGACAAAGTATTAGAGCTTTCAGCTTCCCCAAATGAGATGTTCTCTGATCAGTCTTCTCTCCAAACTAATCATTTTTAGCTTTGATGTCTCACTACAACTACTGAGTATTTTTCAAGAGAAACCAGCCCTTTGCTAAAATAGTAGCTTGTTTCACAGGCCTCTGGATCATTTATTTATACAGTTAAGATGTTTCTAACTTTCAACTGTTTCTCATCACCTTGGATTACACTGATTAAAGTCAGTCAACATAGTGAGGAATAAAAGCCTTGTCAATATTAATTTTGGCCACTATTATCCAGTTTCTTTTATTCTCAGAAGAGTCCTAGCAAAGGGTGGGGGAGTGACTATAATCAGAATTTTTTAAAAAATAGGACAGTTTGCATTTCAGAAAGGAATAAAGCCATTCTGAGGTCCTGTTTAGTGCTGGCTCCTGTGTGTGCAGAGCCTCCTGGCTCTTCACTGGGGTGAAGGCAGGGTGAACTGGGTTTAGTTCAGGCAGTCCCTTTGGCCTTGCATGTCTTCACCAGTGGCTATAGATACCTCCATCTTGAGCTGAAGTTTGAGACATGAATGTTCTGCCAATTTCACTTCTCATCAGCTTTTATATTTCTAACTGATATTGGGAGCATTTTTTTTTTTTTTTTTCAGAATGGTTGCTGACCATTCCGAGGAATGTCCAGATAGGGTCATCAAGCCATAGCCAGGGTTGACTACCTATTTTTGCAAGTTAAGTTTTATTTGGAATACAGCCACATCCATTCATTTACCTGTGGTCTGTGGCTGTTTTCAGGCTGCAGTGGCCAACCTGAGAGGTTGCAAAGCCTAAAATATTTACCATCTGGCCCTATAAGAAAGGAGCTTCCCTGGTAGCTCAGTCAGTAAAGAATTTGCCTGCTCCACAGGAGATCTGGGTTTGATCCCCTGGTCAGGAAATCCCTTGGAGAAAGAAATGGCTAACCCACACCAGTATTCTGGGAAATCCCATGGACAGAGGAGTCTGGCAAGCTCCAGTCCATGTGGTTGCAAGAGTCAGACATGACTTAGAGACTAAACCACTACCTATAAGAAAAAGTTTGCCAACCTCAGGTCTAGATATTGTCATCTTATAGCCATAAGAGATTTTCTCATTTTACAGGTAAGATGTGTAAATCTTCACAGAGATGTGACAAATATAGAAATCACACTAGATGTTTCAGCAGGAAAATTTGATATAAGAATTGGTTATACAAATTAAAGAGCAACAACAACAATAAAATTTCTGAGGTAAGTGAGAGACAGGAGCTGTAGGAACGAGGTACCTCTAGGACTTGGGAAAAAAGGAGAAGAGGGACACAAAAGGTCTGGATTCTGAACTCCAATGTGTGTGAGGCATGTGAGTGCTTCTGGCACCCCTGAGAGGCAGGATGCAGCAGATTCAGATACAAGAAGAAAAGTGTGAGCCAGCACGGGGACTCCTTTTGGGGCACATGCTGTCAGAATCAGCAAGACAGAGGAAGTCCCCCTGCTCTCCTACTCATTCCTCTCTTTCTCTGCGTTCCCCTAATGGCAGGACCCAACAGGAAGCCTGAGGGTGAAGGGGCCTGGGCTTCTCAGCATTACTGAGCAAAGCATAGATGTGTACATTTGAGCTGAAAGACGATACGTAAATGATGGTCACAGGCATAGAGAAATGACGTGTCCTGGTGACAACATGGAAGGCCGGAGCCTGAGGCTCCTGTCCTCACTCCGTTTGGACCCAGCTGGCCCAGTGCACTGTTTTCCTACTGCCCAGTAGCTTGGAGTTCACAAAGCTCATATTTAGAGCTGTGTTCCTGTGTCTGTGTTCTCCTGTTGATGTTGTCTGGCTTTTATCTTTTCTTTTGACAAATATTTATGAAGTGCCTACTATGGCCAGACGCTGTTCTAGGCCATGGCGAGATAATAGCAAACAAAAGGTAACACAACCCAATCAGTGTCCTCCTGAGGCTCACAGGTGACCAAGAGAGGCAGACAAGTAAAAAATATAGAATGTCAGGTGGTATCACTGTTGAGGAAAAAATGTAAAGCCAGGAAGGGCGATACGAAGAGAATTTCTTAACCAGAAGATTGTAAACATTGGTTCAGGGAAGAAAGGTGAGGTTTAAATAAAGACCTCAAGGAAGTGGGGAGCAAACTTTGGGCACATCCCAGGGGAAGAACACTCCAGGCCGAGGGTATAGCAAATTCAAAATCTCTGAGGCAGAAGTGGGCCCAGTGTGTCTGGGGAACAGTGGGGAGGCCAGAGTAGATGTAGTGAAGGGAGAAGAGGGAAGGGGAGGAGGAGGATGGAGACCAGAGCCATGACATGGGCAACCCCTCATTAAGTTGTTTCCTTTTTTCTAAACTGTTGCTGTTCTAGAAAAAGTGCATTGTACTATTTGGTTGGCCTTTCCAAATAAACCTTTGAAAATACATTGATTACATCCCTAACAGAAGTTTGGTCGTCTGACACTCTGATCTTAAAGTAAATGCATAGGGGACACAGTCCCGGGTTCAAGGGCTCTAGCTCAATGGCAATGCATTTATCAGATGCACTTGGCATCCCTGGGAAGTTTCTATTATTGAGAAGGGAAATCTGGTGACAGTGATTATATTCCAATACCTCCTGTGTATAATAACCAGAGAGGTGTCACTCTTCACAAATCCTGTAATTTCCCTAAGCTCAACATTTTCTCTCCATGGGAGAACACTGTGGATAGTATTAAACTTGTCAAAGGAAGAAAAGATATTCGTTAATACCAAGCAAATGATTCGATTCTACTTATCCTAGGTGCTTTCTCAATGTGATGCTCTTATGCTACCTTATTAGGATCATTTGGCATATGAACACAGTGAAACTTAATTAGCTTTTATTTTATATGAACACAGTGAAACTTAATTAAAAAATAAATAAATTTGCAGTCAAATTTCTAATCTCAGCAGCACTCCTAGGTACTCCCAGGGAGAGACTCTTCTTTCATCTCTGTATCTTGATTGCCTAGCACATACTTGGAACAAGACAATAATAGGTAGTATAACCTATCTAGAGGACTTCCTAAATTTTAAATCCTGAGCCAAGAACTTTACATCCACTATCTCATTTCATTGTGGTAGATCCCTTGAGGCTGGATAATGCTATTATTATTTTATAGATTACAAAGTTGAAGTTTTGACAGCTTCAATAATTTTCCTAAGGCTGCTGTGCAAGAATTAGGTCTGGGCTCAAATCCAAGCTCTCTGGTTTCAAAGCCACCAGGGACCCAACCCCTTATTGGTATTTGTTGACTCGTTGGTGATGGGCAGCAGCCCACATATGCTGCTGGTTAATAAGGGATGTGAGCTGATTTCCAGTCAATTTCTTCTCCTGCCTTCTTGATTTTTCTTTCTCTTTTCCCAATGTCAAGGCTTCTATTTTGCTAGAGCAAATTCTAAAGTAATGCTCATTTTATTTCTTTCATATCGGTATTAAATGTTAACTGATTACCATATGGAACACAAGAACTCTGTAACCAGATATCTTTTCCCCATGTTTAACAACTTTATGAGTTTGTGATCTGTAAAGAGTACATTTCTTTTTAGTTGCATTTCATTAGCCATTTATTTACCAAAATAGTTTATCCTTCTGAAGTAGAAATATTTATATCATAGTTTCATACAGATTGAAAAAGTTTAGTATTAATGAGTATAAAAATGTTCAAAATATCCTATAATCATAAAATAACCATTGGCCAAAGCAAGGCTAGTCTGTGGAACTACAGCACTCTAAAATTCTTTTTTGTTCAGAAATGATTTTGATCCTATGACAAGGGCTCATTAAGATATCATACACTTTAAAGAGAAATTATTCTTAGGTTGAACCATTCTAAAAGTTGCTCTTCTGGATAGAAATAACATTTTCATATTGTTCAACATAATAGTTGTTCTCAGTGAAGAAAGTACAGTAAGTTCCCTATGTATGAATGAGTTCCATCCAAGAATGCATTTGTGAGTCCAGTCTGTTCTTAAATCCAACAGAGTTAGCCTAGGTTCCCAACTAACACAACTGATTATGCATTGTATATGTAATAGGTTCCTATTATAATAGGTTTATAATACTTTTCATACAAATAACATGGACATAAAAAAACAAACAGAAAAAAAAAACATTTAAAATCTTATAGTACAGTACATTGAAAAGCATAAAAGTACAGTGCAATAGCTGGCATACAGGGGCTGGCACTCACATTGACATCTTTGAAAGTTTGCAACTTGAACGTTCATATATAGGGGACTGTATTAAAGTTGTTAACTGTTTTTGATTTTTAAATTCAAGGAGGCATAAATCTAGAAGTTTTGGTGTAAGCTGATGGGTAACATATGATTAACCACTCTGCTTGGGCAGCACAGCGCTTTGAACTGATCAGTCAAATGAACGGCATGTCCCAGGCCCTCCGGGAAAACCAAAGGAGCAGCCAAAGACCTTCAGGGTGCCCTGTCAGTGAGCAAGCAGACAAGGAAAGAGAAATGTGACCGTGTCCTCTGGTGTATGACAGAATAGGTTGGCAGCAAACAGTGAACTTGCTAAAGGTCAAAACCTGAACTTGGCACTCACGTCTCATAGAACTTGCTTATCTAGAGGTTTCGAAAGTATCTCCCAATGAGCGCTGCTCATCAAATGGCGAGGCAAAAAACAAGGAACATTTGTTGCTCTGCTTGTTCCAGTTTTGCAGTGGTGTTTGGGGTGTGGGGAGCCAGGACAGGGAACCCTGGCATGCAGGGTCGTTGTAAAGGACCTGAGTGAGGGTACCACAAACTGAGGGTGGCCCAGGCCTCACACCTATGTTTTGGGCCATAGCAAGCACACAGCATCAGTGTTGGTATCTGAACATCAGCAGAGGGATCAGAATCATGCTGAGCAGAAGGGAGCCTGAATCTGGTGCAGATGGTGGGTGTAGAAATTCTGAGGCCTGATGAGAGGATGAGTCCCGCGTTATCAGATGAGGTGGTGGGAGAGGTAAGTGCCCAGTGAGGAGGAGCAGCATCTGGGTCAGCAGGTGGCATCACAGAGGACTTTTGCCTCAGTTATTTTATTATTCCAGATTGAAGTGTGCTATAAAACCTGGGCAAATACTCCCATGTGAGATACCACTTAGATAGCACCGTATCTGATCTATATTGTAGATCGTTCTCTTCTTACGAAATCAAAAGTCAGTGATAGATGGGAATTCCCTGGTGGCCCAATAGTTAAGACTTGGTGCTTTCACTGCCAGGGGTTTGATCCCTGGTCAGGGAAGTAAGATCCTGCAAGCTATGTGGCTCAGCCAAATTTTTTTTCAATAGTCAGTGATGTTTTGTGTTGCTATGTCTGTCTTATTATAGATATGTATGTCTTAGTATGTGTGGACTGCTGTTGCAAAACAACCAGAGACAGGTGGCTTAAGCAATAAACATTTATTTCTTACAGTTCTGGAAGCTAGGATGTCCAAGGTCAAGGTGCCAGCAGACTTTGTGCTTAGTGTTGGGTGAGGACCCGTTTTTTGTGTCCTCACATAGCAGAAGAGGCAAGAGAGCTTTCTAGAGTCCCTTTGTAATTTTTTATTTTATTTTAGTTGCAAGACACATGGGATCTTAGCTCCCCGACCAGGGAAGCTACACATGCCCACTGCATTGGAAGTGCAGGAAGTCACTTTTTAAAGAGTATTAATCCAATTCATGTGGAGAAGGCAATGGCAACCCACTCCAGTACTCTTGCCTGGCAAATCCCATGGACGGAGGAGCCTGGTAGGCTGCAGTCCATGGGGTCGCTGGGAGTCGAACACGACTGAGCGACTTCACTTTCACTTTTCACTTTCAGGCATTGGAGAAGGAAATGGCAACCCACTCCAGTGTTCTTGCCTGAAGAATCCCAGGGATGGCAGAGCCTGGTGGGCTGCCGTCTATGGGATCACACAGAGTCGGACACGACTGAAGTGACTTAGCAGCGGCAGCAGCAGTCCAATTCATGAGGGCTCCACCTCATGACCTAATCACCTTCCAAGGGCTTCCCCTTCCAATACCATCGCATGGCGGTTAGGATTTCAGCATGTGAATTTTGAGAGGACACAAACACTTATTCGGTTGCATGTATATGTGTGGTTGGTGTATAAATCGACCTATTTCTCTAGATCTGTCTAAACATATTCATCAGCAGATAATATTTGGAATGTGCACATCTATAACCACTGATACTTTGATTTGTACTAATTTGAGGATATGTTTTACATCTGTCCATTTTAGACTAATAGCTCTTGATAGCAGGGTATTTATTCTCTGCAATAATACTCACTTTATAATGATTTGATATATAATAGGATGACTGGATGAATATAGACAATGAGGGTGTTTAGTGAACAAATCCACATTTGTAGTTTTGTAGTCCAATATGAGTTACAAATACTATTTTCTGTAGAACAAGGCTTTATTTCTTGTTTAAAAGTTAGGTTCAAGGACCAGCTTCACCCACTTGTATTTTTGCTAACAAATACAAATGTTTTACTAACCTTCAGAGGAGAAGTGCATGATTGAATTGAAAAAAACAACAGTTAAAAAAAAAAATCTTTTACTTAACAAACTAGGCTTAAGTAAAATCAATAAAATAATAAAATGAAGTGTAGCAAGTTTATCTGCCAAAACTGAAGGTTTTATAGGCAGAAACAAGATTATGTTATGAGATCAAATCCAAAGAAATAAAATCTTAAAAACATTTTTTGAAGGGACATTTCCTGTAAGAGAACTACCTTTCCATGGGCTGTAAAAAATTAACAAGAGAAGATGCTGCTGGCTTTGAAATCCCTCTCAAAGAACTGCAGTTATAGGAATATTATGGTAGTGGCTGATTTTGTGAGTGTTTGTTTATATGTATGTGAAAAATATAGAGAGTTTGGAAAAAGACTTTAGGGTATTTGTAATCAGCAGATGCTCTGGGACTGAGGAAGAGGAATCACATTGGCTTAACTGTGCTTAAAAGATGACACCCAACACCAACCAATGAAAACTTTTTTTACATGTCTCTATTAAGGCATGGGCTTCCCTGGTGGCTCAAATGGTAAAGAACCCCCTTGTAATGCAGATACCTGGGTTTGAGACCTGGGTTTGATCCCTGGATTGGGAAGATCCCCTGAAGGAGGGCATAGCAACCCACTCCAGTATTCTTGCCTGGAGAATCCCTATGGACAGAGGAGCCTGGCGGGCTACAGTCCATGGGGTCATAAAGAGTCAGACATGACTGAGCGACTAAGCACAGCACAGCACATTAAGGCATACCTCTGTGCTAGATGCTGCTGCTGCTAAGTCACTTCAGTCGTGTCCGACCCTGTGCGACCCCATAGACGGCAGCCCACCAGGCTCCCCCGTCCCTGGGATTCTCCAGGCAAGAACACTGGAGTGGGTTGCCATTTCCTTCTCCAATGTGTGAAAGTGAAAAGTGAAAGTAAAGTCGCTCAGTCACGTTCGACTCGTAGCGACCCCATGGACTGCAGCCTACCAGGCTCCTCTGTCCATGGGATTTGCCAGGCAAGAGTACTGGAGTGGGGTGCCATTGCCTTCTCCAGTTCTAATTGCTAAGGTTGATGAAAAACAAACCCCCCAAAACCAATCAACAAAAATACAAAGCCTTGTCTTCAAAGAATACATGGCCTACTTGAGTAGGTCACACAGGTAAGGCATGGAAAAAGAGTTATCAACACGAGGTATTAAGTGATAGGAGCCCAATGAGTAGTGTAGGGGCAAAAGTCAAAGGCAGAATTGAATGATAGAGGAAGGAAATGGAGGCTGGAGGATTGTGACAGGTGGGGAAACAGTCGAGGACATTCCAGGAAGTAGCTTAGGGCAAGGAATAGAGGTAAGTAAGCCTAAGAGGATCCACTGCCTTCAGCAAGATTAGTGTGACTGGATCAGAAGGTTCTTGCAGGAAGAGAGCAGAAATAAGCCTAGAGCCTCATGTCAGATTGTGGAGGCTGCAAGTGCCAGGTGAAGGAGTCTGAATCTTCCTGTAGACAGTGAAGACTCAGTGAAAGCTTTTGAGGAAGAGCTCACCAGATGATAGTGGAACTTTAGAAAGATCATTCCAGTGATGGTGCAGTGCAGGAACTGGAGTGGAAGAACCTGATGGCAGGATACCTGGAGAAAAGATTTCAGAGGAAGAGTCAGTAGGGTAGATTGTTTGTAGGTGATGGTAAAAAAGAGGGAGACATCAAAATGATCTTCAGATCTTGAATTTGGGTCTTCAGTAACAGAGTATAAAATCACACAATTTCCTATGGCAATCTAGTTTTGGAAGGTGGACAATTATTCTAGACAAGATATGATAGGGTTACAGTGGGACAAGTCAAGTAAGAAGGCTGAACACCGCACTGGAAATGTGAGTGTGGGTGTAGTAGGCTAAGGTAATGAGTGCAGATTTTGTCATTTATCTAAGTGGAAAGTATTCCTGAAGCCGAATTCTCTGGAGTTCCCTGCAAGGAAGACTGTAGAGAGAGATGAGCAGAAAGTTGAAGACTAATTCCAAAGCATTTCTGCCTTGCAAGTCAATGGAGAAAAAGACAGTCAAAGTAGGAGATGGAAAACTAATGGTCAGAGAGTTAAGAGAAGGACTGAGGTGTCACAGAATCCAAGAGAAAGGTTCCATGTAAATTTTAATCAAGGTCAAGGAAAAGTGATGATAGAAACAAAGATCTCTGAACTGGGTGATTAGCATATCTTAAAGGTTTGTGTGGAGCAAGAGGACTTAGCAGTGAACCTTAGGGCCTCACAGAAGGATGATCTAGCTTTGTGTCACACATTGCATGGCTATGTGACTGAAAAGGTGCCTATCAAGTCAAGATATACTCAACTTGGTACATCAACTGCATATCAGAATTTAAAGACTTAATACAGAAAGAAATAATGTGAAAAATCTCGTTGTTGTTGTTTAGTTGATAAGCATGTCCAACTCTTTTGTGACCCCATGGACTGTAGCCCACCAAGCTTCTCTGTCCATGAGATTTCCCCGGCAAGAATACTGGAGTCAGTTGCTATTTCTTCCTCCAGGGGATCTTCCAGACCCAGGGATCGAACCCAAGTCTCCTGTGTCTCCTGCATTGGCAGGCAGATTCTTTACCACTGAGCCACATGGGAAGCCCTCAAAGATCTCATTAGTAACGTTTAAATGTTGATAACACATTGAAATGGTAACATATTTGATATGTTGGCTAAATAAAATATGCTATTAAGATTAATTTTACCTTAAAAAATTTAAAATATGGTTACTAGAAAATGTACTCATACTATATTTCCCTTGAGCATTGCTGATCTAGACCTTTGAAATGAAGCTCATTAATATAGCACTGTAAAACACATGCTCACATTCACTTGAACAGCTAAATGCGTGTTTACCCATCTACTCAATCCAAAATCTTTCAGAGTGTCTTTTGCATTTTGTGAATGTATTTCTGTATTTTGTGATCAGTGTATACTGTAGAAATCCATTTTGAAAACTTTTATTCAAAACAAGTTATCCCTTCATACTGAATATTTGACTTTTTTTCTCCCAACCAATAGATGATGCTTCAACTGATAGTCGCAGAACCTACACTCTAGCTGATTATTTAAAAAATACTTTTAGAATGAAGTTCTACAACTTGAGATGGGTTTCAGGTAAGGCTTTTTGGTGGAGAGAGGGGCTGATTTTTATGCTTATTTTCATTTTACACTTAATTTCAGTTAGGTTTTGGGGCACCTTTATGGCAATGAGAATATATTCTTATTTTTTAAAACCGTATGGGAAAGTATTGTTTGCTATTTACGGGTGCAAAAGGAGATAAGACAGAAAGAAACCTTAGTATTTATTTGACATGTACTATAAAAAATTAAAAGTGAATTGAACCCTTTATAATAATGGTGGGAAAATGAAGGCATACTAGTGTCATAATCATCAGTTCATGTTTTTCCAACTTAGACTTGTGTGAATTTAAATCTTACATTTTTATTGCATGAATTTTTAGTTTATGAAGATGTTTAATAGCAACTTGAAGTATTGATCTGGTCGTTTTCTCTCTTTAGATCATGAATATCTCTACAAACAAGAAAATAATATCTTGCTATTCAATGCTGAATATGGAAACAGCTCCATTTTCTTGGAGAACAGTACATTTGTATGTTTAATCACATAATTAATTCATGCTTTAAGGGAATTCTGGGGATTTTTTTCATAACCTTTCAAATCATGAGTACTATCGTTTCTCATCCTGTTGGACTCTTTCTGCAGCATATGGTGCGGTGGATCTTTCTCTTCTTGGAATGCTCCCTGCCTTGGTTACTTTTTAGTCTCCTTTGACGATTCCTCCTCCTCTGCCCATTCTCTTACGTGTAAGTGCTCCTCAGGGCCCTGTCTTCACTGCGAGCCTCCCTCCTCACCTTGCGTGCTCCCCTTCAGCATATTCCATGCATTTCCACAGCATCAGTGCTTCTCAGATACATGCTTGTAACACTAACCTCCTCCCAAGATCTAGACCTCTGTTTCCAATAGCTTGCTGGCTCCTGCACATGGATGGTCTGCAGGCATTTTAAACTCAGTATCCTGAGCTAAGCTAGTTATTCCCACTTCCCTCTTCTAGCAAAGGGAAGGCATCCTATTCCTCTTCCCCGTCTTAGTAAATAGTGCCCTCCTCCACGTCACTTAAGCTAGTAATCTCAGAATCCTCCTTGATGCCTCTGTTATCCCCCTTACTGAGCTACTCAGTAAACCCTATCAGTTCTCTCCTGTGATGTCAAGTGTCTCTCAGGTTTCCATTTCCACTGTATAGCCCTGGTTGAAAGCCTTGATTGACTTTGTGACAGTAAGTACTATATTATAATGTGTATCCCTCTCTCCATTTTGTAAATCAGAACACAACATTGCCCAAGTCTAAGGCTAATGCAACCCCTCCTCTCTCATCTCATCTTAGCCACTGGGTTGCCAGAGCATCTTTGGGCAAGGCACATAAGATTCTGTCACATCCATGTGCAAAAAGTAGTTCATAGCTCCATTTCTTATATTTAGACACGATCTATTTTTCTAATTGTATGTCCTCTCTTTGTCTGACACACCCTATACTGTATTCAGATTACACTTAGGCAGTCTCTAAATATGCATGCCCTTTCCACATCTGGGTTTATACTCTTGCCATTTCCCCTCCTGAGAAAGTTCTCTATCTGTTCCTGATCCCCACCCTCATATCCATCTTTCCTTGCTTAAAATTAACCTTTCCCTTCCTGACTCTCTAACCTTGATCACCACCCACCTTGCCTCATGGTCATCTGTGTAGGGGAATGTGCCCCCTCTTCTAGACTGGAACCTCCCAAGGTAGGAGACACAAGTCTAGAACCATACCCAACAATAGTAGGTACTCAACAATAGCAGTTAAATGGAATCATTCAACTGTTTTTATTTCTACTTGATTGACAGGATGAATTTGGACATTCTATAAATGATTATTCGGTTTCTCCAGATAGACAATATATTCTCTTCGAATACAACTATGTGAAGGTAAAAGAAATGCTTTTTTACTGTGACATTTAAAGAATCCTATGAGCATGTTATTTTATAACTGATCTCAGGTCTATGAATATTTAAGGTTATTACCTAAGTCAAGCAATAGGCTCTAAAAACTCATTAATTCAGTATCAAAAGAAGAAACGGTCATTCTCCTTCATAAAAGATAAATCTAATGAGTGTTTTAAAATAAATTCATTTTAGAGTTTTCAAATACTAAAAAGTTTAAGTAATATTATAGATGTAGACTAAAATTATAAGTTAATAAAATAGAACTCTTAAATTATAAGAGTAAGTTTACATGTCTGACTTGTAATATCTAGTAATAGACTGTTTTATTTCCTTTGTCTGACAAATAGTAAGACTCTCAATTATTTGCTTTAAAAACAATTAGATGTCTCATTCCAGAAGAGATTCTGTGAAGTGACTCAGACCACCTCTCAGCCCTCAGGTCCCACCATATACAAACCGTTCCTAAGGGGCAGGCTCGGCAGCAGTCACCAGCGCCCTGTGGGGAACACTGAGCTTCCTGCAGTCGCCCAGCCCAGCATCAGATTCCCACACCTTCAGGAGAGGTTTCAGCCTAATCACACCTCGTTTTCATGTTTAGTTGTTGTTGTTGTTGCTCAGTCACTAAGTTATTGCTCAGATGGTAAAGAATCTGCCTGCAATGTAGGAGACCCAGGTTCAGTCTCTGGGTCAGGAAGATCCCCTGGAGAACAGAATGGCTACTCACTCTGGGATTCTTGCCTGGAGAATCCCTTGGACAGAGGAGCCTGTTGGGCTACAGTCCACGGGGTCACAAAGAGTCAGACACAGCTGAGCAACTAACACTTTCATGTTTAGGGTGGCTGTCAATCACCAGTGACTGTAACTGCAGCTTTTTGATTATTCATGGATTTGACAATGGCTGTTGAGTATGAGAAGTTTTGAAACATACAAGAAAGATTAGAAACCTGTAGAGAGATTCTGCTTGAAAACAAAACACAAAGCTGGAGATCCTGACCTCTGCCTTTCTTTTCTAGAATAAAGAGTAAATACTGAGTGGTCTTATCTCACACCATCATTGGTGTACTCAGGTCATGCAAACCATCCCATACTCCATTCCCATTTGAGGATGGTGACTCCCAATCATAATATTTACCCTGGTTCATTGTGCTGGGCTCCATTACGTGGACATGAAGACTCGCTGACTAGGTCCTGCTAAACCAGTCCACCAGGAACGAATCAGAAGTTGATGCCAACTTTAACACATCTGTTCCCAATTAATGAATTAGTATTTGTTTAATTCAGTGGTTCTTATTGCCATCTACAGATTAAAATCACATTAGAAGCTTTTAAAAACTCCCAAGTGTCCAGGTCCAATCCCCAGGTCAATAAAGTGAAGTCTCTGGGGGTGAAGCTGGCATCAGTTTTTTGTGTTTTTTTTTTTTTTTTAATATGTAGAGTATTTTAACGAGCAACCAGGGTTGAGATTCGCTGGTTAACAATTTCCCATGTTAAAGTCAAACATATAATGACTGTGACGTTAAGATAGAAACAGCAAGGTAAATACCAGCTCAATTTATTCTTTTGCCAAGTTCAACAAGTGCCATGTGATATGTACTAACAGATATATTTCATGGTTAGACCTTGCTGGACAACCATCATTGGTAATTTGTATTTGTTATGTCACTGAAGTTTTCATGTGCATTTATCTTCTTTTGCTGTTTTCATTCTGTCCCCTTCATCCTGCCATCCATGTTTCCCAAGAGTATCCATGCTCCTTTGAAAACCTAAGTTAGATTATGTTGTGCCTATGCCTAAACTCTTATGATCAGTAGCTTCTCATCACTTTCAGAATAAAACCCAAACTCTAACCAAGGCAACCTGAGAACCCTGAGTGATTGGACCTCAGTCTGCCCTTATGAACTCACCACCCCCTCTCCCGATCCCCGCATTCACCACGCTAGGCCTGTGCTTACAGTGGATCACCTGGGGAGGTTTTTTCAAAATGCAGATACCTACAGCCTACCCCACGTCATCTGACTCAGCATAGCCATGGGTAATCTTAAGGACTCCCAAGTGATACAGGCTTTCCTGATAGCTCAGCTGGTAAAGAGCCCGCCTGTAATGCAGGAGACCCCAGTTTCATTCCTGGGTCGGGAAGATCTGATGGGGAAGGGATTGGCTACCCACTCCCGTATACAAGGGATCAGCTACCCACTCCAATATTCAAGAAACATATCCAGAACAAAGAAAAGTCTAGTTTTATTCCATTTCTCAGGAAGTCTATTTCCAGTGTTCTTTAGACCCTGCTGTGTGGCTTCTCCATGACTGAGCCAGCACATTCAGAAAGATCAATTCTTACTTTCAAGTTGTGGCTATAAAAAGATAAGTGAGTGAGAATGTAAATAAATAAGTACCATGCAGTCTAGTACAGAAGTTCTCATAGCATCTCCCCTCTTTGCCTAATGCTGTACAGACAATAAGAGTTGCATCATCTGTGACGTGTTCACAGGAGCCCTGCTAAGTACTTCACATGCATTCTCATGTTCCCGAGATTGTTTGTCACTATCCTCATCTTCCTAAAGAGAAAACTGGAGCTTAAAAAGGAGCCTGTCTGATATTACATGTTAGAGACTTGTCTTCATCCATTTGGGTCACTATAACACCACAGACTGGGTGACTTAATAACAGAAGTTTGTTCCTCAGAGTTTTGGAGGCTGAGAAGTCCAGAATCAAGGTGGCACCAGATTCGGTGTCTGGCAAGGTCCTGCTTCCTAGGTCATAGTTGGCCATCTTCTCCAAGTGTCCTCACATGGTGGAAGGGGCAAGGAAACTAATATATGAGGAAATGAATCCCACTCATGAGGGCTTCCCCCACTCACAAGCTAGTCACTCCAGAGTGGCCCCACCTCCAGAATACTATCACATTAGGAGTTAAAGTTTCAACATATGAGTTGGGGAAAGGAGGAGATACAAAGATTCAGTCTATAGGAACACTTGAGTCCAGGTTAGAAGACTCCAAAACTTGTATTCTTATACATGATCATTTCTACCTTTGTGCTTGAACCTCTCTCTGCCATGATGCTTTTTTTGCCCTTCTCTGTGTGACAGCCCTCTGAGACCAATAATCACCTTTTCTATAAGCCTCTCGGCCTCCTCAATTCCTAATTTGATTCCTGCCTTTCCCCACCCATCTCCATTGCATGCTCTGTGATTCTTTTCCAGTAGTTTATGTCTCCATATCCCCCATTCAATGATGAGCTCCTTAAAAAGAGGGAGCCTGTCTTATCCAGTAATGCCTAATCAAGAGGATAGGTGCCAATGTTTATAGCCTAAATAGACTATGAGTCTGTTTCAAAAGATGAAGTGAATATACAAACATCTTGGATTTCCCTTTACAGCCCCTGATAGATCTGTCATCCTGAAATGATCTCAAAACTTCTTAAATCTCTTAATATTTTTAGCCTGTACCACAACTTTTGGCTCTAATGAGCATTATAGTCTGAGGTTTCCCAGAAACAAGCATGGAGTGTGTCAAAATAATCCAGGATTCAAAAAGAAATGTATGACTTGCAAAAAGAGGAGACTTAGTAAATATTTGTTGACATGAGAGGATGGGACGGTGATAAATGAGTGGGCAACATTATTCAAGATTAGGAGCCTGACTTTTGTCTCGGTTCTGCCAATACAGCTCGGGGTCCTTGGGCTACCCACTTCATTATTTCAGCCTCATAGGTAATATTTAATTATTTTAGTTTGGTTTATTTCTTGAATATTCCTATGTGGCTTGTGCTAGGACAGACTCCAGGTGTTTAAAGCTGAATAAGACACAATTTCTTACCTCTGGGAATATGGTAGGAAAAACAGATATACGGGCAAGTAATTTTTTAAAAAATATTTTTAATTTATATCTGCCTCCTCATATAAACATTAATTTTTCATAAATGCAAATATGTGATCATATTTTTTAAAAACCTTCAGTCTCACTGTTTTTCCATTTTTTTGCTTGGCCCTCTATTCCTCATGGGCTTCCCAGGCTCAGTGGTAAAGAATCAGCCTGCCATTGCAGGAGTCATGGATTTGATCCCTGGCTCGGGAAGATCCCCTGGAGAAGGAAATGGCAACCCACTCCAGTATTCTTGCCTGGAGAATCCCCATGGACAGAGGAGCCTCGTGGGCTACAGTCCATGGGGTCGCAAAGAGTCAGCATGACTTAGTGACTAGACAACAGCTCTTCATCTCGCTGCCTTTTTCCCAGGTATCCCATGTTGAGAATCTATTGTATATCCCTCTATATTTTATATTTGTTTATTCACTTAATTCTATGAAGATAGAGATTCTTTTTAGTTATTGCTTATTTTATAAAAATGGAATCCTATTTTCCATACTTTTCTGTAAATTGCATTTCTCACTCAGAGATACCATGTGGATATTCTTCCAAGTCATCTGTTATGGCTCTAATTCATTTATTTTTTGAATTAATAGACTTTATTTTTTAGAGCAGCTTTAGGTTTATGGAAAATGAGTGGAAAGTGCAGGGAGTTTCCATATACTTCATTACCACCCCTCCACCTCACTCCATCCCTGTTATTTTTGCTATTATTAACATTTTGCATAAGTGTAGTAGTACATTTGTTACAATTGATGAGCCAATACTGACACATTATTTTTAATTAGAGTCCATCATTTGCATTAGGGTTTACTCTGTGTTGTACATTTTATGAGTTTTGACAAATGTATAATGTATAATGATTTTTATCTGTCATTACGTTAATAGTATCATACTATACTAATCCATAAATAACTTCTGTACAAAGAAAACTCTCAGCTCAAATAATTTTACCAGCAAATTCCTTGCTATTTATCCAAATGAGCTAAAAACTTATACCTATGCAAAAAAACTTACACACAAAATTTTTACGGCAGATTTATTCATGCTTTGGCAAACATGAATACTTGTCTGTATGTATTAAAGTCCATAGTTTACATTAGGGTTTACTCTCTGTGTTGGGCATGTTTTCATTTTTCCTAAAAATCTTCTATGCTCTGCCAGTTTCTCCCTCCCTTCACGTGAACCTCTAGGAACCACTGATCTTTACTCTCTGTCATTTGGTCTTTTCCGGAATGCCACCTGGTTGAAACCATACACTATGTAGCATTTTCAGATTAGCTTCTCTCACTTCGCAATATGCTTTTAAGTTTCCTTCATCTCTTTTAATGTCTTCTGGCTCATTCCTTTTTGTTCTGAATAATATTCCATCTTCTGCATGGCTGGTTATGTCCAAGTTTTGGCAAACATGAATAAAGTTGCTGTAAAAATTTGTGTGTAGGTTTTAATGTAGGTATAAGTTTTCAGCTCATTCAGATAAATAACAAGGAGTTTGCTGGCAAAATTATTTGAACTGGGAGTTTTCTTTGTACAGAGGTTATTTATAGATTCAGATGTTTATTAGATGTAAAACTACTCAGATTCACAATTTCATCTTACTTTTGATAACTCATTTTTCAAGGAATTTGTCCTTTTATCCTACTTTTAAAATGTATAGGTAGGAACTTCCCTACCATGTATACAAGGAAAAAATATCTTTTTTTTCTTTTCTCTTAAGCAAAGAAAAATATCTTAAGATTTTTTTTTTTTAATTAGTTGTCTATATGTCTGTCTTCCCTACCATACTCCTAGAGGTAAACGTATAGTGGTTGGGACTTCACCTTCCAGTTTGGGGCAGTGAGGTGTCCAATCCCTAGCCAGGGAGCTAGGATTCCCACATGTTTCACAACCTAAAACCAACACATTAAAAATAGTGTTGTAACAAATTCAATAAAGACTTTTAAAATGGCATATCAAAAAGCTCTTTTAAAAAGTGTATGGCTAAAACACATTTAACATAATCCAACTGTCTGTGGAGCCTGTTGTGGGTCTTCCCAGGTGGCCCTAGTGGTAAAGAATCTGCCTGTCAATGCAGGAAATACAAATTCCATCCCCCGGTCAGGAAGATCCCCTGGAGAAGGAAATGGCAACCCACTTCAGTATTCTTGCCTGGAAAAATCCCATGGACAGAGGAACAGGGCAGGCTACAGTCCGTGGGGCTGCAAAGAGTCAGATAAAATGGAGTGACTGAGCACATACACAGAGCTTGTTGTGGCATCCCATTTTTTATTTCTGATATATTCATTCATACTTTTTTCTTACTCTGTTGGTAATTTTACTAGGGTCTTTAAAGAACCAGTTTTCAGGTTTTTTTGGTTTTTCTCTACTGTATTTTCTTCTATTCAATTACTGCTTTTACCTTTATTTAGGCTTCCCTGGTAGCTCAGACAGTAGAGTCTGCGTGCAATGCGGGAGACGTGGGTTCAATCCCTGGGTCAAGCAGATCCCCTGGAGAAGGAAATGGCAACCCACTCCAGTATTCTTGCCTGGAAAATCCCATGGACAGAGGAGCCTGGCAGACTACAGTTCATGGGGTCACAAAGAGTTGGACATGACTGAGCAACTAACATTTTGCCTTTATTATTTCTTTTCTTCTAATTTCTTTGAATTTAGTTTTCTTTTCATTTTTTAGCTTCTTGAGATAGTTTTTAAAATATTGATGGTGTGTGTATGAAAGTGAAAGTGAAAGTTGCTTAATCCTGTCTGACTCTATGTGACCCCGTGGACTATACAGTCCAGGGAACTCTCCAGGCCAGAATACTATAGTGGGTTGCTTTTCCCTTCTCCAGTGTGCATGTGTATATATATACATATACACACACACGTGTGTTTGTGTGTGCGTGTGTGTGTATGTGTTTCAATTTTAATACACATTGCCAAGTGGCCTTCAAGAAAACTATAGCACTTTATATTTTCATAATCAATGTAGGAGAGTAAACACCTCTCCTCATCACTACCACCAATAGAATTAGAGATCT
Source organism: Dama dama (assembly GCF_033118175.1). Lineage (NCBI taxonomy): Eukaryota > Metazoa > Chordata > Mammalia > Artiodactyla > Cervidae > Dama > Dama dama. The sequence continues at coordinate 36,981,906 of NC_083713.1, forward strand.
TTAAGATATTTTGCCACTAAAGTGGCTGAAAAGTGAACATTTGCATTTTCATAAACAGATGAACTTTGCATTACTGTGCTAAGTTCTAGGAATTATGTTTGCACAGAAAGTGGCATGCCAGCCCACTGTGGTCCTTTGCAGAAGTAAGGTCAGAGATAAATGATAAATGAAATCCAGAGGAGTTTGCACTAGATAATTTCTGAGATACTTTCTAATTCCAAAATTTTAAGACTCTACATAGGGAACTGTAAGATATAAAATGTGAGAATTATACAATGTTATATGGCTTTATCTCTCACCTGGGCTTCTATAGCAAGTGGTCAAGCTATCAAGAATCACAGAAGCCTGAAATGTCTATTTTCTTTTGTAGCAATGGAGGCATTCCTACACAGCTTCCTATGACATTTATGACTTAAATAAAAGGTCAGTGACTTCCTCTCAAAATCAATTATGCTTCTCTAGTGTAATAATCAAAAAGAAAAGAAATTCTACTGTGATTTACCCACTTGGAAATGTTTCTTTTTATATTTTTCCAGGCAGTTAATTACAGAAGAGAGAATCCCAAACAACACACAGTGGATCACATGGTCACCAGTGGGTCATAAATTGGTTAGTAAGTCTCTCTTCTTAACAGGAAAATAATGGCTCAAATCTTTCATTTGCAGAGGCTCCTAACCCTGATACAAAGCAGATTCTGAGGAAGGCTGTAGTCACTATCACATAGAGTATTATTGCCTAAAATAATATTTTATTAGTCTAACAGGGTAAATATTAATACAATTCCTGAAAATTTCTGAACTACTGTTAGGAAATTGTTTATTTACTGGCAAATATGTTCATTAAACTCAAATTCTAACCCTGTTGTATTTTGCTTTTTGTTCTATTTTGTTAATTTTTTTTTAAACTTTCCCACTTTCTGTTAGTTCTTTGACTTTTTCTATGTCACTATAGATACACCTTCATGTTCTATAGTCTTTGGAGAATGTCAGAAGTCCTGAAGAATCTAAACAGGAAGACAGACTGTTTATCTGTAGTTGACTCTGGGCTTGCAGCTGCCTTCTCTCTACTCAGCTCCCCCACCCTACCCCACCCCCCCACCCCACCCCTCCAGCCACCCCCCCCAACACCCCCTGCCAAGAGAAATGCAAAGCACACATCATTCTATAGAATTGGACAGTCTTCTGGGATTTGCATACACTTTACTATTCAATAGCAGTGGTTGTGGGCTGCTTCTTTTTGGTAGATAAAGAGTGTGTTTAGGATTATTTGGGTATTATAGCATGTATACTTATACATTTAAGAACGTAAATGACTCTTCCTCCTGCTCAAACGGAATAATCTAAGGTAGTCATTCCACTTGCATACCAATATTATTTGAGGATAAAATAGTAGATAAATTTTTTAAACTCTAGGATAAAATATAACATGTTGTATATCCATCTTTTTTTCCAATCTTTCTAGGCATACGTTTGGAACAATGATATTTATGTGAAAAATGAACCAAATTCTCCAAGTCAGAGGATCACACAAACTGGGCAAAAAGATGTAATCTATAATGGAATAACTGACTGGGTTTATGAAGGTAAAGACGTTAAAACTTTTTCAAATCAGAAAATCTGTTCATATTTAAAAACAGTTAAACTTGTCTTTGAAAACAGGGAAATTCAATGGCATTCAAAATAAGTTATATTTTAAAAAAGTCATCAAATATCCTTTAGCACTCATGCACCAGGTATCTATCTCACAGACTAAGAATTTCTTCACAGTGAATGTTACTGCTACATCCTCACTGTCACTTCAATGCTCCCATTGTCTTTGCTCTGCTGCTATAATTGGCTTGTCTGTGTAGGTAGCGTTTCTGCTTTACTGGGGCATAGAAGTCTCCAGATTAACATCAGATGTTTCTCAAACCAAGCCTACCTAGCCCAGAAGTTACTAAGGAAAACTAAAAACTCCAGCAACATTCCAAAAGATGACAAAACATTGTCTGGAGGTTATGGAGCCCAGGGAAAAAACGTGCCTCTTTTATAGAGGATTTGGGTTCATTTGAACACAGACAAATTATCATTTCCTGTTTTTAAAGAAGAAAAAAAATAATTAGACTTAGGGGGAAAATGGGTTCAAATAACAGAACTGAAAAAGTTAAAAAGAATGATTCTTTCTTTTAGGGTAAAGAGTTTTATAAAATATTAGGAAAACAGTATTTGTGTCTCTAGTTGCCAAGGTAAAAAGGCATTTTGAGGCTATTCCAAACCCTTTACAAGATTGTATGATGTTTATTAAAGACTCATCCTTTTTTTTAACCTGCTATTTCTTCTCTACTTAAAAAAAGTTAGTTTTTATTCATGGCTCAATTTTGGTTCTTACCAGTTCAGGTTGAGTTCAATCAAATGGATAACTTTGTAAGAACAACAGAAAACACTTTAAAAGAAAAATAAATTCCCATGAACCAGAAACAAGTGTTAGATTAAAACTTACAATAAAATTTACTAACACTTGTCACTTAGATATTAAAAAGCATCTTTAACACTCGTTGGACAGCACAGCACAACCTCAGGATCCCCAGTGTGAGCTGGATAAAGAAATTCTCTTCCCAAAGCTCTGACCCACCCTTCCTTGGAACAGCTGGGTATCTCTAAGATGAAAACATCCCAACACTAAGATTCTTTCTAAGGTAGATAATAGCTGGAAGAAACTTGTTTTGCCCTGTTCGTGACTAAGCCATTCACAAGCAGAAGAACGGCTTCACAGTTCCAATGTGGGCTTGTCTTTAAAAATGGGACTTTACTGGGAAGACCCAAAGGGATCGGGCGGAGAGGGAGGTGGGAGGGGGGATCGGGATGGGGAATACATGTAAATCCATGGCTGATTCATGTCAATGTATGGCAAAAACCACTACAATATTGTAAAGTAATTGGCCTCAAACTAATAAAAATAAATGGAAAAAAAAAAAAAATGGGACTTTAGTCCCTACAGGGAAATTCCTACTATTGGTTTTGTACATTTACGAATACTCCATACTTAGAAAGAGCATACCTGTTTCTCCATATATCAGATCACTCTCCTGTTGGAGCCACCCTCTCCACTGCAACCGTGAAGACTTGTTGGGATCAAAAAAGTGCATTTGGAGAATCCATAGGTTCATTAGTAAAAGAACAAACAAAGCTGCAAGATCTAAACAGGGCCATGTGTTGCCTTGGGGAGGGACACTCACAGAAGAGCCTATAATCTGGAACTTGGGCCCCCTCCCCACCCTGGGTCCCCAAATAGCATTCTCTCTCAGTTTCTCTGTTTTTGCATTATTTCATGATTTTCTAGTTGATTATTATTTACTTTAGTTAATAAAGGGCTTCCCTGGTGGCTCAGATGATAAAGAATCTGCCTGCAATGTGGGAGACCTGGGTTCAATCCCTGGATTGGGAAGTTCCCCTGGAGAAGGGAATGGCTACCCACTCCAGTATTCTTGCCTGCACAATTACGTGGACATAGGAGCCTGTTGGGCTATATAGTACATGGGATCACAAAGAGTCAAAGACGACTGAGTAACTAACACTTCAACTTCAACCTCTTTCTTTTTTAATAGTCTATCTTCTAGGATGAAGTTAATTACATAACAGTCACTTTTGAGTATGAACATCATTTACCTGACCCAGAGATGAAAATGAAAATTTTGGTGAGAGCACAGATGAGAGGGGATAGGCAAGGAAATAATTTGGGAAGAAGAGCACTCCTTACCCCCTGAGGCAGTAGTGTTGACAAGGGGGTGTGTGATTCACGTGGGGTGCCAACCACTGACAAGTTGCTATGCCAGGTGCTGGGGAAACAGACACAAATGCTACTCAACTGCTGCTCCCAGAGAGAGACAAAGAACCCAGCAAGTAATTGTCATGGAGCAAATGAGATATCCAGTTAGAGGGAGGAAACTAGGTCCCAGTGGTGCCTAAGGAAACTCAGAGTGGCATGATGGGAGTTGTGGTGGGATGGGAGGTATCGCAGGATGGTGTGTTAGGGGGTGCTCACAAGCAGTTCAGGTAGGGCTGGAAATCTTTTCTTTCCTTCATTGTTCTTCTTTCTCCCTACCCTTGATCCCTGTATTCTTAGAACTTTGAGTTTGATCAGAGTAGTTTTATAATAATGGTTTTGACACATCATTGTTATGGAAAAATGTGTTCGGTATTCCCCTAAGTCAGAAAGAGACAATAAATACCATATGATATCACTTACATGTGGAATCTAAATATGACTCAGATGAACTTATCTATGAAACAGAAACAGACTCACAGACATAGAGAATAGACTTGTGGTTGCCAAAGTTGGGGTGGGGGCGGGGAGGAATGGACTGGGAGTTTGGGCTTAGCAGATACAAACTATTATATACAGAATGGATAAACAACAATATCTTCGTGTATAGCATAGGAAATTATATTCAATATCCTGTGATAAACCATAATAGAAAAGAAAAATAAAGAATGAAAGAGAGAAAGGAGGAGTTCAGTATTCTAAACAACTACTAATTCAAAGCATTTAACTCTACCTGCCACCTGTACTTAAAAGTGACTTTACAAACCATTACCTTGCTGTCAATGTATTCATTTTATGTAATTCCATCTTGATCTGAGATTAGAAACAATGAGTAGAAGCCACAGGGAATGAGACATCGATTTGGTATATTAAGACGTTTTTAGTGGGAAAGCCCCTTAGTTTGGAGTCACAAGGCCTGTGTTCTTGTCTCTGGCAATTCACTCACTCTCTCTAAACCTTAGCTGTCCTCTCAGTAAAATAGTCTATGAATAGAGTCACCTAGGGTTCAATTAGATAAGTGTTTTATAAATTCTAAATTGCTGCATAAGTGTGACTCAGTGATATAGGTATAAAGGAGTCAAAGGAGGAACAAGCTGCCTGATCAAGCAGAAGGTTTTCTGTTACTAGACATGCTGAAATCAGCAGGAATGAACAGTGGAACTTGAATTCCAAAGAGAAAAATCTGGATTTATTCTTGATTCTAGCAACTATGGGTCATGTGCTCCCAAGTAAATGACTTACTGTCTTTAAGCCTGCCTACTTTGCTTTGCTCACCTGCACAATGAATTATTATGAGGATTAAGTGAAATAATAGATGTCAGATATCAGTGTCTGGTGCATGGAGAGAAGACCTCAAATGTCAGCTGCTCATCCTTATAACGATTATATTTTATCATTATTATTATTATTCCTGTAACTACTACTGCGATTATCACTGTTATTGAAAATAAGCATCTGGAAAATAAACTTTTGTCAGGAGGCTGTGAAAATCAGAAAAGTGGGATAAAATGATTTCCTAATTCTAAGATTCAAGTTTTTATGCTTTTGCTTTTACCTTTACACTCACAGCAGAATATGAAATGTGTAGATTAACTCTGCATAAAGGACTAGAAGGTTCCATCAAATCCACTTGAATCCTCTCTTCCCAGTTGATGAAAGAGGTTTTGGCATTTTAAGAGCCAGAGATTGGAAGTCCCATGAATTGACTCCATAATAAACACAGGAAAGAGCTACCTTTGCTAGAGATTGAGGATGAGTCCAACATTGTTCAGGAAAGCAAAACCTTTCCTTTCATTTGCCTCTGTCCTTGACCTCTTCCCCCATCAGCTGATATACCAGTGCATGTGTGATAAGTCACTTCAGTAGTGTCTAACTCTCTGCAACACGATGGACTGCAGCCCATCAGACTCCTCAGTCCATGGGATTCTCCAGGCAAGAATACTGGAGTGGGTTGCCATTTCCAACTCCAGGGGATCTTCCCGACCTAGAAATCAAACCCATGTCTCTTACCCCTTAGAGGAAGGTGTTAATCTAAGAGAGTTCTCAGTTTCTAGACTAGGCAAAGGAGGGGCTCCTTGATAGGAGTCTCATGGAGCTTCCTGCCATTCTAAATCCATCCTTCCCACATCTTTCATGCCAAGAGGAGTAAACTCTGGGCACCATGTTGGTTTGATAGCCTGGAGCCACACACCACCCACCGGTACCCTGCAGAATCAGTACAAACTGTTGACTGTTTGAAAATTAGAAAGGAGAATCAGCCCCTTATGTGAGATTTACTTTTCGTATGTTTTGTGGCATAAATTTAGAGGATTATAAGATAAAGAAAAAATGTAGAGTTTATATTAAATATTGTGTGCTAAAATATTCAAAAATGGTCCAGCGGGTTACTTATTTTTACAATCCAGCTCTATCCTTGAAGATTTTATTTTTATTCATTTGTATTACTCTGATTTTGGAAGCCCAGCAAATGCAAAGTGGTTCATTAGTTGAACTCTACTGTAATTACTAAAGCTAATGAGAACAATATTTTGAATGCCAAAGCCAATTTATCAGTTACTTCTTGTAACAGAACAATTTCTGCCTTTTTTTCAGAGGAAGTCTTCAGTACTTATTCCGCTCTGTGGTGGTCTCCAAACGGCACTTTTTTAGCATATGCCCAATTTAACGACACAGAAGTCCCGCTGATTGAATACTCCTTCTACTCCGATGAGTCACTGCAATACCCAAAGACCGTGAAGATTCCATATCCAAAGGTCTGTGCTCTGTTCATATAGCGGTTCCGTGATTTGATGGGAAGAGAATGGTTTCATTTAATCCTTCCCTGCTAATGAAAATATTGTCAGTCTCTCTTCAACAGCTTGCTGTGATTACTCTTGCTGAAGTCAACAGCATCTGGCAATTTTAAAGTATTTTTATTATCCCAGGAAAGAGTGTGATTTAAGGTTTTGTAATTTCTCCAAAAACTTTGAGGAATGACAAGCCGAAAAAGATGGGGAAAATGCTTTTGAAAGAAGCAGAGGGAATGAAAATATTTGAATGGAGGAAAAGAGAGGCTGTAATTGAATCAGAAGCTCATCTCATTTGCAGAAGTTGGATTGTGCCCTAGATAAAGTTGAAAAGCATGCTTATATATCAGGTTGTATTACTAACTAACAGATACATGACTAGTTTTAGTAGTTCTGTGATAAATTTGGCATTGATGTAAATTTCACACGTCCCACATTTGGAATAATAGTGTCATGTCTTGGTTTTCAAGACTGTTTCTCTCTCCAGGATGCATGTTTATAAAAACTGAAGAGCTTTATTAAGCCAAGGAAGAGGGAGATTTAGGGAAGGACCAGGATTTTTCACTAGTGTCATAAAAATAGTGGCCACACTATTTTTTTTATAGGAAAATCTAATAGTGAAGTGTTTTTGCTGTGAGCAATTTGGGGAAAGGGATTTTTATTTTTACCAACTCACTGTTCAATTTGGTTTATGAAGAGCTGCCATTTTAGGAAGACAGAGGAAGTTAAAAGGAAAAAAAATCAGAGACTAAATACGGAAATGTATTTTCAGTGGAATGTTATTTTCTGAAGAGTAAACTGGCAAAAAAAAAAAAACACCATAGAACCTTCTCACTAAAAATATCGTATTATTTCTAATTTGTCAATTGAAAAATCTGTGTGTATATATAAAATAATTTTATAGATTTCTGTCACAATATTGACTGTAAAGCTCCAAAGTAGTGAACCTGAATTTGCAGTGGAAATATTGGCTTCCTAATTAGCATTTTGGCTCTGGGCTCAGGTGAGTTAATTTTACTAGTGGATTGTATCTTTGGCTGAACCCAGGTATTCTTGCTAGTGGTTAGCCATCAATCTTCTTGTTTTCTGGGGTCAGGATATATTTACAGATTAAAATAATTGATTTTAACAAGTTTATCCTTTTTTGCTTGAAGTACATATGAACATTATGAAGTACATAAATGAATTATGAACATTCATTATTTAAACGGGAGCCGTTTATGTATTTCTGCCTGAATGTGAGAAGGTTGCATGTCATGACTCTCCTTTAAGTTTATTTTATCTATATTAAATTGTTTAAGAGTGTCTGGTTATAATTTTAGGGTCATAATTTAGCCATTTTTGTATAATTTTAAACTTGTGCAATGATATTATATATATATTTTTTAATTAATACCAGTTCCGTGATTGTTTTTTTCCTAGGCAGGAGCTGTGAATCCAACTGTAAAGTTCTTTGTTGTAGATATCAGCAGTCTCAGCCCGAACGTTAGTGCAACTTCCAAACAAATTGTTCCTCCTGGTTCTATGTTAATAGGGTAAGACTCTTGACCCAAATGCTCATGCTGTAAACAATTCCTCAGTTCTCAGGGAGAACACTTTCAAAATGAATGACAGAATCAATGGCAGCATCTCATGGTGTCACTTGGCCTGGCCCATCATTCATTCTTCCATTCAACTATTCTGTTGGGCTCTACCCCATAGGCCTACAAGGCCTGCACTTGCCCACATTTAAGAAGAAGGACAGAGCCCAGTGTCAGCAACAGAGACATCAGTGGTTTAATGGATGGGGGATCTACATGTCTGAAGCAAGGTCCTGGAGCAACATCTCACCATGTGCTCTGGTGACATGACAGGATGTGGCAGCAGGCTTTGCTCCCAGAGGGGAAGGGGAGACTGCCAGTTATAGGAGGAACTGTGGCAGCTTGGCTTATTAGTTACCATGGAAACCAGCAGAGGGGCATGCCCCTCACCGCCCCTTTGATAAGAACAGTCACTAGCTGGGGCTTGGAGCAAGCAGGTAGGAATGTCAGTCAGGTGAGTAGGGTGTACGTGGAGCAGGCTCTGGTCCAGCAGGAGATGCACAGAGAGCGAGAGAACAGCCATCTTGGGTGGCCTGACCCTACACACTCTTCACCTGAGTACAAACTTCAAGTCTTTATGCTGGACAGGGCTCTAGGGGTGGGCTTGCAGAATGAATAGAGCAGTCAGAGTCTCTGGTATCGTGGAGCCTACACTCAAGGTGGGGGAGACAAACAACCAAGTAAACAAATAAGGTTACATCATATGAGGCAGTGAAATGTGAAGACAATCAAAGGAGGGCAGATGCGATGGTGATGGTGGGGGGAGGTCAGGGAAGATCTCTCTAATAAGATGCCTGTGAGAAGTGATGTGAAGGAAGAGGGGGAGATCCTGCCACATGGAGAGTTGGGGGAGCAGTAGCCAAGCAGAGGAAGAGCAGGTGCAAAGTCCCTACAGAGGGAGCATGCATGGTACCAAAGAGGCCCTGCAAGGAGCCACAGATTCCAGAGCATCTGAGTAGAGAGGGGAGTATGGGAGGAAGGTCAGGTCACATGAGTCTTTGCAGGGCCTGGTAAGACCTAGACAAATTCAGGGAAACTGTGGATTAATTTTAGGGACCACCACCACCCCGTGATACTGATGTGTCTCAAGATGTCACTTGCTTGAATAATCCTTGGTGGTTTGAAATTCTCTGCTGCTGCTGCTAAGTTGCTTCAGTTGTGTCCAACCCTGTGCGACCCCACAGACGGCAGCCCATCAAGCTCTGCTGTCCCTGGGATTCTCCAGGCAAGAACACTGGAGTGGGTTGCCATTTCCTTCTCCAGTGCATGAAAGTGAAAAGTGAAAGTGAAGTTGCTCAGTTGTGTTTGACCCTTCACAACCCCATGGACTGCAGCCTACCAGCCTCCATTCATGGGATAGGCAAGAGTACTGGAGTGGGTTGCCATTGCCTATCCATTGAAATTCTCTGCCTTTCCATTATTTTCCTATAAACACTAAATTGCATGACACTTTTGGCTATTAGGTTGCTGTCTATTTTCCATTACTTATGTTGGTTTTGTCATTGCTTCTAAATGATGACTAGCATCTATTGAACACTCTCTATGTACCAGACTCAGAGCATTACATGCTTTATTTTATTAGTCTTTAAGTAATTCTTTCCGATAATAATAATTATTATTTTTAAATTTTATTTATTTATTTATTTTTGGCTGTGCTGTGTCTTTGTTGCTGTGCACAGGCTTTTTCTCCAGTTGCAGCGAGCGGGGTCTAGTCTCTAGTTGCAGTGCTTGGGCTTCTCATTTCAGTAACTTCTCTTGTTGCGGCGCACGGGCTCTATAGGTGCTCAGGCTTCGGTAGTTGCAGCCCAACAGCTTGGTAATTGAGTCTTGTAGTTTCTAGAGCACAAGCTCAATAGTTGTGGTGCTCAAGCTTAGTTGCTCCGTGACATGTGGGATCTTCCCAGACCAGTGATTGAATCTGTGTCTCCTGCATTGGCAGGTGGATTCCTTACCACTGAGCCACCAGGGAAGTCCTCCAGTAGTTATTATTATATGCCAGATACAGGTAAGAAAATGAAGTCTAGAGGTTAGAAAAGGACCCAGTAGGAGTCTGTATTCAAACCTTTCTGACTTGAAAGAAAGACCTGGTAAGCACTCTGCGAGGTGCCTCTCCCTCTGTGTGGATTCAGCTGGTGTCCTCAGATGCCTGAAGTTATTATCAGAGCAATATGAAAGCATCTTCCTGTTCAGGGTTGCACTGACTATAGCAGGCAAGCTGGAGGCTTTGCTCTATTGTTATTAATTCATTCACTTGCTTAGAAAAGATCTGTATTAACCTATTTATTCTGAGGGAAAGTTAATTATCAATTAAAACATTTTTTTTTCCCTGAATTTGTCCAAGGATGTATAAATTTACCTGGAGGTTCTAAAATCTGCTGTTTGATCCCCTCCAGCCATCTCTCCCATCAACATTGATTAAGCACTCACTGTTTACACTCATGGATGTCATAGGAGTGAGTCTGCCTTCCAACACTTATGATGGGGTGGAGGATATAAACCATGTCAATAAATGACTCCCAGAACGCCTATGACAGAGGCATAAACAAAAGTCAGGAGGCACTCTGAGGAGGTGGAGATGGGTTTTCCATGACCCTGGGGATCAAAGACCCTGCTCATCTTGGAGAATGAGCAGATTGGACAGGGCATGATGGGGAGGAAGAGCGTTGGAGTAGAAGGATGGCTGAGCACGCGAAAGCTCAGGACTGCCCAGGAAGGGGCTTTGGACCTTACAGATGGTTTTAAGGACCCAGCAACCTTGGTGCAAGTGAGATAAAACACAGAGGTGTGGTGGTGCAAATAAGCAAATGGCAGGCGGCTGCTTGGGTTACAGGCCCAGTCCCCGTGCCCTCTCCTTCCCCTAGGAGTCTCAGAAGAGCAGAGCCTATTGTTGCTCCAGAGACACTCAGAATACCAGTGTGAGGCACAGATGAGAGATCTGAGGCTGAAAGAGGTAAATACATTTGCTCAAGGTCACATAGCAAGTTAGCTTGGGAGCTGGGGATAGGACAGCGGCCCCTGTCTGCCAGCCAGAGTGGATACTGTAATTAAGATGTACTGGGCGGGGATTGTGCTGGGTGCTCTGCTCACATTGTCTCATTTATTACCCATGTGCTGCTGTCTATGGTAGCATTTTCACGGCTATTTCCCAGATGAAGGGATGGCATTTCCCCACTTAGAAATCACTTTCTAAGGCCTACTTGTGAATTTCAGAGCTCAGGAAACTTAAGCCGTTTAAGGATTTGTTTTTCACCCTATATGAATGAATCCTTAAGTCTCTGTTCTTCATAGTTCTCTGTGCTGCTCTCACGGTGAGGGCTGCCTCACTCACTGTGGGTATTTTCTGTGGAATGTATTTCAACCAAAGAAGTGTGTTTGGAAATGCTACGGGACTGTGTTGTGTATGAAATTGCAAATCCAGCTCTGGTCTCTGTTAGCATCAGTACAGCTGCAGCTTTTCTAAAACCAGGCTTGAGTTCCCCTCTGGTGAAAAATATTCTAGTACACAGTGATGCTCCATTTTCTGGCCTCCTGGGAAGATCAGCAGGGTCAAGTTCATCCAGGCAACTTTTGCCTCTTCAGCTGCCTCTTGGCCTCTATGGTGTCACATGGTAATTCACTCACTCCCAGAGTGAGGCCCCCCTCTGCCCACGCCCATCACTGAGTTTCTCTCTAGGCCTCATCCTTTCATCATAGAGCTCCCAGCAGCTGAAATCCTACAGGAAGATAAGGCTCGTTTGTTAGATGGGGCTCCTTTGACAACCAGTGAGAACCAGCACTCCTGCAGTGGCTGCCCTCAATGAATTAAAAGTTCAAGTTGATCAGATTAAACTGTTCATTTGCATTGACTGCCTGGGTTGGGAATTTTTTTTCTTTATTTCTTATTTATTTATTTATCTTTGATTGTGCTGGATCTTTGTTCAGTGTTGCGGCAAATGGGGTCTCCTCTTGGTAGTGGTGTGCGGGCTTCTCATTGCAGTGGTTTCTCTTGTTGCTGAGACAGGCTCCGTAGTTGTGCATGGGCTTAGTTGCTCCTCTGCATGTGAGATCCCCCCAGACCAGGGAATCAAACCCGAGTCCCCTGCATTGACAGGCAGGTCTGCACCACCAGGTAAGTCCTGTGTTGGGAACTTGAAAGCTCAAAATATTTGGGAGAAAATAGCAGATAATGTAAAATCTTAAGTCTCCTAACTTTTACTTAGAGAAGTGCTTCACATGACTGGATTGACACAGGACAAGTTTATAGGTAAGGGTTGGGCCAATCCTACAATAATATCTCCAGTACCTTGAAGGGGGGCTTCCTGGGTGGTGCTAGTGGTAAAGAACCTGCCTGCCAATGCAGGAGACATAAGAGATGTGAGTTCGATTCCCTGGAGGAGGGCGTGGCAACCCACTACAGTATTCATCCCTGGTGAATCCCATGGACAGAGGAGCCTGGCGGGTTACGGTCTGCAGGATCACATAGAATCGTACATGACTGAAGTGACTTAGCACGTATGTACCTTGAAGGGTGCCTGGGACATAGCAAGTGCCTAATCAATACACGTAGAATAAGTGAATAGATAAGTTCGTGTATAGATGGATGGTTGAGGTGACTTTGTCTTGGGGGGATAGGAGTTTATACAGCCAGTGCGAAAAGACGGCCTTCACAATAAACTTGCATGGCAATCCCTCCTTTCCGTCTCCTCCCAGCCCTCTGAAAATTCTGTGACCTGAAACTAGAGGATTAGGAATAGCCTATTTTACTTCTGAATGACTCTTGGGCCCCAAAACACCCAGCTTGTGACCAGCCTCACTCCATTCTCTCTGCTCTGGAAGGACACAGTAGATAAAGCCTTTTTATGTCTCCTCTGAACAGCTGATGACCCTTGTTCTATAAAGTGGGGACCTTCAGGGTCTAAGATTTACACTCTGGAGGTCAGTGAACTGGACTGAAATATGCTGCAAGGTATGCAAGAAAGGAGGCACTTTAGGAGTTCACATGCCTTGGGCTCTGCATCCCTCAGCTCTGCTCCATCTCACCTCCATCATTCTGGTCCTCAGCAATCTGTCAGTGGACCCGGGAGGGCTGGCATTGCTGTCAGAGCAGAGGGGGGCATGGAACCTATGGCTAGTGCTGGCAGGATGCCCGCTTCAGTGATTCACTGAATTAATCACTCCACCACCTACAGTTGCTTTTAGTGTTGTTGTTCAGTCACTAAGTCGTGTCGTACTCTTTGCAACCTCATGGACTGAAGCACACTAGGCTTCCCTGTCCCTCATCATCTCCCGGAGCTTGTTCAAACTCATGTCCATTAAGTCAGTGATGTCATCCAACCATCTCATCCTCTGTGGTTGCCTTCTCCTCCTGCCCTCAATCTTTTCTAGTATCAGGGTCTTTGCTCTTAGAAGTGGTATTCTTTCCAATATTCTTTCCAGTTAATAATAAGTACTTTATTTTAAGTATGTTTAACATACAAAAACAAACATTTACACAAATTAGGGGAATTATTATCACACAACAGACCTTTATTACATGCTTCCTCTTTGAACGGCAACAGCCACTTTACAAAGGGATTCCCTGTCATGTGCTTTCAAAGGCAAGTCTCTCCTTACACATTTAAATAGGATTTGCTTTGTAATATTCAGTTATTCCACCTATACTCACTCTTGAGGAATAAATAAATTTCATAGAGTGAGGAGTTTTATCCAGAAAAGAATTAAGAGAGTGAAACGAATCAGCAATGTTTACCAGAGGGATGGGTGGAGGGTCTACTGAGGGAATGACTAGGAGCAGGAAATCTGAAGCCAACTGCTTATTTTTAATCCTGACTCCAGTCCTGTTCAGCGGATGACCTTGGATGAATTACCTAACCTCTCTATGCTTCTGTTTATTTGTCTGCAAAACAAGAACTCGGACGTTCCTCCCTCATAAGGTGGTCATGAGTTTTATGTCAGCACTTACACCAGTTCCTGGCACAGAGTGGACTCCACATGGGTTTGAGCTCTCCTTGTGTCCAGGAATTACTTCACTGCTTTAGTATTAAACTCAACTGTATTCCTCTTAGACTAATTCTGTTCCAGAAGTCACAAGAGCTGGTTGAATCACCATGTCTAACCTGGGATAGGCAGTCAGCAGCTCATGGGGATACCGGGCTGCCTGTCCAGTGCCTGGTCACTCTTCCACCCCTCCCCCAGCCACTATGACCAGCCTGTTTTTACAGAATGCAGTTGGCACCAAGGGCAAAGTGTAGTTGATGATCCCACTTGTTGGATTCTTCTGACCTTGAGCGGGGACTTAAATCTTCCTGTAAAAAGTACAATTAAGCCATTGGTTTCCTTATGTCTTTTTCATGACTCACTGACATCCTGGCCTGGCATGATCATACATCAGGGGTGGATTATGCACCCTCATTCCGTCTCCCCTCAATTCCAAATCTTAAAGAGAAACTGTGATTAAAGAGAAGTGTGTTTATAGGTGAATTCAGAATTTACGGTCCGCTCCACTTGTGAACCACATTTATGGAGCCCTCACAGGGTACAGAGTACATCTTGGGCTATGGAGAGTGACAAAGGTAGTTGAAGATACAGGTTCAGGAACCTTTGATCTAGAAACAGGCAGGGAAGATGCCAGATGCATGTGAGTTTCCTGGCAGACTTCCCAAATTCTGTTGCTCAATGTTTTCAAACGGAGAAAAAATTTTATATGTCTGACTGCTGAACCTGAAGCATAATTTATGGCTTTCAGTAGATAAATTTATAGTACCAGGAGACCCACTAATCATGTTAAAGGGTTTTCTTCCACCTCACCTGCCCCTTACTCCTACCAGGCCACTTTGGAAAAGAGGAAGGCTATTTATTTCTGGAGTCCACCATCCTTATTGATGCCCATGGAACCCCTGGAAAATGTGTGCATGTGTGTGGGGAAGCTTTTTCTCTCTAGAGAGAGGTACATGATTTTCATCCAGTTTACAAAGGGGTTTTGACTTAAAACAGTAAAAACTACTGGTACAGAACCAGGGGTAGCACCCCCGGGGCCTGCCGGCCTAATCCAGCCCCCACCCATTTTTGGATGATCCCACAAGTAAGAACAGTTTTCACATTTTTGAATGGTTGGGAAGAAAAACCATTAGAAGAATTATACTTCCTGACACGTGAAATTTACATGAACTCCACATCTCAGCCGCTCCTTGTTGGCACACACCTACACTCATCCCTTACATATTGTCTCTGGCTGCTTTCTGCTGCCAAGGTAGAGCTGAGCCATTGTGAAATAGAGCTTGTAGCCCCAAAACTTGGAAATATTTACTGGCTGGCCCTTTCCTGAAAAAATTTTCTGACCCCTGGTCTAGAAAGTTAATTTCAAAAATTTTTGTTTTCTATCTTGCGCTTCATTCTTCCATTCCCTTTACAAGTATTTATTCCCTACCCCCAGGAAGATAGATTTGCCTTTCCATTTTCTCATTTAATTCCACTGCCTTGGGCTCAGTGCAGTAGAGTTTGATGAGATGCCTTCACTCCTGGGTCAGCGGAAGCAGCATTCAGCTTCTCAGACTCCGCGGCCTGGAGGTTTGGATACATGGCACAAGACCTGTGATAGCCATGTAGAAGGAAAGGTCTTCAAAAAAGCTTCATGGGCAGGGGATATTTAAGAAAACCCTGAATGGCTCAGTGGTAAAGTAGTTGCCTGCCAATTCAGGAGACGTGACTTCGATCCCTGGGTCAGATGATTCCCTGGAGAAGGAAATGGCAACCCACTCCAGTATTCTTGCCTGGAGAATCCCATGGACAGGGGAGCCTGGTGGGTTATAGTTCATGGGGGTCACAAAAGAGTCAGACACAACTGAACAACAGTGACAACTAAGGAAGTTCAAGCATGTCTATCGTTTCAGACTGAAGGGCAGGTTCACCAAGCCGGGAAACCTCATAGGGTGCTCGTGGCACACCAGCCGTGCAGACTGGAAAAGGGTGCAGTTCTTAATAAGCGAGAGAAAGGACTGAAGTAGAGAGGAGTCTCCGTGTGAGTGTGGTGCTGCTGGGTGACGCGCTCTAGTCTTCTTCCAGCGCCTGCCACCTGCAGCGGGGACAGCCTGGAGGCCCGGGTACCGCTGGGCACATTAACACAGTGAGTGATCCGCGCCATAAGGGTAAAGGATTTAAAGTGCTTTATCTAACACCTGGTCCATCCTACGTGCTTGATAAATGTTTGTTGTTTGATTTAGTGTCTGTGAAGGGAGCAGAGACTGGAAGTGATGATTAATTCTGAGGAAGGACAGAGCTATTTAGGTCATGAGGATGGGACAGGATTACCCCATCTGTTCAGTGCCACATTCCACAGAATTTTAGGGAGTGCCTGTTTTGTGCCAGGTAGGCCCTGGAGATACCCCGTGAACCCTCAGAGAGTTTGCAGTTAAGCAGGGGAGAGAGCCCAATAACAAGAGGAGGGGACAGGGACAGCCTGTGAAGTAAAGAAGGACCATTTTAGGGGAACAGATATGGCCATAGGGTCAGATGGGAAGGGGCTGGAAGAAAAGATTCCTTTGGAATCCTTGTGACAAAAGGAAACAAGGTTATTATCAGACACTGGACGAGAGTGATTTAAGAACAGTCATAAAAATCACACAAGGGTGTGGGAAGCAAATGGAATAACATAAATTATCCAAAGCAAATATTTAGGGAGGCTAGCAGAAAGGTAAATTATGAATTCCATGCATCTCACTATCACTCAAAATGTAATTCCAAAAATTCTTAAAGGTATGTGTTGGAGGAGGCTGCACTGCTTGAGATATCTCTGTTTGTATGAATTTATGCTAAAATAACAAAAGTTTCCTTAATTTCTTCACATGATTCATATTATGACACTTGAGAAAAGATTAGTATGATACAATGATTTGATTTTCAAAGTTTGCAGAGATAGGAGTCCATTTTTCTCCCCGCTTTGAAAATGAAGTTAAGAGAAAGGGGTCAGCTATAGTTTCTACCTACTAGCAGGAATTTTCTAGAGAAGCACACCAAATCATCAGTAAAGACTCAAATCTCAGCCAGAGTTTCTGGCTTCACTGTAATGCTCCTTCAAGACAGCAGAAAAGAGACAGGAAAAGGTCCCTCTTGATACCCCAGCACCACCAAAGGCCAGTTGAGGACTTGCAAAGTCCTTAGTCATGGTGTGAGTCACATATGCTACCCTGTGAGATGTTAGCTGCTTCTTCCTGTCAGATATATTTTCATTTCCATTCAGATTTAAGTTTCACTTTGTGCTTTAAGAAAGGGTAAAATGCTCTGGTGTTAAATGGTTTCAACAACTATTGAAAATTGTATTCCCATGAAGATTGATTTCATCGAGCAAAATGTCTATTTGTACCAAGGTCTGGAAATAGTTTCTCTCTCTCTTCCCTCCCCATCCTCCCTTCTTGCCTCCCCACCCTCCCTTCTTGCCTCCCTCCCTTCGTTCCATCCTTCTGTCCTTCCTTCCTTCCCTCCTTTCAGGGATCACTACTTGTGTGGCGTGACATGGGTAACAGAAGAAAGGATTTCTTTGCAGTGGCTCCGCAGGATTCAGAACTATTCGATCATGGATATCTGTGACTATGACAGGTCCACGGGAAGATGGATTTCCTCAGTGGTAAGGCTGAATTGGGATATTCTGCTTCCAAAGCTCCATGTGATCTGAGGGCTGTATGATAACAGGAAGAATGCTATCAGGAAATACAGTTTGAGTTTCTGTTCTTTCTCTGTGTCTGACCCTGAGGCAGTGAAGAAGTCTTGATTGACTTTTAGATACTTTGATAACCTGGTGGTACTTCTATTTCACCTTCTCTCACTACTCTGTTTTAGGTATGGTGACTATCACTTGGGATATGGGTGGTGGCTGGAAAACCATAAAATGGAATTTGATGTCAAAATTCACAAAGTCCAAGAAAACCATGGGCTGCAAGGTCAAGGAAACATGTTTCAATAGAGAAAACAGAGTATGCAGAGTAACTTGCTGAAATCTATGTTCAAGAAACAAAACAAGTATCAAGAGGTCACAAACCTATTATTAATAACCATCCTATGACTGTGACTACTTTTCAGCAGTAAACAGCTTTAGAAAGTAAATAGATAACTTCTGGGCTGACAGGGTTTCAACATTAAGGCAAGTGTTAATCCAACCTTGAAGTGCTGGGGGCCTTTCCAGCTCAGAGACCACAAGATTCAGCTCTTGGATCAAATTTAAAGCCCCTTAGGGATCAAGCCTCAGGAGGGGAAAGTCTGGGGGAGGTTTTCTGGTGTATACCAAGGACACCTCTATGAGCCCTTTTCTGGTAATGGGCTTGTGCCTATACACCTCCTCTCTCTGCTTCATTCTAGTTAGGCCCAGGGCAGAGTTGCCTCAGAAATCTTGGGCCCTATATCTTGATCCACTCATTCACATGTATATAGCAATCATTGAATATCTATTTTGTTCCAAGTTCTATGCATGGCTCTGGGTGGAAAAAAATATTAGGTAGCATGCCTGTCCCCAAAATGTTTATTTTCTAGTAGGGAATATTGTTACGAAGACGAATAATAATTACCATTACTGTGAACACTCACAGTAGCCAGACACCGCAGAAACAGGCTCAGTAACGGTAAGGAGCTTGCTTAGGTCACAGCGCCAGTCAGAATCTAAACTATAAAACCAAGCTCTTTGCTTCCTGTCAATTAAATCATCCCAATATCAGGATAGTGCTCTAAAAGTGTATATGCAAGGTACAAAGGAAATCTAGGGCAAAAGATAAAATCAACTTGATTAGGGACAGGCAGAGGGGGGTGGGAGGCGACACAGAGGAGACAAGAGCAGCCTGGAGTAAGCTGCCATATGCAGGGCACAGGATGGCATGTGGACCCTGTGAGCGGAAGCTGTGAGTCTGAGGTGAACAGCTTGGAGCCCACAGGGGCTGGGGATATATAGGACTAGGGGTTGAGGGAGAGCTGCAATGTTGCTGAGGTTTGAGGTATAGGCTAAGGCTTGGGTACCATTCTGAGGGGCTTGGCCTTACCCTGTAAGACACAGGGAGCTTACTTCAAGGTTTTAAATAGGAGAGGATCATAATGAGATAGAACCATCTGTTGCCTGATGAAGTCAGCTGCGGGTTTAGTGGAGTGGAAAGCAGATTGGAAGGAGAACAGAACAGCAGAGTCTATAACCAGGAGATCAGAGCGATGGACCTGGGAAACCCGACGGACACAAACTAAGGCAGTAGCAGTGGAGAAGGGCAAAAGAAGTCAAAAAACTAGAAGACAGGGGCTAAGGAGGTTCCTGTGAGAAGAGGGGGAGGCTGGAATGATTCCCAGGTCTCTGGTTTGGGCAAATGGTGCCACTAACCTGGAGAAGAATAAAGGAGTAAGAACAAGCTGGTGGGGATGGAGGAAAGATGAGGTAATCTTCAGTTCTGTACTCACTGAATTGAAAATGCTAGATGAGTTTTAGGGATGACGTACGAGTTACACTCCCAGGACAGAGCTCTAGGCAAGAGAGGTAAATGTTCTAATGTAGTTATGTGAAAGGTACTAACATAAATATAAATATGTGAATAGAGATAGCTTTCGTTTAAGTACAATAAATCTTATTGCCACCAATTGCAGCTAAAGATAGAATTCATATCTCATTTCTCTATTTTTCCCTCCCTAGGCACGGCAACACATTGAAATAAGTACCACTGGCTGGGTTGGAAGAGTAAGTTGTAAAAATTATGGATTTTTCTGTTCTGTGGATCAGATACTCAGAGCTATTTCATATGCAGATATAACAAACAAGGGCTCTATGTTATTTGTTATTAATAGAGATATTAGTTGACCTTTTCCTCATAATATTTAAATGCTCCCTCTAGAGAGACCTTTTTATAGAGCATATATAACATGTTCAGTTGAAAAAAAAGTAAAAGGACAACTGAAAATTCAAGAGAACAGCAGATAAAACAAAAGACATACTCTAGGCAAATTTCTAGCTCCCGGAAAGTTAAAAAACAACCGTTGCTGAGAGGCAGCCAAGATACCAAATGTCCTTGTTGACCTCATATTTGAAGTTAGGTACTTTGGAGGCAGAAAACACAGTTTTTGCCCACAGCCTGCACAAATGAAGAAGGAGACACTACTCTCTACTGCTGAATCGAGGTGGCATACACACCTCACCCGCTCTGCCCCTCTCTTTGGACGAATCATATGTGGGTTCATAGTTTATTATACCCTGAGACAGAACTTTATCCAAGAAAGCAGGGGCCCTCAGTGAGGTCCCCTGCCTCACACAACGCCTTGGTGGGGGCTCACTGGCCACACTGCTACAAGACCATGGAGTGAAGCAAACTGATGAAGGCGTTCCAGCCACTGTGGCAGTGTGAAAGAGGAAGATTGAATCACACCTAATTATTACAACCACTTCTATTCAGCCCCTTTATGAGAGAAACAAAGTGACATTAAAAAACATAAAAATTCCTTCTCTCTCAGAGCACAGAGGTGCGGCCCCCTGGTCCAGGAACACAGCCCTTCCAGCTGGGCTCAGAGCCCCCGCCCCCGAGCATTCACACGTCCTTTTTGTTCAGGCATTGATTGGGCAGAGGGGAGAGGTTTGCCAACATGAAAAGTGGTTTCCTCCATGGCAAGAGACATGCTACACTTCCTCACGACTCTTTGAAAAAAATATGTTTTTTCCTCTCTGTATTTAACCAGACAGATGCCACTTTTCACACATTTCTACTAGGCACAACTCCATCCAGGGGAAACAGGGAAATGTATTAAAAAGATAAGGCTGTGAACACAGGTCTAGAGAGGGGAATGTGTTTCCGAGCTCTGTAATGAGAACACCAAGTGTATTGCACGCCTCGGCTTGCTCCATAAATGAATTCGCTTTGAATCACTAAATAGAAGAGAGAAGCATTTTCCTTCCTTCCCAAAATGGGAGCTGATGAGAGAGGAAACAGCGAGGGTGAAGTGAACCAACAATTTTAAAAGACCATCTTCTACCTGCTCTCAAATGTAGTAAGGAAATCGAAGTCGAAAAGAGACATATTCTTATCAGGCTGGGAGAGACCCTCTTCTGCTTAAACGACATTATGTTCTGAAAACTATCTTTTATCGAACTGTAGAAAATGGAAATTTTGTTCTATATTTCCATACAACTATTTTTTTGGGTAAATTGTTGATCCTATTTAGCAAAATGAGAAGGCTTATAATAAAAATGATAACTATATGAATGTTTCTGTATGAAATATACGACAGACATTCCTTATGGTATCTAGTCCAGAAATGATTAAAGAGTTTCTAAGTCTGACTTTCAAAAAAATGATGTATAAGAAACAGGGTTGGGGGCGGGGTATCCCTCAAATTACAAACCACCCTCCAACCAGAAACAGTCAAAAATAATATTAGTCTGTTTCAAGAAAGCACGTTGTGACATGGAGGAAGTTTACTTAATAGAACTGAAAGACTGATGCTATTTATTTTACGCTTGTATGGAGACATCATAGCATTATTCTCCACAAACAGAAGATGCCTGAGGGTAACAATGACCACTGCTATGTGTTGAATGTCGTGTGTAATCCTCCCTACATTCTTTCATTTGCATGCATGCATGTTAAGCCACTTCAGTCACGTCCGGCTCTGTGACCCTATGGACCATAACCTGCCGAGCTTCTCTATCCCTGGGGTTCTCCAGGCAAGAATACTGGAATGGGTTGCCATGCCCTCCTCCAGGGGATCTTCCCAACCCAGGGATCAAACCTGCATCTCTTACATCTCATGCATTGGCAGGCAGGTTCTTTACCACTGGTGCCACCTGGGAAGCCCATTCTTTCATTTGCTCCCCGCCAGAAAGCCCTTAGGAGTTAGATCTTTTGTCTGCATTTTCTAGGAGAATTTTCTCTTGAGACCCTCTGATTGAATTTGGCAAGTAAATGAATCATGGGTTTTGAGCATAGGTGTTGGAAGGACTTTCTGAAACTAAAACTGGTAGTGAGCTAAGACTAATGTGCTTTAACATGTTTTATGTTTCTTATTATTTTCTAGTTTAGGCCTGCAGAGCCTCATTTTACCTCTGACGGGAATAGCTTCTACAAGATCATTAGCAACGAAGAGGGTTACAAACACATTTGTCACTTCCAAACAGATAAGAGAGTGAGTATTTTTACACGATTTATTTTGGGTTGATCTCCTTTTTTTGGGAAACTAATTTGAAGTGAAAATCATGTGGTAAAGTCGATCACGATGTACAAATAATCAGACTAATTCAGATACCCCGGTGGTATCTGGAGTAGGTAGGATGGGCGGGGGGAGACCCAAGAAAAAGACCTGAGATTACCTGAATTCCTGATATAAATTATTTAATCCTCCCCTTAACTTTGATCAGAGAGAGTCTAATAAACCTCTTTTTTTTTTTTTAAATCCCATCAGAGTTGCACATTTATTACAAAAGGAGCCTGGGAGGTCATTGGGATAGAAGCTCTTACCAGTGATTATCTGTAAGTATTCTAATCATCAGTAGGATGTCAATGTATTTGTCAGAATCACGCCCTCCTTTGCCCAGAAATAAGGAAAAAATCTTCTACAAATAAAGAGTAGTCTATTTGGAATGTGTTCAGGACTTTTTTCTTTCTAACATACGGAAGCCTTAATGATTTTCACATATGCTCAGCAGACTTGATACCATGCCACCAACCAGCACTACCTCTTGCTCTTACCTGCTTTACATTAGAGATGCTGCAGCCTCTTTTTCTTAAACGTTTTGGAACACTGAACTATTCTGGGGCATTTTGATAGATTTCAGGTGACACCGTATGTTTAGAAGGCTTGGAGAGGCTACCGTATCTGTCTCAGCCTTAACCTGTGGCAAATGGAAAGCTTTGTGGAGGCTGTCAAAGACCCTGCACAAAATGGTGGGACCGGGAGTGTTGTTTTTCATTAGAACTTGAGGCACTTTTATAATTCTGTATCGGTTTCACCACAGAGGAGTTTTGCCATTGCTCAAAGCAGTTTTTGAAGGTCCTGTTTAAAAGTGGCTCTGCCAGTCTCAGAAGGATGGGGCACCTGCCACTGAGTGGTCTGTGTTATGAGACAGAGAATATGGAAAACAGTACAGATAAATGAGGGCTTCCCTGGTCGGTAAAGAATCTGCCTGCAATGCAGGGGACCTGGGTTCAATCCCTGGGCTGGGAAAATCCCCCGGAGAAGGAAATGGCAACCCATTTCCTTCATTTTTGCCTGGGAAATCCCATGGACAGAGGAGCCTGGCAGGCTGCAGTCCATGGGGTTGCAAGAGTCAGACACAACGTGGTAACTAAACCACCACCACATAGATAAATGGGGCTTCAACTTCAGACTAGTTGTCCAGTCATGTTTTTCTGAAAGAAGACTTTTTTGAGTTTTTGCTTGTCATTTTAACTAAGGGAGTCATCCTCATATTCAGATATTTTAGCCTGTTAAAAAAAAAAGAATCCCCTATTTATAGAGATGATGCCCCTATTTCTGAGAAATAAAGGGGCAGGGAAAAATGATAAAAGTCGGGCAAGCACTAATACACATGCACTTGTATGAACACTAATGCTGGTTGTTGAGTTAAAGGGAGTATACTTGACTTTTTCTGTAAAACATAATTAATACATTTCATTTGTTTTCTCCCCAGATACTACATTAGTAATGAATATAAAGGAATGCCAGGTGGAAGAAATCTTTATAAGTAAGAATTTTATCAAAGTGTTAACGAGCTTTTAGCTAATGAACAATTTCTGGCTTTTATGTTTTCATTTTTTATTTTATTTTTTTTTTTGCCTAGTCCTAATATATTAAATTGGAACTACTATCAAATGCTTTTATTCCTCTTTTATATAAACCAACCCATATGTCATCAAAAAAGCATGACTTTATTAGATGCTTTGTGATATTTGCAAACAATGGGAGGTTTGAGGTTATTATGGATTAAGTCCTGCATTTATTGCATATTAACTCATTAAGTTTCATGAGTATTCCTTGGCATTCTGATATCCTTGAAACTAGTACATGGCATTATTTAATTCCTTCTTTCATTTATCCCTTAATCAAGTACTTAATTTCCACCATTGGTTTTACAGAATCCAACTTAATGACTATACAAAAGTGATGTGCCTCAGTTGTGAGCTGAATCCAGACAGGTGTCAGTATTACTCTGTATCGTTCAGTCAAGATGCAAAGTACTATCAGCTGAGATGTTCCGGTAAGTTTGAATTGAGCAGGGGGTACCCACAAAGTCCCTCTCAAGTCATTCCCTCCATCCCCTCCCCTCTCTGGACAATCTTCTCACCACCCTCCTGGCTCAGCATCTCCATCCCTGAAACCTCCTTTTTAGTGTCCAGTTTAGGAAATATTTTTTCTGCCTTGATCATTTCTCTCCTATTGAATCTGAATGCTTGAAATTACATAAGTCCTTTTCCCTTTCCACTCAGCAGGTAAGTGGTGAGTTAGCCATCTTTCTTTCTCCTTCTAACCAAGAGGCTTGCTTTTAGACTGAAAGCACACATACCCAGAGCTTATGTATGACAGAGGCACTTTTCATCCTTATATATACACCTAGGGTGCATTTTTTAATGCAAATTTTAATTGTATGCACTTGCCCCTTTAAATGAGAAAAAGGTACGTAAGGTGGGTCTTGTGACTCAGCCTGCTCACAGCTTCATCTTCTATAACTATTGTTATTATTGTTTTCTTTATTAAAAAATGAAGAAATCTGGACGAAGAGAGGTAATGTGATTTCACAGGTCATGCAGCTAATAAGACGCTCAAGAGGATTTAGACACAGGCCCCTGCCATTAAACACTAGATGACTTCTTAAAGTGAGAGCAAGAAGTTTGGATATGCTGAAAAGTTGACAAGAACTGTCCATTGCCAAAAAGAGGTCTCCTTATTTGAACCTTTCTGTACTGGCATGCTTTAATATCATATTTTTCTTCCTAGTTCTTTACCATGGCTGTTTCCAGAAACCATTTTTGGGCACGTGTTTTATGTATATCAGGCACTGTGCTCAAGTTTTGTATTCATAATCTTATTTGATCCTTAAGAAAACTCTGTAATGTAGATATGATTGTCCTAATTTTATACATAAAGAGACTGAAGCATAGGTATGCTGTCCTGAGTCACAAAGCAGGAAAGTCAAGGATTCAATCCCAGGTCCTTAGAATGCCTCCACTGTGGTTCTGATCAAGTGTAAAAATAGTGTGATCCAAATGTGTCAAAATTAAATAGCTCACTAAGTAGCTTTTTCTATACATTACCTTCCACTCTGCAACTACCACAGTTGGGATAAATAGTGAAGATCTGAGCATGTGAGAAAAACACTTTCTCATGCCAGGAAGGAATCGCTTATCCAAGTCAGGCACACTGCAGATGTGCCGCCTGGCCCAGTCCTCCATAGTGGGGACAGCAGCGGATGGGATCTGCCCTTTGAAGGCGGGGAAGTGGAAAGTGGAGCGGCAGTGGAGTGTGGGTCGGGGGGTACCTGTCTCCGGAGCTCCACCCCTAGTGGGCAGGGCCTGAGAGAGGGTGTGGCCTCTCTGGACCTCGGAGTTAGAGCCAGGAAGGCTGGTGGCTTACCCTGGGTCTCAAAGGCTTAGTTCACAGAAGAAAGAATTGGGTTCAGACATGATAATGTGCGCAAGGCACTAAGCAGGGCCAGATGTGCAATTTCTGTTTCATTCTCCAGAGCCCGGTGCCTCTCCAGTAATATTAATACTTCTTAGACTCAAATTGCGCTCATTTTATGGAAAAAGAAAATCAGCTAACACTTATAAGCCTCTTATCCACTGTGATATTCATTCTATCAAAGCTAAATGGTGTCAAAGTTATATCAAAGTTAAATGGTAACAAATGCTATTTTTGAAAAGTATGGTATCTTTTTTTTTTTTTTAAAGCTCTGAAATATTGTTTTTTCCCTGATTATGTTAACAGGTCCTGGTCTGCCCCTCTATACTCTGCATAACAGCAGCAATGATAAAGGTAACATTTTCATATTTTATCCTTGGTTTGCTTTTTAGGAAAGTGTGTGTGAATAGGAGCAACATGTGCTTAGCATAATGGGATTTTCTTCAGCTTTAGAGTGTCTTGACAATGACTTGAACACAAGGTTTAAGATATGAAGTGTGTATAGTCTCATCAGTGAATCACCCCCTTGTTCCTTATTGCCTTGCACAATCCAAATTCTTCACGTTGTAACAAATGCTTCAAATATTTGTTGAGAACTGAGAGTCCTGGAAAACAATTCAGATTTGGATCAAGTGCTGCAGGATGTCCAGATGCCCTCAAAGAAACTGGACTTCATTCATTTGCATGGAACAAGTAAGTGAAATTTCTCTTGGAATGTAACTTTTCACGGAAACACCAATAAAATTATAACTAAATGTAAATTGATCTGACAGTATGTATTTTATACATAAATCTATTATAATGTTATTTTTCCATGAAATGTTCTATCACAAGAATGACTAGTTTTACATTTTTTTAATCTAAAAATATAATAGTCTACATAAAATGTATTATTTTAAATGGAAAATACTTGGATAAATTGCCTGTTGCTAGCTAGTTCAGTGTCATCCCATTAAGTAATTTTATTCTACTATTAAGTATTAATTGTGTTTTTAACAATGAAATACTAATATATTTTACCTTTAACCCAAACAGATTGAAAATGACTTGTGTAAAAAAATTAAGTTTGGCTGTAAAATGTTGAAACTTCAGTCCCAGGATAGAAATCTTGAATATTTTCCTAATCTCCTCTCCATGATGGGCCCTGGCCTAATGGCCTGATCATGTATTATGTTCAGGGACCAGTAAGAACAAGGGGTTTCTTTGAGTAGGAAATCCTATTATTTTTTTTGTAGTTGTTTTTATTTGCTTTTTTTTTTCCCATTAAGGGCTAATAATTCATAGGGAAGGGGGGGCATCCATCAAGAGTGATTTATTTTAGATTGTTTTTTAATAAAGGATAATAATAGAAGACATTCAGCTCCTCCAGTTTTAAGTGGCAGGAAAAGCATGGGGAGTGGAAGGTGCTTCTGAAGAAGAGCTTAGAGCAATGCTCCTGAAACTGCAGGTGCTTATGGATCACCTGGGACCTCATTAACGTGCACATTTTGAGCCAGCCTGTGAGCGTGGGCCCAGGATTGAAGCTTGTAATAAGCTCCCACGTGATGCTAGTGCTGCTGGCCCTTGAAACTGGTTTGACTGGCAAGGGCTTAGGGTTTCGAAGAGCTAACTGGACTTCCTGGAACAGAAGGCATTGAATATTATAATATAACATATTAAATATTCGGATGTGACCCCCAGAGAAAAGACTGTGCATCTTAAAAATTATAGGAAGTAAAACATTTCCAGTTAACTAGTGTTGATTCAAACAAAGGAGAGATCAAACACTGGGTTTGACATATTTTTAAAAAGCATCATGATCAACTGATAGTTTGACATTCTACTCAAATATAAAAGAGACTAAAATTTTAGTTCTCATAAGCACATTTGATCAGAAAGCATAAAATAACCAGCAAAATACAAATTAAAGAAAAATCTACCTATATAAAGATTGTACTCTTAAACTCTTCTTTTTTTCCTCAACTAAAATAATTATAACAACCAAAATACAAAAGAAAGGTGAACATAAGGAAGAAACATCTCTAGAGATAAGGAATTTTTTCCTTGTAGGTTAAATCTACTGAAGCTGGAAATATTCTTATTAAAATATGAAACAGCTCTCCTCTCTCTCTCTCTCTGTATCTCGTTTTTAAAGATTAGTCTAATTAGCCTGAATTTGGTAGCAAAGGTAACCAATTTATTTTTTAGGGACAAATTTTACTAAACTGATGTTAAATCAAGCAGAGAGAATTAAACAGACCTGCACAAGATCGTGCAGAACAGTTTGCCCCACGTAAACCTAGTTTCATTCTCTGAAACACAGAGCTGAAAATGGGAACTCATCTTACAGCCTGGGATGGCAATAAGAATTACAAAAATGTTATTAAATCAGAATTTTAAAATAGTGTTAAGGCCAACTAAAAATCCTAAACATCTTCAAAGAAATTCAAGAAGAGGAAAACATTTTGGAGGAAAACTTAGAACATAAGCCATAAACAAACTAGATAAGTAGATCAGATGCCAAAGAACAGAATCATAAAAACAAAACATTAGCAATTCTAAGATGCACTTTTATTTTACAAAACACCAATGTATTTAATAGATCCATTAGAAACAACTTTGTTTTAACCTTAAACTAATATTTTAACCTGAAAGAGAATATTTTTTATAGCTGAAAAGCATGCTAAATCAAAACGGTTCATTTTCTTTTTCTATAATAATTTAACAAATTGCTAAACTCTACATGTTACTTGTCACTGACAGAGATAAGAAACCAAAACCGTGTGCTAATGTGTTCTTAATTCACTAATTAATCTTTCTGTTTGTTTAGAATTTTGGTATCAGATGATCTTGCCCCCTCATTTTGATAAATCCAAGAAATATCCTCTGCTAATAGACGTGTAAGTATTCAAGCTAAAGGAATAATGTAGAAGTTAACCATTGTACATGTTTACCCAGTGTAGCTCACTGAAATTTCAATAGAGACAAATGCATCCTTTCTTGCTTCCTGAATTATTGTAGAGCAATTTTAATAATTCTTCCATTTTGCAATCACAGATCCAAGCCTGTATTTTCTACCATCTTTCTAATAGAGAAGCTAGACACTCTTTTTCCCTCATAATGGCATATGGGTTTTGTTTTGATTTTTTTCCCCCTTGAACTCCAAGGGAATTTGAAAGAAATTCTCAAGTCCCCATTTTCATCCTTACCTCTTAGACATTTTAATAAGCAATAGATGGGTATTACTAGTCTTCACAGTTTCCTTATCCCTAAATTTACCCAGATATCTCTCATTGGTGGTCTTTAATTCATTCCAGTGTCAGGTTTCTCTTTATGTAGTTCCTGAAATATCATTGCCTGGTATTTTCCATTTCCTTTTTTGGTGAAGAGAAGATATGATATGAGAAAGTATTCATTATATAATTTAAACTTCTCCACGTCCTTGAGAAAGTTCTGAAATCACAAGTCTTTGAGCAGTAAATGTGAGCTCCCATGAGGTCTAAATATGGTATCTTTGCATTTTTGGTAATTAGTAGGAAAACATTTTACTTCAATCTCCAAAATTGCCCTGACCTCACACATAATGCCACAATGCCACTCTTCCTATCCCAGCTTGCCTCATTTCCTTTATTCAAAACAAAACAAGCCAACACAAGTGCTATGTGCCTGCTGCATGCCAGGTAATTTGCCTTATTTTGTCCGCATTGCAAGCCTATGTAGTCAGTTCTATTGGGTCCATTATACAGAAAAGAAAACTGACAACTTGGGGATACTTTCCAGCTGTTACTAGCAAAAAAAAAAAAAACAGAAGGAATACAGATACTAACATGAGACACACCCTTTATACAGCACATTCCCCTGCATTTACATTTCCATGTAAACCAAACATAAATGTTCAGAAAAAGAGAAAGAGGTATTTTAAACTTTCAGATACACTGTTGGATTCTCATTACACCTAAAAATTTAGTCAAATTTTGACTACAGTAACATTCACTTGCTTGGGGCCTTAGCCCCAGTACCGAACAAGATCCTTTACAATTAAAAAAAAGTAATGTTTTCACATAAGGGTTTGTTTAAAAAGAGAAAAGTGATATTTTTATCTTCTTGAAATCCTTAGTAAGTAATAACTAGATCTCCCTTTCATTAGGAAAGTTTAAAAAAACATGGTAAATTCAGGCCCAGTTCTTTTCAGTGATTTTCCTCTTCATTTTCTTAGATGTCTGAATCTTTATTTTCTATTTTTAAAAATAGTGTTGCTTAATCTTCAAGCTTACTTAACCTGACACATAGTTAATACTAAGGGAAGCTATTAACTCTACCAAATTTAATATCATTGAAAGGACCAGGGTATTTCACAAGTTAAAAAAAATGTTTACTTGCTTAAGAAATTCATGAATGCCTTCTTTTTCTAAAACTTAGAATGATACAATATCTAGTGTAAAATTAAAGTTGTACAATGAAAAAAAAATGTGAAAGTGTTAGTCAATCAAAGTGTCCAACTCTTTGCAACCCCATGGACTGTAGCCCATCAGGCTCCTCTGTCCATGGAATTCTCTAGGCAAGAACACAGGAGTGGGTAGACATTCCCTTCTCCAGGGGATCTTCCCAACCCAGGGATGGAACCCAGGTTTCCTGCATTGCAGGCACATTCTTTCCTATCTGAGTCAAAATTAAAGTCATACAATCAATATTTGGCTTAAAACAAATTCTTTTGACTGCCATCCTCAAGGAAAGGGAGGAAGATGTTAACAAAGGTGTCCAAGCAGGTCTTGTCCAATTCTGTTGGCAGGGAGAGTGAACAGATGAGTAGGAGAGATGGGCTGGGAAGGGAAGAGTTACCAGAGAAGATCTGGGTCCAGGAGTCTTGTAGATCATGCAAAGAAGACCTGTTTACAAGATCTGATGACCTGGAGGAAATGTCTTGATTAACAAATGGAAATGAGAGGACTTGATGAAGACTGTATACACAGCTCTGTATGGATAAGTTACAGCCTGTGAAGAATGCAGCTATGAGAGAATTAAATTTGTTAATAAGTAGAATGCCAACAATAACCCACTTTCCAATAGTCTATTTCTTTCTCCTTTGAAGTGTGGTTTTTTTTTTTTTGGCTGCACCATATGGCATGCGGGATCTTAGTTCTCTGACCAGGGATAGAACCCATGCCTCCTGCACTGGGAGTACAGTCTTAACCACTGGATCGCCGGTGAAGTCCCTTCTTTGAGGTGTCCATTCATACTTTGGCCCATTCCACAGTGCCTTGTGGGCCTTAGTGAACAGCACTGTGCTGGCTATTGAAGCAAATGCAGTGCATGTCCTACAGCAGTCAAAGTCCTTAAGGAAGTTCTAATCAAGGAAGCTTGTAGTCTAAGAGTGTTTGTAAGCTCAATCAGAAAGATATACTTGAAGCTGCATTTATTGTCATCTTCATTATTTTTTCATTATACAATTCCCCTATTCTAATTATTAGAGTATTTACTTTGATTTCTAAGATATATGCAACTTAGTAAACATTGGCCTGTGAAGTCTGTGTTTGATGGCAATCTTCAAAGATAAAACTGATGGGCATCTTCGGAGGAAACACACAGCCATTATAGTCATGTTGCCATGACTCTCAAGTTTGACAGGACCCATTGAGAACACCCTGGCAGCTGGCACGATTTCAGGCTCATGAAAAGGAAAGATGTACACCTCTTGTCCATGGGGAAGAAACTCAAGCCTTCTTCATTTGATTCAGGAAAACCACAAAGGCTAACAATTTGGCATTTTTCACAGATATGCAGGCCCCTGTAGTCAAAAAGCAGATGCTATCTTCAGACTCAACTGGGCTACTTACCTTGCAAGCACAGAAAACATTGTAGTAGCTAGCTTTGATGGCAGAGGAAGTGGTTACCAAGGAGATAAGATCATGCATGCAATCAACAGAAGATTGGGAACATTTGAAGTTGAAGATCAAATTGAAGCAACCAGGTGAGTGACTAGGAGGTGAATTCAAAGGCTGTTTAATTCCCCGCCCCCCCATTTATATTTTAAAGTTGTGAAGTATAAAGAGTTTCTAGTGTCCTGGGAAGAATCTTTCATCCTTGGGCTAGATTTTTAGTGAAAATATTATGTTTAGACTTAAAAGGGAATTGATATGTGTGCCACCATCTTCTAGCAGTAGGGACTCAGAATTCATCAAACACATGGACAAAACAGGGATAAATGCGCCTCTGAGTGAACGTCTAACTAAACAAGCAAGCCACTCCTATAGTCGAGGATAAACAGAGGAGATTGGTGTATTTATGTCAGAGTAGGATGACAACCACGAAGTCTTAGGAGTGGTTCCTACATTCTGCTGAGTGAGAGCTCCTCCCCCAATTTGGGAAAGTTGTAGAATACGACCATTGTCACTCAGTTATAAGGGATCCTTTAAGGATGAAGCACATCAATTGTGAGGCTATAAATAGATGTGGTCTGACTTAAGAAAGATTTTAATCTTAATTGGTGGTTACCCTGGCGTGCACATGTAACATGCAGTGTTTTACAAACTGCCTTATCCCTGAAGCTACACAGCAACCCTCAGAGATGAGTGTTCAGACCTTACACTTCAGGTAAAGAAATGGAGGCTCTTAGGTTAGATAATTTGCCAAGACTGGTCAGGTCTTGAATCTGGGTTTCCCTTCAACTTACTTTCAGTTGCATTCAACTGGTAAATGGGGAATGTAGTCTTTGAGGTTCCATAACCACCTGCAGAGATGTCTGAAAAGCATAATAAATTAACGATTTTAAATAACGTTGTGAAATCAGAAACTAGGAAATGGAAAAAAATTGTGAATGATTAAATGGATGGAATAAAATGCCTTTTAAAAAAGGAACAACCAACAAGCAGAAAAGATAATTTATTAAGTAATCCTAAATTTGTTAAATCAAAGTTAATGATTAGCTATTTTCCTTGAAAGTAAAAAATAAATAAAGAAAAGATTTAGATAAGAGCATAAGTTGTTTTCAAGACTGAGGCTTTGATATTTTACAAATTCATCTTTATTTATCCAGATTCTGTGAGAAAGGGCATGGCTTCCAGGGCTTCTCAAGTCTAAAATGATAGAATTGTGTTATCCACAATATACAACTCTGTTTAAAAAGTAATGAGTAAATAAAAATAAATGGAAAAAAAAAAGTAATGAGTAGTTGCTTTTCAGCAACTCAAAGGAACTATGTACAACAACACAGATGAATCTCACAGACTGTTGAGTGAAAGAAGCCAGGAACAAAAGTATATATCCTATATCCACAATCAAATTTATATTGGTACAAATTCAGGTGGAATTTTTCTGGGATTGAATAAAAGATTTTTTTTTCAAAGAGAAAAATGACCCAGAGGCTTCTGGGTGATAGTATTGCCCCATTTTTTGCTTCAAGGTATGCTCACTCTGTAAAGGCTTATGAGCTTGTACACTTGTGATTTGGTACATGTTTCTGTATGTATGTGTTCTAAGTTTAAAAAGTTTACATGAGAAGATGAGCTGAAAACTACTTACATTGAATTTTTTCTAATATTGCTTAACTCAGGGCAATCTAAGACATATACCATCAATTGAAAACAAAGATTCTTAAGGTCACATATAGGTCAGTGTGAGGGTCCCCCACCTCCCTCAATACTACCAAGTTAAGAGTCCCATTTGCTAGATTTTTTTTTTTAAGTAAACCAGTTGCCTTTTGATGTAAGTCTAAGACTAAGAAATAGACGCAAAGAATATTTTTCTCCTTTCTTTACCTGGATTCCAACCATACAATTTAGTGACGAAACGACATCTTAATCCTTCAAGGAAGAATTGCTTCATATTTCATAGTGTTGAGTTAACTAATCAACACCCATCATAAGAAAGGATGTGTTTGAGAATGGTGTTTAAGTTCTCAGGTAGGGGGCCCAGAGATATTTCTAAGCCCTGCACAGATGTTCTCCAAGCTCCCATGTTTCTCTATTGCAGGGGCAGCTTCTCTCAAACTGAAAAACATCTGGAGAGATTTAAATTCAATTATGTAAAAAAAGTGCATCTGGGCTGCAAATTTTTATATACAGCTGTGAAAAAAACAGCCAGGATTTGTTTTCTGTGAATCATACAGACACACACACAACACACACACACAGACATAATTTTTATGGACTCCAAAACAAGTAAACCTTGTTCATCTGGCTCTTAAGTTAACAATGATAGACATTGATCTCAGGTGTTTATTTGATTGCTGGCAGCAATTAATCTTAATTTCTAAAAGAATGAAATAGAGAACAAATGGCAGGGTTTCACATTTGTGCAGTTACCTTAGTTTTCTATACACAGTATGATACTAATTCGTGGACTTCTTCCATGTATTTTAGACAGTTTTCGAAAATGGGATTTGTGGACGACAAACGGATTGCAATTTGGGGCTGGGTGAGTACTTTGGCTGATGTATTCCTTAGTGAATATAATCCAAAACAGGATAATTTACTTTTGTTTGTACATATTTGGAGGTGTAAATCGCAACCATCATGTCCATCTAAAAAGGTCCAAATGTCTTAGATTTCTGGGCAATGAGTCCCCCCCAGGCTTACACTTTTGTTTATTACAGTGGGGGAAAGGAGGTGAGCGAGGAAGAAGAGGCAAGAAAGAGGGATAAAGAAAAGGAAAGATAGAGGGGGAGAGGGAAGGAGAGACACTTCTCAGGAGTCCAAAAAAGTAAAAACTTAGAGATTATTGCCTTTTTGTTTTGTTTTTTTTCTTTAACTTTTTTGTTTTTGTCGTTTCATTTTTAATTAGTACTATTCAGCAAAATGTCAATGCTTTCCCTCTTACACCTACCAAGAAAAGGGACCAGGGCTCTGAACGGGTAGTCTGTAGATACTGCCCAATTAAGGCCAATTTAAGCCTCCTCTATCATGCTTTCTATCTCGAAAGAGGCACAGTATATAAAGATGTGAGAAATGTGGAAACTGCGACTTGCCTACCATATGTCCTTAATTCCTTTACCTCCATAAAAATAACTGTTTCCATTTCTTAGTCATACGGAGGGTACGTAACCTCAATGGTGCTGGGAGCAGGAAGTGGTGTGTTCAAGTGTGGAATAGCCGTGGCGCCTGTATCCAGGTGGGAGTACTATGGTAGGTGATGGCCCTCGGTGCAGAGATGCCGAGGGCGAACCTTCACATCTCGATGCCAAAGCCATTCATTTTTTAGTTTCCCTGTTTCTACAGTGAAGAAGCTGATTCATCTTAGACGTACTTTTTGGATACCTGTAATAAAACAGTCTCACTTCTGCTGCTGTTGGGAAAGGCTGGGTGGTATTAAATGCTACCTACATATTTAGCTAGCAACCAATTCTGTTTCCTAAATGTCTTATCAAGAAATTATGTTTTCCACATTTTATAGCATTCCCACTGCTACAGTTCTTCAGATCCCCTTCCTTACCTTTATTCTACTTTGACTTTGGGGCTTCACATATTACAAGAATAAGAGAAGTATTTCTTTCCCTTCAGGTTAAGGTTAAATATAAAGTAGGACTTTGGGTGGAAAGAAGAGACTTTGGCAGGAGAATTCCTGGAGGCTTTGTTTCCACTAAGTAGGTGAAAGCCACTCTAGAATATTCTTTACACCACTGAGAATCTATTGTTCTATCATAGACATGTAAGGCTATGATTCCCAAGGGGAAGGGGTAAGCAGTAGAACTCTAGGTAGTGGGGAAGAGCCAGAGGTGGTGACAAGATGAATTATCTTCCTGTATCTCTTCTGACCCCATCTCAAGTCCTTTCTGCAGTATAATGATAGAATCATTGATAATGAATATGCTTATTAAATATTTTATACTCTAATGTATGGTAGTATATGGTAATACCAAAACTGTGGAAAACTCTAAAGTCAAGAGAAGCCAATGTGTAAAAGATACATCATTGTCTTTCTATTGAAAAAAATTGGAGAACATGGTTAGGACTGATCCTCACACAACAGATTTTTTTTCATATAATACTTTCCTGCTAGATACTAATTGTTCTGTATGATGGCTTATTTCTGGAGACCTCTGGTGGTCAGTAAGATAATATAAACAATCTTCATGAATTTGGAAATATATAATGGTAAGAAGAGTTCATTAAATGTATATGGACCAATCTAACAAGAACTTTCTAGAATTTTTACATGTGTGAAAATTTGAACAATATTACTCAAAAATCAAGTGGAAGGAGTGCATAAATGGTATTGCAAGACACACTTCTAAAGTTTACACTGACATTAGCGAAAGTGAAAGATGCCTAGTCATGTCCAACCCTGCGACCCCATGGACTATACAGTCTATGGAATTCTCCAGGCCAGAATACTGGAGTGGGTAGCCTTTCCCTTCTCCAGGGGATCTTCCCAACCCAGGGATCAAACCCAGGTCTCCTGCATTGCAGGCAGATTCTTTACCAACTGAGCTATCAGGGAAGCCCCACATTAACCCCTGACATTATGCATTTTTAAAATAGTATTTTAAAAATTTTAGATTTTCTTACACAAGAAAACCTGGTTACCATAATAAGAAAGGGCTATTATGTTCTAGAACAAGAAGAATTATGCCTGTTTGGGGGAAAAATTATTTTGCCCTTAAAAGCTATTGCTACTCCCCCACCCCATTAAGTGTACATCCCAAGTTATTTCTATTTAAAGTTAAAAGATGAACATTTTGGGAAAGTCATATTTTAAAGTGTGCTTTAAAATATTGTATTTCCTATATTAGTGTCCTCTAGATATGTACAATTACATATAGTCTGTATTCACTTTAATCAAAATGACAAAATAATAAAAACTCATTTTGGAGGAAAATATTTTGATTTCCATTGAAAGGGCCTGAGCAATGTATATGGAACAGCTAATACTAGTTATCAATGCCAGTCATTCAAAAGGGGTTAGAATGTTGCCTAAGCTTATTGTTTTGATGGTCTATTCTTGTAAATAATTAATTAAATTGGTATTGAAATACTGCTACAATTACAGTGATATTCATGTCATTAATCTATATAGCACAATGGAAACATATTATACTTATTTACTTACTGTAACCTGGCCATTTTTCAAAAAGTTATTTCACATTTTTAAAGTTATATTGGAATTCAGCAACAATACATTTTCTCACTGACATTTTAAAAAATATACATATATGTATACATATAGCTATATGTATATATATGTCTCTCTCCACAAAATGAGAGAAAACATATTTAACTTGCCTTATGATGGAGTAGCTGAGCCAGTATGGGGTTGTACTTCAAATAATGATAACTGAATTTTTTGCTTTCAGTCTGTCCCTCCCCCACCTAAAAAAATATGTTTTAAGTGAGCAACTAGTAATTGAAAATTATGAGGAGTTTCCAGTAGGAAAGAGAATATCCTAAAGTAGGGCATATACATGTGTCAGGACCAAGAAATTCAACACAATTTAGACATTAAATGACTTGCTAATCAAGATCTTTAAGGGAGTCAGATCTTTAATGTAGTATCCTTGTCACTGAGCATTTCACATTTGACTTCTCTGCAGGTGAGTTATTGTTTGGGTTTTAGATCACCTGTTTTGATCTCCCTCTGTCCTGCAGGGAAGGGCTAATGGGAATTGGTTACAGGGCTGAGTATGGAAAGACAGGAGTCTGGATGCATCAACAAGCCAAGCAGAAACGATCAGAAAGGAGATACTTCTGATGGTATAACACTGTAGACCTTTGCGCAAGTTAAGACATAAAGTAACCCAGTAAAAGGGGGAAAGCTTGTATTGTATGAATCAAGTTTTTTTCTTCTCTCCATCACAGACTCCGTGTACACAGAGCGTTACATGGGTCTTCCAACTCCAGAAGACAACCTTGACTCTTACAGGGTAAGCGATGGTGAGCTAGATCCACTTTATAACCTATTTAGAAGTGGTATAAGAACATTTTTAAGTGTATCTATTCTAGAAAATATATATTTTTTATTTCCAACAAAATTCTTGTTAAAAAATAACACAGGTGGTCTAGAGTTACTCCAGTAGCTTCCCCTACTATATTCTGCATAATTACAGCCTTTATCGTATGCTATATAGGTCACAATATGCATTCATTTGGAAATACAAAGCAACACCAGATAATTACTTTAATTATAAAAAAAAATTCCGTTTAGAAAACATGTCAAATTCAACATATTCCTTTAGAGCCCAGAAGACACTCTAAGTCTTTAACCACATATTAAAATTTCTTATGGTATTATCATAATTAAGATGTATGTACAAGCCTGTAATTTTCTTATTCTTCGCCAACTGTGTACATTTTTTTTTTTTCCCACAAGATTTGAGTAAAGCAGGTGTCCTATAGGTGCAGGAGGGTAATACTCTGAAAAGCTCTTGAACCCAAATTACTGAATAGCATCCATCAGGCTGGTTGCCTGCTTGGAAGAGCCAGTGGGTAGGTTACTACACAAATGGGCTATCACATCTGAGATGGGGCCTGGGTGCAGCCATCACTGGCAGCCTGCATGCTAGCGTGGGTGTCACTGCAGGGCCAGGGCACTCTCTTTGGTAGCACATTTGCTTCAGCTGGAATATCAGCCTAAGTACTAGGGACCCTTCAGGGCATTGCACCATTCCCCAAAACTTCCAGATTTTGTCATGTAAGTTGGAAACCCCTAAACGTACAGATGGCTGGGTCAGTCATCCGATGTTTACATTCTTCAGAGGATATTCAAAACTCTTCCCAGGATAGTGAATTAAAAAGAAAGAAAAACAATAACCCATATAATTTAAGAGCACAATTTCTTCTCATCTGTGCCACGGCTCTCAGTGCTTGGGCTTTGTATTCATACATTGGTCTAAGCCATATTTGTACATTTTTGTAAGATGTCATCATTATTAGGGGTTCTGAGCCCATTTGACCAAAGCACAATAAAATGCAAATACAATTTCCAGTTTTGCTAGACATGTATAGTTTAGTTTTACATCTTCCTTTCAGCTTTATTTAGCAAGGCTTGTGTGAGGTGTGGCAGAGAGGGGTATGAGTACATTTGTGTCTGAGTTTGTGTTTTCATCTCTGTTTACCAGTCACAATAGAAAAGTAACAACTGTATAAAATAGATAGCTAATGAGAACCTACTATGTAGCACAGGGAACTCTACTTAATGCTCTGTTGTGACCTAAATGGGAAGGAAATCCAGAAAAAGAGGATATATGTAAATGCATAGCTGATTCACTTTGCTATACAGCAGAAAATAGCATAATAAAGTAACTATACTGCAATAATTTAAAAAAAGAGAGAAGTAACAGCTTATGAAATGGGATGTATGAATCATCTTCTACTACAAAGCAGTCCCATAATCAGGTTGTCCTTATGTCTTCCGATTGTCCCATGTGATACTTTGGACGCAGTTTTTCCCATTCTTTCTGCTCCACATCCAATCAGCTGCTTTAGACATCCTTTCCCTGCTTCATGATCACATTGCTGATGCCATGTGACTACCACCTTTCACAACCATAGCCCCACTGCTCATTCCTTAGCTGGTGTCCCTACACTCCAGGCTGTATCACACACAGAGGTAGGAGCTTAACCTCCACTCATAGCACTTTCATGGACTTTTCCCATGGACTCAACTAAGTCCAGCTCTTATTCTTTAACCAGGTGTTCAATACCTTTCTTACAGGGGCCCTGGAATGTCATTTTTTCCCCTTCCACCTCCATCTATTAGGTGGCGAAGGAAATGGCAACCCAGTCCAGTATTCTTGCCTGAAGAATTTCATGGACAGAGGAGCCTGGCCGGCTATAGTTCATGGGATCACAGGGAGCTGGACTCGACTATGCGACTGTCATTCACTCCATCTATTAGGACACTTGTACTGCTCTCCTGGTGGACTAGCATCCTCTCTTTTGACTCACATGTTTTCCTTGTATATCTCTCTATCCTCAATTTATTATTCTTGGATTCATAGTTACTTTGTACTTCTTTTCCCCCCTCTGTGGTATTATTAGTCATTCAAAGCTTTCCTCCATATTGTATTCTTTGGATCACCCAGTATAAAATAGAAACCTTAAAATCTTTTTTGATTTAATTTTAAAACTTCTTGAGTGGAAACATTGTTATAAAAACTATACATCTCCATCATCTCTCTCATTTTACAGCTCTAATTTTTTTGTCAGTGACCCAACCAGGATGCTTACACTTGAAAGCATCCCTCCTGTGGTGCACCATATTTGGGGCATGGCTAAAAGTCTTTCTCAAATAATCCCAAAGTACTTAAAAAAAAAAATCCCCAAACATCAGAGGTATACTGCCCAGGACCCTCATTCTGACTCTAAATCCTGGTGGATGATGAGTCAAAGTTCATTTTAAAAACCCCATCTTGAAAGTCTTTGAACCTCGAAGGACAGGGTGAAGTCCAAACCTTGATATCCAAGGAAGTCCATGGCACCTACTCTACTGCACTCCAAAAACATCAGCCAACAGGGTGTTTCCTCTTCAGTCAGTCCTCGCCCTAGAGGATAAATAGTTTTAATCTGCCATGTCAGGCTCTATCTTTTTCCAGATTTTCCTACAGGCCTCTCATTCCCATGCCCATCCCCCTCTTCTCTAACTCTGCCCCCCCACTGGCGTGGCCACTTTCCTCGCTCCTCTTAGGTGTTCTCTGCGTGAGCTGGTCGTGTAAATAGAAGTCACTTCCTACTGCCGATGGCAACACACGCGCATTGGGAGCACAGAGTCACTGTCTCACTTTGCTGCACAGATGGCTCCCGAGGACTGTTTAATCCTTCCACGCCAGGAGTCGGGTTTTCTTGGCACAGAATTCTCTGCTGGCAATGGACACATTAAAACTGCCAGTACCAGGGAGCTAAAGGTTCCCAATGTGTTACTCAGAGGAATTATTTGGGTGGGCGATAGTTAAGGTGGGTAGGAGAAAGTGAGGTAGATGTATTCTCTGTGTTGTTTCTGCCCTGTGAGTTGCCTCCTCAGAAAGTGGAGAGCTGAATCTGAGTACCTATATTTGGTGCACAGCAGGCTTTAGAATAAAGCTGCCCTCCTTTGTTTTTTAAATGAGTCTGTGCTTTTGTCTCTGGCAGGAATACATTCAAAGATTCTATTTTCCTCTAAGGCCCCAGCTGCCCCTCTGGACCCCCATCTTCTTTTACTTTTCTTTCCCAGGTTGCTTTTATTTCCTCCCTTTCTGTCTCCTCCTCTCCTTCCCTCCTCCTACCCTCTTGGAAAAAACAAAGGAGACAGTTCCTTACAGGCTTTCCCTGTTCTCTGTCTTCCTGTGGGTCAGGAGAAATAGTCTGAAAAGGAGTCCCGTATAGGATAGCCTGTTGACTTTCTTCAGTACCTCCAGGATAGGAATGACCGAAGTGTGTAACAAGCAAGGTCTTGATCTTTGTACACCTTTTCAACTATAGAATCATTTATCTGTAACCAGAATTATAGCCTTTGGAAGAGACTATAATTTTTGATGAAACTCAGATGAGGAAAAGATTCATTATTAGG
This sequence comes from Dama dama, assembly GCF_033118175.1. Lineage (NCBI taxonomy): Eukaryota > Metazoa > Chordata > Mammalia > Artiodactyla > Cervidae > Dama > Dama dama. Next base: position 37,023,124 of record NC_083713.1, read on the forward strand.
TCATTAATGACCCAGACTTGGAAGAATGTAGAGGACAACCAAGAGAAGGACATTTTGTGAAATAAAAGTCGTACTTACTATTTAGGAAAGGAAATTGAAGGAACCTTTTGTATATGTAAATGGAACAAGTGGGGATGACATGTATAGTTGTTCAGTTTGTGCACTGCTAGAAGCCAGTCTGAGCTCCATTCACTAAGGCATGCACCTCTGGGGCTGCATCCAACCAGAAGGAGTGCCTTTTTTTATTCTTACAAAGCCACCATATAGATTATGGGACCCTGGGACTAAGACTTGGACCCAATGCAGTGACATAAGCAGTGATCCATAAGACCCTTTTTGTAGATAATCACCCACCTACTGCCAAGTGGCAAGACAGAAGCACTTTTAAAGAATACCGGGGACTTAAAGAGGAAGAAGACATTCATGCCCCTTAAACTCCAAGGAGCTGGTCCCAGAAGCTCTAAGCAGGCAAGCAAAGTAGAGGGATGACAGTGAAGCCAGTAGGCAGTGAAGCTCTGTGGAAACATTTTTTTTCTGCTGAAAATCTCAGAGCCTCACTTAGTCCATAGCCAATAGAAATGGCAATAGATTTGAGCAAAAGAATCAGAAAGACGATAAGACAACCCTCACCCCCAATATGTGCTCAACTCTGCAACTCATGGACTGTAACCCACCAGGCTCCTCTGTCCATGGGATTTCCCAATACTGGAGTGGGTTGCCATTTCCTAGTCCAGGGGATCTTCCCAACCCAGAGATCAAACCCTCGTCTCTTGTGTCTCCTACATTGGCAGGTGGATTCTTTACCACTGTGCCACCTGGGAAGCCACCACCCCAATAGCAATAAGCAAATAGCGACCATGGCCCCACCTTGAGGAGTGGGTTCCTAACAGTGATGAATAGTTTCTACATGGCCAATCACAGTTTCTACATGGCCAAGCAAATCTGTAAAAAATCATTAACGTGGTAGACTTTCATTCACCTATTTGAGGTGCCTGGTGTTTTAGTTGTTCAGAAGTTGGTGACCTTGTTGGTGGGACAAAGTATGCAGACAAAATTTTTGAAAAGAAATAAAAGAAAGTAGTAATAAAGCATGAACTTGAGCATGACAGAGTACCCAATATGTATGGAAAAGATTAGTGATTTCCAGATCGTGACTGTGGAGCCCCAGCATGCCTTCTGAGCATGTAGTGAGGAAGGGAGGTGGCTGAGAAGCTGGGATTTCACCTTCCCCCCACTCCTCTCAACCAAGGGGGACTCAGTTTCATTTATTTCATTCATTTTTTTATTCACTCATTAAGTGCTTCTATGACCAGATGGGCTTCCCTGGTGGTTCAAATGGTAAAGAATCTGCCTACAATGCAGGAGGCCCAGGTTCAATCCCTGGGTCTGGAAGATCCCCTATAGAAGGGAATGGCTACCAACTCCAGTTTTCTTGCCTGGAGAATTCCATAGGCGAGGAGCCTGGTGGGCTACAGCCCGAAGGGGTTGCAGAGTCAGACACGACTGAGTCACTAGCACTTCACTCTTCTAAGCTCTTTACATGGATTATTAGGTTCAGTTCTCCCTCAAATTCTCTGAGATAAGTGCTCTAATTATCTCCATTTTATTGACCCAGAAACTGAGGTGCGGAAATGTTATATAAGATGTAGCTACTGAGGGGTAGGAAAGGGAGAGGGCACTTATCTGGAGCCAGTCAAGGAAGATTCCGGGAGACACAGAGGAAGAGCATAGGTGCTTTCCATCGGCTGCCCGAGGGGTGAGGCAAAGGAGCAGAGGCGTGGTGGGCAGAGCTGTTTTCCGGGGATTTGTGAAGCAGATTGGATGAACCGAGAGATAACATGGAGCAGGGCTGTGGGAAGAGCAGGCCAAATGGTGGCTAATAAGGCAGGATGGGAGGCTGGGGAGGGAACGGATTCACAGAGAGCAGCATCAGATCAAGGGCAAGAGAAATGAGGCCCAAGTCCTGGGCCTTGTTGCCAAGAGAAGAGGGCAGCCTGGAACACACAGAAGGGACTGATTTAACTTGTAGAGGAGATTTATTTTGCATTTTGCTCAGAATTTGATAGGCTTTTGGCAAGTGTACGAAACAGTCATAGATTTGGCAGTCTTCTGCTAGCAGATTTGAAATGTTCAATCCTTAAGAACTGCTGCATCGTTAGGTTATGCAAAACAGGGTGCAATTTTGTAAATATGCCATCTTGTACTGATTTGACATTTGTTCTATTATCCCAGAATATGCCAAAGGGAGAGAGACCTTCAGATTTAAGCCAAACCTTAACTTGTTTGTTGAGCGCTGATAAAATGTTGACTGCTGTGTGATCTTTAAAGAAACCAGTGTTGCTGGGTGAGGCCTGAGGTAGGGCCCCCTGTCGGCGGATGGGGACTGTTCCCTTGGTACAGTTGTTTGATTAATGTGAACTAGTAAAACATCTGATATGCTGGGTTGAATTAATTTTTTCTTAACATTTTTTTGTGGCCTCTGTTGTGGCATGAATGGTGCTTCCTTAAAGAGCTTCATTTAATATTATTTATGAGGCTTTGACGGCAAGTGGGAGAACACTGAGGGTGCTTTCTCACTGAAGTAATGGGTTGTCCATTAGACCAGTGGCTGCTCTTTCTACCAGGTAACGATGAGTAATTTGGCTATGAAGTAAAGGGACGTTAGAATATGATGTTAAGAGGTGAGGACTTTTGAGTTTGACCTGTGCTCAAATTTTGTTTCCACCATCTATTCGCTTGGAGAGGTTACTGAATCCCTGTGAACTGCTGTTTCCTCATCTGTGACGGGGACAATCAGACCTGCCTCACGAGGTTATTGAAAGGATTAAAGGAGACACCTGAGCCTGCCATGAAGTAAGCTTTCAAAACCATGGCAGCTGCCACCATTATCCTTGGGAAGCAAATTGTCCTTCTGGTTCCTGGATGGCACAAGGGGTAGCTTAAAAATTGTTAGACCTTCTGTTTCTCACAGTACTTCCCCACTCTTATCAGCTCTCTCTTTTATTTCAAAAATACAAAGATTTATTTGTTGGAAGGTAACTGAAGAACCAGCATGATCCAACGAGCAGCTACAGATGGTTCTTCTTGGGGCTTGAAGGAAAAGCTCCTCGCAGAGATGCTGAGGATCGGCATTGCCACTGGTCCAGTCCTTCCCACTTCGCTTTGCCAGGCTGTTGCTGGCAGCGGGGCTCTCCGGAAGTTTCTAGCCTCGGGAGAGTGCCAACTGCACCACCATTGCATCCCTGCCCATTTATCACTCTAAGCTTCCTTTTTAGGAGCTGGTGACAGACTATTCGGCTTCTAACTTAGTCATCCATTTCCTTTTTTATTTCTGTTTCCATCGATAGGCAAGTGGGGATTATCCTATTTTGGTGGGTTGAATTAGCACAATTAAATTATTTCTGGTCATTAATTCTCCCTTAAATTAGCACCTGCATTTCTTTCACTGGCTTTGGCTGCTGCCCTTCACTGATTAAACTGTGCCATACAGCGGGCTGTCAGGAGTCTTTCTCTTTGGAGGAGCCAGGATGCTCAGTCTGGTAGGGAAGGATCGGTGGTTCCGGAGGCAGGGGGACACAGCTGCATCTTTCCCCGAGGGGGGAAATGTTCTCAGCAGCCCGAGAGCCTTGAAATGGGTGTGTGCCTGAGGCTGCCTGGCTCCCACGCACTGAGAGGTCCCTCTTGATGCATCTCCCAGCGAACAGGGGGACGTGCACATTGGAAATGACACTTATCTTGTGGTTGCAGGGGAAGCCTTTGTTTTATTTTTCGCTTGCTGCATTAAAGTATTTGTCTTTCTTTCTTTGTAGTGTAATATTGTTAATGTAAAACAATTTGCATCATGACACTTTTATCACAGTTTTCGTCTTTTTCTCAGTATGTTGCATTTCTCACCATGTCTAGTTCATCACAGCTACAGTGTGTACATCACAACATTTATCTTAGGCTCAGGGTTTTACTTGTTTATAAAAATTGTCTTCTTTCAGCCTGTATTCACTCCATTTAAGAAAAAAAAAGGCAGCCAGAAACTGTTTTGGTCCAAACTCCAGTAGTTATCACATTCCTTGCTAACTGTCCTGCGTATTTATATGTCTCCTAACTATTACTCCATGTTTCAATGACATTTCTCAGTTTTATGGCTTAGGGAGGTTGTGAAGTAGCTTTTGCTCTGCGCTCTGCCAAGCAAGGAAGCCCTGGGAGGCTTTTAGAGGTGGGGGGCGGGGGGAGGTGACACAGCTGTGTATTTGGGTCAGGTCTAGGTGCTAAAGGTGACCATCTTTGGCAAGTGAAGAACTTGCTTCTCGTGGGGAGAAACAAGGTGGAGGAAACAACTGCGCCGGCGCAGGAGGATGGACTCGGGCGCCCGGGCCTGGGGCTCCCTCCGACTGTCAGTGTTCACTGTTGGTGTGTCCGCCCCAGACTCTGCTGTCCCCAGTTTTGAATCCTACACTGGCCTTTTTGGTAGACTGATTTTGACCCCTTCCTCTCTCCGGGGCAGAACATTGCTCAGGGTTCTATTGCTGCGATAGGCGCTGCATCAGCCACACAATCCAAAAGTGCCTCATAAATCTCGCAGGGCCGTGCAAGCGTGCTCTCTTCCAATGAATGAATGCTCTCTTGCGATGAATTCTAAGAAGGCCATGAGCACGCAGGCGCAAAGAATACCCCGTGTGTCTGTTTACTGCAAATCCCAGGACAGTTCAGTAACAATTTCTTTCCTCCTGTATTTTTGCTGGAAGATCATATCATAAGTAGCTTGGAACTTTACTGGAGACTCAATGCAACTTAGGAGGTAAAAGAGGTTTTACTGTCAAGACTTTTTGTCCAGCTCAGATTTCCTCCTATAACCTGGTGCACTTGATTGTCTCCATGTAGAAGTGGGATTGCTATTAATAGACCTATCTCGTAGGAACGTCCTGAGGATTAAATAGAGCGGTGCTTTGATAAATCCTTTAAGATGCTTAGCAGAGTGACTTGCACAGAGTACACAGTAAATGTCAGCTGTTGTTACTAATGGCATTGTGTATGGATTTAAAGTGGGCAAAGCATATTTCGGTAAATTTCAGAATGAGAATATTTTATTTCACTTCCCCTAGCTGTTCCCCCTTGCCTCTGCAAAATTAGGATGGAGTACAATTAGTGAACAGTACAATATAAGTGGTTACCTTTCTTTCGTTTATCCCTTTAATTGATATTTAGCACTGTATTAAATGCTCAGAATAATGAACAATATAGACAAATTCCTTTTCTTATGGAGTTTATTGTTTAGTTGGGTTTATAACAAACAAATATTGACTGACAATGAATAAATGAATAGATAGAAGAATGGATGGAATAACATTGGGATGGATGAACAGATGAATGAATGGATGAATTCATCTGGGACATCTCACCAGATAACACATTTCCCTAAGAGTAAAGTAAAATAAGAGTGTGACTTTTAATGAGTCCTAGATGTTTATTCTGAAAGTTTGTGGGTAAATTCTCAATTTGGGTCAGAAATGGCATATGGGTCAGAAAATGGCATATGGTCAGGACAAGTGACCCAGCCTGCACAGAGTAAGAGGGCCTTTGCACTGTTTTCCGGGACAAGATCACTTTGTCAATGCAAACATGTTGGGTGACTTTGTCCTGAAAGCTCTAGACAGAATGTCTTTTTTCCAGAAACACTGTTACAACATCCTGACATCAGTATCAGTAATTTAACCTTAATAAAAGCCACATCTCTTGATTCCTATTTCAGTAACAGTAAGAGGAGTTAATCTTCCTCCCATTTCAAACACAACAGTGCTCCGCAGCAAGTCTCCTGGTGCATAGTTCACTGATATTGAAGCTGGAGCTAGAACACAGCCACTTGGACCACAGCCCTATCCTCTTCCTGCCAGACCTTCAGGGTTCCCATCCTGATGTTAGCTACAAAGATATCTGTAAAATATAAACCTTGCCTCTCATAAAGTTGACTTGATTCACCAAGATGCTGCAGGACAATTTGACTGATTTGAAATCTATCGGGAGGCTAATGGCCCTTCCTCTGCCCAACTCATAATGAGACAACAAAAGTAGGCTCCAGCTCACGCCTTCCCAAAGTCACTACAATGTCTGTGACATTTTACCTTCAGCCCAGCTCTGCAAACATCTCCAAATTAAGACCAGATGACTAGTTCCATACTTTCAAAGCATTTTCATTTGAGACCCCAGCCTCATTTTAGAAGTCCTTCCTAAGGTTATGAAGCAGCCTTCAAAAAGCTGACCTCCCAATTTTTTCTCCTAATTACCTGGCTTGGTCCAATAGTGACATTTTCCTCAAGACAGAATGAGGCAGACAACCGGCCACTGATTTTCTAAGGCCATATTTGATCTTTGTCACCCCTCTACCCTCCCATATGTTACATTTGCCTAGGTTTCAAACATCTGTTTCAAAAAAGGTAATGCCTGCTTCTCATTCAGAGCCTAGCAATGTGGACCAAAGTTCATATGACATATTGCAGAGTATGTTTAGTTGCAAATGCTATGTACAGGCTCTTTGAAATGTAGCATGTATGGCACCATGTGACACATGGTTGCCATGGCAATACACTTTTTGGCTGAACTACAGCATAAGCCCATGGAACATACATTGCTAATATGAGACTCTGCCCTGTGCTAATGCAGAGGACCCAGCCAATCTGGGATCTGGGACCCGAGGGGTTTTGCATGCGGCCTGGGTGGCAGGTGCCCTCTTCTGCATGTGCAGGGAAGATGTGGCAGTCTCGCTTTCCAGCCCTTCTCCCAATCACAGGGCATGCTGTGCATTCTGCCTTGCATGGAGACAGCATTTGCTTGAATATCGGTTTGCTATATTTTGTATCAAAGGGGGCCCCAGCTGAAAACATTTTATTTTGTAAACTGAAGTGAAAAATCAGTTTATGGCAGATCTTTTTTTGAATAATGACATTCTTTTTCCCAATTCCAGAATTCAACAGTCATGAGCAGAGCTGAAAATTTTAAACAAGTTGAGTACCTCCTTATTCATGGAACAGCAGATGGTGAGTTTCAGTTAATTAGACTTTTTAGTATCACAGACAGGTTTGCAATTTCACTACTGACAAAACAAAAGCATGAGGGGCAAGACTGTTACATTTACTTCAATAAAACAGTGTTGCTTTCCACAACTCACTTGTCTTGGGATAAATGGGATGCTGAGTCCTAGAACTTCAGACAGTCCCCTTTCTTCTTGTGCCTTTTCCTACCAGAAAAGTGGAGCAGCTATTAGTTACTTTCTGTTTCCTTTCTCTCCCTGCAGATAACGTTCACTTTCAGCAGTCAGCTCAGATCTCCAAAGCCCTGGTGGATGCTGGAGTGGATTTCCAGTCAATGGTATATAGCAAAGCTTCCTGCAAGGGGGAGGAACTTCCTGGTGGGGTCTGGTTCCCCTCTCACGATTACTTCTCTCACCAAGGTCCCAGGAGAAAGGGACAAAAGCAAAAAAGAGTCTTATTTTTCCAGTAAGAAGTTGAAGAAGTGATATACTTGAGCCAGAAACACAGTCATGTTCAATATCAGTTAGGGGTTGAAAAAGCACAATATTGCATATCTTGTGAGTGTCAGATCCCTAATCTTGTGATTGCTCTTCTAGCCCTATGATTGTCCCGTCTCTCCCTAATTTGACTCAAAAGTAATCACTTACCCAGTGAAAAGTGTGGCGAAGTAATTCTAAAGTGAAAGCAGCATGATAATCGCTCAGCTCAAATATGAAAATCCACCTCTAGTATGTGTTACTAGCCCTTCTAACAAAGGTGAGGTATAATAATCAGCAAGTTTCAGTTTTTGCAACTTCAATGTTATCTTTTGTTGAGCAACTACAGGTAATAAACAATTAGGCTGGGTTTATAAAGTCAGAAATGGCTAGAGAATTGCTGTTGCCTGTTCAGAGGATGTTTCTAGGTATTAAGCAAGATTCATTTTATGCACTAGATCTTTTCAGATTAAGAGAAAAAAAAAGATTATATGTGTGTGTTGCACTAAATATTTTTGTGTTAAGAGCTTTCTTGTCTGTATTAGCTTTAATAGCCTGCTTCCCCTCACTCTCTTTTAACATACACACTTTGCTCTGTGCTCAGTTCAAGCAGTACCTACTGTATTTAAAAGTGGGACAGTCATTTGATACCAAAAAACATGGCATATATTTTGGGGCTTAGATTCTTATGAGGTTGTGGTGTATATTTCCACTGTTCCAAGAAAAGACATGATACTTTAAGCAATTTTTGAAAGTTAATTTATGTCTCCATGATATATGTTTTCCTGGCAGTGACTCCCCACGTGTTTAACATGGTGGTATGAGTTGATAAATTTTTGCCTCAGATCATCAACTCTTCCTACATAAATGTCAGACATAAAGATAAGAAATTCCAGTGAAAAATCTTACGTGTTTGAAAATAATACATTTGATTTTTGACTTCACTTATGCTAAACATATATATAGAATATGAAGTGGATTTTTCTAGTTCCTTAGTGATATACATTAGGAAAAACTGCTTTTTAAAAACATTTAATAGTTTTTTTTTTACTGCACTGGAGGGGAAACTTAACAGTTGATAGCACTTAATTGAAGTTGGCTTTATGGGATAAACATTCCATCCTATGCATGATAAGTTTCTAAGTGTCCTTTGAGTCAAATTTGAAAATGGACTTAGATATTTTCATTGTAATACACATATCCTTAAAGCAGTGTGCAGTGAAGTCAAACTCATGGTGAGTTGTCTCAGCACTTACCGAGGACAATCAGAGACTCCTGCAGGACAGAGCTACATGTCTTGGAAAAGGTCTGGGCGGGGTAGGGAGGGTGCGGGGGTGGTAAGAAAACTTGTTTGATCATGTTTCAGTTTACAGACTGATTGAGGAGTTAAAACATTGTGTGTTATTCCATGTATGCTCATGAGAACTCATTTGGATTTAAAAAAAAAAAAAAAAGGCAACTGACTTCCTAATCCTGACCTCTCTCTTTTGTCTCTCCAGTGGTATACAGATGAAGACCATGGGATCGCCAGCAGCACAGCACACCAACACATATACACCCACATGAGCCACTTCCTAAAACAATGCTTCTCTCTACTTTAGCACCTCAGAACGGCATGCCATTTAAAGCTTGTGAAAAACTACTTTTGCTCTCATTATCTCAAAACTGCACTGTCAGGATGATGCCTTAAAAAAATACACTCAAATCGAGAAAAATAAGTTTACCTTGTTCCCAAATTTCATATCTATAACCTGAAATAGGGACTTCTGTCTTTGCAAGAGACTTACCTTATGGAAATTTCAGTCTGTTTTTTTTATTATTATTATTTAAAATAATTTCCACATCAGCTGGTGAAACAGCAACTAAGAATTGTTTTTATGGGAGCTTTGCAGAGGTTCCCTGAGCAGCATTATTTTCTAACTGGACTAGTCCATATTTTGTTCTCTTCTTTGAAGGAATGGCAGGATGTGGGCAGTGATGTCACTGAGGCAGGGGCAAGAAAAGAGGGGTTAGGGAGAGAAGCTGGCAGGGCAAGGCTGCGAACCCCAGTCCAAGCCTGCTGACCCAACCAGGCTACTGTCAGCTCCTCAGAGAAGAGCTGTTCTCAGCCAGACTGGCACAGTTTTCTGAGAAAGACCATTCAAACAGTCTCAGGAAATCATATATGCAAAGCACTGACTTCTGAGTAAAACCACAGCAGTTGAATAGACTCCAAAGAAATGAGAGGGAAACTGCCAGCAATGCAAGGCCCCCAGGTGCCAGTTATGGCTATAGGTGCTACGAAAACACAGCAAGGGCGATGGGAAAGCATTGTAAATGTGCTTTAAAAATACTGATGTTTCCTAGTGAGAGAAGCAGCTTGGAAGGGAGATGTGAACACATCAGCTTGCCCTGTTAAGATATGAAAATATTTGTATTGCAAATCCTAACTTGAAGGAGTCTTTGCATCAGTTTTTCTTACTGCATTTCTTTGAGCATCTAATTAAAAGAATATTTTAACTTTCTTGGACTTGTTTTTAAAAATTGAAAATAAGCTACAAATGTATATAATATGATTCCCATTCTATATACTGTGGAATTTCTCCTGGTCAGTAATAAATATGCCTTCATTTTTTTCAGAGGTGTTTTGTGTCTTGAATCAGACCTAAACTGTATTGGCATATGGACATGCTTACCCAGAAAGGCTCTTGTTTATTTTGCTTGTTATCCCAAACTGCCTTGTAAACATGGAGAGGGTTCAGCTTTTGTAAGAAATAGATACAAAGAAATGTGCTAAATTAAGCAGTTCATAGGGTTTTAATCTAATATCTCTATATATACAATTTCTGTTATCATACTTATATATAAGCTTTTAAAAAGTCAACATAAAATAATTTTGGTTATTTATGTAGTATGTAACTTATAATTTCATTCCAGGGAACTATGATGAGGCACATAATATCAAAAATATCATCTTGATATCCCAGATGGCTTAGTGGAAGTTTAACAAAGTCAACAACTTAAGTGTTTAACTAATTATTTTCGGTTGACATAACTATATTAATGAAACCATAGATTTAAGATGCTGAATTTAGCCTAGAAAAGTAAAGTCTTGATAAATAAGAAACACATAATATTTTTGTTCAATTATTTGTAAAATGGCCTCATTTTTAACAATTGATTTTATAAACTCATAGTTAGAAAAAGTTGTCCCAGAAAGGATGAGCTACAGCAAAAAAATATAAAAATAGAAGAACTGGAAAAAAATTTATCAGTTCAATATGAGACTGGTGAGTCACGCATAGGAATGGACAGAAGATTCTGAAATTGTTTCAACTGTATTTTCAGGACATGGAATTGAGTGGTTTCTCCTTAATTAAGTGTCATATATTATTCATTTATTTGGAACCGTAAGTCAACCCTCAAACCTATAGGGTTCTTGTTATATTTCTGATAATAGAGTTCATTCATCTTGAGTAGCGAGACCAATCTTTGTAGAGTTCTGTATCCAGAAACAGAAATCATAGGTTACATGTTCACATCCCAGACTGAATTTAGTAATAAGAAAAGCAAAGTAAGTTGAAATTCTCCTTTTATGTTAATTGAAACCGGATATAGTACAATATCAGATATTGTTTAGATACTAATAAGACCATTTTACAACAGTAGATATTGTATAATATTAGATGCTATACAGATATTAAGACCATTGCATAGTATCTGATAGTGTACAAGTACTGAACAATATCAAAACTCTATGAATTTATTGTTTCTTTAGTTTCAAAACATGCTCTATGTTTTCTATAGAGTCCAGAGATAATTAAAAAAATCCCAGCACATATTTTTCACATAATGAGAGTTACAAATGGTGATAATGTGCTTGAAGTTAAAGTAAATTTCATCTGACCCTCATAAGACAGTTTTACTCTCCAGTAAGAGTTTTAGATGAGTTTTTTGGGAAAAGGAAGTTAAATTGACAAATAAGAGACAGACAATCTGAGGGTATATTTGAAAAACACAGAACTAGTCATGCCAGTAAGATGTGCAGACTTGCTTGCCTTTAACTGTTGCAGCCTCCGCAGTTACCTGGATGATAAGATGCCTTCATAAGCAACCTGTTAGACCACAACAGCACCCAGGAGTGCACATCCCAAACGAAGGAAGAAATGGTCACATCTCTTCTATGGATACAGTGTTTCTTCTTAAAGTTTTGACCAAGATTTTTAGAAAATCACTTTTAAAATTATTTTTGAACTTTTTTTGTTGTAAACTTTGCTAAAAATGATTACACACCTTCAAACTTTCTTAAATAACCGGCAAAGACCATACTTTGGTGCATCCTGATGACTCTGGGCCACCATCATGAAGCTCAGGGAACACATCACAAACATTCTGAGTGTTTCTTACCTGCAGGTGGTCACTAAGGCTACCAGTTTCACCATTTGGCATTTGTTGCTTTTGCCAAGTTGATGTGAGCATTCCAATTTATAAAACTATGACATTTGTATAATATTTAAGATTGAATAATCTCTAAATGAAAAAAAAATCAGTCCATCCTAAAGGAAATCAACACTGATTTTTCACTGGAAGTTCTGATGCTGAAGTTGAAGCTCCAATATCTTGGCCACCTGATGCGAAGAGCCAACTCACTGGAAAAGACCTGATGCTGGGAAAGATGGTGGGCAGGAGGAGAAGGGGGCGACAGAGGGTGAGATGGCTGGATGGCATCATTGACTCAGTGCACATGAGTTTGAGCAAACTCCGAGAGATAATGAAGGACAGGGAAGCCTAGTGTGTTGCAGTCCATGGGGTCACAAAAAGTCGGACACAACTAAGCAAATGAACAACAACAAATGGAAAAAAAAAAAAAAAAAGAATGGTTTCTTCAGAGTAAAGTAAGAAAATCTTGTGTTTCCAATTTTGTGACTGTTCTTTCAGCAGTGTCCGAGAGCATTTTTATATACATCCTGAACAATCTGGAGTGTGTATTCAGGATATGTCTGAGGGATACAGATGGTTCTCAACTGTATCATGAGTGTGAGTAGTAAAGCATAACGTCACTACCCGTAAGAAAAGCTCAGAGCACGGTATTAATAAGACCAATGTCATGCTCAGAAATGTATCATCCTTCTGATGTCACCTTTCTGTGGCAGGATTAACATTTAAACTCAAAACTTTGAATTAATAAAAAGAAATGTAATTTTCTTACTGCTAAATTGACAGTGGTTTTTCTGGAATTAATCTCCAGTAAACTCAATCAAAATTCTTATTCTAAATAATCTTTCATCTGAACAGTCACCCCAAGTTGGTCAGATTATTTAAAATGCATGTATGATGAAAAGTGTGACTTAAACAACGAAAACTTTATAGTTATTCCAATAAGTGTTGCCTGTGCATGGCAGGGTTATGCTGACTTACCTCACCCCTGGTCATAGGGTTATTGGGTTTTCTAAAGCATCCTCTGACCTTGTTTGCTGAACTTTCTGGCAGATGTGCAGGGTCTCTTGTGTGAGTCCTCTAAACCCTCTGTAGGGCTCTGTGTCCCATTCCATGTTAAGTGTGTTCCTTTTCATACTCAAGAGACATGAGTTTGATCCCTGGGTCAGGAAGATCCCCTGAAGTAGGAAAAGGCACCCCACTCCAGTGATCTTGCCTGGAGAGTTCCATGGACAGAGGAGCCTGGCGGGCTACAGTCCATGGGGCTGAGCAACTGAGCACATCCCAAGTCATAATATTTGTGACTTGGGAGCAAAAAAGTATTTTCATTGATTAGGTTTGGTTTCCTGTGTTAATTGCAGAAAGATGAGTGACAAGGAAAATGTAACAAATTGAAGAAATATTATTCAACCCGGTGCTGGTTGCATGAACCTGAATGACTGTCCGGTTAAGGCGGAAGGCGGTCACATCGCGCCTCCTGCTAGGCGGTCAGTGCACTCCAGTCTAGGCTAGACAGACGCGGCTTACAGCCTCAGCATGGATACTCACAGTGAGGAACATTTTAAAGAACATTCCTTAGCCTCTTTGAACCCCAGCTACTTAATTTGAAAGAGATACCAGAATGCCTGCCTTCCATAACAATCGCATTGTTGTGAAGATTTATGCACTATACCTGGTTTGATGATTTCATGGTTTATACCAGTTCTCCCCATAGGTGTCTTGTGTCCACAGGTGTAAGGCACATGAAGTTTCTTAATGAGCATTTGCTTTTCTTCCAGTGCTGCCATGTCAGTGAGAATCCTTTGTGGAGCTTTAATCATTCTTAATAAACTAAGAAGCCACATCTTCTGATATATTTTACTTACAAGTCTGTCTACAGCCTTTGCTGGCTGAATAAACAGCAAAGAACAGGAAGAGCTAGGTTCTAGAGAATTACTAAGAAGGGATAAAACACTGTCGTTACCTTTAGAGACCTTATAAGCAAATGGAAGAAATCTATAACTCTACACACACCAGAAGGTAAAAATACATAAATCCAAAGCTAAGTCTATGGGAAGAGTGGATGAGGAATGTGGGATCAAAAGGTAAGCAGTGGGGAAGGTGGTTTCTGGACTCACATGAGCCAGCCCCTGGCTGAATTTTGTTGCACACTTAGATTTTTTAAATTGTCTCAGGATTACTGCTGATACTATGTTTTTCTGAACATTTTAAAAAAATACAACCCCAAACATTATATAAAGGAATACTCTCTGTGAAAGGATATATCATGAAGTTCTTGTGCCTGGAGTTACTTATTAAGTGCCTACAGAATGTGCTTCAGCCTGCTTGGCTTCAATCATAAGACAAGTTTATAGACCACTGATAGTTTGGTTTGAGTCTCTGAGAGTCACCCTGGGTACAGGACTCACTTTTTCCCCATTATGTTTCCAATCATGCTGCCAGACTAACCTTTCCTAAAACGCATGCCTCTTCATTACTCAAAACTCTTAATGGATAAAGTTGAAATATCCTAATATAGAATTTAACAACATTTATAATGTCTCCAACTTGTGTCCCTTCCTTTTCATATGGGTCCCCACTAGTCTCCTAACATTCCATCATTTGGGGCTGTCTGCTGAGTTCCAAAAATCCTATATTATCAAGTATGTCAGGCTTCTGTATTACCATATATATTTACTTTTAAATTTTATTGTTTTCAACACTGACATGTTTGAGAATCACTGCAGTTCTTGGAGTAGGTTTCCTTCCCCATTACCATCCTAATTCATATGTTACCTCATATAACATTTTCTTCAAAGTTTGCCCTACTCAAAATTCCATCCTTGAATTATTCATTGCTCTCACTGTACAACCAACTCTGTACACATCACATTATGTTAAAGCTATGTGTCTACCTTGCCCTTAGAAGAAAGGACCACTGTCCTATTTTCAAAGTTCCAGCACAGAAAGAAGTGGCTAATACACCAATAGAAACTGTAATGAAGGGACAGTTGTATCCATGAGCTACAATTTTCTAAGAAAAACACCCAAGGATCTCTCTAAAAGTATTTTGAGTAATCCTTGAACACTGGGTTTCTTCAAGGGGACTGATTACAATTAGCCTTTCAAAGTAGATATTTAGTGAATCATCATATTACCCAAATTACTCTCATAAGTTTTTCAAATGGTTATAATCTCATTTCACTGTATGAATATGTGAGAGAGAGATATACTGGAAAATTTGGAGAGCATTCTTGCAATGATAGTAAAATAGTCCCACATCTAAGAGCAAACAGGCTAAAGTTAAATAGAAAGAGAGGTAGATCAGTGAAGATGAAAAAAAAAAAAAAAACTAAGCCACACATTTAAGAGCCAAGAAAAGTCCTGAGAGATCTAGGGATTGTCTTTAAATACAAGTTGCTAGCGAATCATCAGTGGAGAGTTTCTATCATGCTAAACTACAACAAGGAGATACTCAAATTATATTTAGGAGAAAACTTCCCAATATTGAAGGCTGTTAAGTGATAGCAATTACAAAGTCAATTCATAAGTCAAGAAAAAACTACTAACCAGTACATTGGAGTCCTGAATGCAGTTACCTCCATAAAATATTGCCAGATCACTATAAAAACACAGTAATACCATCTGACCTTCTGTAAAAAATAAGGAGGATGAAAATTTTAAGAAATGCTTTTCCCAAGAGGGGTAAAAACAGAAGTCTAAAGAGTTCCAATGACGGGAAACCTTACTAATGATCTTGGAAGTTTTTACTAGTAATGAGTACAATGCCATTTGTATCTAAGTCACTGCTTTCTGGGAAAATGAAGAGGTACATCCTAATATAGCTCTAATCATAGTTTGTTCATGAAGTTCAAATTGAATACTCTTGAAACATCTACATCACCAAGTTTTCTTGACATCGTTACTTGTGTCTAAATTTAAATATTATGTTCAAAATGTTCTACATTGATTTACTGATTGACACTAAGGAAAAAAAGACAAGACACTTTGCATCACAATTTAAAATGTGCAAGGAAATTAGGATAAATATTTATTTCCACATAACATGTCTTAGTTGTGAAAAACACAATATCCTAGTCACATTTACACATTACTTAAACTTTGCAATAAATTACATTCAAGATATTCAATAATTTTGACCAGGAATCTAAAATTAGGAGGAAATATATAACACTATGCTTTTCTTATATTTTATATGATTTCAAAATATTAAGATTAACATAGGGATAGCATTAAAATTCACACAAGAACAAAATGACTATAAAAGTACTCAGAAATACAGAATTTCATTGGATATGAGTGCTTATTCAAATAGGTGATCATGTGAAGATTTTAATTCACTATGATCATCTTAAACAGAATAGTTATTAATATATTAAAACACTAGAAGGCTTCTTTGGGGACTGACTGACATGTACAGCTAGTCTAACTCATAAAACAATGGGAATGTTTACATCTAGTGTCTGTATTATAAAATACACAAAGGCAATGCATTTGGAATGGAAAGTTTCTGTAGTTTTTCCTTGGCATTTATAAACACAGACTTTATTAACTACAAACTCTTCTTATATTTTTTAGGCTTATGCTCCATTGAAGAAATGGTTCCTTGAAAAACTGTAAGGGGAATTTTACAGAAGGTATCAAAATGTTGAACCTAGTGGAGGCTCTGTTGTTATTTCCTTCATAAGCTTAATCACCAGAAGATTTGTGGGTTTTTTTCACTTTCATGTACATTTATACTCAGAATATTAATAAATAGTTTGGGAAAGCCATAAGGCTCTGAATTATTGCAAAACTAGACACTGAAGATTATAAGGTTGATGATCATTGGTAATTCTTAGGAAACAAGAGCACTATGCGATTTCATCTTTATTAATTCACATTACTCAAAAATTCTATACTTTCCTTCCTCTTGTATAAACTTAGTAAAGATGAATTATTTCATATAGACTGAAATATCTATAGAAGCTTCTCAAACAGAATCTGAGATTTTCATTTAAAAGATTATTTTTCTACAACATGCATTTAGTTAAGAAGTGGAAAAGAGCTCTGCAGGAAAAAAAAGACAATTGGAGACCGTCAGTCTAACATTAGAACATGATTCAGAAGCAGCATTAAGCAGTCCATGACCTTTAGCAGTGGAATAAATGTACAGGAGTGGAATTTCACATACAATGACACCACGTGGCATTCCATAAGTATGTATATAATAGGCTTATTTGGAAAAGACTTGTTTTCAATGGGAGATAAATTTAACAGTACATTTCTGATAAAGATTTATATTGAAAATCTCACAAAACCTACAAAGTTTTTCTAAAGCATTTCATACAAGCCTAGTATTTGATCATGTAATCAAAACTTGAATATTAAGGAAATACTACTTGGTTCTTTGCATTAGTATCTGATTCTTTTAAACAAGTTGTGAATAGGTTTCCATATATATTTTTCAAAATGACTTTAAGTTTTAGTTATATATAAATTCTTAAGTATTAAATATCATATTAAATCAAGGAAATGCATAAATACAATTATTAAAAATGCTTTCAAACTAACTTTTTGATTTGGGTATTTTGAAATAAGTCACTAATGCTAAGCTATAAAAAATAAAAAGAAGTAAGACTACCTTCCAAAATTCTTCTGAATGAAATTATCAGGTATCTTCAAGTCCCTAAGTAGGAAAATACAAACTAGGTAAATATGACTTATCTCTTTAAGAAAGCTATTGCTCTCGTAAAACTGACAATGAGAATCTAGTGTTTACAAATGTCTAAAATACAGCAAGGAACACAGAGATTCTTGCATTAGCTTTTCTATATGCTCACAAGGGTGTCTCACTGTTCAGAAGTTTAAACACAGTAATGAAACAAGTATTGCACTACTTACAGTATGAAGGTGGATTTGAGATGAAAGACAGAATTTATAATACATGATCAAAGTGGTTTTATGAATAATTGTGGCACTCTTCTCTTATATATGTAAAAAATAAACTGAAGATCAGTCATAGACAAGTCTCCCTGTCAACACCTTTCCCTGAGTCAGCTTTCTTCTCATTTCGGCTTTCAGTGCTACAGGGGAGAAAGGAGAAATGTATTACTTCAATCCAGTGAGGCCCCTGGGAGACCTCATTCAGACACAAAACCCATCAATTTCAATGACCACAAGGGCCCTTAGGCATTGCTTTTTCATGCTGTGAAGCCTTGATAGCAACGATTAAAATCCTCGGCACTCAGTGAGGTAGAAACCAAGAACTGCAGAAAAGGGAAATTCAGAAAGCAGAAACTAAAAAACAAAACCAGACATTTTAAAAACAGCCCCCAAAGCATGCAAGATTAATACCATGGTCCTCATTTGGCCAAATGAATCACTGATGATTGTTGCAAATACCAGTCATGCCCCTCCCTGTCTTAAGATAGCACTGTACGATGAATGACATAAACAAGATGTCGCAGTAGGTATTTCTGGGCCCTGCTGCAAGTGGCGCATCCTTTGTGAACAGACTGGATTCTGATCTTGCGTGAGAACTGCACTGCAGTCAGGGGAACAGGCACGCCTCCGCTGGTCTGGAGGACCCTGTCACCCCGCACACTGCCCTCCGAACACCCATGCCATCTCCTCACAAACTCCTCCTGTACATTAGAGGAATCATGTTTCACCTCACTCCTTTTGGAACAAACCCATTCCCAAGTGGCTTCTGTTTTAACTATTCTCCAATTAACTTTATCAATGGGCAACCTGGTAATGTGACTCTCTCATTTTTTTAAAAAAAATTTTCCAATGCACACTTTACCTAATCTCAAGTTGACAGTCATTATGCAAAATTCAAATAATGTGCTGACACGCATGAAGCTCACACCAAGAGCACATGCTCCAGAGGGCAGCCCGGCTCCCTCCCAACTGCGTCCAGCACAGGTGAGCCCCACTCTGCGGCCTCTCCCAGGCCTCTCCTGCTGCTGACTCCAGGGCAACCCACAGTCAGCCTTTGGGTCCCTCGGCTGCAAGAACCCATACATTTTTAGTGCTAATTTTGGCTCAGTATAACTATGAAATGGTTGATGGTGGGGAAACCCTTGGTTTTATATAACTCTCCTCCAAGTAAAAAAAAAGTGACAGTTAAAAGCCCCTTTCTCCTACGGGGCTTCCTATGCAGCTTTCTTAGTGGTCAATAACTTAGACACATTCTAAGAATGTGTTTTTTAAATTGTTTTTTCCTCCAATTCAAGCTAGAAACAGCCCTTCTCAGTTGTCACCACCACCCGGCGCCATCAGGTAAGAAGTGCTGGAGCTTCTGCCATCTGTGGCACGCTGCCAGCGCTGAGAGCTGGTGTGAGCGGGTGTCCATGGCACCCGGGTTTGTGCCTGCCACACTTCGCAGCACACACTCCTTGCAGGTCAGAGCAAAGCAACTTTTTCTCTTTTCTTTTCTCCTTCCATGAGAAAAGATGACAGTGTGCACATGATGTGTTGAGAGGCTTAACTCTGTATTTTTAACTCCTCTATCTGCATGACTCACTTTCTTCTACTTTAAGTTCCCTTCAGATGACAAGTGTCTGCTACCCTACTTTCCAAATTAACTTTTCCCTGGGTACTACCTGCCTCCCAATCTCTTCTGGCAAACAAAGCCAATGAAAAGGGGCAGCATAGAACAGTGGCGGAAGCCCTAGGTTTGGAGTCAGATGATGACATTCAGTTCCGGAAGCAAAGAAGGAGCTATGTGACCTTGGACTAGTTATTTAATTTATCTGGGACTTGGTTTCCTCATCTGTCAATTAGTTTTGGACCAAATGGCCTCTCATTTTCTTGCAGCTTGAGTAGCAGAATCCTGAGGCTAATAGTCTCAATTCCAGTGAGCTCTATCTTTTGAAAGACAGAAAAGCATATTCTATCTATGGGAGACTGTGGAGACAGAGACATACTGGTCTCTACACCTGCACAATTCCTTTGTGCACTATGCTCCATAACCTTTCGATAAATGAGCAAACTCCCACAGCACCATTAGCCACCAAAAAAAAAAAAAAAAAATCCATTCAGAATGTCAATTTCACTCACAGACATGCTTCCTTCTGATGTCCTGCTTTGGTCATACTGGTTGTTTGTGACAAAACAATAACCAATTAAAGGATTGGGCTTCCCCCCTTCCCTGCCCGCCCTGCTCTATAAAACCAGTAGTTTTGGTATCAGGTCATATTTCATCAATGAAGTAAAAATTTTAAAACTTGCTCAAGACTTCCATGAAAAATATTACTCACTTAAATCTTCTTAGTACATGGTTATTACTCTATTCCTTGCTACATCATTTTCAGGATGCCAACCAATTCTAAACTCCCATTGTAACAAATACATTACATGTATGTATTAAATTTATACCATATCTATTACATGCTACCACAATTAACACATATTGCATACCTCTTATATACCAGGTACTTTGTAAGGATCAGGGGACACAGATGGATGAGACAAAACATAAGGAAATCATATTTCAAGAGAGGGCAAAACACGACCCACTACCTTCATGCTGCCAAGCAAGCCATGAAACTGTTATTTGTCAATGACACCATAATAGCTGATATACACAACATTTACCAAGCAGTCATGAGAGGGCTGAGGCCTAGCAAAACAGCACGAAGAAGCATCCAACACAGAGCAGGGTGGGGTGGAGGGTCAGAGGAAAGCAGCGAGAGAGGCGCTCGATCCCACCTCTGCCCCCAAAAGAAAACCAAGTGCTGCCAGGTACCTGCCCAAGAAATGCTGCTCTGGGGGGTCAGCTTACCAGAGCAGTTGCCCAGCTACTCTTGAGTCAATGCGGTTTTTAATGAGGACCGGTGTACACCAGTTCTATTTATTTATTTTTTAAATTTTTTTTGTCTTTTTTTACACCAGTTTATTTAAATAAGCTGTGGAGGAGCTTGTCACAGGTTTGTATAGCACTGTTGAACTAGGATCAGATGAGACACCCCACAGATGTGGTAGAGCCCACAGTCAGTTCTTGGATCCTCCTTTCAGTTAAACTGGATGAATTTTTTTAGACAAGTAAAGTAAATGAAATAATGGAGAAAATATAACCACTATTTCAAATGCCACTCAGAAGAAGGTATCTGGGCTTCTCTGATAGGCAGTAGGGCCTCTAAGGGGAACAGGGGGGAAACAACTAGGGCTGGGGTGTCAGAGATGCTGGGAAGCCAGCTTCGGTCTCGAGAGACAGACCCTGGGAAGCTGGTCTTAGGGCTTTTCTTGCCAATGGATACTCTAGCAGGTATAGCATTTGTACAGGTCCTAGTCATCAGACTGCAGTGCCTTCAACAGATACCAAGAGAGAGCAGTGGCTTTGGGAGGGTGTTGCTGTTACTAGTGTTGGTGGGTTTAGG
Source organism: Dama dama (assembly GCF_033118175.1). NCBI lineage: Eukaryota > Metazoa > Chordata > Mammalia > Artiodactyla > Cervidae > Dama > Dama dama. The sequence continues at coordinate 37,044,400 of NC_083713.1, forward strand.
ATTTCTAGAAGCCACACTCTTTCTGCCAGTTTCCACTGTTACGAAGACATTAATCACTAACCAATAGACATTTTATCACATGGAATGCTACAGATTTTTATCACATTTAAAGGTAAAGAAAACTAGGCAAACTTTCATTCCACAATAGTTTGAATCTTATGCTAGTGGGAACATATGTTCAAAGAATAAGAAAAAAAAGTCGTTATATGAAAATATAAAGGACGATCTATTTAAAATTGGATCTGCTTTTAAGCATGGTACATTGTTCACTAGAATTAATCCACTGTGAGAAGTAATCTGACGTAGATATTTTAAACAATTGAATTTTTCTGGTGAAAAGCATCACATGACATTTACTTTAAGGAGTACCTAAAATATCATGACATAAAACTGCTGCTTGAACCAAAGGAAAATAGGGAAAGCGTTTTCATCTATATTGCAGGAAGAAAAGCAATCTCTAAATTTGATTGCCTCAAATTTTCCACATATTCTCATGCTTGGAATTTTATTTTGAGCTCATAAACTTGGGGTTCATATTTTTAAAAATCAGGAAAATGCCATATTTTTAATGAGAAAGAGTCCCCAAGCATATATTTCAATATCTTTGAGAAAAAGTCATACCCTTCTCATGACTCTGATTTTCTTCCAAGACATCTAGCAAAACAGAGTTACTGTGAGGATGACTCTATAAGACTGCAGCAGGGATCTTTGGGAAAGGAAGATCAAGCATGGCTTAGAATAAATATGGCTTAGAATATTACTTCCACTTGAGCCAAGTGAAGAAATACATAAAGATTTTAAAGCCCTGTTAAAAGACAGAAAATATCAACCAGAAGTCTTTGAAAGAACCTGTCAAGTAACTTTTGGAACAAGTGTTGGAGGTATCTGAAGAAGGGAAAGAGAAGGAGATGGGGAGAAAGAGGGAGAAGAGGGAGAGAGAACTGGAAGTAATCCCCAGCTTTATGGGGTGAAGACCCCTAGGCTCTCTGCACATCCACTGCTGTTTGACATAGATATGACACTGAAGCAGCATGCCATTTTGGGGTGACAAAAACCAGCAACAAGAGATAGTCTCTAAGTTTAATGTTGCCTCTTCTTCTAACCCATGCTTCCAAATCATTATCATGAAGATAAAGCTTGCAGTTTTGGAGGCATGGTAAATGGAAGCTCTCAGCTTTGCAATTTCTTAATTCAAGGGATAAATTTTATTTTTCCAATATAGAAATCTGATGTTATCACAAAATACAGTTCTACGAGGTTTATTGATTTATATACGATGCACTTGTATAAGTGAAGTGGGGGAAAAAAGTACTCAAGTTGCAAACCCTCTTAAAGAGCTGAGTAGTTATACGAATACTGTAAACAGTCTGATACTGGACCTAAGCCCAAGACTCTACACACCTTTTGCCTCCCCAAAACTCACACAAAAAACACAGGCTGACCAGGTTTCTAGAAGACACCACTTAACAAAAGGAAATGCAACCAAGGAATAGGTTTGAGGGAAAGGGTCTTACCTTTGGGAAATCAGCTTCTAGAGTGATTAGGAAGGGGAGCTTATGACAAAAATGTAATATAAAAAATTAAGTAGAAAAAGTTAATTTAAGGTCATGAAAATAAAGGAAATTAATAATTAAACACTGTTCCAAATCCTTCAGTCTCTCTTAATAAGAAGAAATATTAGCATAACACAGAGATTTTTCTTCAGATCAACATCTAAGAAGACAAGAGGGTTTGAACTCTTACTTATAAATTCTGGAAAATGCATTTTGGAAATCCTGTGATGACTCTTGGTATTTAAGAACACATTCTTCCCACCTCATGCATTTAAAACTGTCATCCACAGCTATAGGAGTTGTATGTAATGTTTGCATACAGAGCAGAAAAATGCATAAAACTTTCTAGAGCTGTAAGTTTTGGGGTAAAAAGGTTAGGGAAGATTTTTCAGGGCTGGAATAAGGGACTGGAAATAAACTAAATACAAAATTACCATTGCAGGTGCCATATGGGTTTTAAAAAGAACAACAGGAGAATGCAAAATATGGTCAGACATCTAAGGGGGTCCTAAGAAGTGGATGATGAAGGAATACACTAAAATCCTTCTGTCAAAGAGTAGGCCAAAGTGAATGTCCAAAAATGTCCTGCATTGAAACTCATTTATAGCCCCACTTCTCCCCACTGTCATAGTTTTGGAGTGAGCTTTTAATTTGAAAGGGAGATACTGAAAACATATCAACAAATGGGATCTTTGTGATTTCTAACCACTTTTTACTTTTCTGAAATATTTTAGAACTAAGTTAAATGGAAACCAATACTATTCTTTTGCTCATGGAGTCATGTCATTAAATGACTGGGTTCAGTACAAATTCACATTATTTTAGAATTCAAACCTTTTAGAAGGAAAGCTTGACTCCTTATCTTTTGAGTTATCGGCAGTAATCAGAAGGTTCCTCCACAAGGCAGTCTTTGACATTTCATCAGAAATATTGATCACAGATGGATCATCTCTAGATAGGAGTTTACCCAAAATGAGATAATAAACATTAAATAAGACACTGCAGTTATCTAACCACAGACACTAAATATAGGACAGTATTACGCCTCTGTACAGTATTTTTGATAATTAAAACTTAAGTATTATTAATAATTGTTCTCTCTAAACAATTTCATAACTATGAAAAATAAAAATCTAAATGAAAGATTCTAGTTATACAGAAACTGGTTTGGGGTACAGTTTTCCTAATTCTTTCCCAATGACGGAGTTCAGGTTCTGCATGTTCACCGCTGGGCCTCTTGTCCCTACATTCACAGCCCAGCATAGCACTTCACCCCTCTGCTCAGACTCCACAGTGGCTCCCACCCACTCAAAGTAAAAGCCCAGTGGGTGGGCTCTAGGGCTTGTAGGGCTTGCTTCCCCTACAACTTTACCTTCTGCTATTACACCCCTGCTCTTTCCTCTCAGCTACAGCGCAACGGCCTCCTGACTGTCCTGGGACCCTACAGACTGGCTGCTCCCTCGGGGCCTTGTACTCACTCTTCCTCTGCCTATAATGTTCCTTTATATGGTATGGGTTTGGCTGAAAGTGTGTTAGCGTTTTTCCATAACTTAAGAAAAAACCCAAGCAAACATTTTGGCCAACCAAATATAAATAAGCCTTTCCATTCTTAGTTCAAACGTCACCTGCTCCGATAGGCCTTTGTTGACTGATTTATTTAAAATTTCTGTTTCCATCTCCCCGTGGCAACTTCATCCCTCTTTCTGCTTTGTATTTTTGTTTCATTTTTCACCATGTGAAACTATACTATATTACTTGTTCATTTATGTATTTTCTGTCTCCCCCACCTCTATTCTACTTGAATGCAAGCTTCATGAGAACAAGGATTCTTGAACATTGGTCCTCTGCTGTTTCTCCATGACCCAGACAAAGTCTGACATTTGGTATCCACTCAACAAACATTTTATTCAGTGGCTGGGGGAGCCTGTAATATTAGGGCCTGTAACTATGCTGGATGCATTTTTTTTTACATTTTAAAACTGCACTATTTAAAACTGTCCATTTAGAACTCTCTAAAACATTCCGGGCCAGAAAGGCAACCAAATATCAACAGATAAAAAACACAGTCCAAGCCAAAGAAAGTTTCATTGTGTGAGAAATCAGTACTCTTTTCTACCACAGGTAAAAACGATTCTCTGCTATAGAAAAAGTCATGTTCTACAGAAATCCTAAACTGATCTCTCATACCCCTCATTGTGGATATTCACAAGAGGGCAACAAATTAAATTTTTAAGAGGAACACTGAGAATCTGGGTAAAACAGTTATCACAGGCTCCTTCCTTCCTAATCTGGACATGTGTTCCTTAATACCTCTCATTCATCCAGCCCTTGGTAACTCAAAGAATGAGATCAACTAGTTTCCAAAAGAGTCATGGAGAATACAAGTTTTTCATAACATTATGTGAAAAAGAGTCTTGTGAGCAAAAGAGTTTAAAAAATGCTGGCTACAACAAAGTTAAACTTTTTTTAAAAATGCCAATACTAGTTAGATTCTTTAATATGCCAATGTGCATTGTGAATCTCTAAACTGGAATGTGGTATAGGACATTTTTCAGACTTACTAAACCACAAAATCCTTTTAAGAGGGGTACCACAGGAAACTAGGCAGATTTCTGTAGAATACAGTTGAGAATATGCTGATTCAACTAAACAATCAACAGGATTTTAAAACTTAAATATTATTTTAAAAAAAGAAAGAAAGAGAAAGGGAAAAATCTCTTCTGTCTTGTACTTGTGCTCACTCTTAAGTGGTAGATGATAATTTTATTTTTTATATCTAGGAAATATTATCTTACAGTCAGACCCTGAAGAGCCACTCCTATTTTTTTAACGCTATGAAAAATTCCCTCCTTAGTCAAAAGCCTTCTATGCTTTTTTCTTGGCATGGCCCTAAATTATCCTTAAGCACTTTGGGATCATATATATATAATTTTTTGCCAAATACTTTCAAACATTTTTATTATAACTTAGAGGAGTTTGCTTTTTTTGCTATGTGTCTGCGCATGAAGATTAGCATATTTTGGAGAGTTACATAAATATTTCCTAAAATTACTAGTATAACTGAATCCTTCAATTCAGGAAATAGATTATCTCTTTGGAAGTGTCTTTCAGTAGGGGTAAATCCTATGTTTTTCCCAGAGTTCAAACATTTACATGTGATGGCTTTAGTGAATACCTAACTCATTTATTCCAGAATTGAATACTGATCTGTCTTCAGGTGCCACTTTAAGAGAATATGAAAGAACTTTCATGCTCATTATAAAATACGAGACCTAAGGGAACAGTTTCCACCTCACTTCATTTTAAGCTACTTAGCCAGTCACACGGCTTCTAGTGGCAGAACTGGGGCAGGATAATCTAATACCGAGTTTTAGTTCTTTCCGCTCTAACACAGCTTCAACAAACCCCGGTAGGAATCCACACATATGAAATTCTCAAGTAGCGTACATAACAACATATTACATTACTCCAATGGGTGTGTTTTTACATGTATATCTTACCTATAGTGCCCTTCCAGTGGGAGCTGCACTGTGCCCTCATCTTCCATAGCTAGCATACTTTGTTCTTCCTGCAAAGACAAATGTAAAATATACAATGTGAATCTGATGAGCCTCCATTTTACATTAAAGAAGAAACAGAAATTAATATTTCACTATCTCATTAACCTCGGAACCTTCCACTTTGCATTTATTAATGCTAGCACAGGTCCTTTCAATAAAGCATCAGCTACCAAGAACAGAAGTAATTAATGAGAGTCTCATACCACAAAGCAATTTAAATGCTAACAACAATCTCCTTCATGTCATTGAATGTAAAATATGGTTAATTTCCAAGCAGATTAAAACAAAAAAATCTAAATTTTACAAGGACAAATGTATTGGTAATCATTTTCATTATTGTAAAGTTGAAATTACATTCCCAGAATGGTCTATTAGAAAGGAATAAGAGGTGTATTTAGAGCAGTGGTTCTCAAACTTTCGTTTATACCAGAATCACCTGGAAGATTTATTAAACATATAGATTACTGGGCTGTACCTCCAGAGTCTGATTCAGTTGATTTGGAGTAGGGCCTAAGTACACATCTTGGGTGATGCTGATTATGCTGGTCTGAAGACCACACTCTGAGAACCACTGCTCTAGAGACTTGGTAACAGACAGCAGAAGATATCTCCCTGTTTGGACCAGAACACAGGAGTACTTTCCACTGAAGACTCATTATAAGCTTTTGTTCTAGACCTCAGATTTCTTCTTCAAGGCAATATTCCACCCTTCTCCAAAGGGTATAAATGTTTCATATATTCATTTATTCATAAATAAAGTCCATATAGTCAAAGTTATAGTTTTTCTAGTAATCATGTATGGATGTGAGAGTTGGACCATAAAGTAGGCTGAGTGCCAAAGAATTGATGCCTTCAAACTGTGGTGTTGGAAAAAACTCTTGAGAGTCCCTTGGACAGCAAGGAGACCAAATCAGTTAATCCTAAAGGAAATCAACCCTGAATATTCATTGGAAGGACTGATGCTGATGCTGAAGCTCTGATACCTTGGCCACCTGATGAGAAGAGCTGACTCATTGGAAAAGACCCTGATGCTGGGAAAGATTGAAGGCAAGAGGAGAAGGGGATGACAGAGGATGAGATGGTTGGATGGCATCACAGACTCAATGGATATGAGTTTGAGCAAACTCCAAGAGTTAGTGAGGGACAGGGAAGCCTGGTGTGCTGAAGTTCATGGGGTCACAAAGAGTCAGACATAACTTAGCAGTTGAACAACAAACGTTTTAAAAGTATATCTTTGGGGAGGAGGAGGACGATGGCGAGGCGGAGGACGCCGCGCAACCGGCCCGGTCGCCGGCCCCTCAGACCCAGTATTAAAAAAAAAAAAAAAAAAAAGTATATCTTTGGGATGAAGATAAACTTATGAAGCACTGAAACATCCTAGTTTAATTTACAATAATGTTATCATTAGCCTTTTTCCATGTACCAAAAATTAAAAGTAGTATCTACAGATTATAGCTCCTATTTCATGCATTTATTTTCAAATGGGTCAATTAGGAACGTTCAAGTTTAGAGAACTATTTGGGGCCATTTAAAACTGTTAGAATTATTGGCCCTGACTCCAGAAATGAAAATTTAAGTTGTGGAGAGATGAAGAGCTAAGTCACTTTCCTGACCAAATGGGAACTGAAGAGAGAAAAAAAGGAAGGCCCTGGAGGGTCATTGCTTTCCCTCTTTCAGTAGCTTAGCAGAAGCTTGCCTGGTCTAAATCAGCTTTGGCTGATGTCATTCTTCCTGGCACACAAGACTATTCCTAGGGTCCTCAACTTGCATGCTGCCTAGTCTGGAGAACCACTGCCATATTTCTTGTTATTTAAAGAAATGGTGTTTTCTACCTCCTCTTCAGCTAGCCTATGAAGTTATGAGGTAATGTGGGGGCAGGTCTCGTTTTCACTCTTGAAATGCTCTCCGTACACATCTAACGTGTGACCAGGCAGGCTTCCCTCTGCTAAGCCCTCAGCCTCTGCTGAGGCCTTAGAATACCTCTGCCCAACCCATGCTGTGTAATAAAGGAGAGGTCAGGGCACTGTATGGGATCTGCTATTTCTCTGCTTAGAAGCTGCCCTCCCAACCAACCCAGTGTCATATCTGTACTCTGTGATACTATTGGCATGTACCTGTCATCCCTTTGCATTATGGGAATTTATTCTATTTGCTTTCTCTGTTACATTTCAAGGAAAAATTTTCTTTGAAGACCTCTCAGATATATATTATTTCTTATGTATTATGTATTTCTTATGTATTATTTCTTATGTATTATGCCTGTTCCCCATGTTATGGGGAGGTACCATCAGAACTAATTCAAAGTGAGTAGACAGTATCATTGGTTTGAAATTATATATTTAAGCACTTGTGCAGAGCTAATCTGTAGTCTAAAATGACACATGCCTTGCAAATGGATTAGTTTCTATATATGGAAATGATACATGGGCCATATTAATTTATATGCACACCATTGAGGCCATGGGTAGAACACATTTACCCTTTCAGGAAGAAAAGGTTACTTTTTTTACTAAGAAAAGGTTATCTTAATGCACATGTGAAAGTGAAAGTTGCTCAGTCCTGTCCGACTCTTTGTGATCCCATGGACATCACAGTCCATGGAATTCTCCAGGCCAGAATACTGGAGTGGGTAGCTTTTCTCTTCTCCAGGGGATCTTCCCAACCCAGGGATCAAACCCAAGTTTCCCTCATTGCAGGCAGATTCTTTACCAGATGAACCACAAGAGAAGCCCAGGAATACTGGAGTGGGTAGCCTATCCCTTCTCTAGCAGATCTTCCTGACCCAGGAATCGAACTGGGGTCTCCTGCATTGCAGGTGGATTCTTTACTAACTGAGCTATCAGGGAAGCCCTGATGATGCATATGGAGGGACATAAAGAGAAAACAATCAACAATCCCCAATGATATTTAAGTAAAACCAAATACAAGCAAAATGTAATTCTTTTCTTGGTTGTCCACTGAAAGGTAAGATTGGTATGTAGTATCTTTTCTGACCAACTCATAATAAAATGTAAAGAAGTCAGGTATAAAGGTTTAATAAAGAGTAAAAATTGGGGGTGGGGGGAAAGGCTGAAGAGAACAGCGGTGCCATCAATGCCTGGATTACCTGGCAGCAGAAAACTAAGGCTCAAGATTCAATGTAACAGCAAAAATTGGATCAAGCTTTGGGAACAATTTTGTTTTTTTCCTCAGATGATTTTCCACTTTTCTCTCAAATTACTTTCAATAATTATTTTGCACTCTGTGGCTTGTTAGCATGTGTGGGCTTTATACTAGTCATAATTCTATCCAAACAAAAACTCATCACCTCTAAAGATAGCATTTCCAAGCCATGCTTATCTGAAGAGAAGGGTGGCGGAGCAGCCGCTGCCTTCAGTGCCAGAAGGAAGCTGGGTGGGCCCCAGAGCTCAGGGATAGAGGGCCGGCTGCATCCCAGGCAGCTCTGTGAGGAAGCCAAAAATCGAGACTTTCTGGGGAGGAGCAGTCAAATCAGGCACTAGCCGTCACGACAATCACAACCTCTTTTATCTCCATCTTACAAGGAAAGAGACAGAAAGCAAAAAGCTTACTGGGTATCCTTAACTTTGTTAGTCTGAAATATCCTAAAATGAGTTCCATTCAGCATTTCATTTACACAATGTCCATCAAAAATCTGCTGAGTTCTACAAGGATGATGATCAAAGTTTACCAAAGAGCACTTGAGGGGGCTTTGCCAATTTGACTACAGGAATGTTCATATTCTGATTTGAACACCAACTTTTCATTCAGATAGCCAAAGCACTGTCCTGATACTAAACAAGTGAAGGACAGTTGATTCTATACCCAGTAAAAAGCAGAAATATGGAGGCTTAAAAATGAATCTCTTCAATAGCACTCAAACATTTACTGGGTATGTATCATGTGCTAAGCATACAGTGAATAAAAAGAATAATCCAGGAGCTATTCATGAATCCAATAAGCAAATACATATTAAGCATGATTTCACGACAGGTAGTATGCTAGGTACTGGGCATACAACAATGAAAAGAGAGTCATAAACCTTACTCTTAGAGGATAAGAAGGATCACTGTAAAAAGAATAGAACAAGAGGCAGTGGTATCTGGGCCAGTCTCATTTGATCAGTTTGGTAATAGAAAGGAAGAAATTTAGGTAGGAAGAAACAAGGTAATAAAAGGTAGGAATGAATAAGACATGTTTTCACAATAACAAACAACTAGCCTGGCTGGGGTGAAAGGCCTGTGCTAAGTAGAAAAGGAAAATAAAATCAGAGGTAAATTGTGGTGTGTTTTGATGAAGGATTTACATATAAAGTTAGATCATGAATCGGCATTATGGTTTGTGATAGTGTAAAAAATACAATTCATATATTATGATATCTAACAAATGCTCTACCTTTAGTGAAACAGATAGCATGTTACTGTATCCACTTTTCATGTAAAGTCTGTATCTATGGAGGAGTCCTCAAACAGCTAAAAGTACAAACAACAGCAGCACAGAGCCAATGTTCACAAAGGTGTCTAGAGTATTAGAGAAAACATTCAGCAATTTTAGAATTCTTAGATATTAAAAAATGGAAGGGAATTCAGAAATCAAGTCCAACCCCTTTAATTTCATGCAAGACAACATGAAATGCAACAGAATGCAAGAAGTGCCTGAGCATCTCCTTCCTCAATTATTAATAGAATAGATAATGTTGCAAACATCACACACACACACACAAACATACATACACACCCCTATAATTATTTGTAAACCATAAAATATTATAAGAGATATTCCTTAAGACTTCCAATATGCAGAAGAGCCAATACATACAACTACTCACTTGAACGATGAAAACTGAAAAGAAAAAAACTGGGAGGAGGAGTAGTCCATATAGAATTCATATAAACAGATGGATGCAACATACGTTTTTCATCAGCATATTTGATTCAGTTTCTCTAATTGACTTATCAAAATTATTATAAAATAAAAAAATTCTGACAGAGTAACTCTGGATTTAGAGGAATATATTCTGGTGATACAGGGTCTGGGGGTTTAGGAAAGGTCATACCTCAAATTTCAGAACTCATGAGAATCACCTGGAGGTCTTGTTAACACAGATTTCTGGGCCCATATCCAGAGTTTTGATTCAGTAGGTCTGGAGTAGGGTCCAAGAATTCAGATTTATGACAAGTTGACAGGTGTTGGCTGATACAGCAGAGATCCTAGGACCACAGTTTGAAAACCACTGCTTGAGGAAGAATAATATGCTTGCCTTGCTCTGAGATTCAACTAGAAGTAAGATTTGCCTATACAATAATTAGGCCATGCTTCCTAAATCCACAACTGATTCTGATCTTTCTTAGCATAAGATATGCTCTCTAATATGTATAATCTTGGCCTTGCTCACGAGCCTGCTTCAGACAGATCGTTAAGTCCCACTTGCACCCCTCCTTTTCTTCCCCATAGCATGTATGTTGGAGTGAACCTCCCACAAACCAAGAGATGTCAATATCATGATCACCGAGCAGAGCTGAATTTCTAGGATTTATCTAACATTAACCTCCTCCTCCCTCACCGAGGAGCAAACATTCTGCTGGGGCTTTCTGCTTTATCAGCAGCCCTTTTGTCAAATGTGTACAATGTCCTAGAGAATACTGAAGTAGGAAGTAAAGTGTGTTGGTACTCTGAGCACATTTGGACATCCAGAATTTGATTCTGCAGTCTTCCCTTTACACAGAGCAATGTGCAAAATGTCAGGGTTCCAATATTCATTTCTATCCTGATTATAATCCTTTCTTTCTAAAAACTGAACCATATGCATATGCATATGCATGAAGTACATGAAAATTTGGAACAGAAGCTCTGCGACCTTGGACTGGCCTGTGTAGCTATTTATTCTGCTTAACTCATTATTGAATTTTAAGGTCAAACTAATGTTTTCTCAATGCCATAAGACCAGAAGTGGGCTACTGATAGTAAAGCCCTGAAAGATAAAGGTACAAACTTGTAACTATCATCAAAAGGACAAGAGGTGAGTCTACTTAAAATTCAAATCTCAGTGAGCTGAGACATTTCTGCTCTTTACCATCTTTCCGGATCACAATCTGAGTTACTCAATTAATCTAAGTAATTGCAGAAACGCAACATTTTGGGTAGAACTTGTACATTTTCCACATTCATGTAAATGTCTTCTCCAGTCTTCTGGAAGACTGGGCTTTGGTATAAGATGCTACATTCTTCAGTGGAGTCCATAAGCCTCAAGCAAATGAAATACGGAAATCTGGGTTACCAAGTAGAAAATCAACCAGAATTTTAGTTTCAGTATAGTCTTTTTTAAATCTTCCTACTCTCTATACTGATCATATTCTTTTAATATCAATTCCAGGTTAGAAAGTTAATATCTTTAAATTATACTTTCTCTCTCCAGTTGTCAAATGTAGAATTATCTTTCTTTGCACTGGTCAGAACTATATTTTAATGTCCTACTATGGATTATTTCATGACTGTATTATTGGTTTACTTGTTTCTTTATAACTAACACATTAAAGAGGATAACATTAAAGTACATCATATTAAGCTAATTGAGAATTTAAAGGTCTATAAACCTACCTGATTAATGTATTGCAAGGCATTTTCCTTTACTTTTTCTCATACTCTGAACTAAAGGATACAGCTGTTAACTTTTCCTCAAAAAATCCTTTATCTCTTTTTGAATCCTTTTAGAAAATACTTAGGAGATTTAGTAATATTAATTACTTCTAAATTCTTTATCTACATAATCAGAAAACAGTCAATAACAATTGGTAAATAATGAGTCTATAATGTAAAAAGATTAGAAGCTCATTCCATAGCATCTCTGCCTATCTGAAGTTACTAAATTCCAAAATGGACATATGGCACACATACATATGAGTACCATACATATGCAGCTATGTGAATGGTTCTCAGCAATGGAAATAGCATATTCTAATACATTTATGATTACTGTCAAATTTGTTTTCTCCTATTTCACAGACATATAAAGGAAGAATATGAAATTTTCTTTGAATGAAAAAAAGGAAGAAATATTAAGCATAATATATTGTATATACTATTCATGGGGATCAAGCCAGGCAATCCTAAAGGAAATCAACCCTGAATATTCTTTGGAAGGACTGATGCTGAAGCTGAAGCTCCAATACTTTGGTCATCTGATACGAAGGGCCAACTCACTAGAAGAGTCTAATGCTGGGAAATACTAAAGACAAAAGGAGAATGGGGTGGCAGAGAATGAGATGGTTAGATAGCATCATCAATTTGATGAACACAAATCTGAGCAAACTTCAGAAGATAATGGAGAACAGAGGAGCCTGGAGTGTTGCAGTCCATGGGGTTACAAAGAGTAGGACACGACTTAGTGACTAAAAGATGACAACAATTATATATACATGGTATTTTTCTTTTTACAAAGTTTTAGAAGGGCAAGAATGCTCCATGGTACAGATACGGCCTAATATGAATGCTGTAGAAGATACGATTGTATGCCTGAGGCTGTTGCTAGCTGATTCCTACAAAAGTAGTAAAGACATTTGACAGGAAATCGAAGCAGGAGAATAAGGCAAAATTACATTTACAAGTTACTGCATCAGAATACTTAACATTCTCATTATCAGGGAAACTAAGGAAAACCTTGTGGTCAGTGAGTTTTGTATTCAAAGTTGTCTTCCTTAGAATTTGAAACTTCTTAGAAATTATTTTCAACCTACATAAATTTTAATTATGTCAAGTATGAATAGTTTAAGCCTATAATATATCTATATTCACATTCACTTTATTTACACTTATTTTATACCAAATTTTGTTTCATTTTTCTTGAACAGTACCTAAGGATGACAGCAAACCTTTAATAAAGCCCTAAAAACATATACAGATAATCCAAATATCCTTGTTAAAGCACTATTAAAAAATCTCTTACACTTAAATGAGAATATAAACTTAGAAAAGTAGTTAAAGCTTAGAAAAAACAGAAAAATAGTTAAAGCACTATTTAAAAAATTTTTTTCTCATACTTAAATATGAGTATATCAACCTTAGAAAAATAAAAAAGCTTGATAACTTTATATTGACATTTTCAACATTATATCAGTATTACTTTTCATTTGGTTCATGAGGTTCTTGAGGCAAGAATACTGGAGTGGTTTGCCATTCCCTTAGTATGGCTAGAAGTATAAATCAAAGTATGCCTTCTACAACACATAGGAAAATCTCTTCACCATGGAAAAGTGAAGAAATGCCAGACAGTCACATATTATGTAGATATATTTGTAGAAACATCTGAGCAAAAATCCCATTAGACTTCATGGCCTAATCTGGACTCATCTAATGGTTAAGTAAAACCTAAGACCATTGGAATGTTTGCAAACAAATTCCCCAGAAGAAAGAGGAATATGCCCATGGCTTGCGAAAATATACCACAGAGAGGAAACTAAATACATTTACTGACTGCTTTGTAGAAGAAAACATGGAGAGAATAATGCACAAGTCTCACTAAGTGTTTTCTTTCAAATTCATTTCTAGTTATACAGAAATTTTGTTCTTCTGTTTTACAACTTATGGACTCAGTCATTCTGCTAAACGATGCACTGGTCATTTTTTTTTTTTTTTCATTTATACTCTTTGCAATACTTTAAAAATATTATGACTACTAGCCTTCAAAATAGATCCAGATTTATCCATGAATTTTAAATGTCATAAAGCTTAAAACAAATTATTTTAACATGTAAAACAGAATAGGATAAATCAGTAGTTTGTGAAAGTAGCAAAATCCCCAAAGTTTCTCAAACAGCATTCACTCAGTCCTAAAGCACTTTGAAAGACTGAGGGCAGGAGGAGTAGGGGATGACAGAGGATGGTTGGTTGGCATCACCGACTCAATGGACACGAGTGTGGGTAAACTCCGGGAGTTGGTGATGGACAGGGAGGCCTGGCGTGCTGCGGTTCATGGGGTTGCAAAGAGTCAGACACGACTGAGTGAGTGAACTGAACTGAAAGCACTTTGAAAGAAAATCACACTTGATCTTAGCCAAAGGCCGAGAAGTGATGAAAGCAAATCAGAGCAACATGCTTTCCTATTAAACATTTCATCTATTTCAAGAATAACTAATTTTATCTTTTAATTAGCATTAGAATCTTTTGATTAAAATTTTGTTCCTTAGGAAAATACCAAGAGTAATGATGTCTCTTTTTTTTTCTTCTCACATATTCAACCAAAAAGCAATCACTGTTTGATCACAATTTGGAAACAGTTAAGGATTAGTAAATTTCTGCCATCCTAAGGGGAGGAATCAGAAAAATAAACCTTATAATTTGAAGGATAATGAAGTACCAAGTATTTGCATATTTCACTAGAGTTTGCTCATATAAGATATGTGCTCTCTCTGTTCAAGTTTCAGTTTTATGATTTTAAACACTCATCTTTCCAAGCAGTCCACCTGTGCTTGTTAGTAATCACTAAAGACAAACACAATAATCTATTTTGCAGAGCTGTTGCTGTGCACGTGTTGCTTTTTTCTTTATAAGATATTGATTTTGCTCTGACTTACTTCTTTTTCAGCATCTTCTAGTTTCTTTTTCTTACTCTCAGGCATTAAATCATCCAACCAGCTGAGTTCCCGTTTGGTAAACAGAAAGTCCATCAATTTTCTTACAAATACCAGAGCTAACACCTGAAGGAAATAATAAAAGATTTTAAAACAAGGAAAAAATATAAATGGGAGATTTAGATTTATTTGTTTCTTGGTAGAAACAAGTCAACTACAATTAGGTCTGATATTAAACTGAAATTTTTATATATGTCTATATAATAGATATTGTCTAGCTTTTGCTTCCTTCAGTTTCTTTTCTTATCACATCTCCAGAATAATGGCTATGATTCTACCCATTATAGGAGACATTTAAAGAAGCAATGAAAAAACTATATTTTGACCATTTCCTTAAAAACACTTTAAGAATATTAAACCTTTAATACCTATGCTGATAATATTTTAATTATTTATAGTCATTCAAATTCTAATACTTTAGCTTTGAAATATTTGAAACTCATCTAAAATATTTAATAAAATTTAATTTTAAAAGTATCCTTAACTTTTCAGATTTGCTAGAATATCTTTAAAGTTAAATTGTGAAAGTTTACATTTTCCACCCAACTTTAATTAATTCAAACTAATGTTCAGAATGATAGAGATAAAACTAGTATGAATCACTTAAATTCATATGTAATCTAAAATCCAATCTTAATGACTAGTTTTAGTCGCTAAAGTTTATACAAAGGTTTCCAATAACAATATTCTATTGTTCCAATTTGTTCATGGATTTTTAGTGAGAGCAGAAAATCAGAGAGAGAAAAAAGAGCTGACTTAGAAGTTTCGTACCATCATGGGAAAGACAATAGCAGCTCGTGAAACTTTTATTATCCACAAAAGGCCGAGGCAACTCATCTGAATAACTGTGAAGAGATGGACTTTTCGAAGTGGCACATGCCTTAGATATATAAAATCTGGTTGATGTTTTGCAGGCATCCAGAAGAGCTTTATTCTATCAAAGAACTAAAAGATAAACAGACTAAATTGCTTTTTACAGACAACAATAAAAGTAGGACAAGTAAATGTATAATATAGTCCAGTATATGGTACATCTAGATCACACTTACATTGACATCTGGGATTGTTAAATGTACATTCTGAAATACCACAACTTCAGTTTGATAATATCCCATATTTTCTCAAATGTGGATACAGGTTATAATTTAGAAGAGTTTAATAACATCAATGCCAATGCTAAACATTGCTCCCTCAGAGAGTATAGCCTTGAGACAAAACATAATCATCACCCTCATCTTCATCATCACATCTCAATGTCTTCCTTTACTTGTCTAAGTACTGGGGTTTCCTGTACCCTTCTTTATTGAATATTTCAACCATACCCACTGTTTCAACTTTCACAAACTTGCTAGAATCTCAACCCTCAATCTCTACTGCAGCTCTTACTGTCTTGAGCTCTAGACCCACATGCAGCTGCTACATAGGATGTACCTCCTTATTTTGACTCTGTTGTTTTGACCTTGCCACTTTCATCCCCATAAAAGGTTTTGGTGCTGTTTCTAAAAATACAAATACTGTGGCCATAAATATTTAACCTAGATGAATTACTATTAATAAAGTATTTCCAGAGCAAA
The DNA here is from genome assembly GCF_033118175.1 of Dama dama. Taxonomy (NCBI): domain Eukaryota; kingdom Metazoa; phylum Chordata; class Mammalia; order Artiodactyla; family Cervidae; genus Dama; species Dama dama. Next base: position 37,060,710 of record NC_083713.1, read on the forward strand.
TTTTAACTCAGTTTAATTTATTGATCAGTTTCCTCTACTACACTGTCAAATCATTTATATATATTTTCAATTGTATCTTATTAACATTATTTTCATCTGAATCAAGGTTACTTCTGTTTAAACTTTATCATAAAGACAGTACATTATTTTTGGACAAGATATTATTTTAATAGCTTTGACATTTTTATCCACCAAAGTTAATTTTCTCAATTCAAATTTTATGGATTAAATGTCCACAAGAATCTGAAATCTTCAATCATATTTTACTTAACAAAATGTACTGCATGTGAGCTTTGTTTCATGCAGATCATTTTGTTTAATTTTTCTCAGGCCAAATTTTACAGTTTTCAATGTTTCCAACAAGAAGTGATGATTTAGAAAATGACAGTTTCAATCACTGTCAGTTCTATTTCATACCATGGAATATCTCCTATGTGTTTTAAGAGTAACATTAGATTTAGTCCTTAGCTAATTTATATGAGAAAATTGTAAGCAATCTTCATCAAATTTTCCAAAATTACTCTAATATGCCAAGGAACAAAAATGCCCATAGAGTCAAATAAGTGTTAGTGTAGTGTCATACATCATGTTTTACTGACGCCTTCTCATATTCCCAATTCAACACAAACTCATCTTTCTTTCTGTTTTTTACCTGTCTTACGGCACAGCATGACCTTCCCTCGGGCATCTAAACCAGAATCACACATAGTTGAGTCCATCCAGTGTTCATTTATTTAGTCATATTCATTTATACCTTCCAAAAAATTCGTTGAAAACCTATGCAGAGTACTAAGTGCTGAATTAGTTCCTGGTTTGTTCCTCTCTAAATTGTCCATAAATATTTCACCGGGTCTTTTTATTTTTAACTCCTAAATATCTCTTACAATTACATGTCATTAAATAAATAAAACTCAGTGCATGGTGGAGATAGGAATAGGGAAGAAATAAAGTAAAATCCTCAGGGCTATAAATGAGTGTTTCAATTTCTATAGAACTAATTTTTTTCCCAGCTACCATTTCTCCATGTGTGAAGTTATGTTATTGCATAACTGTACTTCAGTGTGTGGGTGATTCCATTGTTATTGCTTAAATGGCACATTTGCTTTACTTTGGATTCTTAAAGTGTTGGAATGAATATAAATGTGGCTATATATCTGAGTACAGAAACAGCATTCATAAGAACACTATGTTCTGTTTTTCCTGCCATGTTGCACAATAAGAAACCTAGATAAATTTCTTAATATTGCCAAACAGGTAATATACAACATTCTTCGAACAAACGGGGTAACAAATTAACATGTTTCTTGAACTGCTGATATTCAGCACATTTTTAATTATTTTTACTCAAGTACCCAATGATAGTCATGATAAATATATTCTGAGTTTTGCATGTACCTTTGATCTTGTCCTAATATCAGCATCCCATTTCTCTATCCAGTTAGCCACAATATTCCAAATAGGAATTTCAGCTCCCTGAGTTCAGGGCTCACTTAAATTTTCACTAACTCTGTTTCTTAGTGTGAGATCCTATTTGCTGTTTCATTTGTGCTATTTAGAACTCATTATCCTTTTCTCATGGGTCTTTGATAATATTTTCCTCAACTTTCATTTGAAAGATTCACACCCCAAATAATTCCAAAATTTGACATTCTTGTTTAGTTCCAAAGCTAATGGGTATAATAAAATCATGTGAGTGGAATTAGGGGGGAAAATCTGTTGAAGCTATCAAAATGATTTTACTTTGTTTCTTAAACTTCTGCTGCTATATTTATGTGAGCCTGAGGCCTAATAATAAATACTTTTCACTTACAGATGAAATTAGTACTCATAGAACTTTTGCCAAAGGCAAAAAAAAAAAACCCCAGCAAAACAAATAAACAAAACCTCTTCAGCACTCTTCCCTATCTGTCTTGCCAGACCAATTCTTTTAAGATATATTTTTCATACATAAAGTTATAAATGAACAAATTAAATGTAGTTAGAGTAAAATTAAATGCATAACACTTCTCAAGTGTTATAACAGTGAAACATTCAGTTATAACCCTGAGGATTTTACTTTATTTCTTAAGATTCAACACATCCCCTCCCAAGTTACTTTTACCCAGTATCAGGAGAACACACTCATCCTATCGACTTAGGGTGATTATAGTGATCTTACAGTAACATCATGTTAAAGTTCTGTCTTGGTTCTGACATCCAATAGCATCCTCGGGCCTAAGAGGTTTTCCTTCTCCCAAGGTCAGAAGCTGATTAATTATTTATTCAGGAAAAGAGTTCCTGTACTGCCTGTCCCTCAGCATTGAGAGTTTAGCCAAGCTCTTCCACGGTGCTGCTGCCTCATCACCAATTTTGTCCGATCAAGCAGGCTGCAGCAACCTTAAATTACCCTAGCCCCTCATGCAAGTCCATACCTTAGATAGCTACCTACAGAGTCACAAGTAAATATAAGTTCCTGATATAATTTCCCCAACGGCCCTTGTGATCAACAACTTCCCCTGCCCTCTTCTCCTTATGCACTCCTTAGATAAGACCTCTGCAAAGCTCACCAAACCTGCTCTTCTGATTTGAAGAGTCCAGTTTCAGCCTTAGCCAAGGAACCCCAAAGTGCTCCACCCACTGACCCTAATAAAGGCATCTGCCCCAGGTCCTGTCTCTCTCTCTCCGTCTCCATTTTGTCTTGGCCTCCCCACGTGGCCCCTCAAGGCCAGGTCCTTCCTGTGAAGACCTATGAGTGATAAACTTTTCTATTTCTGTTTCTGTTGTGGTCTGTTGTTAAACCGCCAGCTCACCATCTAACACCCTGTGCTCCACTTAAAAAGTGTTAATTTGACGAATTCATAACATTTAGTCAGATGACTGTTCCTTTATAGGTCACTGAAAGTAATGAGTCTATCTTGTCAGAGAAAAAGTGGCAATTTATATTTTCTTTTAGCCAACAAAAATAAACTATACAATAAATAATCCTCAAACTAGTCTCTTTTTCAAGAAAATTTAAGTGCTTGGGAACAATAGTCTTGTTATAAAGCAAGATTATTCAAAGGAAATTTTAAATAGAAATCTGTATTAGTTTCCTAGTGCTGCTGTAACAAATTACAATTCGGTGGCTTAAACAATAGAAATTTATTTTCTCACAGATGTGGAGGCCAGAATTTCAAAATCGAGGTTTTGGTGGGGCCTTGTTCTGTCTGAAGGCTGCAGGGAAGAAAATTTTCTTGCCTCTTCCAGCTTCTGTTGGTTCCTGATATACCTTGGCTTGTGGTGGCAAAATTCCAATCTCTGCCTCGACCTTTACGTGGCTTTCTTCCCTGCGTCTCTCTGTGTCCTCTCCTCTTCTTATAAGGACTCCAGTTATTGGATTTAGGGTTCATCCTAAATTCGGGGTGAGCTCCTCTTGAAATCCATAACCAATTTCATCTGCAAAGACTTTATTTCCAAATAAGGTCACATTCTGAGATTCCAGGTGGATGTGCGGGGAAGGGGCACTATTCAACCCACTATAATAACATAAACAGGAATAATTTGCCAACAGCCTCAGTAAAAATTTAAAATAATCTTGTAGCACTTAAAAGAAATGTTTTAAAATTTTATTCATTTAATTTTGGGCTTCTCTGAGTCTTCATTGCTGCATGCAGGTCTTCTCCAGTTGCTACAAGTCGGGGCTACTCTTGGTTGCAGAGCATGGGCTCTGGGGCACACAGGCTTCAGGAGTTGCAGCACACGGCTCAGTACTTGTGACCTGAGGGCCCTAGAGCTGGCTCAATGGTTGTGGCGCACGGGCTTAGCGGCTCCATGGTATGTGGAATCTTCCCGAACCAGGGATCAAACCAGTGTCCCCTGTGCTGGCAGGCAGATTCTCATCCACTGTACCATTAGGGAAGTTCCTCTTGCGGTATTTTTTAAATGTGTCCACAAATTCTTTGATATTATTCTCTTCAAGCGATGGAGTCTAAATTTCCCTCCTCGTGTGTGCAAACTGGCCACAACAACTGGCTTCTAACAAATATAAGAAAAGTGGAAGTGACCATGTGTGACTTTGTAGACTGTCAGTAGGCACAGTGACTTCAGCCTCACTCTGCCTCATATTTCTCATTCGGATGGAGGTTAGGATCTCTGTCGTGATGACACTTAAGTGTCTGATGGAGAGGCCGCTTACCAATAGCCAGAGAGGCACTACTATCTCCTGCCCACAGCGTTGGGATAAGCCATTTTGGATAAACACCTTCTAGTCCTATCCAAGTCTTCAAATGGCTGCAGTTCTTGTCCACATTTTGCTAGCAGCCACATAAGGCATCTTGAGCCAAAATCACCCAGCTATTATGTTCCCAAGTTTATGACCCACAGAAACTGTGAGATAATAAATGTTGGCTGTTTTAAGCCAATAAGTTTTATAGCAATTTTTTAGGTAACAATGGGAAATTAATGCAAAACTATATTTATTTAACCAATAATTAAACAATCTGTAAGGTTTTCCTTATTAACTTATAAAATAATTCTATAAAGACAATTGCAGTAATAACAGAAAAGCAACATAAAAGGCAAAAATCACCCAGAATCTTATTACCATAACAAATTGTTTTTCTTTCACCACCTTCCTTTTTAATCTACCCATACTCACAGTTTCTTAAACCTGTGGTAGTTACAACTTGTTTTCCCACTTTTTCACTTCACATTTCACTTTGTCATAAGCATTTTTACTGTGTTATTTTTATGGTCATCGCATTTGTTAATTTTAAATTATCAAATTTAAATTAACCATCAATTACTTAATTATTTTACTGTTGTTGAGTAATTGTATTGTTTCCAGTATTTTGATAATATTGTATTACAAGGAACATCTTTGTACATATTTTTTTTACTATTTTCATGGATAGATGTCCACATACATCATCAAGATATCAAAGATTAAAAGCATTTTAATATTTTATATAGTTTTAAATATACTGATATCCTTTTCTAAAAGGATTATAAAGTATAAACTTTTTACAATTTTAACATGTATGTGTGTTAGTCACTCAGATGTCCAACTGTTTTTGACCCCATAGACTGTAGCCTGCCAGGCTCTTCTGTCCATGGGATTCTCCAGGCCAGAATACTGGAGTGGGGAGCCATTCCCATCTCCAGGGGATCTTCCCAATCCAGGGATTGAACCTGGGTCTCCCACATTGCAGGCAGATTCTGTACTGTGTCAGCCACCAGGAAAGTCCCACAGTTTCAATATACTCATAGTAAACAGAAGTACCCTCAGATTATGAACCATTTTTAAGAAATTTTTAAGAAATTTAACTATAGACTGAAAGCTACTCCTCAGATAATGACATTTTCTTAGCTCTCAAGTGACTTTGAGACCTTAAGATATGTCATCACAGCTTTACTGTATATGCTTTACTTACTATATTATTATAAAGTAATTTACCTGAATTCCTTTTAGTGATGAAGCACCCATGTAAAGAAACACTCCATATAGCACTGGCATAGGAATAAACTGTAAAAGAACAATTAGAAAAAAGGCACAGGTTATTTTCAAATACAATGTGGTCAAGACATTTCGTACTTCCAAAGAAAAACACAGAAAGGTAAATATTTTAGAAGTATGGGGCAGATCAGAAGCCTCGGGTTCAAATCCAAGCTCTAGCACTTTTTAGCTGCATAACCTCAGGTAAGTTACCTAAGCTTTCTGTGCCTTAGTTTCCCAATATCTAAAAAGGGATAATAATAGGTCTATTAGACATATTTAATAGGTCAAAATCAATAAAATCACATATGATGAATAATAAACAATAAATATCAAGTATATTATTATGCTACATTAGGGAAATTCAAATTAATTCAGTTATTTAAAATGAATTAAAATCTTTAAAATGAATTCAATTATTTTAAAACATGAAAAAAAAAGTGTATCCAATAACAATGTCCATGTAGTACTTTTATGGAACATTTAAAATACAAAACTGCATATGTGGTCATGACCATGGCACTGCTTATCTCTACACCTCCCCCTTTACTAAGTAATATTAACTGCAAATATATCTGTCCACTGACAAGAAATTAGAAACTTTCTTTTGTGTAGGTGTACAGTAAACTCAGGTCACTAGTCAGAGATGAGTGACTGTTTCCCAGAACTTGATTACCATTTCAAAATTACAATAATAATTTATACATCAAATTTACTTTGCCAGATTAAATTTTTTACATACTTAAGGATTCTAAAATATAGCACATAATTTCCCTTGGTAAGAAGCTATATAAACATGGTAAAAAAAATTCATCACTTTCATCACATGCCATACAATATTTACAAATTGATGGCTTAGACTCAAATGAAATTTCTTAAACAATAATACATATATTCTGCCTTCTCTCAAGTTCACAAAGGGAGATTTCATTACCTTCAGAATACTAGTCATAAAGACTGATGAGCCCATGAGAATGAAAATCATAAGCCCAGTAACTCTTTGCTCCCGAATGCCAAGAAATTTGGGTTGTTCTCCTGGAGCTGAACATTCAGATTCCAGTTTCAGGCTGTTGACATGAGTGATGGAAAGGACAGTGGCAGCCACAAACCACGGCAGGCCCATGATGGAGCACACACCCAGCATGACAGCCACCATTAACAGATCCAGATGGTACCCACAACCTTTCTGTTAAGAGAAAGAAAACAGAATTCTCATTCTACCTGAATTTGGCATAAATACCAATGACACCACCGCCACAGAACAGAAAAGAATAGAAAAGAGATACTATTTTGAATCTTATATAACTGATTCTAAAATGCAAAATAAATTAAAGATAAAAAGAGAATAGTCTCAAAATATACAGTCCACTTAAAGAAAAGCTACACAAAAAAAAAAAAAAAAGAAAAGCTACAGATGTTCCTACTGCAATTATGATTATAGTGACTTCTACATATTTTAATAGATATAATTCTGGCTTACTAGTACATTAGTTCCCATTCTATTTCAACTGAATAGGTAAAGTCATTATCAAATACAGTCCCTTTGTTTTGGTTCCTTAAATGAGCAGGTTAATTTGTAATTCATGTCTTTCATCATTAATTTATACAAAAAATTATTAAGCATCAATTATATATCAGGCATTAGGCTGAGAAAACAAACGACTGTGTCCCCAGTAGAGCTAAGAATGGCCTGGTTGTGACTAGACACCACTTCCTGACAATATCCAGGAGGCCTTTTTGCTAAGAACTCCTAAAGAATAAACTCTTGTTAAGCCCTTTCCATTTATGCTCTTTTGTCTCAATGGTTGACTTTTACTGTGAAAAATAATATCATAGAACCTAAACTTCCTTTTACAAACTCATTTTTATCCTAGCATAGAACTATCTTGTTCTCATCTCTTGCAGTACTAGAAAAATTTGACCTCTCCTTAAAATGATAGTTTTGTGCTTTCTATCCCCTATATTATTCTACTCCATCACTGACTTCCAGATGTTGCAAACTTCAGTGCTCTCTTAAACTAGATAGGAAATGTAAATAAGGAGAAATGGATGCATGGGACATGTGGAGGTGTGGAGAACTGAGAACTGTTCCCTTGAGGAAACTGATTGGCTAAGAGTCCTTAGAGGACACAAACAAAATGGGGAATAGCTTTGTCACCATCACCCATAGGAAACTGACAGTGTAAAGCCTAAGAGTTAGCAAACACTATTTTACATTCCAACTTTTAATGACTACTTCATGAGAGGTAGTGTAATAAGATGGTTAAGAGTTGGGTCAGCTTAGCCTAGACAATAAGTTCTGGAGACAGGTCGCCAGGGATCAAATGCCGGCTTAAGCAATGGTCTTGGACAAATCATCTAAACTTTTGTGCCTCTGTTTCCCTATCTGAAAAATGGTGATGATGATGACAAGAGACAGAGTGCTGAGTTGTTCTGAGAATTACAAATGATTTTCACATCATTTAGAACAATGTCTGATATATCAGTAAGTACCTAGTAAATGTTAGCGACCATCATATTTTTGCAGTTGAACAAAAACTTTCTTCTTTTGTACTTGTTTCAAGGCTCCTTAATAAAAACATGTTTAAACTTATTACATAATTTCTCAGTATATTCCAGTTTTTTAGTGCAATCAAAAAGTCACAGACTGACAATTTTAAAAGGAAATATGCATAACTGAAATATTTTTAGAATCAAATCTAGGTGTAATTTTAAAATAAATAGAACTGTTAAATTTATTATTATGAATGTGAGCAGAAATTACCAATTACTCTAGAGGAGTAATTTTGACTTTTTTTTTACAAGCAGTTTTACCAAGTTGCAAGCAGTTTCTAGTTTATCTGAAAGCTAATATAGCCTTAAAGGTAAAACATACTGAGTTATTTGATGTGTATTTGTCATGGTAGTGTTTTCTTTCTGCTATTTTATTTCATTATTTTACTAAGAAAAACACCCTTAAAATCAGTTGTACTTCCTTCCCTTTCTGCTTACCCTTGGCCAAATTATAAAAGTGCAGGAGATGACAGAGCAAAGAAAATGAGACATATCCACACAAGTACCTTTTTTCCACCTGCGCTGTCACCAATTCATTGGCACCCTTCCTTGGGTCAGCTTAGTCAGGGTAATGCTCCAAATGCCTAAACTCAATTTCAGTTGTGAATATAACCCTAGACAATTTTTCAGCTAATAAACCTTGAGAGATTTTCTGCTAATAACTCTGGAGAGATTTTCTGGAGAGAGCTGGAAGGTGGGAAGAGAAACACCTTTGTGTCAGCATGACCAAGAAAGTATAAGAAGCTTCACCAGAGCCAGACTATGGTCCCCTAGTCCTTTTGCAGAACATCTTGGAAGATGTAGTTACATAGGATAGAACTCAAATTTTAATCCCATTGAGCTTCCTGTGACTCAGTGGAAAAGAATCCTCCTGCCAATGCCGGAGACATGGGTTCAATCCCTGGTCGAAGAAGATCCCACATGCTGAGGGACAATTAAGCCCACATGCCACAACTACTGAGCCTGTTCTCTAGAGCCTGCGAGTCCCAACTACTGAGTCCACATGCTCTAGAACCTGTGCTCCGCAACAAGAGAAGCCGCCACAATGAGAGGCCTGCTCATTGCAACTGGAGAGTATCCCCCACTCACCACAACTAGAGAAAAGCCTGGACAGCAACGAAGACCCAGTGCAGTCAAAAATAATAAATTAATTAATTAAATAAAAGTTTTTAGACCCATTTAAGGACGGAGTCTTAACCAGTTAGACAAGTGTTGTCCTAGGAACTGTGCAGTGTGAAGAACATAGGACAGCAAAGGACCTGATCTTCAAGCCCTTGCCACTGAGGCAGTACAATGTAAACGGTGCCCCCTGGGCTGTTTTGCAAATCTGTGGTATTGCTAAGAGAGAATGGAAGAGGTGCTAGCAGCTGAGAGATAGACATGAGAGGAGGGCAGAGGACATGGGGACTTGAGAGTCAGGCTTATGCTTTCAGGACACCCCGGTCTTTCCCATGGTATATGCTCCCTATGGCATAAGAATATGAGGAAGGCCTTCATGACAGCCATTTCCTATAGTTCTTGTCTTAGTGTTTCAAAAATATGATGTGGTAGTCTGGATGGGAGTGTAATTTGGAGGAGAATGTAGGGTTGAATCCCTTCGCTGTTTACCTGAAACTATCACAACATTATTGGTTGGCTATACCCCAGAACAAAATTAAAAGTTTTTAAAAAATAAAATGACTTGCTTGCTGTTAAAAAAAAATATGATACAAATGTAAACTGTGGGATGCGAGACTGCAGTAAGCAGACAAAATAACACTTTCCAAGAGAATAATTTCCTTTTTAAATTTAGAAAGCTAGCTTTGTAAAGTCCAAGCAGATAATAAAATCAAAAATACAACTTCCCCCTGATTATGTTGTACAACAATGGGAGCAGCTTAATTTAATGTGAGTCAAAGGAAATAAAGCAGTTCTGGCACTTCCACTAATTAATCATCATCCTTCGTCTTGCCTTCCATTTAAAATGTCTTTAAAACCATGGTCTTTGTAACCAAATTATTAGCTGATGGGCATGCCAGCCAAAGGGAAGTATCCCTTTGTCAGAGAGAGAACTCTGTACCTTCTAACATATTTCTGTAGATTTTTTTCTGAAATAAAGACAGAATCAGGGCTTCTATTCTCACATTCATCCATTAAACACGGGAAATGGACATATGGGAAGAAAAGGGAGCATAGCAACAGGTGATGCTACACCAGACCCCACTAAAACCAACATGCAGCAAGACAAGAGGCCAGCCAAGAGGACCATCTGATACCCAGATGCCACTGCTGAAAAAATTCATTTCAAAGCTTGGCAGCAATTTCCTGCATCTGTCAAGTTAACCACATAAAAGACTATAGATTGACATGAAGAACCAGGCTGACAAAGAGGGCAAAAAAGAACATATCAAATGCCATAATCATCAAGAGAATGTGGTGCCAAATGAATGTGGCAAATGCATTCATTTACTCAAGTGATCTGGGATTGTATTGCTGTTTATTAAAAAATGATGTCAAAAGAAGCCTGAACTGTCTACAGAAACATGAAGAAAAGCCCACAGTTATATCTTAACAGAAACTTTCTTTTCTGAAAGACAGTAGCTTTCCACTTTTAGAGAATATGCTTCTTTTAAAAGTGGAAATTTTTCATGATTTTCAAAGGGATTCAGTTAACCAATGCTGATTCTACTTCTCTAGGGTAGAAACAAACAAATGAGAAATGCTAGAGAGAGTATGGATTTACATCTACATATAATATGAATGGTAATTTGCATTCTCAAGTTTTTACATTTTCAACTTCTGATGCTTTTGAGTGACCTAAAGGATCATGAGATGTCATGAGTTAGAGTTTTGCTGGTCTTGAAATTCTTCATTCTGAGGGAGGAGTCAGTCACTTACCCCGTGAGTTGGCGCTAGACTCTTCACTCAACACAGCTTTATTGCATATGTAGTAACACAAAATGACAAAAAAATTTTTAATAGTAGGAGAAAAGTCTTCTAAAATAAAAAAATTCCTCTAGGAGAAAACCTTGGCAACTGGTATTGGTAATGGAAGGGAAGAAAAAGTAAAAAGATCTAAAACATAGGTTTGGAAGAGATAATGAAATGATGAAATTTCTAGGTGACTTGGCTATGTGATGTCAACTTAAATATATAACATGACCTCTACAAGGTGCTTGATACAGAATCTAGAAATCGTCATTCATCTAACTATCTCAGGAAATGCCCCAACCAAGACATAATGGGTTTTCAAATAAGAAAAGAAAATCAGCAAAAGTTGATAATGTGGTTAACTTGTGGTCTTGGGATATATTCAAGAAACAGGTGTCTTTTTGTGACAATGTGGTTCAAGTGAAAGCCAGAGACTGCAGACATTTCAGGGAAGCAACAGGTGGGGAGAGCGGTTATGGAACAGACCGTTACTCTGAGTAAAGAACATTCTGAGAAAGTGATTTTTTGCTGTTGTTAACAGGAAAATCAGTAGCAGCAGCCCACGTGATACTGAAGTTTACAGAACACTGGGTTAGAGGCCAAAAAAAAAAAAGTATTCAGTGCAGATAAAATATGTCTTCACTGGAGAGAACTTACTTTGAAAATACCCATATCCAAAGGAAACTGGGGGTGTTCAGACTCATAGTGGCCAAGAAAAGACCAACTCTTCTTGTGACAATATAGCAAAGCCTTATCTGGCTTTATGATTAAACCAGATTTGCTCTGTCTATTAAATCCAGGCTATTAAGGGGTAAAATAGGCATCTTTTGACTATACAGCAACTTGTACAATAAAAAGTATGTACAAATAATATAATATAGTTTAATAATATAGTCTCAACTTCATTTTAGTGACAAAAATATTAAATGCTTTAATTCTACATTTAATTCTAGAAAAGCAGGTAATTGAAAGGACCACTTAAAGAATGCTTTACTATTTTAGCTACTCTACATGATACATAAAGGTGAAATAACATAGTACATTTATTGATCTGGAGCTTTGGAAAGTCTGTGAATGTCAAGGGGCTACCATGGACTCAGGAGGAACAAGGAGCAAGCATTACGTGATTATAAGGTAGAGAGATTTGGAAAGAGCAAGCACACAGGACAGCCAAAGAGGTAACGTCACCCTTGGCAATTCTTCACTTACTTCTACATTCTGTTTTAATATAATTCCACTAATATTTGGGAAACAAATATACAAAGAGAATTTTTTCAGCGAAATCAGTAATATTTCTGCCTAATTATAAAAGCCAAAAAAAAAAAAAAACCCAACTTCCTTTGAAAGGGAAATAATGATTATATAGCTTTCTTTCTAAAACAGGAGTCTTTCAGTTCATTTAAAAACACGTGTCATACAAGGAAATACATAAACTTCCGTTAAAATGATAATGCAGCCTTTACTGTTGACATGGGAGGATTACCATGATAATGCTCTTATGCAAAAAAAAAAAAACATGCAACATATGCAGTATGAAAATACATATTTCAGTATACAATAAAAATAGAGATGAGAAAAATAGAGATGTTTTCAGTTTTAAAAAATAAACTGGTGTCTAGGAAAAATGTTTTCCTACTTCTTAGAGAATAGCAGACTAACAATGTTCAACATAAAGTTCTTAACACCAGCTTTATAGATTATTTAACTCTGTAACTTTAATAGTTAGGTTGTGGCAGTATTTGCTTTTGCAGAAGCCTGATATTTTTACTATCAAATATTTTTGAATGATTGATATTAAATAAGTTGACTACTAACTTGGAAATCTGAATTTCTTATTTTGAGAGCTGTAAATGATTCAAAGTTTCCAATATTGAATAATGTAGTTCAGCAGTATTTTGGAGCCAGCTCATATAGACTTATAAGAGCCAATTGTTTAATTTTCAATTTTCTTCCTGCCAATTGATGTCACTTTGGTAGCTTGAAAAGGGCCATGATGGGAGTATTCACATCATGAAAATCGGCAAACATTATAAATCAGGGTTTTTTTTTTACACACAGAGAATTGGTTGTTAAACATGTACTAGCACATCACTGGTCTAGTTCCTAAGACTTCATGTGATATTTTTGTAGAATATATCTTTAATAATTAAAATTTTTCTTTGACAAAAACAAGAAGTTAATATGAACTCATTTTTAAAAAAGGTTTTGAGCGCTCTTGTTACTTTCTAAAAAGAGAATAAAAAAATGCTCTTTATTTTAAAATAGATACACATTCTCCCCAATGTAATAGACAAACTTCCTTTTCAGGAGGATTTATTGCAAATAACTGTGCTTTCTTCTATTTATGTCATTACTACTTCCTATCAAATAGTTCAATCAGGTTTTTAAAATCTTTCTAAGGTACATACTTAAAAATTCTATAAAGTATAATTTCTGTTGCTCTGACAAAATTTCTCCTAGAATTTAAAGAATATATGATGATAGCTCACCATTATCCCATGACACCAGAAAAAACAAGATTGTGCATGTTCTAATTTTTATAAGGTTTGATTCAGAGTACTTTTAACCATTCAATGATTTTGTTGATTTAATTTAACTTAATATATTCCTATAAATGACAGTGTTCACATTACATGTCTCATACCAATGAACAACTTTATTCACAGTTGCAAAAGACAGGGTCAGAATATAATAAATTAAATATATTTATATTTATTCTCTTTGTAAAAGAAAGTCATTGAAATCTGCAATAAAATTCAACAAAGATGTCACTTAAAAATTATAACATTTATAACTTGGTTTTGATGTCATAGACATTATAGATGGAGAAGTAACTAAAGAAAAATGAGAATTATTTGAAGATGTAATTTGTTCCAAAATGAATGAAATCTAATAGACATACTTAGAGTCAAATATAGAAATAGAAGAAGCTCATGTAAGACACTGGTAAAGCTACACTTCACCAAAATAGACCATTTCATTAAAATGTGTTAAGCATGGTAAAGAACACTAGAACTTTGGCAACATTTTTAAATTTTAAGTCCTAGAGGTAGGGTCTTAGAATTTAGAGCTCAGCTAAGTGCCATAAATAAATTAATTAATAACTAATTTGAAGCTTATTGTAAGACAAAGTACCATGAATATAGAAAATAAAATTATAACTGAAAATTTTAATATTTCACTATGCAAATGACTATAGAATACAAAGTATAATATAGACTACAAAGCATAATAAACATAACAAACATCAATTGATCTCAGTTAAATCATAATGATTTATGTTAAAATGGATGCTAAAATATACCTTTAGCTTATGTTCTTTTCTGTTGATAATGACAGCTGTAATCTGTTGGTCCATAAAAATTAGAATAGTACAAAGCAAAGCTGGAATAATAGCAGCTATTACTGTCCACCATGGATTCGGACCTAAAGGTGTAACAAACCAGCCACGATCATCTCTTGTGGGCTGTGAAAAATTAAAGAATGCATAGTTATTAACTGGATTAATAAATATCTAATCAAATGAAGTCTTAGAGACAATACCAGGAAAGCCCTAATTATAAACCGATATGCCAAGTGAATTATATTTAATATTAATATTTACAAAACACGGTACCAGGCACCATTCTAAGTGTTTTAAATATTTCAACTCACTTTTTTCTTCACAACAGTCTAAAGAAGTTACAGACAAGGAAATAAGCATAGAGAATAAATTTCTCAAGGTCCCAAAGCTAGTGAGTGGAGAAGACAAGATTTCAACTTTGATAGACTGGCTCAAAAATCTGTGTTCTCAATCAATATTTATATTAAATAAAATTATATTACTATTATCATATGTGCTATTGGATTGGCAAATTCATTTACTTTTACAAATATCACATTGACAACTGTGTATAACTCATTTTAGATGTGTATTCAGGCCACTAAGTAAAAACAGCAAAAGCACACTCAGGGAAGGGTTCTAAACATGGCTGGTGCCTGAGATGAGTCACAAATGAACTCATTTTGACAATTCTTTGAGGAAGTCCCCAGCTCTGTTTAATAGGCGAGAAAACAGGTTCACAAAGATTAAGTAACTGGCCCAAGGTCATAGTTGTAATGTGGTTCAAACTCTATTTCAGACCTAATTTTATTTGTTTTCCAGTACCTAACCATTGTGCAATTCTGCATCAAGAAAATGCATTTCCCTTAATTTCAAAATGTTCCCTTATCTTTTAGGAATATAGATATTCTTACTGGAAGAATTAACAGGAAACTTTTTCAAGTGGTTTCTAGGTCTCTATTTCTGTGATTACTACTTATTTTTTAATATTAGACCAAAATTGTAGTTGGGCTGTGGGCGTTTTATTTTCTGTTATATTAATCAATATTCTTTATATTTTCATGAAAATCCCAAGTGCTAGGTTTATAACCATCATCTGAATAAAAATTAGACCTACAGAGATGGAGAGATAGTAAATGTTATGATAACTTCACCTTGAAAACACTTGGTACTTGTAGTTTTGGAGACGGGATCCCAATGGCATAGTCAATTAAAACCATACATAGAATCGTAAGAAAGACAGCAAAGTCACTCACTATGGATCGAACCTAAAGATAATTAAAACACTTGTCACTTGAAGGAGCAATAAATAGCGAGGAATACTCAGGAACATAATCTAGAATCACACTTTATGACATGATATCATATTACATTTTATGCATACTATAATTTTACTGTTAACTCTGTCATATTTATATTTATGTACCTCTGTCATTAAGATAAATATACACTCAACCTTTTCAAAATGAGGCATTGTGAAATAGCTACAATGGTGATTGTGCTATTTTCAGTATTTATTTAAAATCTAAGTTTATTATGGGAATCCTGCATGGTACTATTACACCAGTGATGCTAATAAAAATCTAAGTTTATTATGAATTCCAGTGTGAAAATATTTAAAATAAAGAACAACACTGTGTGGAGAGAATCTGGCTAAATTTTAATACTCTTTCTCACACAGGTAACATTTTAATATGATAAACCCCAAACACTATAAAATAAAATCTGTTTTTATTGAAGTATCACAATAGTTACGTTTATCTGAGATATAAGTATAGCAGCAGGTAATGTTCACAATAGAGTAAGTAAATTTAAAAGTTATTTCATTTCTCATTTATTAAGGCTTCTTTGAGCAAAACCCTTAAACAATATTCAGTAATATCTGGCTTTTATTAGGATGCCTTTATGTCATACACACAAACACAAAATTCAGGAGTTTAATTAAAAAAACCAATTCTATATTAATCAAATTAAGCTTTTGGGGGAAAGAAATGAATCTTCCACCTTAGGGAAGGAAGAGGTAACAAAAACAGAAGCTTCTCTCAAACAGTTCTTAAAACATTTTCGCAGAGTAGAATTTTCATCACAATTTTTAGTCATCTCCCAAAAGCTTGTTTTCTTGTTTCTCTTCTTCCTTTTCTCTCCCTCCCTCCCTTCCTCAGTCCTTTTTTGGCTGAGTCAGGCCTTATAGGTGTTACTTTGCAGCGTTAAATATTGAACTAAGCTGTTTCTCTGTTTACTTTCTTTTCCAAATATGCAGATGCAAACGTGGTGGGTTAGGGGGAGGGACTGACACTTTAAAAATGAAAAAGAGGATAGTGTTCCAATGAGTCTTGCAGGGGCTTTCCCAATTACAAAACGTAACGGTGACTCCTGTGAGGTGTCTGTCAGGCTGGAATAGTTCCCACTGTTCACTGGGCAAGAAAGTGACAATCAGTAATGCAGTGTGTGCTTCTGAGTTCCAAAAATGAAAGTCGGAAAGTGGGAGTTCATCTCTGGGATTTGAAGTTAGGAGATGAGCCTAGAGGCAATTTGCACTCCCAGCACCAGTCTCACAAAATGCTTCCTCTTCCCCACCTCACCACACCTCACTCCTAATATGGCAGCTCAATCACACAAAAACCTTTTAGTGGCCCCTTTAATGACAGCAATCACTCTTTTTTGGTCCTAAAATACACATATCACCGTAACATGCTCTATGCTGGTTCACATTTTGATCAGAAAAACTGTAGTCTAAGTACCTTGGTTGGAAAATAGCGGCTAGTCTTGAACTGCTTCAACGTGGCTGACAGAGTGACTGTGGAAAAGAAGAGGATCACTGACCAAAAGAGAACATCTGGAACGTACGGGTGCTCGTGGCCGCAGGCTCGTCCAACGTACTCCCCGTGCAGTGATTTGCATTCCTGCCGGAGGAAGTAAAACAAATAGAGCTATTAAGAAAAAAAGGTGGCCATAATTCTTTCAGAAAACTAATGTCTTAAGATCACTTGCAGTTGACTTGCCAAGGTTTTTAATTAAGGCTCATGTTTGGATAGGTAGTGAGCAATATGAACCATTTCTACAATTTTTGCCTTTTAAAAATTAAATCTATAAAACTAATTGATTCACCAATCATCGTCTTAATTATCACATCAACCCTATAAAATAGGTAGTTGCTATTATTTCCATTTTGTATCTGAGGAAACTATGGTGTAGGGAAGGTAAGTAATTTGTTATGGCCTCACCACTGCTGGGCGGCAGCAGGGTTGTGATATAAACATGATGCCTTTGGTGGGAATATTATTGCATATTAAAGGAGAACAGTGATTCTGTAGAATCGGACATGACTGAGCGACTTCACTTTCACTTTTCACTTTCATGCACTGGAGAAGGAAATGGCAACCCACTCCAGTGTTCTTGCCTGGAGAATCCCAGGGATGGGGTCGCCCGGAGTCGGACACGACTGGAGTGACTTAGCAGTAGCAGTAAAGCTCCCAAGAAAGGTGAGAAAAGCAACAACAAAAAAATACGATATATTATTACTGAAGTGAAACCAAAAGTCAAAGATGGGGCTCAAACTTAAATTATGGAACAAAAGAGAAAAAGTACTATAGGAGCAGGGCAAAGCTCATATTTACTATGACTTCTTCAGGAGCTTCCCAGGTGGCTCAGGGGTAAAGAACCCACCTGCCAATGCAAGAGACCCTGGTTCCATCCCGGGGCAGGGCAGATACCCTGGAGAAGGAAATGGCAAACCACTCCAGGATTCTTGCCTGGAGAATTCCATGAACAGAGGAGCCTGGCAAACTATACTCCATGGAGTCACAAAGAGTCAGACACAACTGAGCAACTATATAACAACAACAACAACAACAACAACAGACTTCATGATCTTTTTTTTTTCTGGTATATATTTTATAAGCCCCTGAGGAATCATTTCTAATTGCTGTTTTAGCCATGAGGTGGCAGCAAAGTCAAAAAATTTTTCTTTCTTGGAGGAAAAAACAGCATTTTAAACAATATTATTTTGAAATTAAGACTTTTTTTAAAAGCTCATATTAGATTGGGTTTTACCATTTCATTTTAAAGATTAGAACATTCAATTTTAATTTTTTATTTCAAAACAGAAAAGAATGGTTTAAGTGATTCAGTGACCTTGCTAGTACTTGAGATATTCTGAACATGAATTAGGAATTGAATTGTACCATGGTACAGAAAGATCTTAGGAGAAAATATAGACTGCCAGATTGATCACCAGCAGAGACTGTCCAATGAATAAAGCCTCAAGCCCTGAAGTACCGCAGGAAACAAATACCTTTGAAAGATTCTAGACTAAATCACAGACTGCTACCTTGTTATCCAAAGACAAACCAGTAAAATCACTTGGGACAGTTACCTGTAAGGCTAGGATTTTTGAGAAATATTGTTTGTATACTTTATAATTATCTAAAACAATTCTGTTCCTTTTACTAATCTAACTGCAAATGCTACATTTTTTGCTAGCTAAAGTTGAATTCCAATTAACCATGTTAATAGAGAGCACAGAAACTTTGCTAATTGGAAAATAAATTAAAAAAAAAAATCCCCAAGCCTTAATTATAGCTTTAGTTTTTCCTTCTCTCAAAACTCTGTTAAAATGGATAAAGTAGCAAAAACAAATCCTTGAAATTTTTAGTCCCTTCTCTTGCCCCTTGTTCAGCTTTACTAGTAAAGCAATTACTAAGCAAAGTAATGGAATATATATGTATGGAAGCTAGGAAAATGATACAGATGAACCTATCTGCAGGGCAAGAATAGAGGCCCAGACATAGAGACTGGACCTGTGAATGGGTGAGGGAGAGGGTGGGATGAATTGAGAGGAGCGCGGAAACATATACATTGCCGTGTATAAGATAGACAGCTAGTGGGAAGGTGCTATATAACACAGGGAGCTCAACCTGCGGCTCTGTGGTGACCTAGAGAGGTGGGATGTTGGGGGAGAAGTTCAAGAGGGAGCAGGTATATGTGTACTTATGGCTGATTCATGCCGTTGTATGGCAGAAACTAACACAACACTGTAAAGCAATTATCCTTCAATTAAAAGCAAATTAAAAAAAGAAGAATGGATAAATACAAAGAGGAGCTAAAAGTTCCTTTGTAAGCACATTACCTATATATTTGTGATCATCTTCAATCTTTTGTGCAGATATAAAAGTCCTCCAAGTCTTGGACTTGGTTGAGTCTTGGTCTCAATTCTTAATAATATAGAAACCATTTAAAGAATTATTTAAGTGTCTTATAAGCTATAATACATTACCATTAGCCTGCCTCGTCACTTTAATTCAAAGCAAATTTGAAAAGTACATTTTTCTTTCTTTTAGTGGGGCAGTATGTTATTTAAAAAGGAAAAATTGTGAGCTACTATATTCTACATTTATTTTCTGGTTTATACCAACTGTACCCTTAAACACACACACACACACACACACACACACACACACACACACAAAGTCCTGAGATTTGGAAGAGAAAACTAAATCTAAATCCTGTTCTCTTATTTTGAGTCTCACATATGGTTTCACTTACAAAAATGAAAAAAATGCTTGTTGACAAACTCATTTCTACTAATTATTCTTCAACACGTTTTAAGCTTCAACAATTTTATAAGTTGGTAAAAATTAAGTTTGATAAAATAAGAAATTAGAGTTGGCATTAGTGTCCTGCCCCTTATTTATGTATAAGCTAAATATGTAATTCTGGCATTGAAACAATTCTTAACCAATTGCTAGTTAATTGACTGTGAATATTTTAAACCTTGTCTAGGAATTCCTTATAATGACAGATTTTGATATACTGCTAAAATATATATATAAACATAGAAACCTAAGTACTCTAGCTTGCTATAAAACACTTGAATTAAGCATTATTCACAATAGTCAAGATATGGAAATAACCTAGATATCTGACAATGGATGAATGAATTGAGAAACTATAGTATAAATATACAATAGAATACCATTCACCCTTAAAAAGAAAGGAAACATTGTCACTGCAACAACATGAATGAACCTGTAAGACATGCTAATTGAAACAAGTCAGACACAGAAAGATAAATACTGTATGATTTATCTTCCATGTGGAAGCTAAAAGTCAAACCCAGAAGCAGAGAGCAGAATGATAGTTACCAATGACTAGGGAGAGAGGAAAAATGGGGAAATATTGGTTGAAGGGAACAAAGTTTCAGTTGTGCTGGATAAATAAATTATGAAGTGCTAATGTATAATACAGTGACTATGGTTAATAATATTGCATTAACTAATTGATATTTGCTGGGAGAGTAGATCTTAATTGTTTTCACCAAGTAAAAAGGTTGCTTATGTGAAGTGATATGTGTGTTAATTAGCTTGATTGTGGTAATCATTCACCTTGTATACATTCATCAAAACATATTTTATACTTTAAATATATAATTTTTATTTGTCAATTATACCTCAATAAAGCTAGAAAACAAAATAAACCAAGACATTTACATTAAATAGTAACTCTGTGATTTGAGATTGCCTTTCAAAATAATCATTAAATGTTTATTGAACACTTCCTATGCATACAGTTATTTGGGAGAATCAAAGAAAGCTAAAGTTCTTGCCATTGCTGAGTTAGCAAGGTAAAAATTACAATTCATGAGATATGTAACAATTCAATTAAAAATTATCAAGTGACTAATACACAGAGTAAATATTACATGACCATTTTTACAAAACTAGTTATAACAGCCATTAGCACTGTTAATAAAATTAATAAAATGCTTTTAATGATCCTGATGGTTATGCTGAGAAAAAACTAGAATAACAATTAAGACGAATCATTATGGCCCTCAATGACTTAAAATTGTAAGTTTTTTTCATTATGTAGAATACCCTTTGGTGATAAGCGCTATTTCTGGTCAAGATTAGCAATTATTCATTGCAAACAGTGCTTTTACCTAATGAAAAATAATATGAAAATTTCTGCCAGAATGTTAACACCTAGTGCAGAACTTAACAAAGGAAAAAAAAAAAACAACCTCAGGATTAGATTTGCTTTGTTTGATTGCAAAATATTTTTCACTATACTCTGCTTGACCCTAAAACTTCTAATATTTAAAATTAACTCATGCCTAGGTAGATCAATTGTGCTATGAGTCTCTTAGAAATTTATGATTCAGGATTTGCTACTATATGTAATAAATATTATTATTTAACATTAAATTATTCAAGACTATAAAACACATAGATTAAATTATCACATTAAATAATTTAAAGATGAAATTATTGGGTAAGTATATTGTAGGGGACACCAAGATGAGGGACAAAAGCAAGGATCTCTTAAAATATAATATCCTTATACTTTATAAAAGGGGAATATAAATGGAAGATGCATTGCTGAATGGATCAACCATCTCTAAATTCTGAACAACTGTAGCATTCTTTCTTGTTTAGCTCATCATTTCTTTTATTGGTCAATTTAAACGGCTCTCTGAAAGGGAAAAGTTTGGTAATCTTTTTTCTAAGGAAAAATACAACAGAATAAATGTTAACTATAACAGAAAAAAAAATGAAAGTGAAGACATTTTAGAGCAAATGACTACGGTAAGAAGAAAGGTAGTAAAATATAGGTCAAAGATAGAATTTTTTAAATTTTGATTCTGAAAAAATTACTTAATGAGGAAAAGTAAGAAAAATAGGCAACAGGTCAAGTGTTCTTGTAAGAATCGAGTTTAGAGTTTTATAATTATACAACAAAAAAGGTTTGTGTATATCACTAACTGGCTCACATGCTAAAATGTGTTTCTCCTAAAATGAACTAGAACTCATATAGTTTTATGCTGATGGTTCTAATGGGATTTGAGCTTATACAGGTAGGTAAATCGGCAGAAGCTTTGGACTGTAATGTTTGTAACTGAGAAGAATAGAAAAGAAACTAGAATGACTCAGATTTTAATACTTATTAAAAGCAGAATCTTTCCATTTTTCCAATTATGAGATTTGACTAACCAGAAGTAAAGGATGTAAATATAGATGGAAATAGGTGTGCACAAATATTACAAGAGATTAAGAAAAATAGAGACATTCAACTATGAGGGGGGGAAAAGATATCGTTAAAAAAAGGAAAGACATAAATATTTTTAGAGGTATAAGATTTAACTTTGACAGATGAAAATTATGTTGTCATTCTCTTTCTTAAATGGAAGGAAGATAAGGAGAAAATGGAAGTGAGAAAACTCTTTCTGAGGGAGGTGCCAGAATTTTAAGAAAAGTGACTTTGGTTTTCCCCAAAAGTTCAATATTTATACCAAAATACTAACAAACATCCCCTCCCCCTCAACATATTCTGAACAGCTGGAGCAGTATTATGAAGCAAAGTAAAAACATTCTTTACACAGAGGCTGACTTAGGTCTGTCATATGGTTTAATTTAGGTCAACATTACTCTTATTTAACGTGCTTTCAGTTAATCTAGTAACATTATGCCATATATGTGTGCTTTTAGAGTAATTCAGGACTACTAACTACTGGAAAAGTTTAATAATGAAAGAAAACCCCCAGTTAACTTATGCATATTTGAATGGATGAAATAAAACTGTCACTTTTGTAATAGTATTTATTTAGAATAATTTACTTTAGTGGCAATAATTCATTCAAAATGTCAAAAAAGACCTTATAGTAATAAGATTCAAGACATGTTTCACTTACCGAAACAGTTAGGTTCTCCCAAATTATGTCGGAGGCAGAAATATTGGACTCCCTCCATTCCTTCAGTGTATTATTACTAGGATTATGTGGTTCCACACAATTACATCTGCAAAGACAAAACAGTATCTTTTATGAAGTAAGTATCTTTTTGTGACCAGACTTAAAATAGATGTGTAAGTGGTCCTTCTTCCCCAGTCACAGCCTTCTTCCATCTGAGAGATAAGTAGTTAGGTCATTCTAAATATTCCAAAACACTATTTTCAGACATATGATAGATATATTACTAGGACATTACAGCACTTTTAATGTTTCCTGGAATGAGAGGTCATTCCCTCTCTGTTCTAGTCAGAGGAAATTATTTAAAGTACAGGTTAGAACACAAGGCTTTGGGGGCCTTTTAAATTAAGATGCTTTCTAAATCTTACAACAACTATTTACCCCTGAATTATAAGTGGGAAAAAATGATAAATATCCAAATGTCTTTTTATAATTTATATTTATTAATATTGTAAAAACATATCATATATGTTTATATATATATTTTATATTCTAGAGATCACTTAGAATTATGCTATGTAATTTAAAATTAAAGCTAAGTTGAAGTAAGAACCCTGTGTATCTCAGGATATACTTTTCTTTGTGATGAGTGATAGTCTTATTAAAAATCAAACAATCAGTATGCAAAAATCTTTTGAAAAGCTACTATATATACAAGGTAACAAAATGAATGCTGAGGATAAGAGCAATCCAGTGAGAAAAGAAAATCAATCCTGTCATCCCCATACTCATTGGAAGGACTGATGCTGAAGCTGAAGCTCCAATACCTTGACCACCTGATGCAAAGAGCCAACTCATTAGAAAAGACCCTGATACCAGTAAAGATTGAGGGCAGGAGGAGAAAAGGACAACAGAGGATGAGATGGTTGGATGGCATCTCTGACTCAACAGACGTGAGTTTGGGCAGACTCTGAGAGATAGTGGAGGACAAGGAAACCTGGCCTGCTGCAGTCCATGGGGTTGCAAAGAGCAGGACACAAGGTGAGTGACTGAAAATCAACAACATACAAGGTAACACCGTGAATGCTGAGGGTAAGAGCAGAAAGAATAGGAAAGATCTGGGCAACTGTTACTACTATGTAATAAAAAACAGCTTTTGATATCACATTCTTTATAACTGCGTAAGTAAATGAGAAGACACAAGCAAAGATTATCAACAAGTTAATGGTCTTAGATGTTAACTTCAATTTATAAATGGTTTGTTTAAAAAAATTCATTAAGTCTATTATTTGCCCTTCAGAGAGCATTTTCTTCTAGAAGCATTTTATACAAATCGTATTTGGGCTCCCAGGTTAACCCACATATACTACAAAACTTAAAAATAGGTTGGACTACTATTTTAGTGATATTAATTGAACTGTAGAACTCAACTACCATTATTTCTATAGGAAAATATATTATAGTTTCTACTTGATAAATTCCTTTGCCTGAGCTACAGTCTCTCTTTCTACATCAGGAATTTTAGTCTGTTCTTTTTTATCAGTACTCATTCATTTTTCAAAGCATACTCAGTATCTATGATTATAAGAAATTCTACTTGACTTGAGCAACACAGACAGGCCTGCTCCTAGTCTCACTAGGATGTATTCCTACCTGGGCTCACTTGGGACTGGGGCACTAAAAAACAGAGGATTCCAATGAGAAGGTTGTTAATGAGGATTTTAAGGGAATGAGAGAAGGAAGTATCAGCCACTATGAGTAGCTGCAGTGACCACTGTGGTATCAGAGGGAGGAGACACAGCAAAAGGGAAACAAAGGTCTTTGAGAGGCAGTAATAGTCACTCATTAATGCAATTTGTTCAAATCTATAGGTTCCCAAGCCCCAGATTAGTTGTACATAATCACAGAACACACCCCTTTGTGTCAGAAAGCTTTGTGCTTTACTGGTTGTGTGGCATGGGCAAGTTATTTAAGTACTCTGAACCTTGGTTTCCTCATAAAGTAAAATGAGGACTGAAATGCCTACCTAGCAGAGCTATTATGACGAATATGTAACATGATATATATTAAATGGCATGTATACATGTATGCATTTTGTAATTGTTGCTCCTATCATCATCATGATTATCATCATTATTTTCCGGTTCATTTTTTGGTTTTTCATAATCTGTAATAAAACTGTTAACTTTCAATTGATGTAATACAAAAAAGAACAATAGGCTTTTCTCTAACATGCTGATATTCTTTTTTCTTTTGTTTCCAGTTCTTTAAAGAGAATTAAATTCTGACCAGCATTAAAATAGTTTCACTACTATTACTAAGAATCTATCAAAAGAAAGAAAATTCCCATCCAACTTTGAGTCACTAGATCACTAGGCAAATAGAGTAAAGATAATATATGAATAGAAAGAATAATTTCATTTAAAAATAGATTGAATTATTAAAATTACATTAAAACCGTTAAATCACTGAATATTTTCTAAAATTAAAAATCAGATTTGGCTTCTAGCTTAAAAAAGAGGACTGAATACACATGTTTATTTTGTTATTACCTAGAATCCACTAAGCTAAGGAATAATATAAAAAGAGACATGAGGAGAAACATCAAAAAGAGAAATATGTAAACAAATGGAATATGAAAGTCATATGAAAATAGGATTTTTGAAAAAGCAGAACAGAAGAGAAATACTAAGAATAATAGTACCTTTACATTTAATCCTTAAACTAGGTTGTCACATGAATATATCGAGACACAAGTGACATGGCCAAGTTTACACAGCTAGAAACTCCAGAGCCAGAATTTAAACCTAGGTAGTCCTCTCTTACTCACTCACTCATAAATATATGTATATATTTATATATGAACAGATATATGTATTTATATATATATATATGAAATTTATAAATTTATATAGGATATATATATTTACATAGGATATATATATATGTTTGTGTGTATATATACACTTCCAACTGCAGTAAAAGAGGGAGCTGGCCTCCTGAGTAGAATATCAAGGAGGGTCTTGACTAAGAGAAGAGTTTATACTCAAAAAAGAAACAGAGTAAACAGCTGGAGCCAAAAACATGAGAACTTGTTTAAAGTTTGACTATACAATAGTTGATACCAGAAATCCATCCCCAACTGCTAGAGACTTACATACATACCACTCCAAGCATAGCCTCAGTCTTTTCTCTAAGCAATACCATCAACACTGTAAGGCAAAATTACTTTGGACCTAGAGGTCTCTATTGAGTGAAATCACCAAATCAAATGTAAGGAGGAATGAAAAAAAAAGTGTATTCTTTGCAGATTTTATTTTTTTGTGCATGTGTCATTAATTATAAAGCATAACTTGTAAGTAAACAAAGATATGGGATGAAGGAAAGTGGGCTTCCAACCTCAGGAGGCAGTGAAAGGACTCTCAGAATGACAAATCTAGTAGAGCCTAAGAGTAGATCACAGAGGGAGTGAATCACAAGATGGATGAATGGAAAGTTCCACTCTTTCCCCCACAGAAACTGCAATTTAACAATATATGGACCAAAATACTGTAATGAGAATTCTAGAATCTAGTCAAGATGTTGCAGTACCAGAGTGCAAAGCTGTGAAAAGCCACCTTCAAATGGATAAGAAGGGCAATTTCACTTCGATTGCCTCAGCCCCTTTTCTAAGCTGGCACAGTTCAGCAGTGGTAGAGAATAACCTGGCTCACACTTTTTACAATGGGGGTGAGGAGAAAAGTAGAGGCTGTGTCTGACATTCCAGCTCTTCAGAGGGCTATTGAGGAACTGGTATCTGTCTTGTCTAATTCAGAGCACTGACAGAACCACTGCAGTTTGGATGCCGTGGTGCCACTGAGAACAAAGAAGAATGGGTAAACTGGCTTTCAGGGACTAGGATGGCTCAATGCAGTTAGGGGTAGGAGAACAATCTGAGGCTTCTCCCTCTGGAAGGAGTGAAAGGAGCATACGTCTGATATTCACACTCTTTAAAAGAGTGCAGAAGGGGCTGGTATCCGTCTCACCTAACTTAGGACGCTGATGGGGAGTCAGCACACGGGAGAAATCTGGAGGCCTCTGAGAACAAGGGACATCATAGCAGCTAGCTATTGTAAAACCAGGACTTCCTTGGTGGTGCAGTGGTAAAGAATCTGCCTGCCCATGCAGGACCTGCAGGAGATGCAGGTTCAATCCATGAGTCAAGAAGATCCCCTGGAACAGAAAATGGCAATCCACTCCAGTATTCTTGCCTGGGAAATTCCACGGACAGCGGGCCTGACAGGCTATAGTCCATGGGGTCATGAAGAACTAGACACAACTGAACACAAACACATATTATAAAACCAGAGAACTTGCAGTACCACAGAGTGACCCCAGGTAGAGCAAAAAATTATGAGTCCCTGGAAAAAGAAATCAGCCAATTTTACCTAATTGAGAAATTGCACACACAGGCTCAAAGAATTTGCATTCCCTTCCGTCTAAGAAAAGGTTACAGAGACCCCCAGAATCTCTAGTCAGGCTGATTAGAAGTCTTCTGCAGAAAGGGCCAGTCTATAAAGGCTCTGAGATGTGGCTTTTATGTCATGTGCCAATTCTAAAACAAAGTTATGGGATACATGAAGAAACAGGGAAACATGGCCCAAAAGAATAAAATTAATCAAATTAATCTTAAAGAAATGGAGGCATATAAATTACCTGACAGAGAATTAAAATAACCATTATAAAGATACTCTATGTGATCAAGAAAATGATGCATAAACAAAATGAAAATATCAGCAAAAAAGAAAATATTAAAAAGAACAAAACAGAAAATTTGGAACTAAAGAATACAATAATTGAAGTAAAAAAATTCAGTAGGAGGATTTAACATTAGGTTCAATTAAGCTGAAGAAAGAATCAGTGAACTTGAGGACAGGTCACTTGAAATTATCCAGTCAGAAGACTAGATCAGAAAAAAGAATGAAACAGAGTGAAGAAAGCCTGAGGAACACATGGGATATCATAAGCAAATCAATATACGCATCATGGGAGCCCTGGAAGAAGAAAGAGTATAAGTGACAGAAAGCTTATTTAAAGAAATAGTGTCCCCAAACTTCCCAAAACTAAGGAAGGAAATTATATCCATATTTAAGAAACCCAATGGATTCCAACCATAGTAAATCCAAAGAAATCCACACTAAGACACATTATAATCAAACTGTCAAAAGAAAAATACAGATAAAATTCTCACAGCAACAAGAGAAAAGTAAATCACCATGTGCAAGAGAAGTCCCATAATACTATCAGTGAATTTTTCAGCAGGAACTCTACAGGCCAGAAGGCAGTGAGATGATATATTCAAGGTGCTAAATGGGAAAAACTGCCAACCAAGAGCACTATATGTAGCAAAAAAAAAAAAAAAAGTGGTACTTGAGAAATGAAGGGAAAATAAAACCTTCCCATGTTTTTAAAAAAAAAAAGGTGAGGGAGTTCATCATCATTATAACTGCCTACAAGAAATGCTAAAGGGATTCCATCAAGCTCAAACAAAGGGATACTGAACAACAACACAAGAGCATATGAAAGTATAAAGCTTGCTAGTAAAGGTAAATATACAGACAAATACAAAATACTGTAATAATGATACATAAATCACTTTTAATTCTGGTATAGGGTTTGAAAGACAAAAGTATTTTTAAAAACTATTACTATAAAAATATGTTAATGGATACATAATTTAGAAGGATGTAATGTTTTGACATCAGTAACAGAAAGTATAAAGAAGAGGGAGTCAATGTGAAGAGTATTTATATGCAATTAAAGTTGTTTTATCAGCTTAAAATAGATTGTTGTAAATATATGATGCTTTATGTAAGCCCAATGGTAACCACCAAGAAAGTACCATTTTGTGTAGGACATCCACAAAAGAAAATTAAAAAGGGATCAAAACATATCACTACCAAAAGGAATCAACAAAACACAAAGGAAGAAAAAAAGAGAGGAAAGAGGGTGAAGGATAAATATAAGACAGAAAATAACTAACAAAATGGCAATAGTAAGTTCTTCTCTATCAATAACTACTTAAATGTAAATGGATTTTACTCCCTAATCAGAAGATACAGAGTGGTTAAATGGATTTTAAAAAATCCAACTATATGCTCTCTAGAAAAGATTTTTGATTTAGGAACACACATAGAGTGAAAGTTAAAGTATAGAAAAAAATATGCAAATAGTAACCGAAACAGCAGGGGCCAGGGTGGGCCATAATCATATTAGACAAAATAGACTTTAAGTCAAAAACTGTCAAAAGAGACAAGGAAGGACATGATAAATGATAAAAGGGTCAATTAATTGGGTTGATATGACATTAAAAAGATGTATGTACCTAATAGCAGAGCACCCAAATATAGGAAGGAAACACTGACAGAACTAAAGGGAAAGATAGATAATAACACAATAATATTAGGAGATTTCAACATCTCACTCTAAATAATTGATAGAATCCAGATAGAAGATGAATAAGGAAACAGATGATTTGTAAAATACTATAGACCAAATGAACCGAATATCATATACAGGGCATTTCATCCAACAGCAGCAGAATATACAGTCTTTTCAAGCACATACAAACCATTCTCCACAAGAGATCACATTTTAGGTCACAACCTAGTCTTAACAAATTTGAGAAGACTGAAATCAAAGTAAGTGTACTTTCAAAGCACAGTGCAATGAAACTAGAAATCAAAAACAGAAGGAAACTAAAAAATTCACAAATACATGGAAATTAAGCAATGTATTCTTGAACAACCAATAAGCCAAAGAAGATATCAAAAGAGAAATTAGAAAGTATCTTAAGACAAATGAAAACAAACGAAAAAATACTAAAACTTATAGGATGCAGCAAAAGCAGCACAAAAAGGGAAGTTTATAGCAATAATTGCCTATATTAAAAAGATGAAAATTCTCAAATAAACAACCTAACTTTAAAACACGAGAGACTAAAAAAATAAAAACAAACTAATCCCCAAGTTAGCAGAAGGAAGGAAATAATAATCATCAGAACAAAAATAAATGAAATAGAAAATGGAAAAACAATAGTAGAGATCAATGAAACTGAATTTTTTTTCAAAAAATTTGACAAACTTTTACCTAGACTAAGAAAAAATTAAGAAGACTCAAAATTATTAGAGAGGAGATATTACAACTAATGCCACAGAAATTAAAAAGATTATAAGAGATTATTATGAGACATTCCAAGCCAACAATTTGGATAGCCTGGAAGAAATGGATAAATTCTTAGAAACATGCAATCTGCCAAGACTGAATCATGAAGAAACAGAAATTCTGAACAGACCTATAACTAGCAAGGAGACTGAATGGGTAATCAAAAACCTCCCAACAAAGAAAAGCCCATGACCAGATGGTTTCACTAGCGAATTCTACCACACATATAAAGAACTGGTGCCAATCCTTCTCAAGCTCTTCCAGAAACTGAAGAGGAGGGAACAATTCCAAACTCATTTTATGAAGCCAGAATTACCCTGATACCAAAGAAAAAGACATCAAAAGAAAACTAAAAAAACAATATCCTTAATGAATATAGATGCAAAAATCTTCAACAAAATATTAGCAAACTAAATTCAACAACACATTAAAAGGATCATAGATTATAACTAAGTGGGACTTATCCCTGGAACACAAGAATGGTTCAACAAACAAATATCAATCATTGTATTACACCACATTAATGGAACAAAGGATAAAATCATATGATCAACTCAATAGATGCACAAAAAGCATCTGATAAATTCAACATCCTTTCATGATAAAAGTACTCATCAAATTAGGAGTAGAAAGACATTATCTCAACATAATAAAATCCAGGTTTGACAAGCCCACAGCTAACATAGTAAACAATGGGGAAAAACCAGAAGTTTTTTCTCTAAGATAAAGAACAAAACAAGGATGCCCATTCCTGCCATTTCAATTCAAAACAGTACTGAAGGTCCTAGTTAAAGCAATTAGGTTAAGAAAAAAAAAAAAGCATCCAAATTGGAAAGGAAGAAGGAAAATTATCTCTACTTGCAGATTATATAATCTAATACAAAGAAAACTCTAAAGATCACACACATACTCACGCACACACACACTGTAAAAATAAATGAATTCAGCAAAGTTGCAAGATCAAAATCAACATTAAAACATTAAAAAACTCAGTAGTTTCTATAAACTAGCAATGAATAATCTAAAAAGGAAATTAAGAAAACAAACCCATTTACAATAGCATCAATAAGAATAAAATACTTAGAAATAAATTTAACCAAAAATGTGAAAGACTGTACACTTAAAACTACAAAACACTGCTGAAAGAAATTAAAGAGGGCACAGATAACTGAAAAGAAAGAAATGTGTTCATGAACTGGAAGATTTAATATTGTTAAAAATACCCACATTACCCAAGGTGATCTACAAATTCAATGCAATCACTACCAAAATATCAATGACATTTTTTATAGAAACAGAAAAATTAATCCTAAAATTCATATAAAACCATGAAAGATTCTGAACAGTCAAAACAATCTTGAGCAAAAAGAACAAAGTTGGAAGTCTCACACTTCCTAATTTCAAAATATATAGCAAAGCTAGAGTTAAAAAAAAAAAACAACAGTATGGTACAGGAACAAAGACAGGTTATAGACCGATAGAACAGAACAGAGAGCCCAGAAATAAACCTTTATGCAGTCAAAGATCTTCGACAAGAAAGGCAAAACTACACAATGTGGAAATGTTGAAGTCTCTTCAACACATAATGCTGGGAAAATTGGATATCCACAAGCAAAAGAATAAAACTGGACCTTTTATCATACACTGAAATCAATTCAAAATGAATAAAAGACTTAAACATTAGACCTGAAACTAAAAATTTTCTAGAAGAAAACAGAGGGGGAATGCTTTATTACATTGGCCTTAACAATGATTTCTTGGATATGACACCAAAACACAGGTAATATAAGCAAAAAAATAGACAATTGGACTACATTAAACTAAAAAGCTTTTACATAGCCAGGGAAAGAATAAGCAGAGTGAGAAAGCAACCTATTGAATAGGAGGAAATACCTGCAAACTATATCTGGTAAGATATTAATATTCAAAATGTGTAAGAAGTAACTACAACTCAACAGCAATAAAACATATGTTTAATGGTGCAGCCATTATGAAAAACACTATATAGTTTCCTCCAAAAAATAAAAAGGAGCTACAGGATCCAGAAATCTCATTTTTGGATGCAAAGAGACTTGGATCTTGAAGACATAGTGTATTCCCATATTTACTGCAGCATTGTTCAAAATAGCCAAGAAGTAGAAACAATGTAAATATCCATCAACAAATGAATGAATTTTTTTAAAGTGTAGTTATATACACAATGGAATATTATTCAGCCATTAAAAAAGGAAATTCTCTCATACGCAGCAACATGGATGAACATTGAGAATATTGTTTAAAGTGAAATAGCCAGCCACGGAAGGGCAAATACTGCATGATTTCACTTACATGAGGTATTTAAAGTAGTAAAACTCATAGAATTACAAAGTAGAATTGTGGTTTCCAAAGACAGGAAGAGAGAAATGAGGTATAGAACTTCAGTTATGCACCATGTGTAAGTTCTAGAGATCTGCCATGCAACATCTGTTGTACTATATACTTATACTTCTAATAAGCAGTTAACAGGGTAGAATTATTGAATTCTTGGGAAAGCTTGAGGACATTCAAGCACAGAAGGCTGGAGAAAGGGCAGTTAGCAATACAAGGGAGGGGGAAAAAAAGCTTTACAAGAAAAACATGTTGCAAGGAGGAAGAAAACAGAAGTAAATATAATGATTTTGAGCAGCTCATGAAATGTTGAAAGGAAAATTCATTTTATAATGATGTTATGAACATTGTTGGGTTTTTACTCTTCACTATTAATAACCTCAGATATGCAGATGACACCACCCTTACGGCAGAAAGTGAAGAAGAACTAAAGAGCCTTTTGATGAATGTGAAAGAGGAAAATGAAAAAGTTGGCTTAAAGCGCAACATTCAGAAAACTAAGATCATAGCATCCAGTCCCATCACTTCATAGCAGATAGATGGGGAAACAGTGGAAACAGTGGCTGACTTTATTTTCTGGGCTCCAAAATCACTGCAGATGGTGACTGCAGCCATGAAACTAAAAGGTGCTTGCTCCTTTTATGGTTATGGAAGGAAAGGAAAGTTATGACCAACCTAGACACCATATTAAAAAGCAGACATTACTTTGCCAACAAAGGTCCATCTAGTCAAGGCAATGGTTTTTCCAGTGGTCATGTATGGATGTGAGAGTTGGGCTATAAAGAAAGCTGAGCGCAAAGAATTGATGGTTTTGAACTGTGGTGTTGGAGAAGACTCTTGAGAGTCCCTTGGACTGCAAGGAGATCCAACCAGTCCATCCTAAAGGAGATCAGTCCTGGGTGTTCATTGGAAGGACTGATGTTGAAGCTGAAACTTAAATACTTTGGCCACCTGATGCGAAGAGCTGACTCATTGGAAAAGACCCTGATGCTGGAAAAGATTGAGGGCAGGAGGAGAAGGGGATGACAGAGGATGAGATGGTTGGATGGCATCATCGACTCAATGGACATGGGTTTGGGTGGACTCCGGGAGTTGATGATGGACAGGGAGGCCTGGCGTGCTGCGGTTCACGGGGTCACAAAGAGTCGGACATGACTGAGCAACTGAACTGAACCAAACTGATAAATATTTTCAGTTATTTTCTTAGGACTTGCTGTAGGGATTACCACATACATTCAGTTATTAGGCTCCATTAACTGCTGGGTGATTGCTCTATTGTTTTGTTTGTTTGTTTTTTTATCAGGATTTTTTAAAAATTAATTTATTCATTTTAATTGGAGGCTAAGAAACCTAGGACATAAAACACTCTGGTGTCATGATGCAATTAAACTCTAGCTCCTTGCAACTGAGGTCATTGTTTGAGTTTTTTCTGACCCTTTAGCTTTCCTTTCCTAAGGAAAGAGGACTTTCCTTAGCTGTCTCTCTTTCCCTGGTTCTCTCTGGTATAGTAACTGCCCTGTTGTTTGGCCTGTCTGTCATAAAGTTACCTACCTTCTATTAATTGCTTCTTAACAAAACTTCCAATATTTTAAAAATTTAGTTAAAATTTTATTTTATATGTGAGTAGAGCTGATTTACAGTGTTGTGTTAGCTTTAGGTGTATAGTAAAGTGATTTACTTATACATATACATATATCCATTCCTTTTCAGATCCTTTTCCCATATGGGTTATTATAGAATACTGTACTGAGTACAGTTCCCTATGTTATAAGTAGGTTCTTGTTGATTATGTTATACACAGTAGTGTGTATGAGTTGATTCCAAACTCCTAATTTATCTCTCTCAACTTTCTTCATTGGTAACCCTAAGTTTGTTTTCAAAGTCTGTGAGCCAGTTTCTGGTTTGGAAATGTTCATTTTTTTTTTTTTTTTTTTTTTTTAGATTCCACATAAAAGTGACTTATGCCCTTAAAACAATTTCTATTATTGCTTCCTAAAATGATTTTTTAACAGTACAGTTGTTTCACCAGTACTTAGAGGGTCCTTAGAGTTCCTTATGATACCATTCTGAAAGAACATTGTTTTCTGAATGCCAAAGGAGTCACAATACTAGAGCCATAGAGAAGAAAATGTAACCTAAGCACACTTCTTGACTAGAGTGAGAAATAATTACATCAATGTAGCTATGTAAAGGTTTTTTAAAATGTGGGTTGAAAAAAACATTTTAGAACCAATCTTTACACAGATTCAGTGCAGTTTAGTTGCTCAATAATCTCCAACTCTTTGTGACCCCGTGGACTGCAGCAAGCCAGGCTTCCCTGTCCATCACCAACTACTGGAGCTTGCTCAAAGTCATGTCCATTGAGTCGGTGATGCCATCTAACCATCTCATCCTCTGTCATCCCCTTCTGCTCCCACCTTCAATCCTTCCCAGGATCAGGGGTCTTTTTGAATGAGTCTGTTCCTCGCATCAGGTGGCCAAAGTATTGGAGCTTCAGCTTCAGCATCAGTCCTTCCAATGAATATTCAGGACTGAGTTCCTTTAGAATGGACTGGTTGGATCTCCTTGCAGTCCAAGCAACTCTCAAGAGTCTTCTCCAACACTACAGTTCAAAACCATCAATTCTTCGGCATTCAGCTTTCTTTATGGTCCAACTGTCACATCCATACATGACTACTGGAAAAACGATAGCTTTGACAAGACAGACCTTTGTTGGTAAAGTAATGTCTCTGCTTTTTAATATGCTATCTAAGATCGTCATAGCTTTTCTTCCAAGGAGCAAGCATCTTTTAATTTCATGGCTGCAGTCACCATCTGCAGTGATTTTGGAGCCCAAGGAAATACAGTCTCTCACTGTTTCCATTGTTTCCCCATCTATTTGCCATGAAATGATGGGACCCAATGCCATGATCTTCGTTTTTTGAATATTGAGTTTTAAGCCAGGTTTTTCACTCTCCTCTTTCACTTTCATCAAGAGGTTCTTCAGTTCCTTTGCTTTCTGCCATAAGGGTGGTGTCAACTTCATATCTGAGATTATTGATATTTCTCCCGGCAATCCTGATTCCAGTTTGTGCTTCATCCAGCCTGGCATTTCTCATGATGTACTCTGCATGTAAGTTAAATAAGCAGGGTGACAATATACAGCCTTGATGTACTCCTTTTGCAATTTGCAACCAGTCTGTTGTTCCATGTCCAGTTCTGATTGGTGCTTCATGACCTGCATACATATTTCTCAGGAGGTAGGTAAGGTGGTCTGGTATTCCCAGCTCTTGAAGAATTTTCCACAGTTTGTTGTGATCCACACAATTAAAGGCTTTGGCATAGTCAATTAGGCAGAATAGATGTTTTTCTGGAACAATCTTGCTTTTTCAATGATCCAGTGGATGTTGGCAATTTGATCTCTAGTTCCTCTGCCTTTTCTAAATCCAGCTTGAACATCTGGAAGTTCTCGGTTCAGTTACTATTGAAGCCTCACTTGAAGAATTTTGACCTTTTATTTGCTAGCATGTGAGATTAGGCAAATTACTTAACACTTAACTTTGGTTACAGACTAAAAGACCACTACAATAGAATAAGAGGTAGGGAGATAGGAGGAGGAACAGAGAATTGAAAGGAAAGATAGATTTATTTACCTCTTCTTACAAGTGTAAAATATTAATAAACAGCAACCTCAATTAAATAGCCTTGGGAGACCAGATAGGGGAGCCTCACCTCTGATACAACAGCAGACCCCAATAATAAGAAGAGACATTTTCTCTTCTTCTCTGGCAAGAGTTCATCCAATTCAGCCAATGAAATGCCATGGACTGTTTGGTCACTATGGCCCTCCCAACTTCGTTTCCCCCTTTAGAAGAGTTCTCCTTTCCATTTTTGCAGGGAACTTACATGTTGCTATGGTTGCAGATCCCAAATTGAAATTCTTTGCAGGTCCTGAATAAATTCTTTTTTTATTTTGCTAGAGAAATAACTGGTAGTCTATTTGTTGTAGGTCAACAATTTAATGGCCCTTAAGAGGATCCCCAGAAAGCCCCCAAGAGCTCTGAAGCTGGTGAGCCAACAGGTGTGGTACCAACACTGAGCCTATTGCTTCTCACTGCTTTTTTCACCAACCCTGGAGTTTGAGGGTGGGTCTTTCTCCTGGATCTGAGCTTCCATCTACTTTGCATTTTGAAGCTCTCCAGGTTTTACTCAGTATCTATTTTAAGGTTCCTTCCTTTCTGGTTAAGGCCTTGTTCTGTATGTGAGTATTCATTTGGCACTTTGATCTGATTTTGAAGTCAGACTGTTCCAGCTGGAACTGGCTAGCTTTCGGCCCATTCCTTTTGGAACATGGGATGTTTCACTGGAGCTATGCCGATTCAGCCTTTGGCCCCATTCCATTTTGAATAGGGGCTGTTATACTGGAACTGTGCTGAGCAGCTTTTGGCCTGGCTCCTCTGGGACCAGACTGTTCCCTTAGAACTGGCTGGTATTAGGCCTGTAGGCTATTTGCACTGTTTACGCTATCTGAGCTATTTGAGTTACTTGAGCTGCTTGAAAATTATTCTCTTACTCTAGAGAAAACCCTCAAGATTTGGGATCCCAGTTATCTAAATATTTTTAGGGTACCCCTCTTACAGGGACTCTAGCCAATTTTTATTTTAAAATCATGATTCTTCTTCAGGCACATTTCTAACTAAATGTATTGACCCAATCAAAGACAACGTATAGTATCTATGAACATTATGAGAAATTTTTGAAGTTCCCTTAACTTTTCTTAGGCTGAATTGGACAACCACAGCTCTAAAATTTCCAAAACTGAATGGAATTCATATTTCAATCAGTCATTTGAGGCTTCCAAATGTTATTAGGAGCTTAAAATTACCACACCACATAATAAGATTTGAAGATTTACTGAGGCAAACAAACAAAGATAAAATGGCTTCCTAAGCCTCATGATCTACTTCCTTGGCTTCTTTATCTCAAGCCTCATCTCTTATGCTATCTTCCTCCTTTCCTGCTGTGCTATATACAGCTCCTCTATTTGATGGCTCAGATGGAAGCAATCTGCCGGCAATGCAGGAGACCTGGGTTCCATCCCTGGGTGGGAATGATCTCCTGAGGAAGGGAATGGCAACTCAGTCCAGTATTCTTGCCTGGAGAATTCCATAAATAGAAGAGCCTGGTGGGCTACAGGCCATGGAGTTGCAAAGAGTTGGACATGACTGAGTGGCTAACACACAATCTATATACCCTTAGTTCCTCCATGCTAATTCTCTCAATGAAGTTTCCTTTTTCTCTGAAACAACACACTCCCCCTTTCCTCTGAACTTGTCCCTTAAAATTAAACGTTCTAAGGATCCAGAGGCTAAATGCTTAATTTCTTCTACTCCCTGGATTAAAGCAGAACTGCCAGCCATAGCCAAAGATTTCCCTAAAATAAATGAAGATTCTTACGAATTTGCTCAGGGATTTAATACTCAGTCAAATTTATTAACTGGGTTTCTCTGACTAATATCAACTAGTTCATATACTTGTCATGATGACCAGACTCAGCATTAGATGAAAAATGCCAATTGGGAAAATCCTGAAAGGTCTCTAGAATTACAAACAGAGAGCAGCCCACTAACATTATATGATCATGCTAAGTTGCTTCAGTGGTGCCTGACTTTGTGTGACCCTATGGACTGTAGCCTGCTAGTCTCCTCTGCCCATGGGATTCTTGAGGCAAGAATACTGGAGTGTATTGCCATGGTCTCCTCCAGGGGATCTTCCCAATCTAGGGATCAAAGTCCCGTCTCTTAGGTCTCCTACATTGACAGGTGGATTCTTTACCACTAGTGCCACCTCGGAAGCCCCTGGGCTGGACACTTGGATTTTCTAAATTTCATGTCCATCATTTGAAAAGTGATGGTGTTGGACTTTTAAGTACATGGTTAACTATTTTCTTGTTAACTCTTTGCTTGAGATAGTTGAACCTCAATTTCCTTCTAAGGCCCTAAAGGATACAGTGATAATCAAGATAGATACAGTCCCTGTCTTATAGAACTTGGGGTTGAGTGATAACAAAAGCTGACATTATTTTTACAGGCCCAGTACTATGCTAAGTGCATCATATGCACTATTTCATTTAATCACACAATCCTACCAACCGAGGGATCGAACCCGCATCTCTTATGTCTCCTGCACTGGCAGGCAAGTTGTTTACCACGAGTGCCACCTGAAAAGCTAATTATATGATTAGGCTCAGGCAATTGCTAGGTGTCTTCATAGGGCAATTCCTAGGGCTTTTCCAAAGCCTATTAATTGAAACAAAGTTCGATCCTATACACAAAATTCTAATAACTCTGCTCACTGTTATTATAATCAATTTCAGATTATTTTTAAAGAAAATTCTGGTCTTCCTTCAGATGTTCATTTCACCAAGGTAGCTTTTAACTCTGTATTTATTAGTGGGATGAACCTGGATATTTCCCTTCTAGTATGAAGGACCAGGATGGAATAGGAAACTGTGTTCACTTTAGATTTCATCTGGCAAACCAGCTCTTTCATGGTCTAGATGAGTAACCTAAAAAGAAGACTGCTAAACTTCTTAATCTTCAACTCCAGCAAATTAAATCCCCTAAATGAAACCAAAACCCTCCTAGTTTCTGCTAGTATTGCAAACAGAATATTGGAAAGGAGATTGTTACAAATTTACCTTCAGCCCTCTAACCAGCCTTTCCAATGTCCTCTCAGTGATGTGACTCTGAGGGACTATAGGGGATCTCCCCAATCTTCTTCCTAACTGATTTAAAGAAACCTTTCTTCAGACTGAGGATGACATTCTCCCAGTCCTAACTGACAAGAGAACCACACTCTGGGTCCTCAATCCCACTACAACAAAGCAGCCTCTGTCTTGGTGTACTAAAACAGTCCCAATAGTGGGCATCTCTAGTGAACCTCAAGAGGTTCCTGTCTCTGAAGCTACTTCCTTTTGTTTAAGCTCTTTGAGAGATACACACCCTTTCTTAGTTCTTCCACCTCTAAGCACTTGCTAGGCTGAGACTTCTTATAGCACTATCATGCCAGAATTTCTTTCTCCCAAAAGGAGTAAATAATTCTAGAACTTCACTAGGAAGCCAAGAAGATGACTTAAATGACTCTTTGACATTTTTTACTTGCTCTCTCTCTGATAGTGCTAGAGCCGAATTCAGGAAACACTGGTCATTTCTCCCTACTGAATCAGCTACCATCCTCCTCATGGAGAAAATCTCCAACTAATATTGGCAAAATTCATAGCACAACTCCCGTCAAGATTCAAATACATCCTTCAAAAGTCCTTCCTGGAATTAGTCAATAGCCTATAATTAGAGAAATCCTTCAAGTTATAAAGCCCATAAAGAAATCTGAGTGCCAAAGAATTGATGCTTTTGAACTGTGGTGCTAGAGAACACTCTTGAAAGTCCCTTGGACAGCAAGGAGATCAAACAAGTCAATCCTAAAGGAAATCAGTCCTGAATATCCATTGGAAGAACTGATGCTGAAGCTGAAGCTCCAATGCTTTGTCTACCTAATAAGAAGAACTGACTCAATGGAAAAAACCCTGATGTTGGGGAAGGCGGGAGAAGAAGGGGATGACAGAGGATGAGATGCTTGGATGGCATCAACTCAATGGACATGAGCTTGAGCAAACTCGGGGAGATAATGAAGGACAGAGAAGCCTGGTATATTGCAGTCCATGAGGTTGCAAAGAGTCGGACATGACTGGGTGACTGAACAACAATAAAAGCTTACAAGGCTCAAGACTGCATTATCCCTTGTCCTTGTCAATTAGGTCCCATGATATTCCTAATTTTTGCAGGGTGGGGCACAGTGGGTGTTGAGAGAGTTTATTCCTTAAGTAAGAACCAAGCTTTATTTATTTACAAAAAAAAAAAAAAAGTTGGGGCAAAGGAAAAGACAAGTTTTACACAAAATTATGACAGTAACTTCCTTTGGTAAAAAGGATGGAGGTTTGTCTAGGACGTCCAAACAATAAACAATATTATTATCCCTTGACACCCTGTTGTTTTTAACCCTCATATGCTTCTAACATCCATTCCCATTGGAAATAAATTCTTTACTCTAGTTGACTAATGTGGTGCATTCTGTAGTATTCCAGTTGATGAAGCTAGCCAATACCTTTTTGCCTTTACTTGCAAAGAAAAACAGTTCACCTGGACAGTAATGCCTTAGAGTATTACTGAGAGTCCTTTTTATTTCTCACAAATTCTGAAGGCTGATCTGGTTGACATAAAGTTCCCAGGGGCTCTACTTTGTTGTAATATATGGATAACTTGCTTCTTTGCTCTCTGTCTCAAGCCTCCTCAGCATCCATTTGCTAAAGCTTTTAGCCTAAAGGGACATTAGATTTACAAGGAAAAACTGCAGTTTTCCCAAACCCAAGTTTGATATTTAGGGCATCTAATATCAGAACAAGGGTTACACCTAAATTCGGATAGGCTTCATGGTGTCTAAATTTCCCCAAACCCAAAACTATGCACCAACTGCAAGGTTTTCTAGATGGTTATTGCTGAAATTGGATTTTTATTTCTCTCCTATGGCCAAAAGTCTATATTTTTTGATAAATAACCACAGTGACTCAATTTTACGGAAGAATAAGATGATACAATATTCTAATACTTAAAGGAGAGTTTGATAAACCCACTTACCCTCAGGCATCCCTATTCTCAGATTTCCTTTGTGTATGTGAAAAGGAAGGGAATGCCTTTAGCATACTCAACTAAACACGGGGACCACCATCAACCACCATCAACGTGCTAGGTACTTTAGCAAGTAATTAGATCCTCTGGCAAGAAGACAAACCCTGTTGTCTTAGAGCCATTACTAACACTGCCCTGTTGGTTAAGGCCATGAGAAAAATGTTGTGGGATCCCTTTGACAATTTCCGTACCTCATGCAATGTAAGCCCTCCTGAATTCTCAATCTACTCAACATTTCTCAATGGCTTCCTCGTCTCCTATGAAGTCCTTTTGTTAACTCCTCCTCTTTTATGTTGTAATAACCTTAACCCTGATACTCTTTTCTCCTCTGTCACTGATGAAGTCTCTCACAACTGCTTAATACTGATGAATCACCTTCTGACTACTCATGATGATCTACAGGAAATTCATTTTGGTAATGCTGATGTCTCATGATTCACTGATGGTTCTTATTTTAAAGGTAAAAATGGCATATATTGTGCTGGCTACGCTATCGCAACTAACTGCCTTTAATATTTTTGAGGGAACGTCTTTTCCTCTGAGTACTTTGGTCCCAAAGGCTGAATTATACATTCTTACACAGGGTTGTACTTTAACCAAGGGCAAAACTGTCAATATTTAGACTGACAGTATATATGCTTTCAGAGTAACATATGCTTTCAGATACACTTTCATGATTTTTTAATATTATGGAATAATATGGCTTCCTTACTTCCACTGGAAATAAAGTTTAAAATGGCCCCTATGATTAAGAATTATTGGATGCGTTACTTTTATTTGCCACTTTGTGAAAAGTAGTGAAAGTATTAGTCACTCAGTCTTGTTTGACTCTTTGTGACTTCATGGACTATAGCTATCAGGCTCCTCTGTCCATAGAATTCTCCAGGCAAGAATATTGAAGTTGGTAGCCATTCCCTTCTCCAGGGGATCTTCAGGGGATCTTCCTGACCCAAGGACTGAACCTGAGTCTCCTGCATTGCAGGCAGACGCTTTACCATCTGAGTCACCAGGGGAGCCGTCTGCCCTAGTAAAAGTGAAAGTGAAGTCGCTCAGTCGTGTCTGACTCTTTGCGATCCCATGGACTGTAACCTACCAGGCTCCTCTGTCCATGGGATTCTCCAGGCAAGACTACTGAAGTGGGTTGCCATTTCCTTCTCCAGGGGATCTTCCTGACCCAGAGATCAAACCCGGGTCTCCCGCATTGCAGGCAGACGCTTTAACCTCTGAGCCACCAGGGAAGCCCTTAGCTATTATCCATATGCTGGGTCATTCTAAACTTGACTCTGAAAGCTAAGGGAAATTGCCTTGCTTACATTTTCACAAGGAATGCTGCCCTTAACGGAACTAACAGCAGAGAAACCTTTCCATGGTCCAAAGGGATATTTCTCCAAATGACAACTTAGAAAAACTGGCTAGAGAAGCCCAACAATTGACCTTGAAAAGGAAAGGCAAGATTAGAAATTCAAGAATTGTTGGTTTGATAAAAAGAGAAAGCTCTGGTTTGCACCAAATAACAACCTAGCCCTACTGGAGACTCTAAAATTCCCACTCCTCACCACTGTTCATGCATTAAATCTCTGGTCTACTGACAAAATGATAGCCTTCATGAATTAATATTGGTAGGGAAACTTTAACAATGCCACAAAAAGTGCCTACTTTACTTGTTGGCTTGTCTGAAATACAACCCAGGGAAGCCTGTTTGTACTGTTCCTGGACATTTTAAACCACCTAATTGACCATTTGAGGTCTGGCAAATGGAGTGATACAATTTCCTCTGTCTCACGAATATAAGTATGTTTTAGTCATGGTCTGTATGTTTTCACACTGGACTGAAGCTTTCTCTTGCAGACAAGCCACTGCCTCTTCTGAGGTTAAAGTTCTTTCGGAAAAGAGCATCCTCATCCAGGGAACTTCTCTTGAACTTCATAGTGACCTCATTTTTTTACTAGTTAGGTACTTCAACAAGTCTGAACTGTTTGGCTTGTCTTATAACATTTTTACTGTGCATACCACCTCAGTCCTCTGGTTTAGCTGAATGCATGAATGGCATTTTGTGTGTGTGCTAAGTCGCTTCAGTCGTGTCCACCTCTTTGCAACGCTATGGACTATAGCCCGCCAGGCTCCTCTGTCCATGGGATTCTCCAGGCAGGAATACTGGAATGGATTGCCATGCCCTCCTCCAGGGGATCGTCCCCATCCCAGGAATTGAACTCACCTCCCTTATATCTCCTGCATTGGCAGGCAGGTTCTTTACCACTAGCGCCACTTGGGAAGCCCATTAATGGCATTATTAAGACTCAGTTGGCAAAATTTGTAAAATTCCTCCAAATACATTGGCCAAAAGCATTGGTATTGGTCTTTTTAAATCTCAGATTCACCTCTTTTAGAATTTATAAATTCTCACTCTTT
Organism: Dama dama; assembly: GCF_033118175.1. NCBI lineage: Eukaryota > Metazoa > Chordata > Mammalia > Artiodactyla > Cervidae > Dama > Dama dama. Next base: position 37,104,335 of record NC_083713.1, read on the forward strand.
GAGACAGTCTCTGGATGCCCAATGCACTTGGCTCCTTGCCTCTTTTGAGTCATAACCAATGAAAGGCTATCACTGCTGCTGCTAAATCGCTTCAGTCATGTCCAACTCTGTGAGACCCCATAGACAGCAGCCCACCATGCTCCTCCATTCCTGGGATTCTCCAGGCAAGAATACTGGACTGGGTTGCCATTTTCTTCTTCAATGCATTAATGCATGCAAAGTCACTTCAGTCGTGTCCAACTCTGTATGGACAGCAGCCCACCAGCTTCCTCTGTCCACGGGATTCTCTAGGCAAGAATAGCGAGTGGGTTGCCATTTCCTTCTCCAAAATGATGAAAGGAGATATTCCAACATTTCAAAGGCCTGATTACTTCTATTAAAAATGCAAAATATTTCAGTGCAGTAATCTTTTCATAGCTCACTCTCAGGAGACAAAGACCTTGAGCATCAGACCTTGAAATCTGAAATTTTGTCACTGGAAAAAACACATCCAGAAGGACTCTCTTCAACCTTGCTGGAAAGGTTCCTATTAGGTGTTGCTAACTGACCCTTGTGCTACCAAACTCCAGGGAACAGACTCTTGAGTTCACATGACACACCTAAAAAGCAACAAATCCTAACTGGATTGCACATTATTTGTTGATTTCAAAGTAAAGATTTTCCACAATTGAAGCAGATGACATCTAATGAGACATCTTTTCCAAGTCATATAAACCAGGCCCATTGGATATCTGTCACCAAACCTTTGATGATATCATATGTTCAGATGATCTCCAATGTCTACGATTTTGATAACATGGACTTAGATAAAAAGTAACTGAGAGTTCTTCCTAGAGCTCCTTGTTACTCAAATGTGACCTAAATAGGTTTCAAATCTGTGCACTTTCTTTCTAACCTGGGACACTATACTCAGGTAAGGTCCTTCCTTGTACTGAAGGACAAAAAACTGGTGAAACCAGAAAACCTCTTTTTTAACAAATTTATTTATTTTTAGTTGGGGGATAATTGCTTTACAATATTGTGTTGGTTTCTGCCATATACCAACATGAATCAACCATATGTGTACATATGCCCTGCACCTCTTGAACCTCCCTCCCAATTCCCACCTTCCCACCCTCTAGGTTGTCACAGAGTATGGGCTTGAGCTCCCTGCATCACAGCAATTTCCCACTGGCTATCTATTTTACATATGGTAATGTACGTTTCCATGCTATTCTCTCAATTCGTCCCACCCTCTCCTTCCCTGACTGTGTCCACGAGTCTGTTCTCTGTGTCTGTGTCTCCACTGCTGCCTTGCAAATAGGTTCACTAGTACCACCTTTCCAGATTTCATATATATGTGCTGATACGCAATATTTGTTTTTCACTTTCTGATTTACTTCACTCTGTATAATAGGCTGGAGAAGGACATGGCAACCCACTCCAGTATTCTTGTCTGGAAAATCCCATGGACAGAGGAGCCTGGTGGGCTATAGTCAGTCTGTGGGGTCGCAAAGAGTCGGACACAACTGAGTGACACTGACTCAAATGCATTCCTTTGTGTGACTGAGTAATATGTCATTGTATATATGTACCACAACTTCTTCATCTATTCATCTGTTGATGGATATCTAGGTTGCTTCCATTTCCTGGCTATTGTAAATAGTGCTGCAATGAACATTGGGTACGTGTGTCTTTTTTAATTCTGGTTTTTTCAGGGTATATGCCCAGTAGTGGGATTGCTGGGTCTTATGGTAGTTTTATTTCTAATTTTTTAAGGAATCTCCATATGGTTCTTCATGGTGGCTGTATCAATTTCTATTCCCACCAACAGGGCAAGAGGGTTCCCTTTTCTCCACACTCTCTCTAGCATTTATTGTTTGTAGACTTGTTGATGATGACCATTCTGACTGATGTGAGGTGATACTTCATTGTAGTTTTGATTTGCATTTTTCTAATAATGAGCAATGCTCAGCATCTTTTCATGTGTTTGTTGCCATCTGTACGTCTTCTTCGGAGAAATGTCTGTCTAGGTCTTTTACTCACCTTTTTATTGAGTTGTTTTATTAGTACTGAGCTACAGGAGCTGCTTTTATATTTTGGAGATTAACCCTTTGTCAGTTGTTTCATTTGTTATTACTTTATCCCATTCTGAGGCTTGTCTTTTCACCTTGTTTATAGTTTCCTTTGCTGCACAAAAGCTTCTCTAAGTTTAATTCAGTTCAGTTCATGTCCTTCAGTCATGTCCAACTCTTTCTGACCCCATGGACTGCAGCATGCCAGGCATCCCTGTCAATCACTAACTCCCACAGTTTACTCAAACTCAAGTCCATTAGGTCAGTAATACCATCCAACCATCTCACCCTCTGTCATCCCCTTTTTCTCCCACCTTCAATCTTTACCAGCATCAGGGTCTTTTCCAACGAGTCAGTTCTTTGCATCAAGTGGTCAAAGTATTGGAGTTTCAGGTTCAGCATCAGTCCTTCCAATGAATATTCAGAACTGATTTCCTTTAGGATGGACTGGCTGGAGATCCTTGCAGTCCAAGGGACTCTCAAGAGTCTTCTCCAACACCACAGTTCAAAAGCATCGATTCTTTCGCGCTCAGCTTTCTTTATGGTCCAACTCTCACATCCATACATGACTACTGGAAAAAACGTAGCTTTGACTAGACAGACCTTTGTTGGCAAAGTAATGTCTCTGCTTTTTATTTATTTATTTTTATTTTTTTATTTTTTTGTCTCTGCTTTCTAATATGCTATCCAGGTTGGTCATAACTTTTCCTCCAAGGAGTAAGCGTCTTTTAATTTTATGGCTGCAATCACCATCTGCAGTGATTTTGGAGCCCAAGATAATAAAGTCTGTCATTATTTCCATTGTTTCCCCATCTATTTGCCATGAAGTGATGGGACCAGATGCCATGATCTTAGCTTTCTGAATGTTGAACTTAAAGCCTACTTTTTCACTCTCCTCTTTCACTTTCATCAATAGGCTCTTTAGTTCTTCTTAACTTTCTGCCCTAAGAGTGATGTCATCTTGCATATCTGAGGTTATGGATAATTCTTCTTGCAATCTTGATTCCAGCTTGTGTTTCATCCAGTCCAGTGTTTCTCATGATGTACTCTGCATATAAGTTAGATAAGCAGGGTGACAACGTACAGCCTTGACGTACTCCTTTTCCTATTTGGAACCAGTCTGTTGTTCCATGTCCAGTTCTAACTGTTGCTTCCTGACCTGCATACAGATTTCTCAAGAGGCAGGTCAGGTGGTCTGGGATTCCCATCTCTTTCAGAATTTTCCACAGTTTGTTGTGATCCACACAGTCAAAGGCTTTGGCATAGTCAATAAAGCAGAAATAGATATTTTTCTGGAATTCTCTCGCTTTATGATGATCCAACGGATGTTGTGTCAACCTGTGAACCTCTGGTTCCTCTGCATTTTCTGAAACCAGCTTGAACATCTGGAAGTTCACAGTTCATGTACTGTTGAAGCCTGGCTTGGAGAATTTTGAGCATTACTTTGCTAGCATGTGAGATGAGTACAGTTGTGCAATAGTTTGAGCATTATTTGGCATTTCCTTTCTTGGGGACTGGAATGAAAACTGACCTTTTCTAGTCCTGTGGCCACTGCTGTGTTTTATAAATTTGCTGGCATATTGAGTGCAGCACTTTCACAGCATCATTTTTAGGAGTTGAAATAGCTCAACTATTGAAATCCCATCACCTCCACTAGCTTTGTTCATAGTGATGCTTCCTAAGGCCCACTTGACTTCACATTCCAGGATGTCTGGCTCTAGGTGAGTGATCATAGCATCGTGATTATCTGGGTCAGGAAGATCTATTTTGTATAGTTCTTCTGTGTATTCTTGCCACCTTTTCTTAATATCTTCTGCTAATGTTAGGTTCATACCATTTCTGTCCTTTATTGAGCCCATCTTTGCATGAATATTCCCTTGGTATCTCTTCTAATTTTCTTGAAGAGATCACTAATCTTTCCCATTCTATTGTTTTCCTCTATTCTTTGCATTGATCTCTGAAGAAGGCATTCTTATCTCTCCTGCTCTTCTTTGGAACTCTGCATTCAAATGGGAATATCTTTCCTTTTCTCCTTTGCTTTTCACTTCTCTTCTTTTCACAGCTATTTGTAAGGCCTCCTCAGACAGCCATTTTGCTTTTTTGCATTTCTTTTTCCTGGGGATGGTCTTGATCCCTGTCTCCTGTACAATGTCACGAACCTCTGTCCATAGTTCTTCAGGCAGTCTGTCTATTAGATCTAATCCCTTGAAACTATCTTTCACTTCCACTGTATAATCATAAGGGATTTGATTTAGGTCATACCTAAATGGTCTAGTGGTTTTCCCTACTTTCTGCAATTTAAGTCTGAATTTCACAATAAGGAGTTCATGATCTGAGCCACAGCAGCTCCCAGTCTTGTTTTTGCTGACTGTATAGAGTTTCTCCATCTTTGACTGAAAAGAATATAATCAATCTGACTTTGGAATTGACAATCTGGTGATATCCACGTGTAGAGTCTCTTTTTGTGTTGTTGGATGATGGTGTTTCATATGACCAGTGCGTTCTCTTGGCAAAACTCTATTAGCTTTTTCCCTGCTTCATTTTGTACTCCAAGGCCAAATTTGCCTGTTACTCCAGGTGTTTCTTGACTTCCTACTTTTGCATTCCAGTCCCCTCTAATGAAAAGGACATCTTTTTTGGGTGTTAGTTCTAGAAGGTCTTGTAGGTCCTCATAGAACTGTTCAACTTCAGCTTCTTCAGCATTACTGGTTGGGGCATTGACTTGGATTACTGTGATATTGAATGGTTTGCCTTGGAAACAAACAGAGATCATTCTGTTGGTTTTGAGACTGCATCCAAGTACTGCATTTTGAACTCTTTTGTTGACTATGATGGTTACTCCATTTCTTCTAAGGCATTATTGCCCACAGTAGTAGATATAATGGTCATATGAGTTAAATTCACCCATTTCAGTCCATTTTAATTTGCTGATTCCTAAAATGTTGATGTTCACTCTTGCCATCTCTTGTTTGATCACTTCTAATTTGTCTTGATTCATGGACCTAACATTCCAAGTTTCTATGCAATATTGTTCCTTACACCATTGGTCTTTGCTTCTATCACCAGTCACATCTAAAACTGGGTGTTGTTTTTGCTTTGGCTCCATCTCTTCATCATTTCTGGAGTTATTTCTCCACTTATCTCCAGTAGCATATTGGGCACCTACCAACCTGGGGAGTTCATCTTTCAGCATCCTATCTTTTTGCCTTTTCATACTGTTCATGGGGTTCTCAAGGCAAGAATACTGAAGTGGTTTGCCACTCCCTTCTCTATCGGACCACATTTTGTCAGAACTCTCCACCATGAGCCGTCCATCTTGGGTGGCCCTACATGGCATGGTTCATAGTTTCATTGAGTTAGACAAGGCTGTGGTCCATGTGATCAGATTGGTTAGTTTTCCATGATTGTGGTTTTCAGTCTGTCTTCCCTCTGATGGAGAAGGATAAGAGGCTTAGGGAACCTTCCTGATGGGAGAGACTGGCTGAGGAGGAAACTGGGTCTTGTTCTGAAGGGCGGGGCCATGCTCAGTAAATCATTAAATCTAATTTTCTATTGATTATTTTCTGTTGATTAAGTTTAATTAGATCCCACTTGTTTATTTTTGCTTTTATTTCCATTACTCTAGATGGTGGGTCATAGAGGATCTTGCGTGATTTATATCAAACAGTGCAGAAAACCTGACACTTAACCAGCAGTATTTTCAGAGGAAGATGTGATCAAAAGGAGAAAATATAAAAAATTGATAAACAGAAACCTCAACAAAATAGAGTCAGGAGACCAGAAGGTGAAGCTCTCATGTCCTATCACAACAGCAGAACCCAACAGGCAAAAGAAAAGGTTTGTTTTTCTTTCCAGGCAAGAATTCATCCAGTGAGAGACTTCAGAACTTGGCCAATGGAAAGCCGTGGACTATTGGGTTACTATGGCCTTCCCAATTTCCCTTCCACTCTATAAAAGGGTTCTCTCCATATTTTCCTGGGTCCTGTACACAGCTTGCCATGGTTTCAGATCCAAAACTGCAATTCTTTGCTGATCCTGAATAAATCCATTTTTTCTAGAGAAATAACTTGCAGTCTATTTAAGTCAACACAAAGGAGAAAGTAAAGAGTATTATCTACAACCTGTGGAGACAGAAATAGAAATTTATGTTACTTGTGGTTACTTGTTTATTTATGGTTACAAAGGTTATGGGAATGATGGAACTTAAGATATGAAGATTTATTTTGGAAGGAGAGACAGAGCAACAAGAAAGGCTGGAGGTGGGAGTAGAAAGGGAACTAAATCCATATTCATAAGAGCAAAAGTAAATTAGTCACATTTAATATTGGTAAATAAAGAAATAGTAATATAAGCATATTATTTAGAGAAATTTCAGTTCAGTTCAGTTGCTCAGTCTTGTCCGACTCTTTGAGACCCCATGAATCGCAGCACGCCAGGCCTCCCTGTCCATCACCAACTCTCGGAGTTTACTCAAACTCATGTCCATCGAGTCGGTGATGCCATCCAACCATCTCATCCTCTGTCGTCCCCTTCTCCTCCTGCCCCCAATCCCTCCCAGCATCAGGGTCTTTTCCAATGAGTCAACTCTTCACATGAGGTAGCCAAAGTATTGGAGTTTCAGCTTCAACATCAGTCCTTCCAATGAACACCCAGGACTGATCTCCTTTAGAATGGACTGGTTGGATCTCCTTGCAGTCCAAGGGACTCTCAAGAGTCTTCTCCAACACCATAGTTCAAAAGCAACAATTTTTCGGTGCTCAGCTTTCTTCACAGTCCAACTCTCACATCCATACACGACCACTGGAAAAATCATAGCCTCGACTAGATGGACCTTTGTTGGCAAAGTAATGTCTCTGCTTTTTAATATGCTGTCTAGGTTGGCCATAACTTTCCTTCCAAGGAGTAAGCGTCTTTCAATTTCATGACTGCAATCACCATCTGCAGTGATTCTGGAGCCCAAAAGAATAAAGTCTGACACTGCTTCCACTGTTTCCCCATCTATTTCCCATGAAGTGATGGGACCGGATGCCATGATCTTAGTTTTCTGAATGTTGAGCTTTAAGCCAACTTTTTCACTCTCCTCTTTCACTTTCATCAAGAGGCTTTTCAGTTCCTCTACACTTTCTGCCATAAGGGTGATGTCATCTGTGTATCTGAGGTTATTGATATTTCTCCCAGCAATCTTGATTCCAGCTTGTGTTTCATCCAGCCCAGCATTTCTCATGATGTACTTTGCATATCAGTTAAATAAGCAGGGTGACAACATACAGGCTTGACGTACTCCTTTTCCTATTTGGAACCAGTCTGTTGTTCCATGTCCAGTTCTAACTGTTGCTTCCTGACCTGCATATAGGTTTCTCAAGAGGTGGGTCAGGTGGTCTGGTATTCCCATCTCTTTCAGAATTTTCCACAGTTTATTGTGATCCACACAGTCAAAGACTTTGGCATAGTCAATAAAGCAGAAATAGATGTTTTTCTGGAACCGTCTTGCTTTTTCAATTTAGGTACCACCAAAAATAAACACAAATCTAGGTTAAAAGTGTTGTCTTTCAGTGAGCTGGTGCTTTGATTATAATCTTTCTTTACTATTTGCATTTTTCAGGGTGTATATGGATTATTTTGATAACAATAAAATGTATCTAAAAAAATAATTGATTCCCTTGTGAAAGCTCCAAATTTACTTTCTTATTTCAATGTGTACAAATTATCTTGAGGTCCCTCTTATATTTAGTTTTACCTTTTTTTCTCTCTTTAAAATATTCAAAAGTTTTGCAATCATGGGGAAACCATTCCAGTATTTCTCTTACGTCATACTCAGATTGATCAGAATTATATTCTCAAGCTATTTGGATTGTTTTCAACTTATAATTATTTTGAAAATCAACAAATGTTAAAAAGTTATTATGTTTAGCAGTATCTGTCCCTGGTAGCTTTTAAAACAGGTTATTTCTCAATGCCGTTTTCATTGTAATTCAAAGCTTACTGCTTCTGTGATAAAGAAACATGTTAAATTTGCTTTCTGGTCAGTAACATATCCCTCTGTTTAGATTCTGAGATAAACAATGCTTAAATTGTCATTAACATTTCTTTTGACACTTTGAAAAATTATGTTCCGAGATTTTATTTGTAAGAATCAATACAATAATGTCAGAGTTAGCATTTACTTGCAATCAAACTTTTTATCAATTTTAGTTTATAAAAACTGCCTCACTTATTTTTCCATGTAGTATAAGCATTGTAGAAATACTAAAAACATAAATTACTTGTGGATATTGAATACAGGATACTTTTGTGGTGGTCTATGTATCAGATAGTTTGTATACCACTTCACATCTTATCAGACACATCTTTTCTTCCAGGCTCTGCTGCAGTGATCAATTCTTTATGGATTTCAACAGCTCACTTTCAAGTGCAACGCTTTTTGATGCCTTTCTTCAGGTTGCATCACATATCTTACTTCCTGCTCTTATACTTCTGCCATCCTTAACCAATGGGCTACAAAGGCTGATAGATATATGCTTCCCCTTTTCATCACCAGGGAAAACAATTGTGAGCTGAATTTCATAAGTCTTCAAATCAAGCATCACTCACCTATACTTTTAACCAATGCAGTAACACAATTTCTTATTGGCTTTATCTTTCCCTATGTCATTATATTAGCCTACTCAGGCTGCCATAACAAAATGCCATAGACTGAGTGGTTTAAACAATATAAATATATTTTCTCACAGACCTAGAGGCTGCAAGTCCAAGACCAAGGTGCCAGCATGGTTGAGTTCTTCTGAAGACACTCTTCTGGCTTGCAGAAGACCATTTTCTCCCTGTGTCCTTACATGGCAGAGAGAGATAAGAGCACTTCCCCCCTCCTTACCAGCACACAACTGATCAGATTTGGGCCCCACTCTTATCACCTTATTTAATCTTGATTACTTTCTGAGACACTGTCTCCAAACACAGTCACTGGGAGTTAGGGCTTCAAAATATGAATTCTGAAGGGACATAATTCAGTCCATAGCAATCACACTCTTACTGTTCTTCACCCCTGCTCCTTAAGATCAATTAACTTTCAAGGAAGCCTCTGACTTAGGTTATACTTTCAGGGGAACTGAGGTTACAATATGTTTTGTTCTATATGTGTGATAACAGAAAAAAGGGCTCATAGAAAGTATAGTCATGAGACATTATTCACAATGCTTAATTAATTCAATAAAAAGGTAATGAGTATCATGCAAGACACCATGCTAAGTGAAAGTTGCTCAGTCATGTCCAACTCTTTGCGGCCCCATGGGCTATATAGTCCATGGAATTCTCCAGGCCAGAATACTGGATTGGGTAGCCGGTCCCTTCTCCTGAAGATCTCCCCAATTCAGGGATTGAACCCAGGTCTCCCACATTGCGGGTGGATTCTTTACCAGCTGAGCCACTGGGAAGCCCATGCTAAGACACTATGCTAAGTGTAGTATTAAACAAGAAACATGATCCTAGTGTTTTGTTTTGTTTTGTTTTTAATGCAGAAGAGGAATACAACACAGTCAATTATAATTATATAAATACATTTGCGAAATATACTATGAAGAGGTCTAGGTTGCTAAAAAGGTAAATAAAAGGAGAGCCATACTTTGAGTCTGGATACTCAAAGAAAACCTTAAGAAAACAAGGTTTAAGTTGAGATCTAAAACAACAAAATTTAGTAAGAAATGGTGTGGACACGGTGGTGGGGGTGGGGGGTTGGGGGTGGTGGACTAGAGAGAGCAAAAAGCCTGAGTCAGGAGCAGACGTGCACAGGAAGGTTATCATAGCTGAAACAGAAGGGTAGTCAGGAAGAGATGAGGGGTGGGACTGTGACATAAACAAGGCCCAGACTGTATGAATTGAGCATTGAAGGTCCTAGTAAGTACTCTGAATGCTAAAATGAGAACCATAGGAAGCCTTTAAAGGATTTTCTGAAAGATTTTTTTATCCCATTGTTGCTGTGGTTTTTGTAATGTATGTTGGTTATGCAGCCCTTGCTTACAGTACTTAAATCATTAGCTGAAGCGATCAGATCTAGGCATACATAGATTAATTGCAGCTCAGGCTCTCAAGGAATGACACTAAAGGAAAGTACTCAGGTCACTGAGAGGTCTTGCAAGAAGAGTCAGTAGACAGAGCAGGGAATTGTGGTAGGAAAGGTCCTTCATCTGGCATTCACCAAGGGAAGTATAGGAGTCAGATCAGGTGAGCTACTACAGATGCCTAACCCATGTTACCCAAGACATGATTTCTGGGTCCCAGGTTGAGATCCAAGGACAAATTCTAATATGAAAAACCTTTCCACTCTTAATTAAGATACCCAGACACTGGCCTGGGAACAAAAAAATTAACAATAGAGCTCCAAGTAGCACGTCCATAGTGTGAAGTCATATGACTACATGTTTAAAAAAAAAAATGTGTATTTAGTTGTGTTTGACTCTTTGTCCCATTGGAATGTAGCCCACCAGGCTCCTCTGTCCATGGGATTTTTCAGGCAAGAATACTGGAGTGGGTTGCCATTTCCTTCTCCAGGGGATCGTCCCAACCCAGGGATGAAACCCGCGTCTCTTATATCTCTTGCATTGCAGGCAGATTCTTTACCTGCTGAGCCATCAGGGAAGTTCTGAAAAAAAGAAAAAATAGTAAAAGAAAAAAAAATTATCCACACTGATTGTGAATCCTCCTCTAAATGGAGGCTTAGAGATTACACTTATGGTAGCTTCCAAAAATTATCCATGGTGTCTACAAATGTCGTGTCTTAAATCTCTTGCTTCAATTTTATAGTTGTGCTAGGATTAGATTAGGTGAAAAAGCAAGACTTGAGGTATACAAATGTCTTGCAGCTGTCCTGCTCATACATTTATGAACTTGCCAACATTTGTCTTTAAGGCAGTTCACTAGTAAGGGGTAGTGTATTTCTATGATTGGAAATTCCTCCAAATGAATCTTTGTTACTTTGCCTCAAAAAAAAAAAAGCCTAATACCATAGGAACTTAATGGGAAAAATCCAGGAAAATACTTTTATATTCAGAAAACTTGATAAATTTATTGATGACAAAAGAAAACTAAAATGCAAAATAAAGAAAATATGCCAAATGTCTTACAGGAGAATACAGTAAGAAAGAACTAGCATTATAGTAAATTTATTCATTAAACATACATCTAACATAAATATACATGCATATATATATACATATATAACAGAATTTTATTTGAAAGAAAGTTGGGAACAAAAACATTTATTAGCTAGCCATTTGATCCCATTTGTATCACTAAATCAGAGGACAGGGAAGCTTGGCGTGTTGCAGTTCATGGGGTCACAAAGCGTTGGACATGACTTAACGACTGAACAACAGCAAGATACTAACAAGATACTAACAAACAGCTCATCCATGGACATTTCAGGTTATTTATGTGCATATTTTACAAAATCACTAAATTAGTCAAGTCATCTGTTAACTTTCCCCACTGAAGCAACAAAAACCAAGCAAACTACTAGTTCTGACTCATTTGAATAATAGGCAAATATATTTAGGACCTAACTGTTTGTAAAATAAACTCTTTAAAGCTATAACTCATGCCCTTTACTTTACACTGGGGAAAATTAATCATTATTTCAAATAAAAATTTAGTCCTTGTTCAAAAATTAAAGTATTTACTAGTCATTGTTCAAAGATTAAAGTATTAATTAGTACATTTTAAAAGAAGAAGAAATCAGGATAAAGCCTTCATCTTACTGGAAGACTCATGTAACTTGGCTCCTGGGAACCAGGATCATGATGCCTAGCTATGAGATTGACCCATCTATCTTCAGCAGCAACCTGGCCAATTGAGGGGCTGAAAATCTCTAAATGCTGGCCTCTGAGGTTGATTATCTGCACCTGGATACAACAGATGGGTATTTTGTTCACATTACTTTTGGCCACGCTATGGTACAGTCTCCAAAAGCAACGAGGACAGGATCCTTTCTTTGACATGCACAGGATGGTTTCTAGGCTAGAAGAGTAGGTAAAGCCAATGGCTAAAATAGGAGTCAATCCATATATACAAGAACCCAGGGGCTTTCATTAAAGACATCTGGGGGAATGAGATAAAGGTTGGACTTGCCATCAAACTAGGAACTACAGTTGAGTATTTGGTACCATGGGTTAATCAGATAGACATGGCCTTGGTCATGTCAGTTGAACCTGGATTTTGAGGGTAGAAGTTTGCTGAAGATATGATACCAAAGTTTGTTGGATGAGAACACAGCTCCTGTCTTTTGGCAGACAGGTTAATGGTAAAACAGATCATGATACTCTCCATAACTACGCAAACACAGTGGCTAACATGATTGTCTGTCAGTTATATTATAAGGAATGAAGACCCCATATTCATGATAAACCTATTAAGATATACTTTCTCAAGAAGCTGCTCAGAAAAATTCTCTTCACCGGTGAAATTTCAAGGAGTCCAATGTTTCTGTTCATGAAAGTTCCCTTTTATTGGAAAATGAGAATGTTGACTACCAAGTCATATTGCATGAAGCTGTACTGTTTTCCTGAGCAATTATTCACTCCAATGATTAAAGCCTACTGTGCAAAACGTTCTAAGAGGTTAGAAACTGGGCTGCACACCTAAATTTTCAATGATGGAATTTAAAGATTGTTGTTGTTCAGTCACTAAGTCGTGTCCTACTCTTCGCAACTCCATGGACTGTAGCATACCATGCTCCTCTGTTCTCCACTATCTCCTGGAGTTTGCTGAAATTCATGTCCATTGAATCAGTGAAGCAATCTAACCATTTCTAACCAAATTTAAAGATTAGGGTACTGAATGTGATCCAGAAATTCCACTCTTGGGCATGTATCTGGAGAAAATATAGCCAGGACATGGAAGCATTCTATAAACAGAGGAATGGATCAAGATGTGATACATACATACAATGGAATATTACTCAATCATTAAAAAGAATGAAATGATGCCATCTGCAGCAACATGGATAGACCTAGAGATTGTATACTGAGTAAAGTAAGTCAGACAGAGAAAGACAAATATCATCATATCACTTATATTTGGAATCTTAAAAAAATGTTAATGAACTTATTTACAAAACAGAAATAGAGTCACAGATGTAGAAAGCAAACTTATGGTCACCAAAGGGGAAGAGAAGACGGATGAATTAGGAGATAAGCATTGACATACACACTCCTATACATAAAACAGATAATGAGTAAGGACTACGGTATAGCCCTGGGAACTCTTCTCAATACTCTGTAATGATCTATATTGGAAAAGAATCTAGAAAAGAATGGATGTATTCATTTGTATAACTGATTCACTTTGCTGTATAGCAGAAATTAACATAACATTGTAAATCAACCATACACCAATAAAAATTAATCTTAAAAAATAAAGATTAGAGCACTGAAATACCCTGTTTTTATTGGGAGGCTTGATTTTTATAAAGAGTAAAAACATAGCTGTCTTAAGATTATAAACAGAAACATATCTTAATGCCTAAAGAAGGCATATTAGCTATTATGAAGAAAATTATTTTTCTGCATTTATGGAAAGAATTTTCTGTTGTTTCCCATCTGTTAGCCTAAAGCAATGAAGTCCTTATGTTTCTCCTGTTTCATCACTTGTGATTTGATAAAATGAGCAAAATAAAACTAATGAAAAATATAAGCTTGAATCTGGCAGGGATGCCATACCATATTCCTTTTGCATCTAAAACATCTATTCTTTTCCCTTTTTACTTTGTAGTCAGATACACAAAAACTATTTTAAAAACGTGTGAAGCCCAGGGGTTTTCAGGTGACCTGCTCTAAAATATAAGCACAACTTTATCTGGGTGTTTTCCTTGCTAGCTTTGCTGAAGGAGCAGATTATTCAGTGACTTTTGCCGCTTTCTTAATGCCACCTTGCATAAAATATTAAATAATCCTGTTGCCTTAGTTCTGAGTACAAAGAAAAGTAAAATCTCTATTTGGAAGTAATATTGAGCTAAATCTTGACTCTGCCCCTTTAGGTCTATTTGGCCTCTGAAAATCACACAACCTCTTTGAGCTTTTATTAACTATTATACATCAAATGTATTTTAACAATTGTGCAGGATCATGTTGAGCCTTAAAAGAAGTACCATAACACAAGTAAAACTTCCAATACTATTCCTAAGAATTTAGCAGATGCTTAACACAAAGTAGCTATCATTTTCTAAGTTTATATCATGAGTTATGAGGTACTTTGGTATAATTGAATTAAATTCATAATTCATTCTTATGACTGCTAGGACAGGTACTTTTGTCCCCATTTAAAAATAAGAAACTAAAGCTCACTAGCAGCCTGGTACCATGGAAAGGCTCTAGTAGGGCATGGGATTTCTGGTCTGTCCTCTTTTAAAAATGGAACCCATAGGCAACACATCCCAACAAAATAAAGACCATGTAACAAGCCCACAGCTAATGTCATACTTAATGGCAAAAAAATTGAAAGCATTTCTTCTAAGATCAGGAATAAGACAAGAATGCCCACTCTTGCCAGTTACATTCAAGGTAGTATCAAAGTCTTAGCCACAGCAACCAGATAGAAAACGAAATAAAAGAAATCCAAACTGGAAAGGTAGTAATTAAACTGTCATTGTTTGCAGATGACATGATCGTATACATAGAAAACTCTACAGACACCACATACACACACACACACACACACACACACACACAGCTAGAACTAATCAATGAATTGATCAAATTGCAGGATATAAAATTAATATACAAAAATCTGTTACATTTCTGTATACTAACAATGAGAACCACAGAAAGAGAAATTAAAAAAAAATAATCCCATTTACAATTGCATCAAAAAAAGAAAATATCTGGGAATAAATCTAACTAAGGAGGTAAAAGACCTGCACTCAGAAAAAAACTATTAAGATACTGAATAAAGAAACCAAACTCAATACAAAAAAAAAGAAAATATATACCATGTTCAGGACTGGATGAATTAATATTGTTAAAATGATTAAACTACCTAAGGTAATCTACAGATTTAATGCAATCTCTATCAAAATACCAATGCCATTTTTCACAGAACTAGAAAAAATAATTCTAAAATTTGTATGGAAACAAAAAGACCCTGAACAGCTAAAACAGTTTTAAGAAAGAACAAAACTGGAGGTTCGCACCTCCCGATTTCAAACTATACTACAATGGTACAGTAATCAAAATGGTATCAAAAACAGAAACATAGATCAATGGAATAAAGTAGAGAGCCCAAAAATGAACTCATATGGGCATTAATCTATGATGAAAAAGGCAAGAATATACAATAGGACAGGTAGCCTCTTCAGTATTGGTGTTGAGAAAACTAAACAGCTACGTACAAAAGAATCAAACTGGACTGTTCTCTAACACTATATAAAAAAATAAACTCAAAATGGATTAAAAACATGTAAAACTTTCAAGAAAAACATTCTAGAAGAAAACATAGGTGGCATCCTCTTAGATAACTCTTATCAAATAAACAAATGGGACTATATCAAACTAAAAAAAACAAAAACAACAACTGTGCACAGCAAAGGAACTATCAACAAAATGAAGAGTCCACTTACTGAATGGAAAAAGGCATTTACAAATGATATATCCAGTAAGGGGTTAATATCCAAAATATACAAAGAACTCATACAACTCAACATCAAATAAACAAACAACCCAACTAAAAAATGGGCAAAGAATATGAAGAGATATTTTTCCAAAGAAGATATAGTGATGACCAATAGGCACATGAAAAGATGCTCAATATCACCAATCATCAGAGGAAAGCAAATAAAAACCACAGTGAGGTATTACCTCACATCTGTCAGAATGACTCTTCTCAAAATCACAACAAATAACAAGCATCAGAGAATGTAGAGAAAGGCAATCCTCCTGCTCTGTTGACAAGAATGTAAATTAGTACAGCCACTATGGAAAACAATATAGAGATTCCTCAAAAAATTAAAAATAGAACTGACCTAAACTTGAAATCAATGGAATAAGGTCATTAATGGGTTTAAAAAAAAAAAAAGTTCTGGCAACCCAGAACTTTATAATTAATCAAATATTCATCAAGAATAAAGGTGAAATGGTGAAGGTGATCAAAAGGTACAAACTAGTTAGAAGATGAATTCTGGGAATTTAACATACAGCATGGTGATATTGTTAACAATGCTGTATTGCATATTTGAAAGTTCCTAAGGGGACAGATCTTAACATTTCTCTTACCAAAAAAAATATTCACTATGTGTGGTGATAGATGTTATTATTAAATGTACTATGATGATCATTTCAGAATATAATATATATCATTAAATCATTATGGTATATACCCCCCAAAATGGAGCCCATGTAAGGTGAGGTGGGCAAAGGAAGCTTTTTTACTTAACATTGTCTTATTTCCAATTTAACTTTATTCTGTAACAGAACCAAATGTCTAGGAATATTCTAGAACTATGGATATTGTCCCCAGTGATATATATTTTATTATTCCAGAGTAGACTAGGGGATAACAGAGTACATATTTAATTCCTAAACCACAGTATTTATAACTATGTTCCAAATTATAATTAGAAAACAAATATGTATCAACCACCTTATTCTTACACTCTTTTAATGTAACAAATATTGCAAAAAAAATTTTTAAGAACAGGTATCGACTATATTTTTCTACCTAAATTCTCAGTTTTTAAAAAAAGATAAAAATAAATCTTTTCAAGGTCAGTTCTGGGGCCTCCAACCTTCTGAGGAAGAAATATTTTTTATATTCCTGATGCTTCTAAATCTCTGGAGATGGTTTTGAAAATAAAGTATACTGAAGGCAGTGAGGGGAAGGACAAAATTCTACATCCCTTCACTTCCCAACCGGGAATCCCAGCTAACTAAGTTTGCGCGAGTAAGGAAGCAGCAAACACCTTGGAAAGCCACTCGACCTGCAGGCTAAAAATTTCAAGGTCCTCCTGACAGATGGTGTCCAATCCTTTGGTCAGGGATCTCAAACTTAAAGCCATGTGAACATGTGCTTGGTTTTGAAACTGGTGTGTGCTCCCTAAAGACATCTTATTAGAATCAGTTCAGTTCAGTTCAGTCGCTCAGTCGTCTCCGACTCTTTGCAACCCCATGACTCGCAGCACGCCAGGCCTCCCTGTCCATCACCAACTCCCGGAGTTGACTCAAACTCATATCCATTGAGTCAATGATGCCATCCAACCATCTCATCTTCTGTTGTCCCCTTCTCCTCCTGCCCTCAATCTTTCCCAGCATCAAGGTCTTTTCAAATGAGTCAGCTCTTCGCATCAGGTGGCCAAAGTACTGGAGTTTCAGCTTCAACATCAGTCCTTCCAATGAACACCCAGGACTGATCTCCTTTAGGATGGACTGGTTGGATCTCCTTGCACTCCAAGGGACTCTCAAGAGTCTTCTCCAACACCACAGTTCAAAAGCATCAATTCTTCAGCTCACAGAAAGTATTTAAACTGCTACAGAGATCAAAATAATAATTTTAATTATCCACATAGGTATATGTATGTATAGGCTTCCCTGGTAGCTCAGACTGTAAAGAATCTGTCTGCAATGTAGGAAACCCAGGTTGGATCCCTAGGTCAGGAAGATCCCTTGGAGAAGGGTATGGCAACCGACTCCTGTATTCTTGCCTGGAGAATTCCATGAACAGAGGAGCCTAGCGGGCTATAGCCACAGAACCGAGAAGAGTTGGACACGACTGAGCGACTGAACAGCAGCAGCTCCTTTAAGTTATTCCCCCCAAAACACCCTGAAACCCAGTCTTCGTATCATGACAACTGCACCACTAACACCTCCCTTGTCCAACTTCCAGATTCCTATTTTCTCACAGCCTCATGTAAATCTGGCCACCAGGCTGGTATCACTTCTCCATTCACTTTGCTTGCCGTGTGCACCATTCTCTTTGGGCCATGGTCTCCTGTTTTCCAATGTGCTGGTACTGTGTTAGTGAGGGCAATGGCTTAATATGTTACTCTATTCCTGGGAGTGCATTTACACTACAACAGTGACTTTCTGAAAGTGTTGTGGGGGGAAAGCCAATTCTGACTCCATGTTGGAAACCGTTTCTTTGACTTGCTTTTATTATTATAATCATACTCCATGGCTTTGCCTGGAGGACCCTGTCTCTCTGCTTGACTGAAAACTAAAGTGCCTTTGTTCGGTTCATGGAGAGATAGTTTGTCCTTACCCACATGTGAATAGAAGAGATTAATAACCCTTTCTGGGCTTTCCTTGTGGCTCAGCTGGTAAAGAATCCACCTGTAATGCAGGAAAACCTGGGTTCAATCCTGGGTTGGGAAGATCCCCTGGAGAAGGGAAAGGCTACCCACTCCAATATTATGGCCTGGAGAATTCCATGGACAGTATAGTCCATGAGGTCGCAAAGAGTCGGACACTGAGTGACTTTCACTTTCACTTTCACTTTTCTGAAGGCTCACCATTCGTTTGGAGATGTTTTGCAAGACTGAAAACCCTTTCACTTTACTTCCCCACTGCATCTCCCTCTCTGTTCTGCCTTTTGACTTTAGTTCCTCATTGCTTCTTTCCCTCTAATCTATAAAAGAACCTGGCATCCAGATCCCAATAAGATGGTTATTTTGAGGTGCTAGCCTGCCATCTTCTCGGTCTGCCGGCTCCCCAATTAGTCTCTTCCTTGCCTCGACACCTTGTCTCTCGGATTCACTGGCCTATTGTGCAGTGAGCAGAGTGAGCTTGGACTTGGTAACAAAAGTATTAAGAAATTTGAGATAAAAATGTCAAGCTCATAGGGGAGATATTTTGGGGAGGGAGTCAGCTCTATAAGTGAACATTAGTCACCTATGCCTCCTTGTCAGGACTTTCTCTGGTTAATAATATTCCTCTTCCAGAAATCAAATCCAAGGAGAAAAGGTATGTTTTTTTAACCTGAAAGATTTATACATCACAGATACCAAGTAAATCATCATTGATCTTTCCTGAGTCCACACCTCTAATATTTGAAATCTCTGCAGATACTTCTCAGAGGCTTCACATTTATACAGGAAATTTGATAAAGATCTCTGTACCAAGCCTTGAGGGCTCAAAGAGAGCTCTGGCTTAGATTTTATGTTTTTAAAATGTCAGAAGCAGATATTCTAAATAAATAAGATAAAACGAGAAAAAAAAAATCCCACTTTCTTTTTTTCACCTATATTGATGAACTTAGTCCAAATAAATTTTTATCCAAACCTACAAAAGAGAAAAAAAAAAAGAACTAGAGAAACCAATGTGAGGAGACAGAATATGAGTTTAGAATAAGACCTTCTGTTAAGTACATATTATTAAGTACTGAAATAAAATTTAGTGCCTCTGTCCTTAAGATGGAAATATTAATGCAAAAAAAATTTTTTAGGTACATAAGATAGCCTGGTGTCTATGACAGTGGACTTTGGATTCTTCAGCCAGAGTTCCTATATCATTCAAATCCAAGTACTTAACTTCATGACCTTAGACAAATTACTTAATCTCTCTCTGTTTTAGTTTTCTTAAAGTTGGAATAGTGATATCAATCTACTTCATAGGGTTATTATGAGGGTAAAATGAGTTAATATAGGTAAAAGCATCTAGAACAGGGTATGGCATAAGGAAATACTAATTAGGTGTTAGATATCATCGTTGTTGTGGTGGTTATTACATTGTGGTTACCGCCAGCTAGTAGATTAGAAAGTTCAATAATCCAAAGGCAAAAGAATGGGCAGTATCGGCACTTTTCCTACATTTTTTTAAAACACCAGCATAAAATGCCATCATTGGTGTTGGACTGTTTGGCTTAAAACATATTCTTCACCAAACACAACCCCTACTATCCTTTACTACCCAATGAAAAGTATGTGCTCTAAACCACCATAATTATATATATATATATGGCTATGGAATGATTCAGTTCAGTTCAGTTCAGTTCAGTCGCTCAGTTTTGTCCAACTCTTTGTGACCCCATGAACTGCAGCACGCCAGGCCTCCCTGTCCATCACCAACTCCCGGAGTTGACTCAAACTCATGCCCATCAAGTCGGTGAGGCCACCCAGCCATCTCATCCTCCATCGTCCCCTTCTCCTCCTGCCCCCAATCCCTCCCAGCATCAGGGTCTTTTCCAATGAGTCAACTCTTCTCATGAGGTGGCCAAAGTATTGGAGTTTCAGCTTCAGCATCAGTCCTTCCAATGAATACCCAGGACTGATCTTCTTTAGGATGGACTGATTAGATAAACATTATAATTAAATGCCTTCATCCAGAAATCTCTGCTTTCCTTACAAGGCTAATGAAGGTGATCAGTCTTCCTTACACAAGAAGGGCCTATGGGTGCCTTCTAGAAAACATAACTGGTAGAACTCCCTTCAACATTATTACCAATTTTAGTCCCTGAGTTGCATATACTCTGCTTTGCCTTTGTAAATTATTAGTACCATCCTGTGTGCACTGAACAGTAATGTTTGTGGTTCTTTTTTTTTTTAAGTCTCTTTACTTATTAAATCACCTTAAGAGTGCTGTATGACCAGTTAGGTATTAATACAAGGCATAAAATCAGAGAATTATGATGTATCTGTAGAAGTCAAACTTGTTTGTATGCCTATTCATTTTTCTTTTTCAAAAAGTATTATGAATTTCAAAAAAACTAAAGCCACATTATAGAATATTTATAAAATAAAAACTGAAAAAGAAATTTCTCAGAACCCACCAGTAACTAATTTTTTGGTATATTTCTTAAGTAATTCTTCTTATGTATATTTTCAACATATTTATGAGGATACATTTCTAATCTCTTTGATATAGAACTATACTGTAAGTACTTTCTATTAATATTTGCTCATTACTCTTCATAACCACAATTTTTAATGGGTATGGTATAGTTCACTCATTCTTCTATTACTAAACCTTTAATCTGTTTTCCATTAAGATAACTATGTAAATAAGAGTCTCTTTTGAGTACATCTAGTTCCAGGTTTCAGATTTTATTCTTAGAAGAGATTCTGTAAGTACTTAACACTTCTCTCTCTCTAATAAATTATTTAAACTTATAGCTATATCATATTATGCAGGAAACAGCTTTTCAAAATATGTAAAATAACTCTGCAAAACACCATCACTACTAGCTGAAACTAAAAACATACTTTCTCTATGAAATTCTTAAACTTTTTCTCATCTGAATTTTATCTCCATTCATATAGCTAGTCTCTCCTTGGCCCCCAAATACAAATAACTTTGGAAGTATTTCTCACTCTCATGGCATTTTGTACCTTTATGTGATAGCAATTACGTCAAGTATAATTATTAATTATTTGTATGATATTTAATGTTTATGTCTTTCAGTAGATAAAATGCTACACTGCGCAGAGACTCACCTATGTTGCTACTTTTACACCTAAGTGTCTGGCACATAGCATGTGGTCTTGTTTGTTGATTCAGTGATTTAACAGTTTAAAATTATTTTGTACAGTGTTATGTTAAGTAGTAGGGGAATATATAGAAATATATGATAGTTACTGCCTTTAAAGAATTAAAATAAAAATGAACCTTTATTATTATTTTTATTTTAATATGTCATACAAAAAAGTTCATGGGCTATAAAACCAAATGGACCTACAAAACAAAAAGGCAACCTACTGACTGGGAAAGATGTTTGCAAATTATATGACTCATAAAGGGTTAACATCCAAACTATATAAACAGCTCATACAACTCAATATCCTTGACTCATTTTTTATCTTAATGGGAAAACTTCTAGTTTCTCACCATTAAATATGACATTAGCTGTGTTTTCCATAGATACTCTTTAACATTTTGAGGAAGTTCACCTCTATTCCCAGTTTATGGAGAATTTTATCATGAATGGGTGTTGGATTCAGTCAAATGCTTTTACTGTATTTCTGTATGATCATGTGATTTTTTTCATCTATAGTCTGTCGATGGGATGCGATACATTACTTGATTTTATATGTTGAACCAGGCTTCCACATATGAGATAAATTCTACTTGGTTGTCATGTATAATTTTTAAATACATCATTGGATTTGATTTGCTAAAATTTTGTTAAGAATTTTTTGTATCTATTGCTCATGAGAGATATTGGCCTATAATTTCTTTTTTTAAAAATAATGTATTTGTCTGGTTTTGGTATTAGTCTAAGGTTAGCCTTATAGAGTGGCCATAGGACTGGAAAAGGTCAGTTTTCATTCAAATTCCAAAGAAAGACAATCCCAAAGGATGCTCAAACTACCACACAATTGCACACATCTCCCATGCTAGTAAAGTAATATTCAAAATTCTCCAAGCCAGGATTCAGCAATACGTGAACTGTGAACTTCCAGATGTTCAAGCTGGTTTTAGAAAAGGCAGAAGAACCAGAGATCAAACTGCCAACATCAGCTGGATCATTGAAAAAGCAAGAGAGTTCCAAAAAAACATCTATTTCTGCTTCATTGACTATGCTAAAGCCTTTGACTGTGTGGATCACAGTAAACTGTGGAAAATTCTGAAAGAGGTGGGAATACCAGACCACCTGACCTGCCTCTTGAGAAACCTGTATGCAGGTCAGGAAGCAACAGTTAGAAGTGGACATGGAAAAACAGACTGGTTAAAAATAGGAAAAGGAGTACGTCAAGCCTGTATATTGTCACCCTGCTTATTTAACTGATATGCAGAGTACATCATAAGAAACGCTGGGCTGAAGAAGCACAAGCTGGAATCAAGATTGCTGGGAGAAATATCATTAACCTCAGATATGCAGATGATACCACCCTTAAGGCAGAAAGTGAAGAGGAACTAAAAAGCCTCTTGATGAAAGTGAAAGAGGAGAGTGACTTAAAGCTCAACATTCAGAAAACTAAGATCATGGCATCTGGTCCCATTACTTCATGGCAAATAGATAGGGAAACAGTGGACACAGTGTCAGACTTTATTTTTGGGGGGCTCCAAAATCACTGCAGATGGTGATTGCAGCCATGAAATTAAAAGATGATTACTCCTTGGAAGAAAAGTTATGACCAACCTAGATAGCCTATTAAAAAGCAGAGACATTACTTTGCCAACAAAGGTCCGTCTAGTCAAGGCTATGGTTTTTCCAGTGGTCATGTATGGATGCGAGAGTTGGACTGTGAAGAAAGCTGAGTGCTGAAAAATTGATGCGTTTGAACTGTGGTGTTGGAGAAGACTCTTGAGAGTCCCTTGGACTGCAAGGAGATCCAACCAGTCCATCCTAACGGAGGTCAGTCCTGGGTGTTCATTGGAAGGACTGATGCTGAAGCTGAAACTCCAATACTTTGGCCACCTCATGTGAAGAGTTGACTCATTGGAAAAGACCCTGATGCTGGGAGGGATTGGGGGCAGGAGGAGAAGGGGACGACAGAGGATGAGATGGTTGGATGGCATCACCGACTTGATGGGCATGAGTTTGAGTCAACTCCGGGAGTTGGTGATGGACAGGGAGGCCTCGCGTGCTGCGATTCATGGGGTCTCAAAGAGTCAGACAAGACTGAGCGACTGAACTGAACTGAGCCTTATAGAACAAGTTAGGGAGTATTTTCTCTGCTTCTATACTCTAAAAGTGATTATAGAGAATTAGTATAATTTCATCCTGAAATGTTTGGTATAACTCAACAATGAACTCATCTGGGTCTGGTGTTTTCTTTTTTGGAAGCTTATTAATTATTGATCTGATTTCTTTAACAGATATAGGCCTATTCAGATTATCTATTTATTCTTGTGTGAATTTTGGCATATTGTGTCTTTCAAGGATTGGCCCATTTCATCTACAGTAGCAAATTTCAGGGCATACAGTTGTTCATGGTACTATTTTATTATTCATGGGAGCTTTAGTGATGTTCTCTCTTTCATTTCTGATATTACCAATTTGTGTCCTTTCTTTTTTTCTCTTAATTAGTGTGGATAGAGGCTATCAATTTTATTGATCTTCTCATAAACATATTTTAGATCATTAATTTTCTCTATTGATTCCCTGTTTTTGAGTTCACTGATTTCTTTAATTTTTTATCATTTCTTTTCTTTTGCTTACTTTATCATTAATTTTCCTTTTTTTTCCTAGTTTCCTAATGTTGAAGCTCAGATCACTGATTTTAGATATTCTTTTCTAAAAAAATGAATTTATTGCTATAAATTTCCTTGTGAAAGTGAAAGTGAAGTCGCTCAATTGTATCCAACTCTTTGCAACCCCATGGACTACAGCCTACTAGGCTCCTTTGTTCATGGGCCAAAATTTCCTTGTAAGCACTGCTTTTACAGCATCCCACAACTTTTTATAAGCTGTGTTTTCATTTTTGTTTAATTCAAAGTGATTACCTTTAATGTTACCAGTATAGTTTAGTACACTGATTAACAAGCTAGTACTTTCACTAGTGAAAATCCGTTTCTGTCATTCGGCAAAGTCTTAGTGTTGATTCAGATGTGGATTCCAGATGGGTTTGTAGTAACCTTTTCTAGAATTTAGACTTTCAGTTTTAATATTAGCTAACCACTTCTGGAGTTTAAACTCCTGATCAAAATATTAGCTGTACATGGTTGTAACTTAATCTGACACATACATACACATGCGACCTCAGGGTCTGGGTTGAGTTTTAATGTAAATTAATACATCATTATATATATCCAGGATATGAAAGCAACCTAAAAGTTCATCAACAAAGGAATGGATAAAGATGTGGTACATATATACAATGGAATATTACTCAGGCATAGAAAGGAAAGAAATAATGCCATTTGCAGCAACATGGATGGACCTAGTTATTGTCATACTGAGTGAAGTAAGTCACACAGAGAAAGACAAATATCATATGATATCACTTATATGTGGAATCTTAAAAAAAAAAAAAAAAGGCTATAAATGAGCTTATTTACAAAACAGGAATAGAGTTACAGATGTAGAAAACAAATTTACGGTTCCCAGAGGGTAAGGGGGGTGGGGGGGTGGGGATAAATTGGAAGATTAGTATTGACACACATATACACACAGTACTATATATAAAATAGATAATCAATAAGAACCTACTCTATAGCACAGGAAACTCTACTCAATATTCTGTAATGGCCTATATGGGAAAAGAATCTAAAAATGTGGATGTATGCATATGTATCACAGATTCACTTTGCTGTACACTTGAAACTTACACAACATTGTAACTTAACTATACGCCAGTAAAATTTTTTTAAAAAACATCATAACATTCCACTTTAAATATTTCAGATTATATCCTTAAATGCAGGTCAATTCAGGAAGAGAAATGGGGTCAGTACCTCAAAGACTGTAACCTCTCTGATAATGGTCATCACATCTCCACAAAGTGAAATACTCTGTATTTGATATGTAGCCACATGACTGTTGGCCATTCAGTGCATCTTAAAGAAGAAACCATCAATTCCTGCTTAGTGCTCTCACTCTAATATAGGATGCTCATTTAAATTTCTGCCCTTTCATAGCTACTTGATAAGAAAGTATAAAAATAATTCTATTTAAGCTCTGTTTATCTGTAGTTACAGAGAGGAAATATAATAGCTAAAGGTGGATCTGAGAGGTAACATTGCTGAAAAACATTTGAGAAAGTCTTACTGATTTCTACCAACCTCCCCGGCTTTCTGGAGGCAAAAAATTAAAAAGACAATCTCATACACAAAAGACACATAATCCATTAGGAACAGTGAGGATAACACAAGTAAATATTAAACTTATACTTGATATTATTGCTATTCAAGACTTTATCAACAAGATAAGAATTTTGTTCAAAAGCAAGAAGGGAAATCAAGGACAGCAAGTGTTTAGATTAAGAAGCAAGTGTTAGATGGGCTCTCAGAAGTTTAGTTATTGAATATAAATTAAAAGACACTTATTTCTTGGAAGGAAAGTTATGACCTGCCTAGATAGCATATTAAAAAGCAGAAATTTACTTTGTCAACAAAGGTCTGTCTAGTCAAGGCTATGGCTTTTCCAGTAGTCATGTATGGAGTCAGAGTTGGACTATAAAGAAAGTTGAATGCCAAAGAATTGATGCTTTTGAGCTGTGGTGTTGGAGAAGACTCTTGACAGCCCCTTGGACTGCACAGAGATCCAACCAGTCCATCTTAAAGGAGATCGGTCCTGGGTGATCATTGGAAGGACTGATGTTGAAGCTGAAACTCCAGTACTTTGGCCACCTGATGTGAAGAGCTGACTCATTTGAAAAGACCATGATGCTGGGAAAAATTGAGGGCAGGAGAAGAAGGGGATGACAGAGGATGAGATGGTTGGATGGCATCACCAACTCAAAGGACGTGAGTTTGCGTAAACTCCCGGAGTTGGTGATGGATAGGGAGGCCTGGCGTCCTGCAGTTCATAGGGTCACAAAGAGTTGGACACAACTGAGCAACTGAACTGAACTGACTGATTCATTTATGGAGTACCTGCTATCATGTTTATATAATGTAATGTCATATAATTCAGTTTCTTAATATCAGCTTTTTAAGGGAGAAAAAAACTCTAAATTCTATGCTAAATGTATATATCAGTTACAAGATACATTTTCAAAAATTAAAAAAATGTAAACAAACATGTTCATTTTATATGTGCTAAGTGCTATATGTGCTAAACACAGTGGGTACAAAGATGTGCTAACTAGTCATGGACCTAAATTATGGAGGTTAATATATTGGGGTTACACATACATCACACAAACACATAAAATATTAGTCTGCTAATATATTGGATACTAGAGTAATAGATCCTCTTCTTTGTGCTGACCCAACCAACTGCAAAGATTAATACATCTCAGTTGGACACAACTGAGTGACTTCACCTTCACTTTTCACTTTCATGCACTGGAGAAGGAAATGGCAACCCACTCCAGTGTTCTTGCCTGGAGAATCCCAGGGATGGGGGAGCCTGGTGGGCTGCCGTCTATGGGGTCGCACAGAGTCAGACACGACTGAAGTGACTTAGCAGCAGCAGCAATCTTTCTTTGGCTAGCTATCTTGAGAGCTTTAGCTTACTACTATAGTGAAGACACATTTCATCTTACATAAGCAGAATGATTTATTCTATTTTTCCATTTGTTAAAATCACAACCACCTAGAGAAAATTATTTCCACAAAATGATTACTTATGGCTAACGAAATATTCACCTTGATCATCTGGGGTAATTGGTATATTCTTGAAACTAAATTATCTTGACACTTGTTATTGGCAAAAGAGGGAAGCTTATTGCTTCAAAGATAGGGTTATATATTACCACATTATAAAGCTAGGATGACAGAGGAGCTAAGAAGCTCTTTAAAATATTAAAGACATTTTGTTATTTGGTTGGTAAAACTATGAATTTAAAGATATCTGAATATAAGAAGCCCAAGTATAAAGAATATCTGAAATGTAGGTGCTAAATATAAAACCTCTTTTCAATATCTCACACTTAAACAAAATATGTGGCAGCACAAGCATATCAAACTTACAAAGACTGCAATCTCAGATATTCTGCATCCTAGCTATGACACTTTCTAATAATTTTTCTCATAAAAACTGTGAAAGCATGGAGCCAGTAACACCAGTACAAAACCTTCAGTGAGCATGAGTATAACGATGCTTACACACTTCAGTCACTCAGTCATGTCCGACTCTTTGTGACCCCATGGACTGCAGCACGCCAGGCCTCCCTGTCCGTCACCAACTCCCAAAGCTTGCTCAAACTCATGTCCATTGAGTCAGTGATGCCATCCAACCACCTTATCCTCTGTTGTCCCCTTCTCCTCCCACTTTCAATCTTTCCCAGCATCAAAGTCTTTTCAAATGAGTCAGCTCTTCACATCAGGTGGCCAAAGTATTGGAGTTTCAGCTTCAGCATCAGTCCTTCCAATGAATATTCAGGACTGATTTCCTTTAGCATGGACTGGTTGGAGATCCTTGCAGTTCAAGGGACTCTCAAGAGTCTTCTCCAACACCACAGTTCAAAAGCATCAATTCTTCGACGCTCAGCTATCTTTATAGTCCACCTCTCACATCCATACATGACTACTGGAAAAATCATAGTTTTGACTAGATGGACCTTTGTTGGCAAAGTCATACTCTGCTTTTTAATATGCTATCTAGGTTGGTCATAAGTTTTCTTCCAAGGAGCAAGTGTCTTTTAATTTCATGGCTACAGTTACCACCTGCAGTGACTTTGGAGACCAAAAAAATAAAGTCTGCCACTGTGTCCACTGTTTCCTCATCTATTTCCCATGAAGTGATGGGATCAGATGCCATGGTCTTAGTGTTATGAATGCTGAGTTTCAAGCCTACTTTTTCACTCTCCTTTTCACTTTCATCAAGCCTCTTTAGTTCTTCTTCACTTTCTGCCATAAGGGTGGTATCATCTGCATATCTGAGGTTATTGATATTTCTCCCAGCAATCTTGATTCCAGCTTATGCTTCTTCCAGCCCAGCATTTCTCATGATGTACTCTGCATATAAGTTAAATAAGCAGGGTGACAATATACAGCCATGACATACTCCTTTTCCTATTTGGCACCAGTCTATTGTTCCATGTCCAGTTCTAACTGTTGCTTCCTGACCTGCATACAGATTTCTCAAGATGCAGGTCAGGTGGTCTGGGATTCCCATCTCTTTCAGAATTTTCCACAGCTTATTGTGATCCACACAGTCAAAGGCTTTGGCATAGTCAATAAAGCAGAAATAGATGATTTTCTGGAACTCTCTAACTTTTTCAATGATCCAACAGATGTTGGTAATTTGATCTCTGGTTCCTCTGCCTTTTCTAAAACCAGCTTGAACATCTGGAAATTCATGGTTCACGTACTGTTGAAGCCTGGCCTGGAGAATTATAAGCATGACTTTGCTAGCATGTGAGATGAGTGCAACTGTGCGGTAGTCGGAGCATTCTTTGGCATTGCCTTTCTTGGGGACTGGAATGAAAATTGACCTTTTCCAGTCCTGTGACCACTGCTGAGTTTTCCAAGTTTGCCGGCATATTGAGTGCAGCACTTTCACAGCATCATCTTTTAGGATTTGAAATAGGTAAACTAGAATTCCATCACCTCCACTAGCTTTGTTCATAGTGATGCTTCCTAAGGCCCACTTGACTTCACATTCCAGGATGTGAAGTCTAGGTTGGCGATCACACCATTGTGATTATCTGGGTTGTGAAGATCTATTTTGTATAGTTCTTCTGTGTATTCTTGCCACCTCTTCTAAATATCTTCTGCTTCTTTTAGGTCCATACCATTTCTATCCTTTATTGAGCCCATCTTTGCATGAAATGTTCCCTTGGTATCTCTAATTTTCTTGAAGAGATCTCTAGTCTTTCCCATTCTATTGTTTTCCTCTATTTCTTTGTACTGATCACTGAGGAAGGCTTTCTTATCTCTCCTTGCTTTTCTTGCTACACAAGAGAAGACTCTGCATAGGGACATCACCAGATGGTCAACACTGAAATCAGATTGATTATATTCTTTGCAGCCAAAGGTGAAGGAAGCTGTATACAGTCAGCAAAAACAAGACCAGGAGTTGACAGTGGCTCAGATCATGAACTCCTATTGTCAAATTTAGATTTAAATTTAAGAAAGTAGTGAAAACCACTAGACCATTGAGGTATAACCTAAATCATGTCCCTTACAATTAGACAGTGGAAGTGAGAAATAGCTTTAAGAGACTAGATCTGATAGAGTGCCTGATGATCCATGGACAGAAGTTTGTTGACACTGTACAGGAGGCAGTGATCAAGACCATCCCCAAGAAAAAGAAATGCAAAAAAGCAATATGGCTGTCTGAGGAGGGCTTACAAATAGATGTGAAAAGAAGAGAAGTGGAAAGCAAAGGAGAAAAGGAAAGATAACGATGCTTAAAGATTGATTAGTGTGAAAGGGTCACAGTGACAAGAACAAGACAGCCACCAAAAGTGTCATGTGGAGTTCATGAAATAGCAAATGTTTTGTGCAAAAGTGTGAGGTTATATAATACATTAGAGTAGCCACTATAGTCAGCAATAACTTTCATTTAATGCACATGACTAAGAGTACAATGATAAATACAGGCATTATATGCATAGCAGAAGAGATAGCATTATATGCATAGCAAAAAAGAGGCTTTACTACTCCAAAGAGGAGGTAATGGCAGTACCTAATCAGATTCATGTATACAATGTGAGTGGTTCCAGAAATTCGGGAATCATGGTGTGAAAGCTGAAGACAATGCAGTAAGGGTATGTGGTCAGCACCACATTTCTCAGGGAGACTTTTATTCTATGTATTTTTCTTTTACCCATTTCAGGATCAAGCACCACTAAAACCTCACTATCAGGATGAACCAGTCTTTCCATTGCTTCTACCTCCTAATTTGGGTTGGGGAGGACAGTTGAGCAACGGAACACAGTGATTAGCACACCATTCTTGCTCAGTCTTCAAACTGTTAGGTTTCAGATAAGCGCACTGTGATAAACCATATCTGTAACTTAAACTTGTGGGGATCTTTCTTTAAAACATGGAGATGGAAAAGGAGAGGACGTGTGCCACTCTCCTCTTGATTGCCATGATAGGAAGGAATTATGGACAAATACAGATATATTTTTATCTTCAAAATATCCTCTGATCATTTGTCTTAACCCCACAATTCGACTTGATCTCATCACATTTTGACTTCTGGGAGGCTGCAATCCATGTTTATCTGTGCTTTCTGCATGATCTTTAATCTCTCTCTTTCCTTCATCTCTCTGCTCTCATTTTCAAACACATGTAGCTCTTTTTCTATCACAAGTTGCCATTCTCACGATCTCATTGCCTTCTCCAGAGGTACTTTTTTCATTTTTTGACACCAAAATGGCCTATGCAATGCTTTTTCCATTTCTTTACCACCTCCTCCCTTCTGATTTTTTTGCCAACAGGCTTCTAGTCCTGCTCCCCTCCTCACCCAATACCTTTCCTTCAAACTAACAATGATCTCTTTTCTTTATTCTGTTTGATCTCTATACCACTGTCTTCTCTAAAAATTTCTTGATACAGTCTTGAGCCTTGCCTTCTTTAGTCTGAAATTATTGATGGTTTTCTGCCTTTCTGATGACTGTTTTTTCTTTTTTATCTATTGGTTGCATTTTTTCATTCTTCCCTCAAGCTGTGACCATTATTCAGAGTTCAGTCCTTGCTTGTCTGTTTTTTTTTTTTTTCTTTCTAGACCAAGGCATTTTAAATTGTGTTCCTTGATCTAAAATACCTTAGAAGCTGCCACTGAGAACCCAGGGAATGGATGAAAGTGTGGACAACTGGTGCCTTCCCACTACTTCAAACAGAATAGCTCTGATTTTATCTGTTTATTTGTTCCATATTGTTTATTTTGGAGAGCTTCACTAATTTACTGAAAACTACATCAGGATCATAAAGCCTGAGTCTAATTTCCTATTTTACAACTATCTATATAACTTTGGACAAATATTTCAAAGCATTAATAAATTTCTAAATCCAAGCTTGTGTCCTTCTCTCTACCTAAAGCACTCTCCAGGTCTCCTCCCCAGTACCTTTCCAATTCCTACTGATTTTTTGGTTTTCTGTCACTTCCTCCAGGAAATCTTCTTTGAATCTGAGATCTGGGTTAAGTGTTCTTCTGACATGGTACCATAGCATTCTAAAACAATCCTTTAACACAGTACTTATTTGGTTGTCTGTTGGTCTATATTTCCTACTAAACTGGAAGCTCATTGAGAACAGACTATTATTCATGATACACCTAGCTTAGGGCATGTAGTAGGTTTGAAATCCCAAACAGAGATAATTTTATATCCAGCAAAGATACCCAAATTAGGTGACACTGCTTTCTTTTCAACTAAATATAAATAAAAAGGCATGTATCAACGTTATCTCTCATTGTGGTCAAACTGCTCTCCCCATCTGCCTGCTTTCTGAGTGTCCCTGACACCTCCTTCATCTGCTTTTGAATCCTGTTCACAACATCCTCACCATTTACTTTTATTGGGGAAGTTATTTTATATTTCACTGATTTTTTTTTGTCCTAAAACAGAGATGGACTGTTAAAGATATCTACAATGACCAAGAAGACATTAAAATACTAATTCATCTTGTTTTCAACTCTGTATCACTGCATCATTCTTAACAAGATTATAACATTGCACTGTTTTGGCCTAATATTAACAATATCAACTTCTAATAGTTCTAATCTTTGTTTAGATGAAAAATTAACAATATCAACTTCTAATAGTTCTAATCTTTGTTTAGATGAAAAATGTTCAAAAGAAGATTTTGAGGGCATATCTGCAGTTTATAAGAAAAGCATTGGTAGCTGATATAGAGATTATAACTGCCTGGTAAAGACTGTATTGCTTTAAATATTTGCTGTTTAAAATATATATATAATAACAACAAAAAATCCTAAAATAAAATCAAAGAAGAGTAATATGATGTTCACATATATTCTGTAAATATGACCTTAGAGAAATTCCAAACTGCTGGCATACAAAACTAGAAAGTGTAATATTACAATTCCATCTTTAATCCTAAACTGTAACATCACCCTCAGCAACCATACTAGGGTACTTTCATCATAAATGTCATAGGTTCCAAGAGCAAAATTACATTTCAATTCAGTGCTATTTTATTTAAGAGTTTATCATATTTTCAAACACCAAGCTAATGCAATTTAGAC
This sequence comes from Dama dama, assembly GCF_033118175.1. Classification (NCBI taxonomy): domain Eukaryota; kingdom Metazoa; phylum Chordata; class Mammalia; order Artiodactyla; family Cervidae; genus Dama; species Dama dama. Next base: position 37,137,070 of record NC_083713.1, read on the forward strand.
CCAATGAGTATCTTTTACCTCACTGCTTTAAATCTAGAATCAGCTTTTCACTACTATGTTTCTTCAGATTATATTAAATGGAAAAGGTCCTAAATCAAAAATATTTTGCAATAAAGCAATCTCTGCAAAACTGATCATGGTTCATTTTCTGCTTAACAGAATTCTTGACAAACAGAACTTCAAAAAGATACTCTTGGAATAGATGTTATAAAGAAAACTCATGTATCAGATAAGTAGCTGATTAGACGAAATCCCGTACGGCTCTAAGAGACCAAGATTTAGGTCATGAATCAATTCAAGGAAGTCGATCTGCTGACTAAGATCCTCATGTTTCTTATAACAATAGTAATATTTGTATAAAGAAAAGCCCCACAGCCAACAGGGGAGATGGTACTTACGAGTATTGTGTCAGCAGTTCCAAATCATTATGCATGTTGATTGGATATGCTTCACTGAGTTCAAACAACTTCTCTAGAGCCTCATAAATGAAAATGATGCAAATAAGAGAAGCAAAAGCTTCTTCAGTAAACCGGGTGATATAGCAGACAAGGGAGCTTGCGTCAGTGGCCACAAGTATGATACACAGCGTTGCAGTCCAAAGGCCAATACTAGCTCGTAAAGAGAGGTATGACAGCCCGTATTCTCTAGGAGGAGGGAGAGAACAGGAGAAAGCAGGTCACTGAACAGCCTGTCACCATTTTTAGTAGATGGAAATAAGTCTAATTCAGGAAGCGAAAGTAAATAAGCTTCACATCCCATGAGTATCTAAACTCAAAACTTTGTCTACAGGGAACACCTAAGGGTACAAAACTCAAAGAGGTTTCTCAGTGCTTAGAACTGAATATAACTTTTTATAAATATTACATAAAAAATACATAAATATTTTACTATTTCTTTTTTTCCATGGAGAGACAAAAATGGCAAACTGAATCAAATCAGCAACTTCTACCTCTGCCAGCAGATTTCCAAATGTGATGCTGAGAGAAGCATAAATACGGTGGAGGGATAGACAGGGACTAAGGGTGAAAAGTATATAATACTTACTTGCAAAATTTAAACAAAATCTTTTCAAACACCAAAACTGGTCCTGTACTGCCTAGTATGGTAAGAGGCTGTCCACCAAAGAGAGAATAGGCTATCCCAGTCATGGATGCTCCAAAGAGAGACTCGATTGCACTCTGTGTGGAGATATAAATGATTCTATTATCTAAGCTGTACAGGCCGCCATTATAATTGGGGAAAAAATATATAAAATACATGGGGTCTATTCAATGAAGCGCCTACTAGCAACCTCGGGCAGGAGGTGGGGTGGGAGAATTAAAAAAGGGGCAAGACATCAAAATATGAATGGTAGTAGACAAGGATACATTATCTCTCTCTTCCTTATCTTACTTTTCTTTCACTTACTAAAAGTTTACATGTATTCGCAACAAATGTCTGGCAGAAGCATGGCCTATGTAAGTGGGAAATAGACCTTTTAAGAGCTAAGAACCAATCTAAAGCTAGCCTAAGACTGGGGGCCAGGGATGAGATCAGAACCTTGTGTAACGTAAGAATTATCTGTTCTGAGATATTCCACTCCCTGATTACCAGTTCCACTAGTCAAGAAATTCATATGAAGCTAGTTCAGTTCAGTTCAGTTCAGTTCAGTCGCTCAGTCGTATCCAACTCTTTGTGACCCCATGAATATCAGCTAGACCATATATCAAATTTCTCCTCATAAAGGAATTCAAAATGAAACGCACACTCATCTAACTATGAATCTTAAATGCTGATTCAAATTCAAAGTTCAGAGAAAAGAATAATACATACTATTCGACCTTCAGTTGCTTCTCCCAACAGTCCTCCAAATGTGATGACAGGAGACATACATGCGCAGTAGAGAAACAGAAAAGATGCTAAACACTGCAGGCTGAAAGCATCTGTGAAGTCACTCCAGAAGTATGGAGCTTTTCTTTTGATATCTAAAATAAGTCCCCCAAAAATCCTAAGACAGGGGGGAAAACACAATAGTGACATACAAAGATAAAAAACACATAAGTCAAAATACTCATTTGCTTTGTTGCCAGGTCACAGTATAGGTTTTCCATCAGCAGAGATGAGACCCGTATTAACCTGCTAGGCTTTTCATCATGATCTATAGGAATAGCTTTGTACCACTAAGGCACTTCAATTCCTAGCAATAAATCGTGTCAACAACCTCAAAAACCCTGCTGCTGCTGCTAAGTCACTTCAGTCGTGTCCGACTCTGTGCGACCCCATAGACGGCAGCCCACCAGGCTCTCCCATCCCTGGGATTCTCCAGGCAAGAACACTGGAGTGGGTTGCCACTTCCTTCTCCAATGCATGAAAGTGAAAAGTGAAAGTGAAGTCGCTCAGTCGTGTCCGACTCTTAGCGACCCCATGGACTGCAGCCTACCAGGCTCCTCCGTCCATGGGATTTTCCAGGCAAGAGTACTGGAGTGGGGTGCCGTTGCCTTCTCCGTCAAAAACCCTAGGTTCTCTCAAACTAGGTTCTCAGCTGTTCAACGATCAAAATTCAAACAGTGAGATTTAAGGATTACTCTAATCTCTGTCCCATTTCACAAAAACCTAGTCCTAAAATCAGGCCTCTTATCCTCAGTCATTGGCAATGTTGAAATTGTTTACATTCCACTTAGTGTAGCAGAAAGTGAAGAAGGGAAGGTAAACTGATTTTTATATAGCCCATAGTGAACATCAACCTAGAGAGAAAAGGTGGTATATAACCATGGCTCCAGCTATCCACTCTCTTTGTCAAAAAAATCGCTTGCCAAATAATATTTCATACAGGCACTTAAATGGCCTTATGGACAACAATAATACTTAGTAGAGAGAGGTAAGTTCCATTATTGTTTACATTTTTAGAAAACTAACACAGGGGCCTTATATTAAGCAACCTAGATAAATGTACTTTTGAGCCACTGTTGCTAAACATATTCAAACATCTATAATTAACAAGACAATAATGATCTTACTTGGGGTAAATGCGTGTATTCTAAAAATATCAAAAACCACATTAAAAACATGTAAAGGATGATGTTTTGGTAGGAGGAGGGGAGTGGGAGAAGCATTAAATTGCAAAATGTCTAAAATCTGAGGATGAAATTTTTTAATCTATTAGGAATGAGAGCATTAAATAGGTATTCTCATTCTTTGAACATTTACTAACAACATGCAGATGTAACATTTGACTACTAAAAGCTCTTTGTGCTCTTTGGAATAGCGATGTCATATTAAAATGAATAAGGCTATGATTAAGTTCCCACATGGAGGTTAAAAAAAACTACTATGTTCAACATACTGCAAGTATGCTAAATACACCTGGGTTATAGAAAAATATTAAAGGTTTGTTCTTTATTTTCTAAATAGGAATATAATGTGGCAATCTAAGAATCACTTCAAAAATGATTGCTCTCTTGAGAAGTAAATTCCTATCTGCTTTGAAAAATGTACCTCTTCAGAATAATTGAAAATTCTATTATTTTTAATTTTTAATTGCCCTGATATAGACACAATAGTAACATATTAATAACTATCTTATTATTATGTGAGTGATCGAATCATTAGGTTTTCCACATCCACCAGAGGGATGTGGAGTAGGAGAGGTTGAAAAGGATGAAATTTCAATTGAAAAAAAAGGACATTTAAAATTCGGAGAAGTTTGCAAAGAACCTATGAAAATTCACACACATACACAATGATCATCTTAGTTTAGGTTCTCCTACTTGTGTTTAATAAAAAACATGCATAATTTTTATTTGGAGGATCATTTCTGAACGATGTGTTAACTTCTAAAAGTCATAATTCAGAACAGATTTAATCTACTAATCTATTTATTCATGTACTTATTTTTTACATCCCACCTAAGCCCCAAAAGAATGTGAGGTGGTTATGAACGATCACTTCGAAGTCAATATTTATAGGTTTGATAGCACTTCCTATTAGACTACTGTTTTCTAATTAATTACTTATTAGGCCATACATGAGTCTAAACAGCTATTATATTACAGTGTAATAAACATGCTTTTAGCAGCAAAAATCTAAATCCGGAAGTGGGAGGTCATTGCAGAGAACAGTACAAGAGCAGCCCAGGTGTGCACCAGCAACTCCAGGAGAGCAGATGAGTAATGGATACTTCAAGTCCTGTCAGCAACAGAATCTGTGGAAGAACTCTGGAGAAGCGAAGATACCGGATATTGGTGACCTGGGAGGATTTAGGAAGCAGTAAGGAAAAGTGAACTTTGAAAAAAAAAAAATCTAAGCTATGTGGCACGTTACACCTGAGAGAGAGGAAAAAAATATAAATAACACCAAAAATAAAAAGACAGCATTTGAAAATATGGAAGTAAACAGAAGGAGTAACAATGATTCCAGTAAAAGGGAAAGGGAAAAAATTGTCTGAATCATCTCAAATTAGGTACCAGACTGAGGAAGACATTTCCTTAGAGACAAAACACAGATAAAGGGAAAGAACAGAGGAGAATTAAAATGCACAGTTGTCAGAAACTGGAAAGTCAGCTTAGAGGACACAGTGAGAGCAGTAGAGGAGATGGCCCTGAGGGCAGGGGAGCACCAAGCCTGCAAAGTCTTTGCAATTGCCTTCAATTATAACGGAGGCTGTGTGCACATATTCCCTGAAGAGAGACCCACCCAAAGGTTTCTGATTTTCTGCTCACACATTTCTTGGAGAGAGACAAGCTGTCAAAAAAAAACATAAAGAATCATTTTAAGAAATAAATTGGAGCTTTCATCTCTTCAAAGATGTGTGATTAGAAAAATAAGTCATATAGCTCTTTCAGATTACTATCATAAAAATAAAAAATATTATTATATACATCCTACTTGTATGTAATGAGACCGGGTCTATAAGACTGAGTTCTTGGTATTTATTTTCATTTCCATCTTGAACTTGAAATTTTCAACAGGCTCTTTTGGAAGGGGCAACTGACAGTTTTCTCATTCATTCTAAGAATCTGTGAATGTGTTTTATGCATAGCAATGTGAAAGACTACGTATATAAAATGGAATGGTGTATCTACTGTTCTGGTTTAATAATAATGACAATCATTAATGATGAGATATCAAATTTATTAGCATATTTACCCCCAAAGAATAGGTATTCAAAGTATAAAAACAAATTAGTCCTCAAAACAGTAATTCCCAACACAAAAGTGATATACCATTTGGTCTTTGAAGTCCCATACAAAGGCTTTTCACTAACCTTCCGGTTCGCTGGAGTTCAGGCCCACTATGTCCTCCGTGGGGCTCAGCTTCCCCATGAGCTGCTGTTCCATTTGGTACAGCAGGAGTCTTCCTCTTCTCCTGTGGGAAGTTTTTTTGTTTTTTAATTTCAGGTGCTAGTTGTAAACAATAAAAACAATTTTTTCCCTCGAGGCAATATGCAGAGCAGTTAAGAATCCAGGCTCTGTATTTATTGGCTATACAACCTCTAGAAAGTTGTTTAACCACCTAAAGCCTTAGTTCTCGCCTCCTTTTACTGGTGATAACTCTGATGGTAAAGCGTCTGCCTGCAATGTGGGAGACATGGATTCGATCCCTGGTTAGGGAAGATCTCCTGGAGAAGGAAATGGCAACCCACTCCAGTACTCTTGCCTGGAAAATCCCATGGACGGAGGAGCCTGGTAGGCTACAGTCTAAGGAGGGGGCAAAGAGTCAGACATGATTGAGAGACTTCACTTTCACTTTCCATTGAGAGAATGAAATGAGGTTGAGGGATACTTATTCTTTCTTTCAACGAATATTTATTGAGTACCTAGTGTGTGCCATTTATTTTTATGGGATGCTATAGATGCAAAAGTGAGCAAGAAAAAGCATTCTGTTAGTGGAGACAAAATAAACCTATAATGTCAGGTAGAGATAGAGATGATATAGCCGATTCTCCAGGCAAGAAAACTGGAGTGGGTAGCCAATCCCTTCTCCAGGGGATCTTCACTACCCAGAGAGGGTAAAGAACTTGCCTGCAATGCAGGAGACCTGGGTTCAATCCTTGGGTCCAGAAGATCCCCTGAAGAAGGGAATAGCTACCCACTCCAGTATTCTTGCCTGGAGAATTCCTTGGACAGAGGAGCCTGGCGGGCTACAACCCATGGGGTTGCAAAGAATCAGACATGACTGAGCGACTAACACTCTTACTACTATTCTGAGATAGAGATCCGAAAAAAACTAAAACAAGAAGGGGTGAGAGGAGACTGGGATTACGATAGGCTGAGGTAAGGAGGTGTTAATAGTGGTATAGGCCTGGTCTAGTTCAACTGTTCCATGAACATTAACTGCTATCATTAGCTTTTTTTAAACTATGTTTCCCTCTCTGATTCTGGCTTGTATCTTCCTACCCAAGCTTCTTTCCAATATAAAGCAATCAGAAAGACTACTGCAAAAGGAAGCTTCTAATTGAGCCAATGACAAAATACTGAGGTTGTGTAAGTTCTGTTTCTCTACAGGTCTATTCCACCCACTTTTGTCAGTGACAGAGAGTTTAAAAAATCAGAAAAGCATTCCTACTGGTGATCTTAGAGCACATCGATGTGCTCAAAAGTGCTTAAAAGGAAAAAAAATTAATGGTGAAATTAAAGTTTTTACTTAACTGCCATTCCAAAATAGTGTAAACATATAAACATGTTCTTCATGCTTAGTGTAAACTAAACAAGTGGGAATTATCACATGATCTTATTACAATGGGACAGTTAGATAAAATGGTACAGATTTAAAACATGACAAAAATATTTTGAAATGCAAAAAAATGTAGGAAAGTTCATTGACTGAATTTTATAATTTCCCAGGTATATAAATAGATACAATGAACTTAAGTTCAAAGATAAAAGACAGTATGTCTGTCAACAGATGAAGGAGCTGCCTTTACAGGTAAATAACTATTGTATGTTAGTAAAGGGCTTTAACAGTGGCCCTTAATATCCTCAATACCCAATAATCACCTGGGAAAACATTTCTTAGCAAGTCTAAGAAGGCAAGTGGTATTATTTGTTCTTCTGGGGAATTATCCCTTACTGCACACATCAATTCATTGTTTTACAATGGAAAAAGCTATTTGTCTTATACACTGATAAGGCAAATGATAAACCCTGAAAGATATTCATCATTCTGAAGTACCTATTTCCTCAAGGAGTGCCTTCTTACAGTAGGGAGAAAGGGTTTAGAAAAAATAATTGGGTACTGGTGAATATTCTGAGGGAAATACAGGAAATTTTTTTTGTTGTTCAGACTTGACTGACAAGGACCCACTGTACAGCACGGGGAACTATACTCAACATCTTATAGCAACCTAGAATGGAAAATAATTTTTAAAATAATATATATACACATATATATGTATATTTATGTGTATATGTATAAAACTGAATCACTGTTATACACCTGACACAAATACATTGTAAATCAACTATATTTCAATAAAAATTAAAAGTAAATAAATAAATAAAATTTGTTTCTGAGCTTTTTCTGATATCTTCAATTTGAATTACTGGAAGGAAACACTGAACAGATCTGCTTCTTCCTTTTGGGGATTGAGAGAGGTTTCATAGATTTAAAAAGATCCCCAAGATGTCCATATTTATGTAGCATTATGTACATGCCAGATTCTAGAGACAGTTATGATGTTAAACTTATTTTTCATGCACAGAATTTATAATAATAAAGAAAAAATAAATAAAAATGATGGAAAAGCAAAAATTTAGAGCATACTAAAGGGATCTGTGAGGTGTGGGGAGGAAGAAATGGCAATGATAAAGAGAGTGGTCAGGCAGGCTCAGAGAGAGTGTCATTTGAGAAAAACTTGAGGGAGTCAAGAGAATTAGCCATAAAACAACTGGGGGAACATCCAGGCAAAGAACAGCCAGTGAGTGGATAGTCTTAAGGCAGGAGTGTGCTGCAGAGATTGAAGAATAAGGAGGAAGGAGGCCAAGGAGAGGAGTGAGCAAGAAAGAAAGAGATGGGAGATGACTTAGAGGTGGGAGATGACTTAGAGGTGGGAGATGACTTAGAGGCAAAAGGAAGCCAGACTGTGTGGGTTTAGTAGATCATTTTAAGTATTTGGCTTTTATTCTCAGTGAAATGAGGAGCTTTTGCAGGATTTTAAGGAAAGGAGAGCATGATCTAACACTCTGGCTGCTATGTCAAGAACATATTCTAGGAACCAAGAGTAGAAACAAGGAGACTGGTTAGGGGGCTATTTCAGTAATCCAGGAGAAAAATGATGGTAGCTTGGAGCAAAAGAACTGATGACATAGGGGATAAAGAGGGAATTGGTGGGGTAATCTCTTTGAGTAGGTATGAAGAGATGGGATCTACTGCACAGGTAGAAAACTGACTTTGGATAATTCATTAATAGTAATATAGGAACATGCAAAGAATGTAGGTACAGATGCTGGCAGGTAGATAAATGTGGTTTGGGGAATCTAAGCAGGTAAATGGCATAAGAGAAAAGCAAGGAAGTTAAGGGTATACATAAGGGAGTGATTATAATGACTGACATAAAGTTCTAATGAGTATTTTCAGGGGTATCCCTTGAGGTGACTGGTTATTATTCTAACTGAAAGTAAGAAATATTTTTAAAAAATACTATGATTTACACATTTCTGGAAGAATAAAAACCATGGCGATTATCCCAGAGAGGAAAATATTTGAATGAATATGAATTCAGTACTTAATTTATTTTGATTCATTTTGCTCCACTTCATAAAAGCAAACATAGTTTCATAGTATCTATTATTCAATTCCAACATACATTTTAAAGATACTAATGTTGTAAAGAAACACAGAGCATATCTAATTCAAACTCATTATATAAAATTGTGTTGTCTAACATGATAGCCACTAACTACAAGTGGCTATTTAAATTTAAATTAATTAAAATCAAAAATTCAGTTCCTCACTTGCATAAGCACATTTCTAGTGCTCAATAGTGTCTTGACTTAATAGATAGCATAGATATAGAACATTTCTATCATTGCAGAAAGTTCTATTGGACACAGTGATATATAACATCAGTAGAGAGGTTACAGCATCTGTTTAAGGTAATAAAAAGAGATAGTATCAGAACCCAGGTGCCATGATTGTTAGTTCAATGTTCTCTCTCCTGTTGTTGTCATTGTTTAGTCTCTAAGTCATGTCTGGCTCTTTTGCGAGTCCATGGACTATAGCATGCCAGTTTCCTCTGTCCATGGGATTTCTTAGACAAGAATACTAGAGTAAGTTACCATTTCCTTCTCCAGGAAACCTTCCTGACCCCAGGGATTGAACCCGAATCTCTTGTACTGGTGGCTTCCCTCATAGCTCAGTTGGTAGAGAATCTGCCTGCAATGCAGGAGACCTGGGTTCAATCCCTGTGTTGGGAAGATTCCCTGGAGAAGGGAAAGGCTACCCACTCCAGTATTCTGTCCTGGAGAATTCCATGGACTATGCAGTCCATGGGGTCTCAAAGAGTCAGACACGACTGAGTGACTTTCACTTCACTTCAATTCACTCTTGCATTGGCATACTGAGCCTACTGCTTCTCAATACCCAGACTCCAACATCCAACAATTAATGCTGGTCTTAAAGTCTCACAAAGTTAATTTTAGCTCCCATGTCTCCACTTGTCTCAGAAACATCATTTCTCAAAGGCAAGGTGTTTCCAAAAATGCTTGACTTTAGTTTTAATGTTTGAAAAACAAATTAGTGTTAACAAGTGACTTTAAAACTCTCACATTCGGCATAATTAATATTTTTACTGAATTTTCCAAATAATATTAATTAAAGAGATTCTTTCTTACTACTTTAAGAAGCATTATACTGTCTTTATTAATACTGTTAGTGTTAGAATATACACAAGTACAAAATAAGACAATCTAAACCCTTAAAATTACTCTTTAAGCAACTTACTAACTTTAGTAGTACATCAACTGAAATTATGCGATTGAGACTATAGAATCCCAGACTATAGAATCTCCTCTGAGAAAAGAAGAGCAAATAACCTTCAATAATTATAAAATAACTGCAGGATAGAAATGTAGAAATGAGCCATCAGTAGAGTTTCCTTCAATTAATAGCGGGTTTGAGATGACTTTTTAAAAGACTCATAGTTGAGTCTTTTACTCAGTCAATTTACCCATCTCTGGCTAACCAGAAAAACATCTATGCCTACAGCTGGGTCAATTAGGCCATCTGTTACTTCAGCTAAGGCAGCAGAGTCAATTACAAACGCAGCTGGACCCCACAGGGACCAGAGCCAAAGGCAAGAGTGAGTGGAGGACAACAGGGGAGCTGTAGGAGGCAGGTTCACTAGGAATAGAGACAGCAATATCAGTGGGCTTAAAAACATGTGGCCACCTTTCAGATATATGTATTCCCTAAGGTCGAACACTGTATAGGCTCTAAATGCTTGATGTCAGGCACTACTCTTGTTACCACCTATGTTACGATGTGTCTGAGTCGGCTCTCTGGTCTTAGACACTTATGAGCACTTCACATATGCATCTGAAACCAAATTCCTTAGCTTATCCTTCAAATTCCTCTTTGCCTACAGATGTTTAATTTCTCATGTAAGGATACTGCCTCTTACCAAGTTAATAAAACTACCACCCATAAAGTAAAAAAAAAAAAAACAAACCATGTGGCCACTACCCTCAACAAAGTCATGCCTGCAATAAGAAAATGACCTCAAACAGTATCAATGGTCTTTATTTCTTTTTTTGTTGTTTGTTTTGTTTTGTTTTTCATTTATTTTTATTCATTGGAGGCTCATTACTTTACAATATTGTAGTGATTTTTGCCATACATTGACATGAATCAGCCATGGATTTACATGTGCTCCCCATCCCGATCCCCCCTCCTGCCTCCCTTTCCATCCCATCCCTCTGGGTCTTCCCAGTGCACCAGCCCTGAGCACCTGTCTCATGCATCCAACCTGGGCTGGTGATCTGTTTCACCCTTGATAGTATACTTGTTTCAATGCTGTTCTCTCTGAACATCCCACCCTTGCCTTCTCTCACTGAGTCTAAAAGTCTGTTCTGTACATTTGTGTCTCTTTTTCTGTTTTGCATATAGGGTTACCATTACCATCGCTCAGTGCAATCCCTATCAAGCTACCAATGGTATTTTTCACAGAACTAGAACAAATAATTTCACAATTTGTATGGAAACACAAAAAACCTCGAATAGCCAAAGCAATCTTGAGAAAGAAGAATGGAATTGGAGGAATCAACCTGCCTGACTTCAGGCTCTACTACAAAGCCACAGTCATCAAGACAGTATGGTACTGGCACAAAGACAGAAATATAGATCAATGGGACAACATAGAAAGCCCAGAGATAAATCCACGTACCTACAGACACCTTATCTTTGACAAAGGAGCCAAGAATATACAATGGAAAAAAGACAACCTCTTTAACAAGTGGTGCTGGGAAAACTGGTCAACCGCTTGTAAAAGAATGAAACTAGAACATTTTCTAACACCATACACAAAAATAAAGTCAAAATGGATTAAAGATCTAAACATAAGACCAGAAAGTATAAAACTCCTAGAGGAGAACATAGGCAACACACTCTCCAACATAAATCACAGCAGGATCCTCTATGACCCACCTCCCAGAATATTGGAAATAAAAGCAAAGTAAACAAATGGGGCCTAATGAAACTTAAAAGCTTTTGCACAACAAAGGAAACTATAAGCAAGGTGAAAAGACAGCCCTCAGAATGGGAGAAAATAATAGCAAATGAAGAAACAGACAAAGGATTAATCCCAAAAATATACAAGCAACTCCTGCAGCTCAATTCCAGAAAAATAAATGACCCAATCAAAAAATGGGCCAAAGATCTCAACGGACATTTCTCCAAAGAAGACATACAGATGGCTAACAAACACATGAAAAGATGCTCAACATCACTCATTATCAGAGAAATGGTCTTTATTTCTATCTGCATTGTATGCAAGTAAAATGCACATCAGATTTTTACATGGAGAACTTTTACAATTTTCATACCACATGCCCACACAAAGGTAATACAAACATAAGAATTATGAAGAAAATTCTTGAAATCATAAATGTGATTAATGACAGTAATAGGGAGTTTTCCATACAAAATGACAACCATGCTTTTGAATTTTCCTAACACTTACCAACTTCAAAGCTATGTATCTGAGTATGGTGAGTCTGTAATGTGCTTTTTTTAAGCATATTTTCCATCCTCATTAAAATTTAAGTTTTCCTCCAGTATAGTATGCTTTAAGGTGGGCCTAAAATCTCTTCAAGCACGTGGTACTGATATTTAGTAAATTATCATCAATACACCAAATTTGTGTTTAATACAACGAAGGAAGATTTTGTGTCAGGGAATTTCATGTCCCTGCCTTCTTAGAGGTTAAGTAGGTTCTGGTACCCTGGTTGCTCAGGCAGTAAATCTGCAGGCAATGCAGGAGACTTAGTAGGTTCAATCCTTGGGTGGGGAAGATCCCCTGGAAAAGGAAATGGCAACCCACTCCAGTATTCTTGTCTGGCAAATCCCATGGACAGAGGAGCCTGGAGGGCTACAGTCCATGGGCTTGCAAAGAGACGGACGCAACTGAGCGACTAACACACACCAAATCAAATATGGTGGGAAATTTAACTCAATTCTGACACCACCTACCTGGAAATAGCATTATTATAGCTCAGCCCTGGAAGTCTACCCCTCACACCCCATTTCAGATGCCCGTCACAAGCTCGGGTTATTGCTGGTGCTCTGAATCCAGTGGAGATATATCTGAGGCTCCTGTGAACCCCTTCTCAGGTTGGACTAATTTGCTAGAATGGCTCATAGACCTAGAGAAACATTTTACTTACTTGATCACCAGTTTTATTACTAAAGGATATAACCCAGGAACAGCCAGATTGAAGAGATGCATAGGACAAGGCATGGGGAAAGGGAGAGAAACTTCCATACCCTCTCTAGGCACACCACTCTGCAATCTCCACCTGTTCACCAGCCCAAAAACTCTCTGAACCCTGCCCCTTTGGGGATTTATGGAGGCTTCATTACACAGGCATGATTGATTAAAGCACTGGCCACTGGTGACTGAATTCAAACTCCAGCCCCTCTGCCCTCTCCCTTCCCTGGAGGCAGGAGGGTGGAACTGAAAGTTCCAAACTCTTAATCTCTGGTAAAGCTCCACCTGGCAATCAGCCCCCATTCTTAACAGAGTTTCTAAAGTAACCTCATTAACATAACAAAGACATCTTTGTTGCTTTCATCACTTAGAAAATTCCAAGCATTTTAAGAGCTCTGAGCCAGAAATAGGAACAGAGACCAGATAAATATTTCTTATTATAATCACATCACAGAAGTTACAATTTAAATCATTTGAATCTTCGGTTATACTCTCTTAGTACATATATTTAAAAGGCAAAAAAAATGATGATAGTCCTAAGAGTATTTTCCTATACACATACCTGGGAAGGAACATTTTTGGGAGGCTCTATTCGAATGCTTGGATCCCACTCTCCAGGAGGGAGAACAGTAACCTGATCCAGAAATTCATCAATTCCCGATACCAAGTCATTACGATCTTTTGCTTTGTAAGCAACATCATGAAATACCTATAGAAAGAAAATAACTATTTATAGATTTAAAAAAAGGGTCTAAAATCTTAATGCATTTTGTGCTTTCATTTCCCAGTTAGCACACATGTGATTTTAACAATTTGAATAGGAACCTCTAACTAAAGAAGTTTTAGTGTAAAATATTATAACCTCTTTTATTCTATGATTGCACAGATGTTTATCTTTTCTTAGAATGCTAGATGAATGTTGAAATTTCTGGTGTAAAGAGAAAAAGAAGGAAAAGGAGAATAGAAGGAAGCTCATTAAGCTAGAATTAATGATTCAGGTTTGACAAACATTGTTTATATATGTAAATCAAACTTTCTGAAAGAAGCCTTTGCTTTAAAATAAGAGATAAAAGTTTATAACAATATTTATACCATGGCATAAAATAATGCTATTGAACAAATGATGGACTAATCAAAAAACAGTACTAAGGCAAGTAATTATCTATATAAAAGTAAAGCAGGATCTTTATCCATATCCCACTTAAAAAGCAATTCTAGGTATTAAAAGCTTAAATATGAGCATTAAACTATTAAATTAATTGGACATATGTAGAAGGATATATTTATGACCTCAGAGTAAACAGTAGTACAAATCTCAAAGATTTAGTGTAGTGTCAAAACAAGCACATAACTAACTTTTGCTGTTCTTCAAGGGGAAAAAAACTATGTGTTCAGTAATGTCAAATGCCAATAAGAGATAAGTGACGTGAGTACTGAACAAAAGAGTATATTTTGCAAATGATGACCTTACAGAAAGCAATTTCAGTAGAGTGGTAGTGACAAAAATCAGACTGAAATACATTGAGACAAATGAAATTATGATATTCAGGACCAAGTAGAGATTATTCTTTCAAAACTCTTAAGATTCAGGTTCAATCAACACTTCAGTGGGACATGCTATGTTAAGGAGTAAGAAATTTTAAGGATGGGAAAATCCTGGCCTTTTATTTCATATGTATTTTCTAAGTAGCTACTATGTGTTAGGCCTGTTTGCTAAATGAACCAAAGGAGTCAGTGTTGACTTAGCTAAGTGACAGAGAGAGAAAACTGTTGACACGGAAATCCAGAACAAGAAAAATAAAAGTAAAGGTTCTTTTGTTTTTGCTTTTGTTCTTCTAAAACTATGTTATTTATGTTAATATACAATTACTTTATTATTATTTTAAAATCAATTCACAAATATATTTTTTAAAATTCTCATTTTTAAGTTCTCATAAATATCAGCATACTATCAATATAAACAAAAGCTCTTTGGAGTGCTTAATAATTTTTAAGACTATAAAGGGATTAATAAATTGGTAATAGTGCCAATAAACAAAATCATATGATTTATCTCTAGTCATGCTCAACAGCAAGGGAGAAAAGAGGCTAGCTTAATTCAAGATAAGGTGTTGCTAGGATGACTAGAACATTCAGTCATTAATTCATTAAAAAAAAAAATCTATTGAACCCTGACTGAAGGTCAGACACCATGTTAAATAAGAAACAAAAGGAAAAGATAAAAAAAAAAGTACAAGTTAAACTCTACCTACAAGAAGTCCCCAGTACAGAGAGGAAAAGAACTGCTTAGTCAACAAATAATTATTTGAGCACCTGACAAAAATCAAGGAACAAAAATGAATATTAATGGTAACTGCTCACATGGAATTTATAGCTTAATAATGAAATTCAATTCATCATTTTCTTAAATTGTATGAATCAACATATTGAATTTTATTCTTGAATATAATTGTTCAATGTATTTCAAAGCAGTTAGATGGCAGAACAATTTCTCCACCTGAGCTTTGAACAATAAAAACCTTTTATTCTCTTTTTAAAGTATTTAAATTTTCTTTTAATATTCAATGAATGTACTATCATAATTAACATATCCTATTATAATTAACAGCTCTCATCTTTTGCAATAACTTTCTGGCTGAGTTTCCTCTTCTCTATTTCACTCCTCATAGAGAGTCACAAATTGCTCCAAGTTCATCTCTAAACTTTCAAGTCTAAAGGATTCATGTTTGAACTTTCATGCAAGGGCTGATTTGTTGTTGTTTAGTTGCTATGTTGTGTCCTATAGATGTATATATAGGAAACTAATAGTCTCTCTAAGTTGGTTCTTTCTAAAACAGATGAAAAAATTGGTTTTGTTCTAACTTTTTATTTCCTATGTGTAAATATCAATAACTAACTCATATAAAACCAATAAACATAATTTGAACAGATATAATAGAAGAATTTATATTGAACTTCAAACATAAGTTCAAATTTTCAGATTTCATAAACCTAAGAAAAGTTATATACAATACTAATTAGTTCTTTTCATAGATTTTCAAGTACTTCAATAATTATTAAATTATTTAGATGAGATTTCAGAAATGTATAATCTTATTTGGTATTTACTACTGAATTTTGAGTTTATGTCACTTCCTTGATTTTTGCATCTGCTCTTCTTTGACAATAAAAATAGATTTTTGCAAGGCATTGTAGAATCCAAGAAACCAGTTATATGATGTGATATTTTATGTTTATTTTTATGATCTTATATTTTTGAGACATATTTCTTTGAGAAGCTGACGAAAGCTTTTCCAGTCCAAAAAACTACATACAGTGTTTTTACACAGAAAAAATTGTGTGTTGAGTCAGAGATCACAGGCCTCCTTAAAATCTATCTTCAGCTCCTCTAATGGTTAAAACGCTCCAACATCTACATTTAGGCAATTACAAAGAGAGCTGATAGATGTCTTCTGGCTTTTGGTGCCATGTATACTATCCAGATAAACTACCTCTTTTATTTCTTGAGACCTTAAAACTATTTTGCCCCAAACAAGACCTGCAATGATATTAACAATGGTGCTTACTTTGGCAACACAAATGCTGTTAAGGGAATATTAATAAATATACTCTAAATTCACTAAATAACAGATTTTCTTAAAGTATAGGGTTTTAAAATGTTCATGTGTATGAATTTATTACCCCTTTGAACAAATTTTTCCAAGGGAAATTTTATAGTGGAAACATTTAAAGGGGAATTCAATACAGAGAAATCTGATTCACAGTAAACTGTCATGAATACAGAACTCCAAAAGTTAGGTGTACCTAGTAGGGGGAAATGTTCCCAATGAACTTGAATAAATACCTCATCTGTCATTAAGGTTGCAATTGATCTGCCAATCTCATGGTACTGTTGACCCTTTCCCAGGGGTCCCAGAAGAATGAACAAAAATCTGTAATGAAGAAGAGAAAAACATATGTTTCAAGGTAAAAATAAAAAATAATTTTAGTAGTGCAACATCACTCATCTCAAAGGAATTACTGAAGATAGGGTTTTGATGTAAAGTATTTCCATATTTTTCCACAGGTTATTATTACATATTTTGAAATATTTTATGTTTCAAAATGACTCATGCTTAAGATCCTCGAGCAATTGGAATCTGGGGTATTTTGCTGTTTCTTTCATTTAGTTACCTATAATGCCTATGCAGTTAGTGTGAATTTTAAGGATTCTATAATTCTTATAGGAGAAAGTTAGAAAGATAGAATCTGATTAAATCTTGAATTGTAAGACAGAGAACTCACTATCACATATGTAAGCTGTAGAATTAGGTAGAAGAGGGGAATGGCAATACAGTAGTATAAGCAAAGAAAGAATATATGGTCAAAAAAACAGTGGGTATGTGCAAAATTTACATTAAATAGAAAAAATGATTGCCAGGAATAAAAAATTAGATAGAATAAAAAAAATCCATTAATTCCAATGCTGGAGGAATAATAATAGCAGCTGCACTGTGATATTCCATCTATATAAGGTTGAAAATCTAGCAAATTCATCATCACAACTGGAAATTTTGAAGAAATCAACATGTGTTTTAACTTTGGAGGACCAATTACTGTCCTGTCTCTGAAAAGGTCAATTCTACAAGCAAATTATGAGAATTTTAAGATGCCCTGTATTCCATAATATAACTACAGCATTCACTTGTTAAATGGTTTTTGCTTCTAAGTATGAAGACTAATGACTTTATAAGGTATATTGAAATAGATATCACAATTATACTTTTCATTCAGTTATAAACTTTAGAGATTGTACACGTTTTTACAGGATGCATATATTACAGTCTTAGAGGATCTGACACTAATTTTTTGTGTCAGTTGTAACTGAATCCAATTCTACTACACAGAAATGTCCACTATACATTTAAAACAGGAATAATTTAGTGTGGTGGCAGATGCTTTACTAACTATAGTACTTTTAAGAAATTTCCTAACCTATGTACATCTTACTATTTTCACGTTTCTATTCCATGGACTATTTATAAATACTAAAATTATTTTCTGGTATTTTTACTATGCGTTACTGTTATATACACAGTGTGCCCTTTTGTCCTCCTAAGAAAGGATAATTAGGAACCTTGAATGGCTTTCTTTATTCTATTTGTCTAACTAATCTTCTTCCATTTTTCACCTTTCCTAACTAAACAGTCTAGCCTTTTAAATCTCTCCTTATACTGTGCCTCTATCGTGCCCCTAATTTTTCCTCCACTGTTCTCTAGACACATTTTGCTATGTCAGTATGAAATGAGGTCACTTAAACCTTGACAGTTTTCAAAGTGAGGGTATATAACCCCATTATGGCTTTTCTCTACTCTTGGGATTTTTTTTTTCTTTCCTTTGAAATACAAGAGCTATCATTGTCATAAATA
This sequence comes from Dama dama, assembly GCF_033118175.1. Classification (NCBI taxonomy): domain Eukaryota; kingdom Metazoa; phylum Chordata; class Mammalia; order Artiodactyla; family Cervidae; genus Dama; species Dama dama. The sequence continues at coordinate 37,155,379 of NC_083713.1, forward strand.
ACCATCATTTACTCAGAGTTCATCGGACACCTTCTTAGCTGGTGGAATAAGAATGCACTGCTTGGAGCACTGCTTGGAAGACACAAAGGAATTTTAATCTACTAAAATAATATCGCTATGGTTAGTAAATTTCACATGTTAAATCTGAATCCCAAATTCCCAGAAATTCTGAATAGATTACAGGATGTATACGGAAAAGTGCAGCCTTAATCATATGTCAGACATCACCTTAATGTGTTCAGTTCATCCTTCTCCTTTTTAATAAAACTTGGTAAGCATCAGAAGTCTTGGTAGCCCTCCAGATGAACAGACACACTTCTCTCTATAACTTGAATTATTAGCTAGTTTCCTGCCTCAAATCTGTTCATCCACAGGTTCAGATAGAGGTTCTCAAACACTGAATCCCTTTCTAGTCAGCTGAGCTCTAATGAAATGAGGCCTCTCCTAATTAAGCTATTCTATATTTTTGCAATATCATATCCACAATCAAAACACAGAGTGACATAATTGGCTATATTTTGAGTTAAGGCTGAAAGGTTCATAGAAGAAACATTCTACCAACCCAGTTACCACAGCACCTGAAATTATCATCAGTTTAACTTGACTAAGACCTTCAATGTTTGGAAGAGGAGACAACAGCATCTGAGACAATTATATGTTGTGTCGCGCTTAGTTGCTCAGTCCTGTCTGACTCTTTGTGACCCCATGGACTGCAGCCCACCAGGCCACTCTGTCCTTGGGGATTCTCCAGGCAAGAATACTGGAGTGCATCGTCATGCGGTTCTCCAGGGGATCTTCCCAACCCAGGGATCGAATCCAGGTCTCTTACATTGCAGGTGGATTCTATACTAACCGAGCCAGCAGGGAAGCCCAAGAGACAATTATGGCATCACACAAAGGGCATCCATCATGAAGGAAACGGGGCCACACAAAGATAAGTTTTGCTGCGGCAACAGGATCAGAGTGAAAGCCTGTCTGCACACAGGAATCACATTTGATGGAGGGAGAAGGGAAGAAAACAAGGTGCCCTAGAGGAATTGCTAGGACTGTAATGTGGCCAGTATTCATTTTTCTTCACGAATTTGCCTAGGGACAGTCTTATCTCTATAACATGGAGATAAATAATAAATAACAAAATTCAGTTTGTATTATGACAAAGTTGTTAGTTTTTATGTGCACCTAAATGAAAAACAAGTTCAGGTGATCAAATTAAATTTGTCCTTTTGATTCAGATTCAACCACAGTAACTACCAATGATTCTTAAGACTCTATGTATGGGAACTATACTATGACTAAGATTAAAACATATAGTATGTAAGATACAGCAGATAGTATCCTAATGATGGCACTTAAGCATAAACCAAGCCTTGAACTTTGATCTTTTCAAATATGGTCACACTCATATACAAGATCCATGCATGCGTGCCTGCTAAGTCGCTTCAGTCGTGTTCAACTCTTTATGACCCTATGGACTGTAGCCTGCCAGGCTCCTCTGTCCATGGGACTCTCTGGGCAAGAATACTGGAGTGGGTAGTCATTCCCTTCTCTAGAGAATCTTCCTGATTCAGGAGTGGAACCCGTCTCTCTTTGTCTCCTACCCACTCCAGTATTCTTGCCTGGAGAATTCCATGGACAGAGGAGCCTAGGGGGCTCCAGCCCATGGGGTCGCAAAGAATTCCACAGGACAGAGCGACAAACACTTTCATTTTCTTTAACACTAGCATCACCTGGGGGGTCGCTCAGTCATGTCCGACTCTTTGTGACCCCATGGACTGTAGCCTACCAGGTTCCTCCATTCATGGCATTGTCCAGGCAAGAATACTGGAGTGGGTTGCCATTTCCTTCTCCAGGAGATCTTCCCAACCCAGGGATTGCACCCAGGTCTCCCACATTGTAGTCAGACGCTTTACTGTCTGAGCCACCGGGGAAGTCCCATAGTCTAATGCAATCTTTGAGAAAAGCCTAATACTTTATCACTTTTCACCAAAAGTGTAAAATGGAGTTCCAGTATTCTGGCCCAGAGAATGATTATACACCTTTCGAGGGATTCCCTGATAGCTCAGTTGATGAAAAGAGTCCTCCTGCAGTGCAGGAGACATCAGTTCAATTCCTGGGTCGGGAAGATCCCCTGGAGAAGGAATAGGTTACCCACTCCAGTATTCTAAGGCTTCCCTTGCGGCTCAGCTGGTAAAGAACCCGCCTGCAATGCGGGAAACCTGGGTTTGATCCACCCCTGCATTGGGAAGATCCCCTGGAGAAGGGAAAGGCTACCCAAACCAGTATTCTGGGCTGGATAATTCCATGGACGGTATGGTCCATGGGGTCGCAAAGAGTTGCACATGAGTGAGAGACTTTCACTTCACTTCATGATGATATAGACCAGGGTATTCAGAGATAAGGAGCACGCCTAAAAGAAAACATAGAAATTTGAGAAGAAAGAAAGAACAGAACAATTTTTAAAGTACTTTTTGCCCTCCTCCACAAAGAAGAAACAACAGTTTTGTGGATTATACTTTAGTTTCAAGAAAAAAACTCTCAGAGGAAATTATATTTACACCTTCCCCCTCCCCCCCACAAAAAAATGGCTTAAGAAAGTGCAAAATATTCTCTTATACTTTTTACCTGGTTGGGATTGGGACCTCAGCTAATCCTTGAAGCAGTACAGCTGGGGACAACCTGACAAATGCAACTACAGTTCGATCCAAAAACTCCAATTCCCCAACTAAGATGTTTGAAGCTTCAGCACCTGGAGGAATCTTCTTCATAAAATGCAGATCAACCTGACAGCATCACAAAATAAAATAAATCAAAATTGGAAAAATTTGTTAAATCATTCCTAGCAGAGTACTTCACACATGGTAACCCATCATTAAATATAGTTTAAATAAATATAGCTTATATAAGTATTATTTAAATCAAATTTAAAATAGTTAAACATCTTTCTTGCTCTTTAAAAATACTTTTTTCTTTTGCTTCTGTATTTTTGGAATTTGTTAATAATACATTGAATACTCCAGTTTTCTGCTCAATACTTTTCAAAGATGCTTTTCAGCATCAGTAATCTTGAAATTTTCAGGGAGAAAAGATTATGTGTTCAATTAAATGCATATACTCTAATCACAATTTAATTAGTATTTGCCAATATATTTAAATATTTGTATGCTACATTATCTTAATTTTGTACATAATACATTTCAATTAATTAGTATATAAAATATGCCTATTTCAAAAGAAATATAATCAAAATTTTCCTTATAATATAAATTATGACTTTAGTCTTCAACTTTATCTTAATTGTTCTATATCCTTCACATTTTATACTTGTCCTGATCAATCTTCAAATTTAATTTCTCATCAGAGTATTTAGATATGGCAGAGTAATGGAAACAAGAATAAAAATATTAACATTTGGAGTTGCTGAAGAGCCACAGTTGAATTTCTGATATGAGATGTCTATGACTGAAATGAACGCACACAAAACAAATCCATCATTAATAAAAGAAATGCTTAAAGGGTGAAGTCTGAAAATGAATGTAAAATATTCTTAAGAATAACTATCAATTCTCATATAGAGAGCCTCAGTGAAAACCAAGTAGTGATTTTTAAAGTCACTTTTACAAAGCCTATTTCTTATTTCTAATTCACTGAGTTGCTTTTAATGGAAACCTATTGGTGGGTAATAATGATTGCCGTAATAATTCTTTCTATGCTCCTAATGAAATGGAGACTAAAGACCAAAGTGGGAATAGGAGAGAGTGAGGCAGAGAGACGGAAAAGAAAGAGAAGGAGAAAGAAGGAGAGGGAGGGAGATGAGAAGATGAGAAGGAAGTGGAAAGGAAGAGAGGGAAAATAAGAGGAGAAAGAAGAGAAAGACAGGGGTGAGAAAAGAGCTCTGACAAATACACGAAATCAACAAGACTTTTGGGGGGGGCAGATACGCCTTCTGTTTAATGATTTTAGAATTTTTTTCAAGCAGGTTAAAATGAAAAAAAAATTAAAACTTTTAGGAGAAATAACTTAGGAAGTCCATAGCCAGACTATAGTGACTATATTAAATTTGCTGCTTTCTGAAATCAAGACCTTAGCACACTTGTATAGAAGGTTTATAACTACTTAATTTTCTGTGAGATAAGGGTGCCTCAAAACATAAAACCCATTATATGAAATATTTATTTTATCATAAGGATTAAATATAAAAATAATCTAGTATGCCAATAAAATATCAAATAGAAGTAATGTTCTATTTTAAAGAAAATGATTTAACAAAGCAAAACTGCCTATAAAATTTGATGAATATTATAAATTTCAAAATTTTTAACCTATAAACATATTTCCAAATATAAATTTATAAATTATAATACCTATACACTATTAGCTCTGTGAGAAAAACATATTAAATCTCCATAAGTCTTTCAGAGCCTAAAAAAGTAAAATAAACTATTAAGTTTTTTCACCCATAGAAATATAATATTAATACACTGGAACAAAGAGAAAACGGCTTTTTAAGAAAATCTACAACTGGTAAGCAATATGAGTCATATTGGTAATATCTGTCATAACTCTAAGGAGAAGTTTGAGTTCAACCTGGAAGACTGTGCAAATTCCTTTATTCAGTATTTCCTGACATATGCCATAACCTTAACTATTGATGTCTGTGCCTCGGGCATGGGGCAACTACACACATGACTGTTTTAAGATTTAATTTAATTAAATCAAGGAGCACCTAGTACGCTGTGTGCATGCGTGCTAAGTTGCTTCAGTCATGTCCAACTCTGTGTGACCCTACGGACTGTAGCCCACCAGGTTCCTCTGCCCATGGGATTCTCCAGGCAAGAATACTGGAGTGGGTTGACACGCCCTTCTCCAGGGGATCTTCTCAACCCAAGGATCAAATGTGCATCTCTTATGTCTCCTGTATTACAGGTGGGTTCTTTACCACTAGTGCCACCTGGGAAGCCCATCTAGTATGCTGAAATAGCTTAATATTATAAAAGAAAATACATGGTCCTTACATTGTTTTGTTGCATTATACAATACTTGATTTATCACTGATTGATATCTGTTACTTAGAAATCCACTAAAATATTTAGAATTTAATTTCAGGATTAGGAAATTTATTCTGATTTAAAATGTAACAAATTATAGTTAACATATATCAAAAGACTCATTATATTATTGTAATACTATATCCTAATATATATAGTATAATACTATTCTCCAGGCCAGAATACTGGAGTGGGTAGCCTTTCCTTTCCCCAGGGGATCTTCCTAACCCAGGGATCCAACCCAGGTCTCCCACATTGCAGACAGATTCTTTGCCAGCCAGCCACAAGGGAAGCCCAAGAATACTGGAGTGGGTAGCCTATTCCTTCTCCAGTGGGTCTTCCCAACTTTGGAATCAAACTGGGATCTCCTGCATTGCAGACAGATTCTTTACCAACTGACCTATTAGGGAAGCCCACTCTACATTATAGTACTTATTATTCTTGGACTAGTCATATATTTGGGGGTAATAGATATATATTATCTACTTATTTTATTATATTATACAATTATATATTATTCCTGGGATAGCCCTATATTTTTATATTTATGTTAACATACAATTCATAAGGAACCTTATTTGGCAATCTAACTTTTAATACAACAAAAGGTCACATTTAAGGACCACAGTTTAACTTTTTATAAAACTACAAACATCAAAAATAGCTCTGAAGAATTAGGTTGACCTACATCCCTAAGACAGTCCTCAAGTGGACTCAAATACGGAATAAAGAAATCCTGGAATTTTCTGGTCCTCTGAACAGAATCTTGAAGAAACCAAGCTATACTCTTATGGATCTGGACTTATACTCATGCATCTAGGGTCTCCAGACCTTTACACTAGGAAGGAAAACATGCCTTATTCTGGTTATTTGGCACTTAAGTTGTGAATGAGAAACAGTCATATCTCTGGGGAACAAGGTTAGACCGAAGATAATGGTGGAACCAGAAGTGTCTGGACAAGCTACACGCTAAGATGTGAAGGAAATACACGTGAGTCTTTAGGGAGAAAGTTTAAGTCTCAAGCCCATTGTAGAAAGTAGAGGAAAATGAATAGAAATTCCCTGGGGAGACGCGGTCTTGTGACACTAAACAGCACGTGATCTCTATTAGCTCTCAGTCTGGGATTCAGTTTTCTCCCCTTCTCAATGAGATTTTTAAGGTTTCCTTTTCTAGGATTTTATAATGCAACAACTCTTCATATTTCATGTTAAAGACTGATAATGAAGTGAATTCTTTCTACATAGAAAATAATGTGGCAGTTTCTTTAAGTCACTTGAAATTAAAAGAAGCCATCAACATTTGATCTGAGCCATGGTCAGATCATGAACTCCTTATTGCCAAATTCAGACTTAAATTGAAGAAAGCAGGGAAAACCACTAGACCATTCAGGTATGACCTAAATCAAATCCTTTATGATTATACAGTGGAAGTGACAAATACATTCAAGGGATTAGATCTGATAGACAACAGTGGCTGAAGAACCATGGACTGAGGCTCGTGACATTGTACAGGAGGCAGTGATCAAGGCCATCCCCAAGAAAAAGAAATGCAGAAAGGCAAAATGCTTGTCTGAGGAGGCCTTAGAAATAGCTGAGAAAAGAAGAGAAGAGAAAGGCAAAGGAGAAAAGGAAAGATATACCCATTTGAATGCAGAGTTCCAAAGAACAGCAAGGAGAGATAAGAAAGCCTTCCTCAGTGATCAATGTAAAGAAATAGAGGAAAACAATAGAATGGGAAAGACTAGAGATCTCTTCAAGAAAATTAGAGATACCAAGGGAATATTTCATGCGAAAATGGGCTCAATAAAGGACAGAAATGGTATGGACCTAACAGAAGCAGAAGACAGTAAGAAGAGGTGGCAAGAGTATACAGAAGAACTAAACAAAAAAGATCTTAATGACCCAGATAACCACGATGGTGAGATCACTCACCTTGAGCCAGATACCCTGGAATGAGAAGTCAAGTGGACCTTGGGAAGCATCACTACAAACAAAGCTAGTGGAGGTGATGGAATTCCAGTTGAGCTATTTCAAATCCTAAAAGATGATGCTATGAAAGTGCTTCACTCAAAAAAAAAAAGAAAGTGCTTCACTCAATATGCCAGCAAATTTGGAAAACTCAGCAGTGGCCACAGCACTGGAAAAGGTCAGTTTTTATTCCAATCCTAAAGAAAGGCAATACCAAAGAATGTTCAAACTACCACACAATTGCACTCATCTCACACGCTAGCAAAGTAATGCTTAAAATTCTCCAAGCCAGGCTTCAACAATACATGAACTGTGAACTTCTAGATATTCAAGCTGGTTTTAGAAAAGGCAGAGGAACCAGAGATCAAATTGCCAACATGTGTTGGATCATCAAAAAAGCGAGAGAGTGCCAGAGAAACATCTACTTATGCTTTATTGACTATGCCAAAGCCTTTGACTGGGTGGATCACAACAAACTGTGGAAAATTCTTTAAGAGATGGGAATACCAGAACATCTTACCTACTTCCTGAGAAATCTGTATGCAGGTCAAGTAGCAACAGTTGGAACTGGACATGGAACAACAGACTGGTTCCAAATAGGGAAAGGAGTATGTGAAGGTTGTATATTATCACCCTGCTTATTTAACTGATATGCAGAGTACATCATGTGAAATACTGGGCTGGATAAAGCATAAGCTAAAATCAAGATTGGAGGAGAAATATCAATAACCTCAGATAACGCAGATGAAAACACCCTTATGGCAGAAAGCGAAGAACTAAAGAGCCTCTTGATGAAAGTGAAAGAGGAGAGTGAAAAAGTTGGCTTAAAACTCAACATTCAGAAGACTAACATCATGGCATCCGGTCCCATCCCTTCATGGCCAATAGGTGGGTAAACAATGGAAACAGTGAGAGACTCTATTTTGGAGAGCTCCAAAATCACTGCAGATGGTGACTGCAGCCATGAAATTAAAAGACACTCGTTCCTGGGAAGAAAAGCTATGACCAACCAAGACAGCATATTAAAAAACAGAGACATAACTTTGTCAACAAAGGTCCATCTAGTCAGAGCTATGGTTTTTCCAGTAGTCATGTATGGATGTGAGAGTTGGACTATAAAGAAAGCTGAGCACTGAAGAATTGATGCTTTTGAACTGTGGTGCTGGAGAAGGCTCTTGAGAGTCCCTTGGACAGCAAGAAGATCCAACCAGTCCATCTTAAAGGAAATCAGTCCTGAATATTCATTGGAAGGATTGATGCTGAAGTTGAAGCTACAATACTTTGGCTACCTGAGGCAAAGAGCTGACTCCTTGGAAAAGACCCTGATGCTGGGAAAGACTGAAGGCAGGAGGAGAAGGGGATGACAGAGGATGAGACGGTTGGATGGGATCAGTGACTCGATGGACATGAGTTTGAGAAAGCTTTGGGAGTTGGTGATGGACAGGGAAGGTTGTTGTGCTGCAGTCCATGGAGTTGGAAAGAGTCAGACACAACTGAGCAACTGAATTGAACCGATCAACATTTGGGAAATAATAAAATAGTCATATATATAGTCAAATAATAAAATAGTCTATGTGTCAGTTTAAAAACACAAATTATCTGCTTTTTAAAAGCTTTATAGGAATCAAAAAAAAAAAAAAGAAAAGAAACTGACAATTCAGATTATATTCAAAAACACTTCTAAATGAGTAAGTTTGATGGGCCTAACCACTGGAAGGGTTAAAAAATACATGGTTTGAATGTAGATAGAACACAGGATCAACTATCAAGAAATGAAAAAAGACTTTTTTTCACCTTCATATTTCAAAATTCTACCGGGTTTGGAATCTACATGTTAAACTTAAAATACTTAAGGTAATATGTAAACTAACTGATTCACTTTGATAAATTTACTATCAGTCTGAAATCCTTAGGTTAAAAATCCTTAACTCATATACCTGCAAAATCTGACACTAAAGTCTCTTTCCATAATGATGTACCACTTTTGTTCTTTCCAAATCCTACTTCTCTACTCTTCCACAATATAAGGTAAGAAGTATTACTTTGCTGGGGAAAAAAAAAAAAAAAACAACCCAGAGCCGAAGGTTTAAATTGTCTTGACCCTCACAGGATTCACTGTACACATACAACCAAGACACTGTTCAAGACACTAAAAATCCAGTAGAGACCAAATCATATTAAATTTGGCTCTAGTGTTTATTTTTGGCACTACTATTTCCACTAATATCAACAACAATTCAGCAATAATAGTAGCAGCCACATTTTATTGAACACCCAAAGGGCTGGCAGAGAATTAGATGGTTAGATAGCTTCACTGACTCAACAGACATGAATCTGAACAAACTCCAGGAGATAGCAGAAGACAGAGGAGCTTGGAGGGGTACAGTCCACGGGGGTCGCAAAGAGTTAGACAGTACTCAGCGATTGAACAACAGGAACACTATAAACCCAGCACTCTGCCAGGCTCTCTCTATTTTCTCATTTAATCTTCACAAAAAATTATAAATAGGTATTATTCTTATTTTACAAGTGACAAAGGTGAAGTTCAGAGAACTTCTCCAATATCAGGTAGCTTGTAAATTGTAGAGTTAAGATCCCATACTTGTTCTCAAAAAACATGTTCTTTTCAATGTGCCATGCTATGGGCAAGAGACCAAGAAATACAGATGGTTGGCACTGCATAGAGAGCTCTAGAAATTTAACTTTCCCATTAAAAACTGGAGTGGTCCAGTGATTTGAAATGTAATAAGAAAGTAAAGGATTAAAGAAAAGAAAATCTATTTTTCACTCTTTTATAGTTCAAATTGTTCTAGGGAACCTTTAGACTACTGTCTCCCATTGGCTATATTCATTTTCTTTCAAATGTGTTGAAGCATTTTTGAAGGCTGCAAAAATAGGTCAGACAACTAAAAGCAAAATGATATAGAGATATAAAATTCAGTGTCAGTAGGTTATATCCCTTAAGAAAAGGTAAAAGGTAATTTACTTGAAAAGATGTGATTTATTATCACTGTTTTTGAGAATGTTCACTGTGCCCTTGTTATACTGTTAATGCTTGCACAAATAAGTAAGCAACTTTTTATGTCATTGCTTTTAAGATATTATTTCAAATGAAGAACATCAAGAAATTAAATGTATGGCAATTTGCGACAATTTTACTCCAACTTGCAGATGAATGAAGATGTAATGCTTTAAAAAAGATATTTTTTGGAGCAGAAATGGAATACATTTGAACTGGCTTAATACTTGAATCACACGCCTCCATACAGTGAGATGAGCTTTGAACCACTGTGGAAAGAGCCCGAGTGTGCCCTCACCTCTCTCTCTTGCTGCTGTGGAGGTCCTTTTTCGTGTCTTTGTCTCATCCCACATGGACTAGCATGCCCCTTTTGTTGGCCTCCCAGCCCCTGCACGCATAATTAACAGACTTAAGCTGGTACACCATGTCCCACGGGGACTCTGCCAGGCACCAGAGGGAGAGCATGCACGTGACTAGATCTAGACCTTGGCAGAGGGGTTCTGAGACAGCAACAGGGGCTGGTCGCTATTACTCTCTTCAGAAGCTTGATGCAGGCAACCTCCTATACACTGCCTCCCATTCCCATCTCCTCCCACTGTTAGAACCATTGCCAGTGCTAAGGACTTAATGGAAAAAAAAAAATTTACTCTGAGGTACCGCTGTTTCAGCCACTTCAATAAAGAAAATTGTTGACTCCCTTTATTTCTGTCAATATTAAAATTCTTTCATGATTGTTTAGTTTGCCACAGCCTACAATAGCACATATAGGGTATCAGGAATTTGCTAAGCAAAATCACATTATTTTCACAGAATACATTCAAATAAATGATTTTTCATTTGAATTGTCTCCAATTAGACGGATCCCTCAAGAGAGTCAATCTTTATCATGTTTTTACTCAAAACTCTGTCAGTCTTAATATGTTCTTGTGTTTCTTAACACTAATGCCTTTCTCTTAATTACAACAATGAAGCTTTAAGTTATATGATTTACTCTTCCACAAATAGAAGGGGAAATGATTTTGAAAATGAAACCAGTGAAAGTTTTAAACAGTAAACTTCTGCTAAATTCCCTGTGCAGTTCAGTTATCATTTTTGCTAGAAGAAATGCATCATACCAAGTGGCTGAAACCTGAAGACTATGTGTAAAATCTACACATTTGATTTTATGCATAGGCAAAACATTACACGTGAACTTAAATGCTAACATTACAACAATATCAAGCTTTGGCTAAGAAACAAAACATATATGCATGCAAAAAATTGTGTCAACACCTCTTAAAATGGTTGGTAATATCTAGTAATAACAGCTTACTTAAATGAGAGGGAGAAAACCTTACCTTGCTAAAGTCAACTGTGCTGTTTTCCCTGCTTACATCATTTTTATTTTCAACACAGGCTGGTGCAGACTGAGGAGAAACAACCTGGCCTGCTAAAGAGATTGTTATTACAAAATACAAACAATTACTTACATAATTCTAGACATATTGCATGCAATATAAATTAAACTAAACTAACATAGGTTTTTTAAATGAATTTATGAGGTAAGCATGAAGGTTCAATATAAATAGATATCAAGAAATACAAATATTCTTATTTATCAGTTACAGATAGAAATGGGAGAATTCAGTCAAGGAAATGAAAATTCCTTCTCAGATTAAAACTAAACAGTTATTCTCTAAGAAGAAAGAACAACTACAAAATGATTTTAATCTAATTACAGTCTCAATACTGTAAACATCATTGATTTTTAAATTTTATCCAAAACTAATGATATACATACACCTCTTATGATCTAAACTCAGACTGAAGAATTTTATAGATAATGTTTTTTTAAAGAGCAAATATTTATCTGAAAAGTACATAGCATATTTACAGTTTTCTACTGCATCTGAAAAACAAACCAAAGAGAAAAAGTTCTTTGACAACAGCTTTTGGAAATTTCTAAATGAGAGATTCAGTTAGAAATACCTTCACCTCACATATTTACAAATACTGTGAATATATTATGCTTCTCACTATTCAATTGTGTAAATATATTGATATTGGTCTGCAAAGGATCAATAAATTTGAATTGTATTTGTTTTCCATTAATACTAACTAGCAACTTAATTATTTTGTAGTCTTTTTCCCATTAAAAGAAAGATTATGCTATTAGTCAAGTGGACAATACAGCTAAGAACGTGGCTAACAATGGCTAATGAAGGGTAATTACATTTCATTATTCACTAAATATGAAACATTCTTTTCAATCACATTATCTGAAATCTGTTCATATTTAGCAATTAAGTTATAAAAATAAATGTTTGCTTAATCTCACATGTATCTGTCTTTTCCCTAACCTCTCCCTATTCTCGTTACTTTTACTGTGATGAGTAATGACAATCCAGCTTTGAAGCCTTGACCATATTTTATGACCATTACTCAGTTACTCCCAAATACTGTTCTTATTCTCCACTGTCTTAGATAGTAATATTCTCATTTCTCTCTGCTTAACTCTTCTCTCTACCTCCCTAAATCCCAGTTTTATTCAAAGTTTACTTTTAGACTCATCTCTAATTACTGCAGTCTATACTTAACTAACGTTCTCTAAACTGTTAGTGCGCATACAAATAATACTTCTTTAAATTCTCTCTTGAAATCCACTTATTCACTGATGCCTAGAAATTACCAAGTGTGATGCAAAACACTAATAGTTTACTTTCAAATATTACTATCATTTTGCTTTTTGAACATTAAGCCTCTCAGGCAGGGATCATTTTTTAATAAGTACAATTTTTATGGTTTAAAATTATTATCTTGCCAGAGAGTAATGGGCTTAAGATTCTTCTAAAGTTTAAATATTTCACTGCTTTCATTAAACAAAATAAAGTAACACATTTGATGAAGATTTTTAAAATGATTTTAAGAGAAAATTCACCTTAAATCATGTATACCAATTCTGATTACAGCAAATTTCAAAAATTACATTTTAGAGAGGTGACAGACTTAAGCTGCATCGGTTATTTTCATTCTCCCATTTCTAACTTCAGTGTGCAGCTATGACTGTGAACTGTTCATCAGCAGACATTTCATTTATCATTCTCAAAATAATAACTATAGTTAAAAAAAAAACCTTTTACATAATGCATTTGTGCTACTAACAGATGTCTTCAATCACCAGTTTCACATCATTTCTCCATATGAGTTAGAACATTAGATATATTTAAACCTAAATTTACTGAATGTTCCATAAAACTGAATGGTGAAATTCAAGGCATGGATAAATTAAATAAACATATATCTGCTTTCTTATAATAATTTATTTCATGTGATAGAAAATCACATGGAAGAACAATTATTTTACTCAATGAGCAGACACAAAAATAGTCAACCTAATAAAAAATCATCACTTTAAAGAGATTTCATGGGAGAGAAAATATGCTGCAACTTAAAATTTGAAGAAATTGCACAGCCTATGTTTTCACATATATACTCCAAAAGCAGACTATTTCATAAATTACCTTTAACTCATGAGATATGTTTAAAACTAGCACTTGTATTTCTTCTCATAAACATTAATATATTTTGAGATTTACTATTCTATCTATTCTTATTCTAAAAATTTTATTAAATATTACCTCATAAAGTTGATCATTAGGAAGGGATTTGAAAAATGTTTTCTATAACTGTTTCAGTGACATGGATAATAACCATAGGAGAGTATTTAACTAGTAGGAGACATATTAGATGATAATAATTGTCCTACTAGTTCCAGATTCTAAGTATGTGCATAGAATGCATATGCCAATGCAGGGGACAAAAAGCATAAAAACTACAAGTGTGTGACATATGAATATAACCCAAAAGTTGATATCACTCATATGTCAGAGATAATAGTTAAATATTAGCAAATATTAGTAAACACATTTAATCTCATCAAAGTTTAAAAAGTACTCCAACTCTTATTTCTTAATGTGTATGTTAATTTGTTAAAGTGAAACAACACATATTAAATGTATATACTTTAAGGCAGTATTTGAAAATGACAGGATACAGAAAAATGTACAGGTATAATATTATTATTGAAAAATTAAACACGAAGTTTAGTTTGGGTTATTTTGAAAAAATTGAAGCCTTTAAATAAAGCTTAAAATTTTATTTGTTCTATCTACCTACCACCTGTCTAAAATGTGCACATGAACTACAGTCTATTTAACTACTGAAAATTTCATAAATTAAATCATTTTTATAATTCTGTTATCAATTATCTTTTTCTGTCTAAACACTGATTTCTTTAGTTTATTCCAGTTATCACTTCCTTTCAGAAGAAGGTGATGGCTTAGATTTCAAAATGACTCTCATTAACTCAAATATTATTACATAAGAAGAATCAGTAAATTTAGGTTTTGAAAGAGCATCCCTTATTTTCTCATTCATATCTAAAGCAATACTAGTTCACAGAATACAATTTTCAGGTACAGGATTTTATACTCAGCCAGAAGTGAATATGTTTCCTAAAAAAATAACAAAGCACTTGCTAGGATTTTCCCTCCTCCAGGATGAAAGAGTAAAGTTAGGACTGAGCATTCACATATAAATGTAGCTGCTGCCGCTGCTGCTAAATCGCTTCAGTCGTGGCCGACTCTGTGCGACCCTATGGACAGCAGCCCACCAGGTTCCCCTGTCCACGGGATTCTCCAGGCAAGAATACAGGAGTGGGTTGCCATTTCCTTCTCCCATATACATGTAGAAGTTCTATGAATGCTATTTTTATTATAATTTTTCCAATCAATATGCCACAATATTTTTGAACATACATATTTTTGCCTGTTTCTTTATATTACCTTTTCTTCGACCATTGATCACTGTCCACAATAATATATTCTATAAGTAAATGTCATTGCAATATTTAATCAATTTGTTATTATAATATCTAAATAACTTTTAGAGATTAAGATGATTATCCAAAAAACACATTTATTAACTTAAAAATTTATTATATCTAGGGTAAATTATTCAAAAATTGATGAATTAGCTAAAAATTAGCTGAGACATGTTCATGATTGGGTTTCCCTGGTGACTCAGATGGTAAATAATGTGCCTGCCATGCAGGAGGCCTGGGTTCAATCCCTAGGTCAGAAAGATCCCTTGGAGAAGGGAATGGCTACCATTCATGATTATTTAAATGTAAACACTTAAGAAACCAGTACTTTTATTTTTCCAACTTTTCAAATTCAAAGAGTTCACCATCTTAAATCCAAAATTCCAGTATTTGTTATACATCTTATCAAAGTATATATTACATAGTAGTCACATCAACAACTGCTTGAATTAATTTTCCTTTGAGTCATGAATTCATTTTTTTCCTCTGGACCTCCATGTAGGGATCATATATAAGTTAAATCAAAAGTTATTATATGCCATGTACTTTTTCAAGGCAAATCATAAAAGATATGGGCAAGCACAGGAGGAAACAGAGCAATTCAAGCAACCTCTGACTAGAAAATAGGAGCTCTGCTTGATACACAAAAATTTTTCACCAAGTCTGTTGTGGGACTGGCAGAATCATTTCCCTCACCATAAAGTTGTGAGGTAGGAACATGAGATTATCTCAAAAAAATTAGTGTTTTTTTTTTAACTTTAAGTAGTGTCAGTATTATTAAAGGCTCTCAATACTGAAACACAACCATAAAAAAGATCTCAAAAAGATTACTAAAGTTATATTAATTCATTTAAGTCCTTACTTATAGTTTTCTTCCTCTTTCAATAAATTATGTATATAAAACAGCAGCCTTTAAATCTCTATTTGGCCAAATTCAAATCAATAGGAGAAAAATATATCACTGAAGTACACCAGTATTTTCTATTGCTTAATCCACTGAAAATCACATGTAATAGAAGGAAACTGGGATGAAGACATGGAGGTACAATACTGTTAACCTATAGACCAAGCTGGTTTACACTACCTCAGAAACCTTCAACGCATTTAGAGTACCCAAAGGGTAGGAGATGAGGGAGGTACAGAGATGAGATGAGCCTGTTAGAGACAGACACAAGACACAGCAAAATAAAGAAATACAAAAATGAATGACAAAGTTACATACATGTGTAACAATACATTTACCCATGGGAATAGAAAACATGAAGAAAGAAAGGCTAAATATTTAGAAAATGTTGATTAGGTGAGCTATACTTCAAAAACATGAGAAATATGCACATAATTAAACTTGGAGAAAAATTAGTATGTCTGAAAATAATTATGTAATATAAGAAATAACAAATTTAAACACATCATCCTAGAAACATTTTTGCTGTTAAGAGGTACTCTTGAGTTTCCAAAACTACGTAGCAACAGTACAGTTTCTCAACAGACCCACGGGTTGTGTCAACAATGTCATCTTGATTTTTTTTTGAGAAATGGAAAATACTTTTATTATATAATGTTTAATTGTATCATCTACATGAGCTTTTAAATGTTTTCTCTCAAGTAATTCTAAGAACTATTATTCTAGCTTTTTTCTCCAGCAAGGTAAAACATTATAAACGGATACTTTTTAAACTCTTGATATCTCTTATGAGATAACGGTATTTAAAAAATAAGAAAGCACGTAAATAGGCAAACGCATAAAACATTATATATCTGAAAACAAAACAGTACAGCATTTGTATAAGATGCAATTATAAAGCCATAATACTGATTTTAAAAGTCATTAAAAAAAATCATTCACAATACAGACGTGTACATCACTTTAAGGGCTGAAATCTGTGCAGGCCTAAAGAGTCAAGTCATTTCATCCTTCCAAATCTAAATGTTCTCCAGAAACCTACAGTTTTGAAAGTAAGTCAGGGACCTTCTGCTCTGCAATTCCTTTTAAGATCCTAAATAAAAGGTATAACTGGAAAGTGTTCAGAACAGGAGGGAGAAAAGATAAGTGAAGGAAAAGAAATGAGAATTATTAGTAAAGGAAACAGTGGAATGAAGACACCCTACACCTAAGGAAACTAAGTCTAAGTTATGTTTTTAATGTAAAGGTTATCACAAGGGTGATAATATTTTAGAATAGATTTGTAATCCAGAGTCTCAAAAATACAATTGAATGTATGATCTAAATGATTACTACAAATACTGATATATCTTGCTTTCTAAACCATTAAATACAAAAGCCTTTATTTTATTTTGGAAAGTCCTGCCAGTTTCAAGAAATTATTCAGATATTCTTTATATAATTTAGTACTTTCTACAATATTCTTTTGAATTCTAATGTTAAGGAAGATATGAGTTTTCTATTATATTTTTGCTGTTGTTTTGCCAGATAGAACTGTCACTTTTTATTGAAACATCAGAATCAGACATTTAATTCTCACAGTTTTGATGCTTAATGAAAAGTGAAAGTTAAACACAGCATGGTGGCGTTAAAAATGCATGGTGAATCCATAACATCCTGTGTCTTAGCCCTTAAGAGAATGTGCAGTACACCAAGAAAAAAATTATACAAAAAAGTTAAGCTAGCATACTTGGAGGTAAGATTGATAAATGGTCACAAGTTACTAAAAAAGTCATGAACAAAATACAGCAGACAGGGGAGAAGAGCAACAAAATCACTATCTAGTAAGTCTAACCTACAACTTGGGGAAGAATCCCACTTGATCTTCAGGTTGAAAATGTCTAAACGTTTAACCCTTGGGACTGCTACCAAGGTAGCATGTTCAACAAACAGGTCAACCAAGGAAGCAGAAACTTTATTCGATATGACTCTTTTATAGAGTTTTCTATACAAGTATCAGTTTGTTGCTGAGGGAATATCAATTGTTTCACTTCTAAAAAGGTATTATATTATATAGTATTTTATATATTATATAATACTTTAAACAAGAGGGGGCTTGGTTCCATCCCTGTACTTGGCAAGGAAAACATTTGCTGTTTTCAAGTTTCTAGGAAATCCTCACTCTATTTAATTCCTATTCTACAGATTTAATTTTTAAAAGATTCTTTTTGCATAAAATACTCTAGTGAAGAGTTTTTTTAAATAATGAGAATATTATTTTTACCATTTTGGAAATATTGAAACCCTTTTGTATCTCTCTGTAGTATACTGCACACACACAAAAAAATGTAATCTCTATCACATATTTTTAAGCAGAATGTCAAATCTATATTTATAGTTATAAATTTTGATTTGCTTATTTATTTAGAGTTAATCAGTTTTTAGAGTTCATAAGCAGATTGAGAACCTTAGTAATAAAGGTCTTTCACCCTCTTTTTCACTTTCACTTTTCACCCTCTTTCACTTCTGGATAGGAGATTTATTTCTAAATTGGTGATGTCTATTCACATTTTCAGAATTCTTAACACATATAATTATGCAAAGTGTGTGAGGAAGCAAAACAGAGTCACAGGGAGGTGTTATAAGCCTAGGCTTAGAAAACCACTTCTGACAGTGTACTTTACGACAATACTTAATTGGGTGTATGAATTTTATTAGAAATGTTTCCAAGTTTTTATTACCCTAATATATGCCTCAAAAAGATATTATGTGTTCAGATAAAGACTGATTATACAGATGGTGACAGAACTATTCATATTCTAGTTTTGAGAAAAACTAAGCAATTGCCTGAATAAGGTAAAAATCAGGCTCCCAGAAAAACTTTGTATCTATATGTGGATTTTTTTATTTAAAGCTATAATTCTATCACCTCTTCTTATGTTTAATGAAGGTTTAAAGCTGTAACAAATAATGTGTCTAGGTCTATATGATATTACAATAAATAATTCATCCAGTGAATTCAGTGCCCTTTCCCTCCAAGTATAATGTAATAAAATAATTTTACAGTAAATGTTATCCCCAGTGAAATCTGAGATACAAATTATGGCTAGCTCATAAGGTCCTTGCATCTTTGAACAAACACATATTATTCTTACAGACATATATTTTTATTGTCTGATTTCCAGTAAAGGTAATGAAATAAAAACAGAAGTTAACTTTCATAAAATTTACTTGCATTCAAAGAGATTTACATCATGATAATATTTTAATAAGGTCTTTAGAATCATCTAGATATAAGTCAATAGTCAAAATTAGCAAATATCTCAGTCTGTTTTCTATTTCTTAATCTGTTTTCTTAAAAAATATCAAGTAAATACTAGTTATGTGAGCATAATAAAAGCACTATGTTTATAAGTTTCAGAATATAAAAACTTCATTTTGTCATTTTCATATATATTTTAAAACAAATTGTGATTTAGAATATGAGTATATTTTAAATATATGATGTAATTCAAAGCAAGCTATAAATACTCAAACTATCCAGTGGGATTGATAAATACAATATGATATATTATATAAAGCACTCATAACACTTTTACTGAACTTAATATATGCACAACTATAGAGTTTTCAATATAACAATGATTTACATTCAGTCATTAAAGGCTCTTTAAAAAAATCAAATGAGTATTTCAAAAATTATTTTGCCATTTAGAACTGGTTCTGTGTTCTGAAACAATAGTACATTTAACCATCTTTATTGATTTATTAAAGTACTTCTTCTATTTGTCTATATTTGATTTGGTAGTATGGAAATTACCAAAGTACCTATATAAAGTAGAATTATTTTCATGCATTTGTATTTAAGGCATCCTTGAAGCTTTTGAAAACAGGAGTGAAATTACATAAAGTCTATGCTGTCAATATACATACTTCAGTCCATTTGTAGAAATCAGTCTCTCTAGTAAAACACCTGAAATTATTTTTCACTAATTTGTATTTTTTAAAACTGCAAAATTTTTCTAGCTAGCAGAAGTATAATAAACTCATATCATCTGCATGATAACTTCATTTTCCTTCACAGGACTGATGGAAAGGATGAGTGACAGATTTCTAAGCAACTTCCTTAGTGTAAAAGATGAGGTTCAAATGGATGAGGAGGGAACAAAATACACAGAAAGGCTAAAACAGTCAGAAACATTGCTTTGGCTTCATGATTCCTAAGAAGTAAGTCATGAATGAGTACTAGAAAACAATGGTTGGCATCATCTATGTTGGTGTGCCAAGATGGTAAGTGTGGTTGCTCCGTGGACACTAAATGAAACAGTACTGCAAAAAGCAATGAGCCTGTGAACTAGAAATCAGGCTTAATATATGTAGAGACACAAGTAAGGTACTAGCTGCTCTTTCCAATTGTGATCTCAAAAGGGATTCGTTGACCATGAACAACATGAAGCCAATATTTTTCTCTCACCATCACTAAATGTTGATGATTATTCATTTTAACTAAAAGACATTAAGTCAAAGCCCTGTTAAGCTATGAGACACTCATTAAGCTATGACACAAAGACTAGGATCTTATTTGGGATGCAACTGACAGTAGATGTTTGCTACATTGGAGTCTATGACCTCCTACTAGAAAAAAGTTTTCCTTGCATTCTTTCATGAGCCTTTCAGGAAACTTAAATTCTTTGTCAAAATTTCTACAATTTGAATTTCAATAGATCATTTTCAAGTAAGATATATTTTAAAGGACTTTGATAGTTCAGACAGCTATAATAAACAATGAGTACAATAAAGAAACATTTACCATTTTTATCCATGGAATTTGGTTCTGATTGTTTCTTGCCGATATCAGCAAAGGAACGAACAATAGGAATCCTATTGGTGAGCTTCTTCTGATTCTGGTGGTGATGCTGTTTCATCAGAGCCTCGTGGACCCTGTGGCGTACGTCCTCATTGAGCTGACCTGAGCTCACTTGTTGATCAAGGACCATGTCTGTAGAGTGAAGGAAGAAAGAAGATATAAGCACAGCTTTCCTGTGATGTGACAGTAGTGAACCACTGAGTGCATACCCTAGATAATCTTAGAACCAGAAGTTTGTCTTTGTAGCAGTGTTACACAAGAAAGACTTGGGAACTTTTTCATTATAAATCATACATTTTGAAACATGTATCATATGGAGTTTTATTTTTCAAATATGAATAGCTATATTGAGAACAAAATGCTTTATTGTCTCCATTATTTACACTGATGAGAGGGAATAGTAGTAGGAGTAATATAAATACAAATAGTACGTCTAAAATTGGAAAGTAGCCTCATACTTATATTTTAATATGATCTTCTTCTCCTTTTCTAATAGAGAATAACTTCCATGTTTTTTCTTTTTTTCTTTTTTTTCATGTTTTTTCTTTAAGTGAACAAAAGTCCACCTGTAAAAATCTGATGCAAGGCAGCTTAGACAACTATCTCTGTGTGTGTGCTCAGTCATGTCCGACTCTTTGCAACCCCATGGACTGTCGACAGCCAGGCTCCTCTGTCCATGGGATTTTCCAGGCGAGAATACTGGAGTGGGTTGCCATTTCCTCCTCCAGGGGATCTTCTTGACCCAGGGATCGAACCCTGATTGGCAGGTGGATTCTTTACCACTGAGTCACCTGGGAAGTCAAGTAAACAACTCTTTCACATTAATATATAGTCAATCCTCTCAAATCTTTCTTGATAATGTGTTTATATTTAAGAAAAAAAATTCTATATCTATAAAATAAAGAATAAAAGATGAGATTTTCAGAAGGCTATAATTAGGCAGATTGATATTTATCATGTGTAAGTGTCAGAAATACCTATAAAATAAGTAGATGAGTAAAGGTTTCTTGGTAATACAAAGTTCAACTCACTAAACCTCAGTGTAATTAATCTGGTTTCCTACGACCAAATATTAACTCTGTTTGATCTTCTTACATAAAGCAGATTACAATGAATTACCTTCCACTGCCCCATTGAGTATACTGAAGATTTGAGAACTAGCAGAATCCTCCTTCCAAACAATGTTTTCCTTCCATGTGAAAGGCAAATGACTGGGGAAACAGACTTGGGTCCTGTCTCACATTCCAGTTGTGTGGCCTTGTAATGTTGAATAATTGCAGTGTCCTTATTTCTAAGACAGAGATAATAGCTATCTCATACCAGCACTGTTGCCAGGACATAAGGCATGATTAGAATATGTAGGTCCTCAGTAATTTCCAGGTACAAGATTTTCTTTGCAATTTCCTTTAAGTAGGTTATGGGTTTGCGGTTTAAACTTTTGGATAGTTTTAATTCATTTATCTATATTTTATAATAGTATATCAAGCAGAGGCAAAGTTGGATTTATCAGTAACAGAAAATCCAAATCAAACTATCTAAAACAAATTTCATTGGCTCACATAGCAGAAAAATCAAAGTTAGGTTGGATTCATTTCATTTTTTTCAGTGATTCTATCAGATTCTCCCCCCTCATGGTGAGAAGGGGTGAGCTTTAACCTCAGGCTGTTTTCCTTACTATCATAAGGTGGCTGCCAGCAGCAACAAAGTAATACACATCTTTCATATCAGAGTTTCCTTGCTTGTTTGTGACTTTCTCTTAAAACAGAATTCTTTTTCCCCCTTCCTAGTGACAATTCTAAGCTCGACTGACATAGTCCTGTCTATCTTTGCTGAGCCAATCACTGACTAAGAAGACGGGATCCCCACTTGCCTTAGGCTCATAAGAACTTTCCATTACTCTGGAGTCATTTCCCTAATTCAGAGGTAGACAAACCTTCTATGTACTGACTCAGATAATAAATATTTTAGCCTTTGTGAGCCATACAATCTCTGTCACAACTATTCAACTCCATTTACATAGCATGAAAGTAGCCACAGACAACATGTACAAATTACCATAATTGTGTTTCAGTAAAACATTTTTAGGAGAAGGCAATAGCACCCCACTCCAGTACTCTTGCCTGGAAAATCCCATGGACAAAGGAGCCTGGTGGGCTGCAGTCC
Organism: Dama dama; assembly: GCF_033118175.1. NCBI lineage: Eukaryota > Metazoa > Chordata > Mammalia > Artiodactyla > Cervidae > Dama > Dama dama. The sequence goes on from NC_083713.1 coordinate 37,178,185, forward strand.
ATGGGGTCGCTGAGTTGGACACGACTGAGCGACTTCACTTTCACTTTTCACTTTCATGCACTGGAGAAGGAACTGGCAACCCACTCCAGTGTTCTTGCCTGGAGAATCCCAGGGACGGCGGAGCCTGGTGGGCTGCCATCTATGGGGTAGCACAGAGTCGGACACGACTGAAGTGACTTAGCAGCAGCAGCAGCAAAATATTTTTATGGACACTAAATTTGGATTTCACAAAATCTTCACATTTCAAAATATTGATCTTCTTTTTATTGCTTTTAAAAATGTAAAATGTAATAAAATGTAATATTCCTTCTTAGCGCACATGCCTAACAAGATCAGGCAGTGGCCATATTTGCACGTACAGCATAATTTGCCAGCCTTTGCTCTATCACTTGGCTGTTTACGATGGAAAGAGGTAGAATGCATGTCTGGGAATAAGTCATAAAATCCTCTGTAATTACCCCCAAAGCCTCTTCTGAAAATGTATGGTGATATATTTAAACTTATATCTCAATTTTTTGCAGACTAGTAGTTATAATACACTTGGATTAATTTGAAATAAAGGAAATGGTAAATTGTCAACATATATGACTTCACATTGCAACTCTGCCAAGAGGGAAAAACATACATAAAACATGCATCATTGTTGTTTTAGTCGCCAAGTCATGTCCAACTCTTGCAACCCCATGGACTGTAACCTGCCAGGATCCCTCGTCCATTTTCCAGGCAAGAATAGTGGAGTGGGCCGACATTTCCTTCTCCAAGGAATCTTCCCCAAATATGCATTATATACTTCATAACAGGAGTTGTAAAGTAGGTTATTCAGACACCATCACACAGCAGTTTTATCTATAAGTCATGATATGTATCCCAAGTTCAGTATTCTAATCAGAATAAAAATTAATCATATAATAAAACATGTACATGCTTATAATTTTTCATTCTTACCAAAGCACAGCTTTCCAGGCTTGAGCACTATGAAAAATAATGTCACTGGCTTAAAAGCTTTTCAGAGATAAGGTCTTTATATAAAACAGTTGTATAAGAGAAAACAAATAGTAAAAAAAAAGAACAAAACTCATCTGCTCATTAGTCAGAAATAAATACACAGTAAACTCCTCTGAAGTAACTGCATCTAGCAATGCCTTAATGAACTATAAAAGTTAATCTACTTGCTTAAAAATATAACTCATACTAAAGGTGGAATTTAAGTACCAAAGGGAGTGTGAGTCACTAATCACTTACATTGTTCTCCTCACCACTATATTATACATTAGTATTAACCTTGAAAAGTAGGAAAGGATAATGGGTCATAATGGCTTTCGGCCCAGAGTCAAGACCGACCATCTCCACAGGCTCTGATGCCTAAATAACACAGTCTAGCCTGCCAGAGTACAATGCTAGGATCTGATGGTAACAGAAGGAGTAGGAAGAAAAAGGATAAGTCGGTCAATCTTCTAGCACTAAACAGGCTCCAGAAAAATTAGTAGCATTTGTGTAAAAAGATCTCAGAAAGTGAAAAAATACTTCTCGTCCTAATAAGGCAATTATGTCACCATGATTAGTTCATTTTGACTACTGAATGAAAGCCTCTAGAGACCATGAGATTCTATAGACTCTATATAAATCTCTGCCTCTTTAAAGATGATCATATAATTGTTTTGTCTTAATAATCTGTTGTCTTAAAAGATGCTGGAGGAGAAGTGGAGGATAGAGGCTTCTAAACTGGTTGACAGCACCAACAGCAGTATGTGTAATAAAAATGTGAACTACCATGGTGCTAGTGCTAAGTCGATTCAATTGTGTCTGACTCTGCAACCCCATGGACTGTAGCCGGCCAGGCTCCTCTGTCCATCGGATTCTCCAGGCAAGAATACTGGAATGGGTTGCCATGCCCTCCTTCAGGGGATATAAACTACTATAAAAATACTTAATTTCCTGACCAAGAATGGTAACAGTATAGGCATTTAAAACATATATATGGCTATTCTCATACTCCCAAATCTGCAGAGTATATTCAGTGGAGCAAACTATGGATTTTTCTTGGACAAAAGATTTTAAACAACGAAAGCTGTTTTAACGAGCTCAGATCTATGATTGCTAATCTGTCCATGATACTAACTCTGGTTTGGTTTTAATATCTTACCTTCATTGACAGAATTAGGTTAAAATATAAATACTACAGAGGTAATATTTCCATTATTAATCTTTATAGTACTGAATTTAGAAGAGATTAACATAGATTGCAAAATTACCTATAATTTATATGAATATAATTGAGAAGCATTTTTAATATAATTAATCTCTATATCAAAATAAATTGTGATAAGAAAATATATCTGGAGAATCTTGGATTTGAAAAGGTTAAGTAATATTTTGAAGGAATAAGTTTAAATTTATTCTCAGTTTCTTAAAACATTGGGAAATAGACATTTTTAAATTAACTTTATCCAGAAGAAAATCCTACTTTAATTACACCAGAAATTCTTGACAGACCTGCCAGATACAAATGGGATTTTCTCCTACTAAGTCTACAAAAATCTCTTTAAGGAATTATTTAAGAGTCTATTAAAAACATATCAGAACATTGATATAAAAATCCTTGACCATTCTAAAACAATATCTGGGCCATATTCCTCTACTAGGAAATGTCTAGAAAACATTAAGCTGGAGAGTCTGTGCATTTACAAAGTACTAGGGCTTACAGCTCTTAAAGATAAACAATTATATCTAGCTCTAGCAAGACAGAAACTAGTGACTAATACATTAGTAACTGCCTAATGTACAGAAAAATATAACAAATAAGAGGTGAAGAAAAACTTCCAAATCTTAATCACAATCACTATGGTCCCAAATTATCATGAAATGAATAAAACAAAATTTATGATTATAGGTTAATCAAAAGAAGCTATTTCCCATCTCCTGCAGGTGTTACCTGTAATATATCACTATTAATCTCTTTATAAAATGGAGGAAATAGTTTCCTCTCTACCTCACAAGGTGTCTGTGATAATAGAATATAGTAATGAATGTGAAAATACAAAGTTAGAAGTCTTCAAAATGTAAAACATAAGTACTACACACTCAATAATACAGCTAAATTGTCACAAAGTAAAAATAGCAGTAAGTAAACAAGAAAATAATTACAAGCTATCAGGAGAAAATGTTTTAATGAGATTTTATTGAGGACAGAAATAAATACATTTGGATTAACTAAGCCAAATTAAAATTACTCAAAGAGAGAGAATCTCTTCTCATTAATGACTGAAAAGGAACCTAAGGTAATAATCATGTACACAAGTATTTGTAATCATATTTTTCTACATGGTATTAGCTCTAAACTACTGACCTTTTCTGAATGGCAATTTACAGACTGCTGTACATTGAAAATGAGACATTAAAAGTTAGTCTACTTTGGAGCCAGAAAGATACAGACTAATTAGAATAGAATAAAGAATACTAAAAAGCTATTAATATTTGGGGTACAGAGACTTCCATTGAACTACTTTCATTTTAAGAATAGACTTATAAAATGTAATCTGCTTTAAAAAAGTAGATTCAACACAGCTAACAACCTTCACATATTCTACAGAACTGAGCCTGGAGAAGAGGGCAGGTTTAGGGAAATGAAACATAAATTTAGACAACAAAACCAAGATAAGATGATAAGTGTTTTAGTCAAACTATAACAGGATATTCTCTGGTGGAAATAAATTCCTAAAGAAGCAATTCGGAATTAAGAAATTTTTAAGAAATGTTTTAAGAAATTTAAAGCCTGGTAAAACTATGAGGACTACTCTCTGAGGCTAATTTTGCCACACTGAGGAATTTGACAGCTTGGGATTGGGAATACATGTAAATCCATGGCTGATTCATATCAATGTATGACAAAACCCACTGGGGAAAAATAAATAAATAAATAAATAAATAAATTGAAAAGACATTCTGAAAAAAAAAAAAAGAGTTAATGAAAAAGTCAATGGAATAAATAAATAAATGAAATACGTAAAAAATAAATAAATAAATAAAGAGAGCCAATATAAAACTCATTTGAATTAATCCATTTTCAAAGGTAATGCCATCACTGACTAAGTAGCAGAAATAAACTCCTTATTTTCGCCAAGACCTTTAACCTTCTGAGTCTCTTCATTTATGAAGGATAACAATAATACTACTAAGTTCCAAGTCTGTTCTGAGAATCAAAAAGGTAGCTGTAGAATTACTAAAAAGAGCTTCCTAAATGGTGGAGTGCTAGGGAAAGCTTTACCATTTCATTTTTAATTAAAACATAAAAGTTTTATTGGTGTCAGCAATACTCTATAATGTAAAGCTAGGAAATTGAGTTGGAGGGCTACTATAACAACATTCTCAGGAAGCTTGCTAATTTCCACGGTTGTTGTTATAGTTTCGAAGTCATCCAACTCTTTGCAATCCCACAGACTGTAAGTCTTGGTTAATGTGACCTGTTACTGTATCCTGTGTTCTTCCAAAAAGTATGCTGTGTATACTTGATAGAGTCATTTAGGCTCTAGTTCTGTATTTTAAAATGTAACTTCTTTCTAAGTGTTGTATGACTGAGGGAAAGGAAGCTTATCTCCCCTGTGTGTGTGTGTTTTGTTTGTGATTTAACAAACAATATCCTTCCATGCTTACTTTTCCCCCCACATATTGCAATGTCTGTATGCCTACTAGCACCAACAACCAAATAAATAATTTCAGAGGAATTAACGACATCCATTTCAAGCCATCTCCTTCTTCAGACAGTAGTTGTAATGTAACAGAAAAAACATGGAGCTTAAAGTCAGAGGATTTTAGATGGAACTTGAACTGTGAAAGTTTCAGAATTTCTATTTTCTTATTGAAATATGGGAATGACACTTTATGAGGCTATTTGAAGATTAAATTAGATACATTATTTTTCTAATACAATATTTTCTCATTTATGTGATCAAAAAACAGAGTGTTTCGGGTTTTTTCCCATCCCTACAATATAATTAAGACATTGATGGCTGATTCATGTCAATGTATGACAAAACCCACTGACAAAATAAATAAATAAATAAAGGGAAAAAAATAAAAAAATAAAAAATAAAAATAAAATAAAATATATAAAAAAAACAAAGATTAGTGTTTTAAAGTTCAAAATAACTTTTATAGTGATATTACACTCATATAAAAATTACATGCATAGAAACACTCAAAGGAAATAAATAATAATAACAGTATTTATTAAATGATTATGGGTGATCTTTTTGCTATTTCCATTAAAAAGAATTCATTTGAATCAGTTCTGATGAGATGGATGAAACTGGAGCCCATTATACAGAGTGAAGTAAGCCAGAAAGATAAAGACCATTACAGTATACTAACACATATATATGGAATTTAGAAAGATGGTAACGATAACCCTATATGCAAAACAGAAAAAGAGACACAGATGTACAGAACAGAATTTTGGACTCTGTGGGAGAAGGCGAGGGTGGGATGTTCAGAGAGAACAGCATCGAAACATGTATATTATCTAGGGTGAAACAGATCACCAGCCCAGGTTGGATGCATGAGACAAGTGCTCGGGCCTGGTGCACTGGGAAGACCCAGAGGGGTGGGATGGAGAGGGAGGTGGGAGTGGGGATCGGGATGGGGAATACATGTAAATCCATGGCTGATTCGTGTCAATGTATGGCAAAAACCACTACAATATTGTAAAGTAATTAGCCTCCAACTAATAAAAATAAATGAAAAAAAAAAAAAAAAAAAGACATTGAAATCTCTCTGAAGTCTTTCTATTCTACAAATAAATTCCACATGGTACTGTTTTTATTTTTTTCCAAACTAGAAATCTTTTTAAAACTGCTTGAGTCTTAGCTTTGTTTCTATTTTGAAAAAACCTTCATTAACCATTTTTATTTATATCCTTTCAAAACTCATTTCTGTGGGGGTTTCTTTTGTATTATTTTGTTTTTACTAAAATGTGTTTGTCTTCCAGATCAAAAGATACAGGAGTTCTTTTCTTTTACTTCCAGAGTAACAGTAAAAAGCTTCCTAAATATAACTGCTTGTGTGATAATAGCCTTCTAGAACAAATCATTCATCCCAGAGGCAAGTCACAGTTTTCAGTTACAAACTAATCTCAACTATATCACTTGGCTTCCTCTGGAATTCAAGACTTTAATTCAATTTAAAATAAATGGAATACAAAAACAAAAGTAAACAATTGGGACCTGATTAAACTTAGCTTTTGCACAGCAAAGGAAACTATAAGCAAGGTGAAAAGACAACCTTCGGAATGGGAGAATAGCAAATGAAACAACTGACAAAGGATTGATTTCCAAAATATATAAGCAGCTTATACAACTCAATACTAGGAAAACAAACAATCCAATCAAAAAGTGGGAAAAAGAGCTAAACAGACGTTTCTCCAAAGAAGACATACAGATGGCTAACAAACACATGAAAAGATGCTCAACATCGCTCATTATTAAGAGAAATGCAAATCAAAACCACAATGAGATATCACCTCACACCGGTCAGAATGCCATCATCAAAAAGTCTACAGACAATAAATACTGGAAAGGGTGTGGAGAAAAGGGAACGTTCTTGCACTGTTGGTGGGAATGTAAATTGATACAGTCAATATGGAAGGCAGTATGGAGATTCCTTAAAAAAACTAGGAATAAAATCACCATATGACCCAGCAATCCCACTCCTACGCATATATCCTGAAGAAACCATGGTTGAAAAATACACATGTATCCCATTGGTCACTGCAGCACTATTTACAATACCTAGAACATGGAAGCAACCTAGATGCCCATCAACAGATGAATGGATAAGGAAGCTGTGATACATATACACAATGGAATATTACTCAGCCATAAAAAGGAATGCATTTGAGTCAGTTCTGATGAGGTGGATGAACCTAGAACCTACTATAGAGAATGAAGTGAGTCAGAAAAGGAAAAATATCATATTCTAATGCACATATACGGAATCTAGCAAAATGGTTCTAAAGAATTTATTTACAGGGCAGCAATGGATAAACAGATATAGAGAATAGACTTATGGACATGGGGAGAGGGGAGGAGAGGGTGAGATGTATGGAAAGAGTAACATGGAAACTTACATTACCATATGTAAAATAGAGAGCCAACAGGAATTTGCTGTAAGGCTGAGGAAACTCAAACAGGGGCTCTGTATCAACCTAGTGGGGTGGGATGGGGAGGGAGATGGGAGGGAGGTTCAAAAGAGAGAGGAAATATGTATACCTATGGCTAATTCATGTTGAGGTTTGACAGAAAACAACAAAATTCTATAAAGCAATTATCCTTCAATAAAAACATAAATTAAAAAAATAAAACATGGCCCAGGGCATCCCTAGGGGTCCAGTGGTTAAGAATCTGCCTGCCAATGGAGGAGACACAGGTTCCATCCCTGGTCTGGAAAGACCCCATATGCTTGGGGCAACTAAGTCAGTGTACCACAACTATTGAGCCCGTGCTCTAGAGCTGTGAGTCACAATCACTGAGCCCACGTGCTGCAACTACGGAAGCCTGCGCACTTAGAGCCTGGTGCTCCAGAGCAAGAGAGGCCCCCACAATAAGGAGCCTGTGCACCACAAGCAGACAAAGCCGACGCACAGCAACAAAGACCCAGAACACTCATAAATAAATACATAATTTAAAATAAACGGCCATACCTTTCTGTTCTATCCTAAGCTAATATTTTTCCTATTTATTGAAATTTTTTCATTTGGTTATTTCATGTATCTGAATATTGAAAAAAAATCAATCTCTAGCTTTATGGGTTTTTCTTTCTTTTTTCTCATGGCAGCCTAATAACATACTACGTTGAAAAACAAAAATAGTATAATCTAGATAGGAGCCAAGATATATAGGTTCTTGTTCTACTTGCCACTGGAAGTTAGACCATATATCTTTGAGATCCAACTTTTTTTATCTTAAATGAGGTGGTAAAACAAAGTTATTTTTAAAGTCTCATACATTGATCATGAGAATTCATCTCCTAAAAATTATATACATATACAGAATTATAAGAAAAAAACGAGTTAAAAAAAATCAGCTGCACCATAAAGATGAAATAGACTAAAGAGAATAAAAGATATACCTGCAATTTCTTCTAAAGTATTGGCATGCATGTCCAGCAACACAGTTCCATTCAGAATACAACTTCTTAACTCAAATAAGCTGTGCAGCGAAAGAGTAGCCACATAAGGCTTGCTCCACCTTTCCCCTCCATCTTCCACATCTTCTTCAAACTTCAACCACCTATACAAATAAATAATACTATCAGCATATTGAGTGTTACACTGTAGATAAATGAATCTTTATCTCAATAATAAAAGGTATAAACATAAAGATATTGACATTACTTCTTGGTTTCAACCGTTTTAGAAGTAAAAGCCAACCCAAGACATCCGGTTTATTTCATTTTAATTCCATTTAACAAACATTCTATCTGTCATTGAAAGATATATTGAAAACAAAGAAAAACTCTAAGTTATTTTTATTAACTTTTTTGGCACAGGAGTGGCTAGCAGCGGTTGGACCGCACAGGAGCGGCTAGCGGCAGCTGGGCGGCGCAGGAACGGGAAGCGGCGTGAGGAATACCCCACATCCAAGGTAAGGAGCAGCGGCTTCACTTTGCTGGAGCAGCCCTGAAGGGATACCCCATGTCCAAGGTAAGAGAAACCCAAGACGGTAGACGCTGAGAAAGGGCATCAGAGGGCAGACAGACTGAAAACCACAATCACAGAAAACTAGCCAATCTGATCACATGGACCACAGTCTTGTCTAACTCAATGAAACTAGGCCATGCCATATGGGCCTGACAGAATGCAGTCCACTGGAGAAGGGAATGGCAAACCACTTCAGTATTCTTGCCTTGAGAACCCCATGAACACTATGAAAAGGCAAAAAGATAGGACACTGAAAGATGAACTCCCCAGGCCGGTACGTGCCCAATATGATACTGGATATCACTGGAGAAATAACTCCAGAAAGAATGAAGGGATGGTGCCAAAGCCAAAACAACACCCGGTTGTGGATGTGACTGGTGATAGAAGCAAGGTCCGATGCTGTAAAGAGTAATATTGCATAGAAACATGGAATGCTAGGTCCATGAATCAAGGCAAACTGGAAGTGGTTAAACAGGAGATGGCAAGAGTGAACATTGACATTCTAGGAATTAGCGAACTAAAATGGACTGGAATGGGTGAATTTAACTCAGATGACCATTTTATCTACTACTGTGGGCAGGAATCCCTTAGAAGAAATGGAGTAACCATCATAGTCAACCAAAGAGTCCAAAATGCAGTACTTGGATGCAATCTCAAAAACAACAGAATGATCTCTGTTCGTTTCCAAGGAAAACTATTCAATATCACGGTAATCCAAGTCTATGCCCCGACCAATAATGATGAAGAAGCTGAAGTTGAATGGTTCTCTGAAGACCTACAAGACCTATTAGAACTAACACCCAAAAAAGATATCCTTTTCATTATAGGGGACTAGAATGCAAACATAGGACATCAGGAAACACCTGGAGTAACAGGGAAATTTGGCCTTGGAGTACAGAATGAAGCAGGGCAAAGGCTAATAGAGTTTTGCCAAGAGAACGCACTGGTCATAGCAAACACCCTTTGCCAACAACACAAGAGAAGACTCTACACATGGACATCACCAGATGGTCAACACTGAAATCAGATTGATTATATTCTTTGCAGCCAAAGATAGAGAAGCTCTATACAGTCAGCAAAAAAAAGACCAGGAGCTGACTGTGGCTCAGACAATGAACTCCTTATTGCCAAATTCAGACTTAAATTGAAGAAAGTGGGGAAAACCACTAAACCATTCAGGTATGACCTAAATCAAATCCTTTATGATTATATAGTGGAAGTAACAAATAGATTTAAGGGACTAGATCTGATAGACTGCCTGATGAACTGTGGAAAGAGGTTCGTGACATTGTACAGGAGACAGGGATCAAGACCATCCCCAGGAAAAAGAAATGCAAAAAAAGCAAAATTGCTGTCTGAGGAGGCCTTACAAATAGCTGTGAAAAGAGAAGTGAAAAGCAAAGGAGAAAAATAAAGATATACCCATTTGAATGCAGAGTTCCAAAGAATAGCAAGGAGAGATAAGAAAGCCTTCCTCAGCGGTCAATGCAAAGAAATAGAGGAAAACAACAGAATAGGAAAGACTAGAGATCTCTTCAAGAAAATTAGAGATACCAAGGGAACATTTCATGTGAAGATGGGCTCAATAAAGGACAGAAATGGTATGGACCTAAAAGAAGCAGAAGATATTAAGAAGAGGTGGCAAGAATACACAGAAAAACTGTGCAAAAAAGATCTTCACGACCCAGTTAATTACCATGGTGTGATCACTTACCTAGAGCCAGATATCCTGGAATGTGAAGTCAAGCAGGCCTTAAGAAGCATCACTATTAAACAAAGCTAGTGGGGGTGATAGAATTCCAGTTGAGCTATTTCAAATCTTAAAAGATGATGATGTGAAAGTGTTGCACTCAATATGCCAGCAAATTGGGAAAACTCAGCAGTGGCCACAGCACTGGAAAAGGTCATTTTTCATTCCAATCCCAAAGAAAGGCAATCCCAAAGGATGCTCAAACTACTACACAATTGCACTCATATTACATGCTAGTAAAGTAATGCTCATATTTCTCCAAGCCAGGCTTCAGCAATACGTGAACCGTGAACTTCCAGATGTTCAAGCTGGTTTTAAAAAAGGCAGAAGAACCAGAGATCAAATTACCAACATCTGCTGGATCATTGAAAAAGCAAGAGAGTTCCAGAAAAACATCTATGTCTACTTTATTGACTATGCCAAAGCCTTTGACTGTGTGGATCACAATAAACTGTGGAAAATTCTGAAAGAGATGGGATACCAGACCACCTGACCTGTCTCTTGAGAAACCTGTATGCAGGTCAGGAAGCAACAGTTAGAACTGGACATGGAACAACAGACTGGTTCCAAATAGGAAAAGGAGTACGTCAAGGCTATATGTTGTCACCCTGCTTATTTAACTGATATGCAGAGTACATCATGAGAAACGCTGGGCTGGATGAAACACAAGCTGGAATCAAGATTGCTGGGAGAAATATCAATAACCTCAGATATGCAGATGACACCACCCTTAGGGCAGAAAGTGAAGGAGAACTAAAGAGCCTGTTGATGAAAGTGAAAGAGGAGAGTGGAAATGTTGGCTTAAAGCTCAACATTCAGAAAACTAAGACCATGGCAAATAGATGAGAAACAGTGGAAACAGTGAAAGACTTTGTTTTGGGGGGCTCCAAAATCACTGCAGAGGGTGACTGCAGCCATGAAATTAAAAGACGCTTACTCCTTGGAAGGAAAGTTATGACCAACCTAGACACCATATTAAAAAGCAGAGACATTACTTTGCCAACAAAGGTCCGTCTAGTCAAGGCTATGGTTTTTCCAGTGGTCATGTATGGATGTGAGAGCTGGACTATAAAGAACGCTGAGTGCCAAAGAATTGATGCTTTTGAACTGCAGTGTTGGAGAAGACTCTTGAGAGTCCCTTGGACTGCAAGGAGATCCAACCAGTCCATCCTAGAGGAGATCAGTCCTGGGTGTTCATTGGAAGGACTGATGTTGAAGCTGAAACTCCAATACTTTGGCCACCAGTTGCAAAGAGCTGACTTATTTGAGAAGACCCTGATGATGGGAAAGATTGAGGGCAGGAGGAGAAGGGTACAACAGAGGCTGAGATGGTTGGATGGCATCAGCGACTCAATGGACATGAGTTTGGGTGAACTCCCGGAGTCGGCAATGGACAGGGAGGCCTGGCATGCTGTGGTTCATTTGGTCACCAAGATTCGGACACGACTGAACTGAACTGAAAAATATATTAATGTAAGTGTTTAATTGGGCTTCCCTGGTGGCTCAGCGGCCAAGAATCTGCCTGCCAGTGCAGGAGACGTGGATTTGATCCCTGAATTGGGAATATCTCCAGAAGAAAATGGCAATCCACTCCAGTATACTCGCCGGGGAAATATCAGACAGAGGAGCCTGGCAGGCTACAGTCCATGTGGTGGCAAAAGTCAGACAGTACTTAGCAAGTAAACAACAACAAATGTTTAATCAGTGGTCACAGGGAATCTGTAGTAGAACTAATAAAGACACTATACTTCATGGAATGATAATAAAATGCAAAAGGAAATAAAAAAGTAGTCATTTTTATTTAGTGGAAGGCCTTAAAACAATATATGAATCTTTTGAAAATTTTGCCCTTCGATTTTTAGAGAAACTAGTATAATTTGGGGATTATTCTGGAGTAAAAATACTTTTTAGGTCTGCTTGAATAAAATCTTGTGATTGCAGTCATTTCTAGGGACTAAATCCATGAGAACTGAGCTCAGATTGCATTACCTAAGTGTTCCTGCCAGGGCTAAGAATAGAAGACTCTTGATAACACAATGCCAAATGGGAAACCATTGCCTTCTTGGAGTGAAATGAACAGTAATATCTGAGATTTTTTCTAACTAAGATAAATGGAAGGAATAAAGAGAAATTGATGATTTTACTGCTTGGCAGTCATACTAAATATCTTATTCTTTTAAGGACTTCCTTTATAATCTCAGTAGATAACCAATTTAATCCCACCATTTCTAATGAACCCTCACCTAAATGCCTCTCCTCTCTTCACTCCATACCATTTTCCTCATTTTTTTTCTCTCCTTGTCACTTTTGACCTAAGTTCCTCTTGCCATGCAATATCACTCAAACTTCCTCTCTATATGATATTATATTACTGTTTTCCATAAAACAATTATACAATCAAACACTCTAACTCTAACTCCAACAGAGAACAAGTATGTTGTCTAGTAAAGAATCAGTATATTGGCCAGCTAAAAAAGCTAACCAAAAGGGTAAGTCCGAAAGATTAATGTGTGGAGTTCAAGAAAGACAAAGAAACTTTGGATCTGTTCTTAGTGTTCAAGGACCAAAATGTCAGGAAGTAAAAAGGAAACTAACAAGGAAAAATGGCTGTGTCTGCCAAAAGTTTAGAGAGGGGAGTATACCTATGCCCTTCATGAGTTTATAGAATGTTTGAAGGTTGAAAAAACTTGATCACAAATCGCTGACAGCATCTCTTCAAATGAATTGAAGAGACTGAATGTTATAGCAATTTTATATATACATCCATATACAACATATATATGTATTTTTGCCTACACAGTTCAGAATATTTTCATATTAGTGAATCTTAACCATTTTTACCCCTTTCGGGGTCATAATGCATCAGAGACCATGTGATAGCCATTAACACGGCTTGTCATCCATAGCTTAGCAACCAAACAACAACAAAAGATTCAGTAACTGCCACCATAATCAAAATATATAACTGTTCCATCATCACAAATGAGCTTCCTTTATATTCTCAGTCTTTACCCTGTTTCTGTCCCCTAGTAATCACTAATCTTTTTTCATCACTATAGTTTTGTCATTTTGAGGACATTAGGTAAACGTAATCATACAGTTTGCAACTTTTGGAGATAGACATCTTTCACTAAAGCACAATGTCTTTGAGATCATCCAAGCTGTTGTATATATCAGTATATTGTTCCTTTTTATTGGTGAAAAGTTTTCCACTGTATGGATTTATCAGTTTATTTAACCACTTACCCACTGAAGGATATTTGAGTTGTTTATAGGTTTTTGCTATTACAAATGAAGCTGCTATGAACATTCATATAGAGGTTTTTGTGTGAATGTGTTTTCATGTCTCTAGGGTAAATGGCCAAGACTGTGATTGCTGAGTCCTATTTACATGCTTAGTTACATGCTTAGTTTTATAAGATACTGTCAAACTGTTTTCTAGAGTAGTGCTACCATTTTACATTCGTGCCAGCAATAGCTGAGAGATCCAGTCTCTTGAATCCTCATCAGCATTTGCTATCATGACTATTTTTTTATTTTAGTTATTCTATTAGGTGTGCAGTGGTATCTCACAGTGGTTCTAATTTACACTTCTCTAATGACTTATGATTTTGAACACCGTTTACATCTTTATTTGTGATGTGTATCTCTTCTCTGAAAGGTCTTTTTTTGTTTGTTTGCTTGTTTTTGCACATTTTCCTAACCGATTTGTTTTTATGCTGTTGGAACTTTCAGAGCTCTTTACATATTCTAGATATAATATTTTTGTCAAACATGTGGTTTGCAAATACTTTCTCCCTGTCAGTAGTTTGTCTTCATCCTCTAACAGGTTTTGTTTATTTCACAGCAAAAAGTTTTTAATTCCAATGAAGTCCAATTTAAAAATATTTTATTTTAGTTAAAAGGTTGTGCTTTCAGTATCATGTCTGAAAACTCATCTTCTAGCCCTTGGTCCTGAAGATTTTCTCCTACAATTTCCCTAAAGTTTGTATAGCTTTATGTCTTACATTTAGATTTATGATTTATTTTGAATTAATATTGTGTACACTGTGAAGTTTAGATTGAAGTTAATTTATTATTTTTTTACTTACAGAACTCTAATTGTTCTAGTACCATTTTTTGAAAAGACATTCTTCCTTCCCCTTTGTCAAAAATCGCTTAGCTGAACTTGGATTCATTCAGTTCAGTTCAGTCGCTCAGTCCTGTCTGACTCTTTGCAACGCCATGGACTGCAGCACACCAGGCCTTCCTGTCTATCACCAACTCCCAGAGTTTACTCAAACTCATGTCCATTGAGTCATTGATGCCATCCAACCATCTCATCCTCTGACGTCCCCTTCTTCTCCTGCCTTCAATCTTTCCCAGCATCAGGGTCTTTTCAAATGAGTCAGTTCTTCGCATCAGGTGGCCAAAGTATTTCAGTTTCAGTTTCAACATCAGTCCTTCCAATGAATATTCAGGACTGATCTCCTTTAGGATGGACTGGTTGGATCTCCTTGCAGTCCAAGGGATTCTCAAGAGTCTTCTCCAACACCACAGAACTTGGCTTGCTGCTGCTGCTGCTAAGTCGCTTCAGTTGTGTCCGACTCTGTGCGACCCATAGATGGCAGCCCACCAGGTTCTGCCGTCCCTGGGATTCTCCAGGCAAGAACTTGGGTCAGTCTTTCTTAATTCTCTATTCTGTTCCATTGATCTATGTGTCTCTGAAAAGACATTTTAAAAACAAAACTACTTCCTTTAGAATAATTTCCTTCAAATTGAGGGCTTGGTCTTTCAGAAAAGAATGGAGACTCTTGGGAGTTTCATGCAGTTTGGATGACCAAATATAAGTTATATGCATGGATGGTTTGATATAACCATTCTGAGTATTACAGGAGGAAACGTCAGATGCTTCCCATAAAAAGGAACCCACAAGTTACAAATATCAAGTTACTAAACACTTCAAGATTCAGTGCTTTATGCCAACTCTAGAATGATGCCAAAAGCTTTGAAAGATATTTAAATGACTATATTTTAAAGATATATACGTATATCTCTCTTTTCTGTTTTTCATTCCATTTCATACTCTAAAGATAGAAATTAGCAGGCCTGAGAACACACCAAATCCTGTTTCAAGATTTGTAGTCACTGAATATACTGTCAGTTGCAAAATGCCTGACTGCAGTTAATGACCTAAACTGCTGTAATTTATTCCAGTTTTCAAATAAATTCAGCTGACACTTATTTGACTAGCAAACCAAAGCAAACAGGAGTCTCATGAGCATGAATGAGATGTGAAAGACAATAAGAAAAACTGAAATTGTAGGCCAATTGCACGATATTTTCTATGGGAGAAGGGTGGATTTAAACTCTTTGAGTTTATTTTCATTTCCTTCAGTAAGTCTGGGGCTGTTTTCATCCATAATTAACACATTGGAATCTCTTTCTACTAAGCAACAACAACATAAAATAGGTGTTTCCTGAATTCTTTGAGGATTAAGTTGATGATAATCTCCTCTACAATACACATATAAGAAATCTACAAAACAAAATTCTTCTGTAAATTAGAAATGGACTTTTTCTATGGAATTTAACTCTTTCTGTTTATTTTATTCTCACTAATTCAGTTTAACTTTTATAATAATTTTATTCTCTGATTCTACCCAAATAGGGAGTTACTGTATCATCTAAAATCATAGCCTTGGGGAAAGTCATGAATTTTCAAGAGAAAACATCTTTTCATGGGGTAGAGTTAAGGATATTGAGGGTTAAGGGGAACATGGTTAGGATAGGGGCTGGAGAATAACATATGTGATCATAACATGCATATTTCAAGGAGAAAGGGAAAATAAAATATATCCAAACTTAGAGTTTATTGACATTAGCTGTTCTTAATCCATATTATTTTCACACCTCACACTCCACTGAAAAATCTTGATGACTTGAACCTCTACCAATTTTTAATATCAAATACCTTCACATCATCAATAAAATTGGTTTGATTTAATAATCCTTTTCCACATTACCATCTATATATCAGAGGCCTAACTCCTACCCCTTGCTTTGCCTCTGCTGAGCTCATTTGTGGGAAGCATTTTTAAAGGGCAACCACAGTGAGTCAAACATGGTTCCACAATTGCACAGCTGTGGTATCTTTGCGTATTTTTCTATTAATAACATTACTTGTTACTTATAAGCAGGACATTGTAATTGTGCTGATTTCATTAGCCCAGTCATATGGCTTCTTTTAGGGTCTTTAAAAGTGAACAGCTGGTTTTCACAAACATTTATTAAATAATTATGATTCAAGATTTAGCTTCAAAATCTAAAACTTTACTTAAGCTTTAATTGGCAACAACAGTGGGCATGAAAATTCTAGGTGTGATATGTGGCAGGTGCAATGTGCTGACAAAATATCCTTTTTAATCTCTACTATTAGGGTAGAAAATTATTAATTACCCCTGGAATACTAATCAAGAGAAAGAAATAGTTCAAATGGTTAGGCTAATAATCTATTAGAATTAAACTGCATTTGAAAAATCAGATGGGAGTCATGAATTAACTAAAATTAGTCTTTTTACATGAACTAGGTTATCTAGAACAAAATTACTTTCACCACTTTAAAACCTACTCCATTTCTAAGTCCTCAATAAACATGTTCTGTTCTTTCCTAATGTATTGTGCCTCAGCCAAAATTTACCTATTCTCCTCTTCAATGTCTGTTACTATTTTGACTGCTCATCAGATGTTTCTTTGAACCTCAAATATATGCACCAGAAGCAGGGCTAAGAACACAGGTCCTATCTAATAATATTAGAGAATACTAATAATTAACTAGATCATCTCTTTCATTCTTTATAAATAAGTAGCAACATATTTTGGTGACTTAGAATAAAATGTTGTTCAAGTAAATCCATTAGAGCATGATAAAACCTTACCTGCTTCACTGTGATAGGCAGAGAGCTAGATTCTGGTATTACTCTGCTATCTCCTAGCTCGAAGAGAGTGGGAAGGTTACAAGAAGTTAGTGCTTAAAAGGAATAGATCACCATTTGATCTAGAAGGTAAAAAACTCTAGATTTTTACGTCAGAACACATATTCCTATCTTAATTCTCTGCTCTATTCTGAGGTATGAGAAAGAAGAAAGAAATATATTTTTTTAAAATGCTGCCAAGAAGTAATTCTCAGCAATTGATTAAAGAAACTGTAACCAGAGCTGTACAGTCATCATAACATCAATCTTCCTTTAAATCAGCCAGGAACACTTGCTTCCTAGCACTAGTTGAGGATAGGTGCTTCTAGCCTTAAACAGGGAGGTTTGCACTTCAAATTCCTTATCAACAACTTTTCATCATAAAAGAGCAAAATTTGTAACATTAATTGGTAGAGAATATTATCACATATTGTTTTTCTGTCATCAAAAAAGATGAGCACACATATGTCTATGAAAATAGTACTTAGGTTTTGATGCAGTTGGAAGAAAAAAATTAGGTAGATGGTTCTTAATCTTAAAATTTTCCAGGTCATATATTAATAAAAAAATGTTTCAAATTTAGTTCTATATTTAAAATATTATAATAGCATCAGAAAGAATTTAATTTATATATATTTTTCATTAAAAAGGGTAACACACAAAATAACATACCATAGTTTTAAGGCCTTAAAAAACACAAATAACAAAAATGAAGGACTTGAAATAAAACTGGTAAAGGAAATAAACAGCGAGTTCTCAGGAAAAACATAAAAACATGAAAAGGTGTTCAATCTCACTAATAATTAAAAACACAGATTAAAACAATGAAAGTTATTTTGCACCTATAAAATTAGTTCAAATTTTTACAACTTTGATGATTTTGGGTAGCAAAGGTTTGAGGGAAGTAAGAACCCTCATACATTGTTGAAGAAAGTGCAAATTACCAAAATGTTTTATGAAGGCAATTTTGCAATACCTACAAAAGTAAAAAGTCTGCTCTCTTTGATATATAAATCCCACTGTTAAAAAGTCACCCTACATAAATACCTACAAAATAATGCCAAAATATATGTGTAAATGATTATTACAACAACAACAAAAATAAAACCACCTAAATCCTTATAAAGACTGGCTAAATAAATAAAGTTCATCCATATAATTAAATGTAATGCAGTCATTAATGTGATTAAAAGGACTGAATAATCCATACTGATAATGTGGAAAATGATCCAAATATATTAGGTCAAAAAAACAAGGCATGAACACAGTATAAATTCCTCTTATATAAACATGAAAAGGGCATACATTTACATGCAGATGTGGGCATTAAAATATTTATGAAAAGATATGCAAGAAGCAATTAAGTGATTGCCTTTGAGGAGAGATACTTTAGATAAGAATAGAGCAATATTCTTGCTTTTTTATTTTTCTATGGCTAGAGTGCTCAGTCCTGTATGACTCTTTGTAACCCATGGACTGTAGCCCTCTACGCTCCTCTGTTCATGGGATTTCCCAGGATCTTTAGGGGATCTTCCTGATCCAGGAATCAAACAATGTTTAAATGCAAGATCCGAAACTCTGTCCCTGAGACTTACTGAATCTACATCTCAACAAGATTCCTGGCGATATGTAAAATTAAAATTTGGTAGTTCAGTTCAGTCGCTCAGTCATGTCTGACTCTTTGCGACCCCACAGACTGCAGCACACCTGGCCTCCCTGTCCATCACCAACTCCCGGAACTTGCTCAAACTCATGTCCATTGAGTCGTTGATGCCATCCATCCATGTCATCCTCTGGCATCCCCTTCTCCTCCTGCCTTCACTCTTTTCCAGCATCAGGGTCCTTTCTAGTCAGTCAGTTCTTCTCATCAGGTGGCCAAAATATCAGAGTTTCAGGTTCAGCATCAGTCTTTCCAATGAATATTCAGGACTGACTTTAGGATAGACTGGTTGGATCTCATTGCTGTCCAAGGGACTCTCAAGAGTCATCTCCAACACGCAGTTAAGAAGCATCAATTCTTTGGCACTCAGCTTTCTTTATAGACCAACTCTCACATCCATACATGACTACTGGAAAATCCATAGCTTTGACTAGATGGACCTTTGTTGGCAAAGTAATGTCTCTGCTTTGTAACATGCTGTCTAAGTTGGTCATAACTTTTCTTCCAAAGAGCAAGTGTCTTTTAATTTCATGACTGCAGTCACCATCTGCAGTGATTTTGGAGCCCCCCAAAATAAAGTCTCACTGTTTCCATAGTTTCCCCACCTATTTGCCATAAAGGGATGGGACTGGATGCCATGATCTTAATTTTCTGAATGCTGAGCTTTAAGCCAACTTTTCACTCTCCTCTTTCACTTTCATCAACAGGCTCTTTAGTTCTTCTTCACTTTCTGCCCTAAGGGTGGTGTCATCTGCATATCTGAGGTTATTGATATTTCTCCTGGCAATCTTGATTCCAGCTTGTGCTTCATCCAGCCAGGCATTTTGCATGATTTACTCTGCATATAAGTTAAATAAGCAGGATGACAACATGCAGCCTTGACGTACTCCTTTTCCTATTGGGAACCAGTCTGTTGTTCCACGTCCAGTTCTAACTGTTGCTTCCCTCACCTGCATGCAGATTTCTTAGGTGCAGGTCAGGTGGTCTGGAATTCCCATCTCTTTAAGAATTTTCCAGAGTTTGTTGTGATCCACACAGTCAAAGGCTTTAGCGCAGTGAATAGAAATAGATGTTTTTCTGGAACTCTCTCGCTTTTTCAATGATCCAACACATGTTGGCAATTTGATCTCTGGTTCCTCTGCCTTTTCTAAATCCAGCTTGAACATCTGGAGATTCTTGGTTCACGTACTGTTGAAGCCTGACTTGGAGAAATATGAGCATTACTTTGCTAGCATGTGAGATGAGTGCAATTGTGTGGTAGCTTGAACATTCTTTAGAATTGCCTTTCTTTGGGACTGGAATGAAAACTGACCTTTTCCAGTGCTGTGGCCACTGCTGAGTTTTCCAAATTTGCTGGCATATTGAGTGCAGCACTTTCACAGCATCATCTTTTTAGATTTGAAATAGCTCAACTGGAGTTTCATCACCTCCACTAGCTTTGTTCTTAATGATGTTTCCTAAGGCCCACTTGACTTTATATTCCAGGATGTCTGGCTCTAGGTAAATGATCACACCATCATGGTTATCTGGGTCATGAAGATCTTTTTTGTATTGTTCTTCTGTGTATTCTTGCCACCTCTTAATATCATCTGCTTCCGTTAGGCCCATACCATTTCTGTCCTTTATTTTTCCCATCTTTGTATGAGATGTTTCCTTGATGTCTCTAACTTTCTTGAAGAGGTCTCTAGTCTTTCCCATTTTACGGTTAACCCTAGGTATGTGCAATTCCTTTTGCACACCTGGATCACAGCATTCATTTTACAGTACTCACAACTTTGTACTTATCTAAATCCCGCATTAGAGGTGAGGTTGTTAAAAGCAAGATCGAAATTGTTTTTCTTGTTTGACTGCACAGAGCAGCTTGTATGATCTTTGTTCCCCAACCAGGGACTGAACCTAGGCGCTCTGCAGTGAAAGCATGAAATCCTAACCACTGAACAGCCAGGGTATTTGATAAGATTTCTGTTGTAGTTGCTGTTCTATTGCACTTAGCACACAATAGACCATAAGTGTTTGTTAAGTAAATGAGTAAATATGCAAGAAAAGAAGAATGAAAAAATAAATGCAAATTTATTTATTTTGCAAATAAATTTATTGTATTTATAAATAAATAAATGCTAGTTTATTGCTCTTTTATCACAAGTCATCAAATAGCAATATAGAAATATTCATTATAAGTGACAGAAAAAGTAATCTCTTAAGAATTATTTTTTAAAAACCACTATCTTTAAATGTATATATTTCACAGAAACACATTACAAATATTTTTACCCTCAACAAATAGTACATAAATCCAGGATTCCAACTAAAATCTCTTAAAATTTTTGTCCTTTCTTTTAAAAAGTCCTACATAATATCACCAGTTGGAGCACAAGTTAATAGTTGAAAAGATACAAATAAATTACTGTTAGATAGCTATTGTTTCCCTGATGACACACAAATTATGCTACTGTTTATCTTTAAGACTGCAGCTGCTGCTGATTCTGAGTCACTGTTTACTATAATTACAACCTTCGGATTTCATTCTGACCCATATCCCATTATAGGATGTGCCCAGGCCAGATAAGCAATTTCAGAAATCAGCAGCACTGATGGATTTTTGCAAAATTGTGGCAATAGAAATCTCTTTTTTCTGGTAGTATGAAAATTCTTTAGTATCACTTCCCCCTTCAACCAAATATTCCTCACCTGGCTGTTTCTCGCCACTCAGCATCCTCACCTTCACGCCAGCAAATCTCATCGAGTTCCGTGAAGAGGTCATGAGGAATGTGCTCCTCATCATCATCCTCAGTCCCAAGAATAAACTGTACTCGCTGTGACGGGGTGTCTATGGATACCAGAGACAGGAACACGCGTCAACAAGACCTGGAGCTGTGAATGTCCCAGTTACCACCTTCCACACCACTCACATCTCCCCCGCTGCAGCACTCATCCAGAATAGACTTGAGAAATGAAGATGAATTCAGTATTACATTAAGTTCAGTAAAATATGGGATCATAAACACGTAAAATGTCAATATATAATGTACTATATCATCAAAGATAAAATCAAATGTGATGATTATTTTGGATTACTTAAGCATCATGGAAAATATTTCCACATCTCTCATACACACATGCACAGTTTCTCTCATCACATTGCTACACTACAGAAGAGTAGACTATGATAAAATTCACTTACATTAAAACTGTGCTGAATATAATTCACCAAAAAGAACTCCTTTGTGAGGCTTCTTGGCAATTACACCATATCCTTCCCCTCACCCCGGCAACCATTAATCTGGTCCCTACTGCTATAGTTTTGCCTTTTCCAGAATGCCATACAAGTGGAAACATATGGTGTATAGCTTTTAGCGACTGTTATTCACTTACCAATATGCCTTTAAGATTTTGAGATTTATCTGTGTCACTGAATATATCAGTAATTCATTCTTTTTATTGCTAATAGTCCATTGTATGAATGTATCTTGTTTTGCTTATCTAGCCACTTGTTGAAGGATATTAAATTTACAGATTTTTCAATTATGAATAGAACTGCTATAAATATTCTAAATTTTTGTGTGAGTGTAAATTTTTATTCTCTGGGGTAAATACTTAGGAGTAGAATTGCTGGGTTACCTGATAAATATATGTTCAATCAATACATTTGTGATGAAAATTATAAAGCTTTATTGAATGATATAAAATTAGACCTAAATAAATTAATATATTTATATTAATGGAAAAGCCCACTAGTGGAAAACCATCTATAAATTCAATGCTATTACAATAAAATATCTGGTATTTTCAACTATTTTTTAAAACCTAAGAGAATGAATAAATCAGTAACAAACCATAGTGATCACTTAAATCTATAATATTAAATATTTTGTGAAAATAAACCAATTAATAAGTAATTTAAAGGATTAGGTTATAATTAAGTCACAACTGGGAGGATTTTGGAAGTCAAAAGTGAAAAAGATACATGTAATATAAAATATGATATAGTCTCATACTTTTTGTATCAATATATGTTTGCAGTGGGGCCCTAGCTTCTGCCTACGTTAATAGCCTTACCTTCTGCCTCGTAATTCCACTCTGGGTACCTTAGTTTTCTTTCAGATTTTTAAAAATAGCCTGTTCCTTCCCATTTCAGGGCCACTGCACATACTGTCTCCTCTAGATCTCCTGCATCTTTCATCATCTACTTCACTATAATATACTTTGGCAAGCCTACCTAATCAGACTCATAAAACACACACACACACACACATACACACACACACACACACACACACACACGATCACACCCATATGCAATTAAGTCAGGCACTTGTTATCTTAATTCACAGCACTCTATATTTCTCCTTGTTATACTTTTCTTAATTGCAATTTAAAATTTACTGTTCAATAACAAATTACATACTTTAAGTAGAAAATATTTCCAGCTGACAGAATTAGTTTCCTAGAAGAAGATAGGATCAAGTCCCTAAAGAAGAATAATGCATGTAAAAGATACTTTTAAAATTATAAGCATCATACAAGTATTATTAATGATGACTGATGCTGATGCTAGTGGTAGTGGGGATGGATACAATGAAAATATAGCCCTGTCAAAATAAAGAGGTTTAGAATTTTTTTTTCTTTTTTCTTTCCCCATTTATTTTTTATTAGTTGGAGGCTGATTACTTTACAATATTGTAGTGGTTTTTGTCATACATTGACATGAATCAGCCATGGGTTTACATGTATTCCCCATCCCGATCCCCCCTCCCACCTCCCTCTCTACCCGATCCCTCTGGGTCTTCCCAGTGCACCAGGCCTGAGCACTTGTCTCATGCATCCAGCCTGGGCTAGTGATCTGTTTCTGTTTAGGATTTTAAGCAGGGAGAATGAGAAAATACTAGTGCCATTAATTGAAAGAGGGTTATAACATGGATGAGCCTTGAAGATGCTAAGTGAAATGTCAGACAGAGAAAAACAAATACTATTAATATATGATCTTACTTATATGTGGAATATAAAAAAAGACAAAACAATAAAACCAAAGCATTAGCTGCTCAGTCTTTGTGACCCCGTGCACTATAGCCCACCAGGCTCCTCTGTCCATGGAATTCTCCAGGCAAGAATACTGGTATGGATAGCCATTCCCTTCTCCAAGGGATCTTCCTGACCCAGGGATTGAACTCGTATCTCCTGTGTTGCAGGCAGATTCTTTATCATCTGAGCTAAACCCATGGGAAAAGAGATCAGACTTGTGTTTACCAGCAGTACAGAGTGGAAAGAGGAGAAAGTGGAGAAAAATGGTCAAAAGGTATAAACTTCCAGTTGTAAGTACTAGGGAGGTAATAGACAACATGATGACTACACTTAATACAGCTTTATGATATGTAAGTAAGTTTTTGAGTAAATTCTACGAATTCTCATCTCAAGGAGACATCTTTTTCTTTTCATTGTATACTGGTTGGATGTCCTTGCAGTCCTTTGGACTGCATCCTAAAGGAGATCAATCCTGGGTGTTCATTGGAAGGACTGATGCTGAAGCTGAAACTCCAATACTTTGGCCACCTCATGAGAAGAGTTGACTCATTGGAAAAGACCCTGATGCTGGGAGGGATTGAGGGCAGGAGGAGAAGGGGATGACAGAGGATGAGATGGCTGGATGGCATCACTGACTCAATGGGCATGAGTTTGAGTAAACTCCGGAAGTTGGTGATGGACAGGGAGGCCTGGCGTGCTGCGATTCATGGGGTCGCAGAGTCGGACACGACTGAGCGACTGAACTGAACTGAACTGATAAGAAATAATGTGATGAATGTTAACAAAACCTATCATGGTAGTCCTTTCACAACATATGTAAAGCAAACCATCATGTGCTTATACTGTGAGGTATGTCAGTTATTTTTCAACAAAAGTCGGGGACAAAAGGGTTGTCAGAATGAGGAGCCAGTATTGTAGGCTGATAGCACAGGAGACATCTTTTAGATATGCTGAGTTTGAGGTGATTATAGTTCAAACATATAAAGATGGCCACTGAACTGCTGGATATTTGATTCTAGAAAAGAGGACAAGGTCAGAGGTAAAGACATAGGTTGCATTTAACTAGAGAAGTAATATGATTACAACAAATAAGGACTCAAAAATGAAAAACAAGAGAAGGCTCAGTATCAGGGGAATAATATGATTTAATATTTAGGATGAGGAAGAGGAGTTAAAAAATCAGAAAAGGATTAGATGGCTATGTAAAAGGAGTGGTACACTGAACAAATATATAATTAACACCTTCCATTGCTCAGGTGAATTAGACAGACATAAACAGAAAAGAAGAAACACTCTGCCCTTATAAAACTTACACTTGATGAAGAGAGTAGTATAATAGGGTCAAGGTAGAAAAGAACAAATCAATAATGTCAGATGCTGTAGAATCAATGATAAGAACTAAAAGCAATAGGATTTTAATAGCTTAATATTCAACAGCACTGGAATTCCAAAGACTATATATTACTTTTACAATCACAACTAAACTATTTCTATTGGACTATAGACCATATTTTCAACAAATGGTTACTTAAAATCAAATTTACAAAGTTATACTATAGGAAGAAAACCACTAATAGAATCATAATTGGAAATAAGCAAGTTCCTTTGCAAACTTTTATCTTTTCATTACTAGTTATGTTACTCAAACTGCTTTAGTTACTCACATGCTAATTATAAAGTGGTTGGCTATGGTGAGATTATAAGACAAGAGAAAAAGTCAAAACAGATTTTTAAAAGTATCAATATCTTCTATGGATTAAGCATTTTCATATAATATCTCTTTATGTCTGAGCAATAACCTACTCAAAAGGGCACACATCACTCAGTCTGAAAATGCAATGAACATAATGAAAGAGCTAGAACATCCATGTCATGGATAAGAAGACTCAATATTAACAGGATGACAGTTCTTCCCAACTTGATCTGAAGATTTAATGCAATCCCAATCAAAATCCCATCAAGTTATTTTATGGACACCAACAAACTGATTCTAAAGTTTATATGGAAAGGTAAAGGCAGAAGACCCAGAATAGCCAACAAAATATTGAAGGAGTAGAACAAAGTTACAAGACTGACATTCCACAACTTCAAGACTTACTATAGAGCTACAACAATCAGGACAGTGTGATAATGGCAGAAGAACAGACAAATAGATCAATGGAACAGAATAAAGAGCCCAACAATAGAATTCCGTAAATATAGTCATCTGATTTTTGACAAAGGAGCCAGAATAGTAAAATTTCTTCATCAAATGGTCACCCACATGCAAAAACACTGATCTAGACACAAACCTTACAACACTTTTCCAAAATAAACTCAAAATGGATCATGTGTGTGTGTGTGCTCAATCATGTCTGACTCTTTTGCAACCCCAGGGACTGTAGCCCACCAGGCTCCTCTGTGCATGGGATTTTCGAGGTGAGAGTGAGTGGGTTGCCATTTCCTCCTCCAGGAGATCTTCCCCACCCAAAGATCAAACCCACATCTCTTGAGCCTCCTGCATTGGCAGGTGGATTCTTTGCCACTGCACCACCTGGAAGTCCCAAAAATGGATCATAGATCTACATGTAAAACACAAACACATAAAACCCTCAGAAGATAACATAGGAGAAAACCCAGATGACCTTGAGTATGGTGATGCCTTTTTAGATACAGCACTAAAGATAACTATCATGAATGAAAGACGATGTCAAAAAAATTGAAAGACAAGCTACAGACTTGAAAAAAAGGCACAATCTGATAAAGGACCATTATCCAAAATACACAAAGACCTCTTAATACTCAACATTAATAAAACCAATATGAGAGTCCTTTGGACTGCAAGGAGATCCAACCAGTCCATCCTAAAGGAAATCAGTCCTGAATATTCACTGGAAGGACTGATGCTGAACCTGAAACTCCAATACTTTGGCCACCTAATGCGAAGAACTGACTCCTTGGAAAAGACCCTGATGCTGGGAAAGATTGAAGGCAGGAGGAGAAGGGGACGACAGAGGATGAGATGGTTGGATGGCATCACCAACTCAATGGACATGAGTTTGAGTAAACTTCAGGAGTCGGTGATGGACCAGGAGGCCTGGTACGCTGCAGTTCATGGGGTCACAAAGAGTTGGACATGACTGAACTGAACTGAATAAAACCAAAAACTTGTTTTTAAAAAACGGGTCAACAATTTTAATGGGTAACTCACCAAAGAAGATATACTGATGGGAAATAAGTATATGAAAAGATGTTCCACATCATATGTTATCAGAGAAATTCAGATTAAAACAACGAGATGACATTATGCACCTATTAAAATGCCCTCAATCCAGAATTCTAGCCACACCAAATCCCAGCAAGGATGTGAAGCAACAGAAACTCTCATTCACTTCTGCTGGAAATGTAAAATCTTATGCCACTTTGGAAGATGGCTTAGCTTCTTACAAAACTAACCATACTTTTACTATGTGATCCAGTAATTGCTCTCCTTGGTATTTACCCAAAGGAGTTGAAACTTATGCCTACCAAAGAAACCCTATACACGGATGTTTATAGCAGCTTTATTCATAATTGCAAAAACTTGGAAGAAAGCAAGATGTCCTTCAGTAGGTGAATGGATAAATATGTTATGATTCATCTAGACAACAAACTATTATTCAATGCTAAAGTTAAATGAGATACTAAGCCATGAAAAGACATGGAGGAATGTTACATGTATTAGTTGGTGAAAGAACCTAATCTGAAAAGGCTACATTCTGTATGATTTCAACTATGTGACATTCTGGAAAACTATGGTGAGAGTAAAAAGGTCAGCGGTTGTTGGAAGTGGGAGTGGGATGAAGGGACTGAATATAAAGGATTTGGAGGGCATTAAAACATTTTGTATGATATTAAAATGACAGGTATATGCCATTATACATTTGTTCAATCCCACAGATATACAACACCAAAGTGAGTCCTAAGGTAAACTATGGCTTTGGACATGATTATGATGTGTCCACACAGGTTCATCCTTGGTAAAAATGTACCATTCTGGTGAGCAATATTAATAGTAGGGGAGGCAAGGAATGGGAGCAATGAGTATATGGGAATTCTCTGTACCTTCCTGTGAATTTTGATGTACGCCTAAAATTGTTCTAAAGAATAAAGGTTTAAAATGTAGGGGACCTCAGTTTTCAAATTGTTCACTTGTTCCCACCAATGTGCATCACTGTATCATATATATAATGACAATATATTCAAGAAATTATAAGAAAAAGGAAAAAGAAGCTACATTTACATAGTTTATTTGCTTCAGGCATTAGCAAAACATTTCTCTTTTTGGATGCTAATATGTAAGATTTGGTTTTATTACCAAATATTTTAAGAAATTTGTTAACTAAATTTTACAGCAAAATGAATAAGAATTCAGTCAATAGCCAAGTCTCCAGCTTAACTGCTTCAAAAGAAGATGCCAATTTCCTAGATGTAATATGAATGTTGATTTTGAAATGAGGCTGCTGAATTCCCATGAATGTCCTTAAGGAAATTACAGTGTAGCAGATACATTTATGATTTAGTTTATCTGAAATAAGATGCTCATATTATATTTTTCCTAAAAGCATAACATCTGGGTGATAATAATAAATACTAAACCCAATCATATCAGAGTCAAGACAGCCTGTTACCTTTATGACTGGTTGCTCTGAACCAAAAAAAAAAACAACTTAAATCAGAGCTTCAAGTAGCTATTAAAAAAGAGAAAAAATTGCAATTTTAGAGTTACACTAAGAAATCAATTATATTTTTCTATTAGACCTACCCCTGTGACAAGACATAGCAGTTTTGTATCTCACAGCAGCCTATTTTAACTACTAAGTCACTTATCACATTCCAGAGCAGCCACGCCTCAATACTGGCGTTATGTTCCTCATGCTTTTGAAACAATTTCTCTCATCACTGTTTTCAATGACTTATTTCAGTGTATTCTGCATTAGTAATCTGAGTATCTATAATATTTACCATGTACCCAATCTCCCTAACTCTACTATGTGCAGGAACATTATGTTTAAGACTTCTTAGTGTTTCCCCTAATACAGCATGAGGATCACTCATCACAACATAGCCACGAAATAATATGAAGAAATAAGAACCTCACAGTTATGAATAAAGAGGTTTGGAAAGTCTGAGGTAGAGTATCATATATTTAAAAGACTTCTCAAAGACACAGTGATAATAACATAGGAAATAATTTTAAAAGTAGGATAATTTATTCTTGGACCAAAGATACCGTATTTGGGTTTTAAATAAATAGAACTTCTTATATCTGGCTTTTCATCCTTTAAAGTAGAAATGATTTTACACGTATTAGGTTATGCTCACAAAAATCTTTTTATGATCATCCTGTCACCATATTTTTAATGTCTTAAAAAGAGATTCAGATTATGTTTCAACACAGCAAATGTTCAAAATGTGTTATTCAATGACCTTTTAAATGTCTATTCAACTTAAAATTATGACATAAATCATATAAATTACAGTAATATCAATATCAGAAAAAATTTCTAAGCATAAATATTTTTATAATGTTGATAGCTATTTTATTTATTTTTAAGATAGCCACTGAAAACATCCTGACCTGCATGCTCAGTCATGTCCAACTCTTTTTTTTTTTTTATGTCCAACTCTTTGTAACCTCAGGGACTATATAGCCCACCAGGCTCCTCTGTCCATAGATCATTGTAATACAAACTGTAGCTAAGACTCTAATAGATTAAGATAAGGATCTGTTTCTGTATTTAGTAAAATTATAATGGAAATAAATTACAAAATATAGAAAACTACACTAGGGAAAAAGGGTCTCAGCCTCTTAGTAGCCTCTTCTGGAATTTGTAGATACATCAAACTATATTAAAAGAATGAAAGTATAAGCCACAAGTGTGGGAAGATAATTGAAATATGAAAACAAAAGTCTTATATCCATAATATGTTAAGAACTTCCACAAATCAAAAAAAAAACAATCCAATTAAAAAATAAAAAACAAGCATAATACTTGAATAGGCACTTCATAGAAGAGACTATCCAAATGGTCAAAAAGCAAATGCTAGATTACATAAACTCACTGGTAATCAAGAAATGCAAATTAAGACAATGACATACCATTATACCCCTGATCATATGGTTAATGTTAATAGAATGAAATTGTCAGGTGTTAGTTAGAATGTAAACAACAAACACTCTCACACTTTACTGGTGAAAGTATAGACATGCACCCTACTTTGGAAACTGGTATCCTCTACTAAAATTGAAATGCACATATCCTATGACTCAGTAATAAATAATTTCATTCTTAGGTATAAGAAATGCATATATGCACCAAGAGCCAAGAGACATATGTTCACAGCACCGTTCTTCATAGTATCTCCAAAAATTAAATGATCTAAATGTCCATAAATAGTAGAGTGCATGGTATATACAAATGAATGAACACTATGCCATAATAAAAATGAATAAACCAAAGCTACAGTCAAAAACATTTTGAATCCCACTAACACACTGTTGGGCAACTGATCAAGACACATACACCTCCTATATAACTTCATTTATAAAAAATTCAAAAACAGGCAGGACACACAATGTAAGAAGACAGACTAGAGATGCTTTTGGGGGAAAGGGAGAAAGTAGTAATGGGGAGTTAGGACAAAGTGGGTTTCTGGAGTGCTAGCCGAATTAACAGTTAGATGTTTCTTTGTGATAAACCACTGAGTTGTACACTTGCATTTCTATGTTTTAACATTTATAAATATTTGTTATACTTCATTACAAATTTTTTTTTAAAAAACTAATTGATATTCTCATCTATCAGCCAGTTTCGAGTTAAATAGGAAGAGAAAGCCATTGCCATCAATAAACAGATTTGAACTTATACGTTTTCTGTATTTGCTTCATTTTTCCTAATGTATGTATACAATTTAACATCTAAGAAAAGAAAAATCCCAAGCCTAATTCCAGGGTTGTGTTAAATTCACATAGTACCTTTGAGTACCATATTTTAAATAAGCATTTATAAAGTATGTATCTTTAGTATTCATTTCTAGTGCTTATACATTAACTAATTATAATGTACATATTCCTGTTATATTCTTTGTTGGGAGGCTGAGGAGCAAATTAACATTAAAGTGTTCTGAATTCCCCTCAGTATCTTTTATATTTTCACTGACTTCAAGCTTATTCTTCAAACTTATTTTTAAACAACTCATCCATGTTCCCAGTTGAAAATATAATTTTAAATTATATTAGGTGAATGAAAGATGACATTAAAAATAACAAGATGTAAAGTTTTAGCAGTTTTCTGTCATCAGGAAATTGATTACAGTATGAAGAAAAATTAATTAATCATCACATTCTTATACAAACAATTGTGTTTAAGTACAGTAACAAAAGTAGGTTGAATTTAACTTCAAGATTCAAGTTTTCTGTAGGGTATGGCCAGAAAGGCGACTGCCCCCTCGCCCATCAGGCACCCCACGTTCATGGGCAACCTGGTGCTAAACCATTCGTAGATGACCTGCTTCTGGGTCGGGGTTTCGTTCGTAGCAGAGCAGCTCCCTTGCTGTGATCTATTGAAAGTCAGCCCTCAACACAATGGTTTGTAAAAATAAGATAAAAGTAGAATATAAAAAAGAAGAAAAAAATGGAAAAAAAAAAGTTTTCTGTATAATCAAAGCATCACCACCACCATTACTGCACAGCCAAAAAGCTGGGTCTGCCTTTGGACTCACCTAGAAATCACATTCCAACCATGGGCCCTGGCGGACTAGACCCAGCCAGCCCAGGCCTGTGACTTGAGCAGGCTCTTTGGCTTCAGTAAGGCCTGCTCAGTTTTCCCTGGATACAGCACTAACAGAATCAGGTTCCTAACAGCATTGCTTTATGTGACAGGGTCATATAATAAAATGGGATTCTGGATGTTTCTCATAGAATGGAGTAACAAAATTTTTAGGAGTGCCAAAATTCAAACATTTACACTAAAATCTTTTTGTTAAATTGATCCTTGCTCCAGAAATATGAGTCCAAATTATTCCATGTCTCCATAGACACACACTCCAATTTACAATGTAAAACCTCTGGGAGCCCACACTCTCCTCTAACCCATACCTCTGGAAGTTGAATTTTTAATCATTTTAAAGCACTTGTAGGCCTGCATTCAAAAGATTTTCTTGGAAATCTTTCCAAGTAAAATAAATATTTCTTAAGTAGTCAGAAATTTTCTTCGAAGCCTTCGGAATAGTAATCACATATATTCACACTATGCTGAATATCAAAGCTCAAATCAAGGGAATGGTGTTCATAACATAGCTTCAGTCTTAGCATGTAGCTGAGTACTAAATTATCAAGGCATTTAAACTGACTGTGTGAGGAATAAAAGCAGATTATTAGTCCTGAAAAAACTGAAAAAAAAAGTGAAATCTAGGAAGTTCTACTGCTTAGAGATCACCAGAGTGCCAAACATTTGTCCCTGATAAAACACATCTTAGGTCTCAATATCAATAAAGATACTCAGATGGTTGGGGGAGGAAGGAATAGGTGGCATCCAAAAACAGTGGCTGACACAACAGTGGCTGACTCTGGCTCACCTGACTTATTGCCAAGTTTCACCAAATAAAGAGGCAGGACTCTCTTAAGATCAATGGCTCTTGATCCTTGCTGGATATTAAATCACCTGGGTACTTTTTTAAAAATACCAGTGCCTAGAGAAACACCCAAAATTAAGCAAATAAAAGTCTTTGAGCATCAATATTTTTTAAGGGCTCTTCGTGTGACTCTAACATGTAACAAGATTTGACAAGCAATATTCTAGAGTCTGTCTAATTTTAATGGGCATATAAATTACCTAAGGTTGTCATTAATGCATGGATTCCTATTCAGTAGGTCTAGGAATGGGTATCAGATTCTGTATTTCTAAGCTCAACTGTGATGCTAATATTGCTGGCTCGTGAACCACACTTTGAATAGCAAAGTATCTAGAACAGTGGATCTCAATCTTGGCTTTGAATCATCTGAGGTACTTTTAAAAATACCTATGCCCCACCCACAGAGATTCTGATCAGTATGGGGTTTGGCCATCAAAATGTTTTTAAGGTGAGAGCCACTGTTCTAGAAAAACTGACATAATGTATCCAACCACAGGAAAAAAAGAACAAAATGATAGAAGACAGGGAACCAGCTTATTTTTGTTTGTTTACAAATCACTTCTAAGATAATGTGAATATATTATGAAAATGAAAAGTCAAAGTAACCATGAAAGCTAATTCCAACAGATATTCCATTCTTAGAGTTTACGAGGGAGCCTCTCCTAACTACACAGATGGAGCTGGAGAAAGAGAAATCTACCCAGCTTTGTCTTATCATACTCCCAGGCCCCACTTCTTGAAACAAAAAACCCTAAAAATGTGGAGACACTTTCGTACCTCCACTCTCCACTGAATCAGAGATGACCATCCTTCCAACATGCTAGTGTAGGAGACTCAGAGTATTCTTCTTTATATACTCCCCACTATCAATCAATCTACCCTGACATAAGTACAATATATCTGGGGAATTTTAATGCCCATAACTATACACAACAATGGAGACAAACAGCACACTGAGAGCCCTGTCTCTCTAAGAACTCTTAGGATAAAGCTGGATATACATAGTATGAATATCTTTGCCGAGTAAAAAGAAAAAAATCTGGGAGCCTGTAAAATACTACAAATCAATGGAAAGTCAAAATAATCTTGATGGCCCAAAAGAAGATCATTACCTCTGAAAATCATCTGCTTCAGAATCAAAAGAAAATGTCCAGAAATAATGGAGACCATCAAATGACTAAAAACACAGGCTCTCAAGCAAGAAAAGTGTTAGTCGTTCAGTTGTGTTTCATTCTTTGCGACCCCATGGACTGTAGCCCATCAGGCTTCTCTGTCCATGGGATTCTCCAGGCAAGAATACTGGAGTGGAGACTTCCCTGATGGTCCAGTGGTTAAGAATACGCCTGCCAACGCTTCTGGGACACGGGTTAGATTCCTGGTCCAGGAAGATTCCACATACTGCAGAGCAATTAAGCCTGTGAGCCACAACGAAGAGTAGCCCTCATTCACTCAATTAGAAAAAGGCCACAAAGCAAGGAAGACCCAGTGCAGCCAAAACTAAAATAAATAATTTTTTTTAAAAAAGAATACTGCAGTGGGTTGCCATTCCCTTATCCAGAGGGATCTTCCCGAATCAAGGATCAAACCTGGGTTTCCTGCATTCCAGGCACATTCTTTACTATCTGAGCCACCCGGGAAGCTCATCAGGCAGGAAAACCAAAATCTAGGAAAGGACAGGAGGAAATGTAAAGAAAAATCAGATGAGATAAGAAATTAACTCAAGAAAACTAAAAATACAACAGCAAAATCAAAATCCCTAATAGAAGTAGTAAAATGCAGAACTGATACTGCAGATCGTCAAATGAATAATGAGAGACTAATTTCAAGCTACAAAAAAAGGACAAA
Organism: Dama dama; assembly: GCF_033118175.1. Lineage (NCBI taxonomy): Eukaryota > Metazoa > Chordata > Mammalia > Artiodactyla > Cervidae > Dama > Dama dama. The sequence continues at coordinate 37,212,759 of NC_083713.1, forward strand.
GAGCAGATATCATAAATCCAAGATACAGATGTATTAATAATTCACAAAGAAGAGACCAAAGTAAGTGGAACAAAATCAGAAAAGACAGGAAAATGTGCAGACTGTAAAGGTGTTTTAATATATTCACCATTTAGGCCTATCTTAGCAAGTTTTCTTAAATAAGAGAATGCAAAAAAAAAAAAAAAAAACTGTCTACAAGCATTCAAGCTTAAAAGAAATAAATTTTTAAAATGAAAAAATATAGAGACTAAAAACTTCTCTGTAACACTTAGCAAAACCAGGTATTGAATAAAGCAATGCCTATAGAGTATTAAAAGTAAAATTGTTGCCCCAAACTTCATATGCTAACTTAATCTCATATTTGAATACAATCTGACAGGGGAATGTAGGTTTGAGGCAGCTGGAAGGATGGATGACAAGAATAATCCAGTTGAGAAGAAGAAATCAACTAGATTATAAATTGTGTAAATTTCCAGGTGGAAGGGAATAGGAATTAAACATAATTGAAAAGCAAACTCCCTTTTTGTTAAAGTGGAAAAAACTTAGTTGCAGATATAAGTATATGTTTATGTCTTTATGTGAGGGTAGTTGAGTAAATTCTTTCTGGAGACATATTTTCCTTTTGAAGTAGAAAGCGGCTGCTAAGTGACTGTGAAAAAGGAGGCGTTAGAGAAGGATGAAGAAGATTGAAAAATAATTATTACAAAAATTGAAAAAATGCAATAGAATTGGGAGAAAGTATTGAAGGTTCACGTAAGTAACAATTTTTTTTGGGGGGGCACACCTGTGCTAACCATGGATCAAACCCAGCTTGGCAGTGAAAGTGCTGAGTTCTAACCACTGGACCACTGGGGAATTCCCACTTGAGTAATGAATTTAAATTGCTACAATCTGCCTGTTGAATGACCACATCTTGCAGAGCATGCCTACTGGGGGAAGTAGGCACATGGAGGAACCCCAACATAAATATGCTTTTTAAGGTAGAGGTGAAGGTATGGATAAAACTAAAACAGGGAACCTAAGGTAATTTAGAATACTAGCAAAAGTACTGCTAAAATTGGCCATGAAATCAGAGTAGAATAAGGAAATAAATGTAACATGGATAGAAAAAAAGGAGAGAGGCCAAGTAGTTGAACAAGCAAATAAGGAGAGAAGCTGTGGTCAGAGAGCAAAATGAATGCATTAGTGATTTCAGAGGAGGCGTGACTACAGGTGAGTAAGGGAACAAGGTGCAGTGAAGGAGGTCACAGGAAGTGGGATGGTCAGACAACTGAAAGTCAAGTTCTTAATTATGTCAATACACAGACTCTCATGGCACTCAGGAATTGTTAGTAACTTCCATATCACTGTGCTTTGATATTCTGTATACAGTTGACCCATGAACAATGTGAGAATTAGGGGAACTGACCTTCCTCCCAGTTGAAAATTCATATATAATTTATGGTCACTCATATCTGGTTCCATATCCATGGATTCAACCAACCACGAACAATGTAGTGCTGTGGTATTTACTATTGAAAAAAAAAATTCATGTACAAGTAGACACTCCAACTTCAAATCTGTATTGTTCAAAGGTCAACTGTACACTTTCAAAGGAATAACATTTAAAATAGTAGAAATTTCACATCTTAAGAGTGAAATTTGGAGAGCATCAGCAGTAGTGTAAATGGGAACTTGATAAAGACATTTCCATTTGGATTTTCAAACTACTTAGAGCAAGCACTATTATTTGTATAAATTATCAAGAATTAATACAATAAATTCTACTACTTAAGTGTATTTCCTCAATCACAAACCTAAGCTAATTCTCACCTTCACAAAACAGATGCACAAGAGAAAAAGATTAAATGTTCTCTCTCCCACTTCTCCCCAATCTGCCCAACATCTTTTATAAAGGTATAAACAATTTTATGAGTATGAAGTATTACTGCTAATTATGGATTGTCTAAACAAGTATAATATTACAATGATAAATTTAATTAAAACAAAGAGGAAGATTCTTACCAAAGGAAGGTGACTCCCTTCCATCCTCTAGTCCTGAATCTCTCTCTCTGTCTCTCTTTCTGTGTTTATGACCACGATGCCTGTGACGTCGATGGCTTTTTCTTCCTCCCAGGGGCACATGAACGCCAATAAATAGTGTCCGATGACCTTTATCAGAAGTAAACACACAAATTAAGCTTTGGATTATTCCAAGGCACAGAAGATGATTATTTGCTTGTTATTGGAAACCCAATACAATTCAATCCATCAAATGGTTCTTGAGTATTTATGATGTGCTAACCTTCTAGCTTAGCACTGTACTTTGGTACATAGGTCTATCAAACATCTACAATACTAAGTATTTGGTTATACAGTATTTTATAACCACCATTATTTTATTAACTATCACAGTAATTCCCTGTGTCTATTCCCCATAATTTATATTTTTTTCATTAATTTTTTTTGTTCTATTTTCTCCCTGCACTTAACTAACCAGTTATTTTACCAGTTTACTTCCCTTCACAGTTAAGTGTGTGAAACAATCATTATCTCTAATTAAAACAGATTTCACCAAAATCCTAGTAATGTCAAATCCTGTGGAATGTTTAGGCTCTACTGTTTCTATGTGTGGCACTTGATACTATTGACCATTTTCTTCTCTATGATTTAACTTTCTCTAGGTCATCCTCCTCCTTAATTTTTCTTTTTTTGCTCAAATTAGTTTCCTTTTCTGGTTCTCCTTGTATTTATTCATTCAAGATTGGGATCCCCAGGATGTGACACCAATTCTCTCTTAGACTATAGACTTACATAACCATCCACCCGCCTATTAGACGTATTTACCCAGACATCCTTCCCATAAGCATGTTAAATTCCATGGAACTCATCCTTTGCTTTGTCCCCCAAGTATCATCGATCCAACATCTATCTCAGTAAATGCAAGATCTGTCCAGTCATCTCAAAGCACATCCAGTTTGTACCCAAGTCCTCCTTTACATCTCATTAATTCATTCTCTCTTCAATTTCACTGGTGCCACTGTCTTAATTTGGACCCTCATCTCTCATCAGGACTATTAGAGCATTCTCCCTAGCATTTTCTTTCCTAATTCCAATCTTGTGCCATTCTGAATACTGATGCCATTTTTTCCCAAAATGCAAATCTGACTACGTAACTCCCCTGTTTTAGACTCATTGATTGCTTTCTGTTGCCTAAAGGATAAAGCTTTTAGTATCTATAAAGCCAAACAATAGCTGACATCTGCCTATTTCTCTAGGCTTCCACTCTGCCACACACACGATAAGGCAGCATGTATCCTTTCATTCCTAAATTGCCAGGTGTTCTCAAGTCTCTCTTTCACTTAATGCTGGTACTGTTCCTCCAATTGTATGAAACACCTTTCTCTTTCCTGGTGAATACCTAACTCATCTCCCAAATCTCAGTTCAAGGATTATGCCATCTATGAAACTTTTCATACTCCCTTAGTCTAAATATACATGACAGTTTTTCCCCTTAGGATCCTCTGGTGTTTTAATCATATACATCAAAGCGCTTGATTGTAGTTGTTTACTTATAAGTAATTTTCTTATGAATCTTCTTTAGGGAAGGTCCATGTGTCAGTTATTTCATATCTTTGTCACCTGACACAGTGCCTAGCATATAACGGATACCTAGCAAATGTTTACTGAAATGAACAACTTATTGAATGGTATTGCGATGGGTATCAGGGATACAAATATAAATAAGACATTATTTTATTCATACATATCAGCTGGTTTCAGCCTTCTCCAATTTATATAAAAACTAGCATTCATAAGTGTGGTATATTGCTCTGAATCCATATATTAGAAACAATTTGAAGATGTGAACCCACCCCCTCAAAGAGACATGATTTAATCTATATACTGAAAAAATTGAAAATTTCCAACATCTTTATTTTAACCAAACTGGAACAATCTAAAATATACACAGAAAAACTTTAAAGAAAAATAACCAGCATTATTTACAATTGCCAAGATATGGAAGCAACGTGTATCCATCAGCAGATGAACGGATAAAGGTATGATATATATCTGTGTGTGTGTGTGTATTCAGTCACTTCAGTCATGTCCAATTTTTTCCAACCCTATGGACTGTAGCCTGCTAGGCTCCTCTGTCCATGGGATTCTCCAAGCAAGAATACTGGAGTGGGTTTCCATACCCTCCTCCAGGGGATCTTCCCGACTAAGGGATCAAAGACTCCTCTCATGCATCTCCTATATTACAGGTTAATTTCTTATCACTGAGCCATCAGGGAAGCCCTGTGTGTGTATATATATACTCACACACAATTAAATACTACTTAGCCATTAAAAAAGAATGAAATTTTGCCATTTGCAGCAACATGGATGGATCTGGAAGGCATTGTGCTAAGTGAAGTAAGTCAGACAGAGAAAGACAAATACCATAGGATATCTCTTATATGTGGAAACTAAAATACAATAAAGTAGTGAATACAATTTAAAAAGAAGCAGATTCACAGATATAGAGAACAAACTAGCAGTTACCAATGGTGGGGGGGAATATAGAAGAGAGGGAGTGGAAGGTACAAACTATTGGACATAAGACAGGCTAAAAGATGTATTGGACAACACAGGGAATATAGCCAATATTTTGTAATAACTATATATGGACTGTAACCTTTAAAACATATAAAAATAAAAATTTAATGAATTAATTAAAAAGAAAATAACAAAAAACCTTTTGAGGAAGCTCTAGGAAGGAGAACTTACAAGGTAACAGGATATACCACAAAGTTAAATATTTAAAATAAGTCACAAACATTGGCATTTAACATTAATAATTTTGAATTACTTGGACATTACTACATTGTAATCCTCTGCTCTAGTAAGTTGAAGGCTATTAATCATGGAGAAGGTATAAAGCAAGAAAGATTGAGACTTGCATAAAACACTGAATAGTTAACAGAAAAAAATCAAAGATTTAAGAAACAATTTAAGAAAATGAAGACATGAATTTCCAATTAAATTAAACATGGGAGATTAAACACCTGCTTCTAACCACATGAAAAGCTTCTGGGGTGCTAAAAATGTTCTGTTTCATGATACAAGTTTTTGGTTTAAAAATATTTGTTAAACTTTGTACATAAGCTTTATGCACTTTTCCATATGTATGCCTCAGCTCACAATTTTAAACATTTTAAAAGAAACCAAAGAAAAAGAGCTTTAAGAAATTATATGCTATAAAGGAGTCAAACAAAATTGACTAAAAATTAGCTATTACAGTTGGAAATTAATGTTTATCTGTACCTTTCTTGAGAGCAGTTTCAGTGGATAGGGAAATGAATAAAAGTTGTGTAAGTTTAGACAGTGACCATTTCCTAGAGCTAAGCCTTAAAGGTTGTAAAGGTTTCTAACAATTGTTAATTGCTGCTGCTGCTGCTGCTGCTAAGTCGCTTCAGTCATGTCCGACTCTGTGCGACCCCACAGACAGCAGCCCACCAGGCTCCTCCGTCCCCGGAATTCTCCAGGCAAGAACACTGGAGTGGGTTGCCATTTCCTTGTCTAACGCGTGAAAGTGAAAATTGAAAGTGAAGTCGCTCAGTCGTGTCCGACTCTTCGTGACCCCAAGGACTGTAGCCTACCAGGCTCCTCCGTCCATGGGATTTTCCAGGCAAGAGTACTGGAGGGGGTTGCCATTTCCTTCTCCAACAATTGTTAATTAAGAAAGTCATTACCAGACAGTCTATGGTGTTGCAAAGAGTTGGACACGACTGAGAAACTGAACTGAACTGAACTGAACTGAACTGTTTACCAGACAAAGATAAGGAGAATCGTGAACCTGATGGGCCAGTTCAGAGGGCATGGTTGAGTGTAATCAATATTGCCTTTGTTTGTAGAATGTGAATATCATGGGCAATTGCCAGAAGTAACATCCTAAGAAGTTGCCAAGTCAAGGCTGACATAAACAATCTGAAACTATATCCAAATATATTCAGATAAGAAGAGGACGCCAAGACACAGAGCTGAACTAACGTCTTTAGTTCAGAAAAGAAAGAACACTCTGAAAGAATTTCCTGACACAGAATCCTACAGGGCTGGTTAAAAAGAAAAGACTCATTTGTTTTTTTCACTATTAGCGTAATTGATGGATTATACGGTAAGCTTAAGTTTACCTTCGTTGAAACTACCAGGCTATATTCCAAAGTAGTTGTACCATTTTGCATTCCAATGAGCAAAGAATGGGAGATCCTGTTGCACCACTTCCTTGCCAACATTTGATGATGTCAATGTTTTGGATTTTAGCCATTCTAATAGATGTGTAATGGTATCACATTGCTTTAACTTGCAATTCCCTAATGACATATGATGCTGAGCATCTTTTTATATGCTTATTTACCATCTATATATCTTCTCGGCTGAGATTTCTCTTCAGATCCTTTCCTATTTTGTAATTGGATTATTTTCTTATTGTTGAATTTTAAGAGTTTTTTGTATATTTGGGGTAACAGTCCTTTATCAGTTATCTTCTGCAAGTGATTTCTCCTGTCTGCAGCTTGTCTTTTCAATCCTGTAACAGTGTCTTTCACAAAGTAGAAGTTTTCATTTTAAAGAAGTCTAATTTATCAAAATTTTTTCATGGATTGTGCTTTTTGTTGTTGCATATAAGAAGTCACCTCCAAGCTCAAGGTCACCTAGATTTTCTCCTATGTTATCCTATATAAGTTGTATAATCTTGGTTTACATTTAGGTAAATGATCCATTTTAGGTTAATTTTTGTGAAAGGTGTAATGTCTGTGTGTAGATCTTAATCTAAGTGCTAATTTACTCACTAGCCATTTTATACCATGAGTTGAAAACTAATGCCTACGCAAAAGCATGCACACAAATTGTTATAGCAGCTTTATTTATAATCATCAAAAACTGGGAAACAACCAAGATGTTCTTTACTAGGTGAATGAATAAACAAACTGTGGTACATCCATGCAATGGAGTATCATCAACAACAAAGACACAGAGGAAACTTAAATTCATATTGCTGAGTGAACGAAGTCAGTGAAAAGGCAACATACTCTAAGATGTTAACCTGTATATGACATTCTGGAAATGGTAAAACCATAGAAACAGTTAAAAATGTCAGAGATTCCAGGAGTTCTGGGAGTGGGATTAGGGGTGAAGAGGGGGAGTATCAGGCATTTTTACAGAAGCGACACTATCCTGGATGATACTGTAATGATGTGTATGTAATATTGTATACTTGCCAAAACCCACAGAAATATGCAAAACTAACAGTCAATCCAAATGTCAACTATGGGGTTTAGTTAATAACAATCTATTAATATTAGTTTATCATTTTAACAAATGTACTGCACTAATGCAAAATGTTAATAATAGGAAAACTATGCAGGGGAGAGAAAGAGCACACGGGAACTCTGTATTTTCTGTATAATCTCCCCAAACCTAAAACTGCTCTGAAAAGTAAAGTCTTTTAATTTTTTAAAAAACTGTGTTCTCATGGTCATATATTTTAGGAAAATTTGTAAATATAAAATACCTTCACAATGAGGGGGGCATTGTGTATCTGGAAATATTTTGGGGAAACTAAGAGGAAATAGGGGCTTCCCTGGTGGCTGAGTGGTAAAGAATCCATGCGCCAATGCAGGAGGCATGGGTTCAGTCCCTAGTATGGAAGATCCCCAGGAGAAGGATACGGCAACCCACTCCAGTCTTCTTGCTTGGGAAATCCCACAGATGGAGGAGCCTGACAGGCTACAGTCCATGGGGCTACAAAAAGAGTTGGACATGACTTAGCAACTAAACAACAGTAACAAGAGGAAATAGAGTTGGAGATGCATTCAGGTTGGGTTTAAAGGAACATATTTATGTGATTCATAATCACTTCCAGACATGAGTAAATTATTAGTTAGCTATCCCAACTATCCTAAAGTAAGAATAGTTTCCAGTGGCCTAGTACTCACTGTGCTACATCGTGACACAAATGTTCAGGGCTGAAATGGTGTCATAATACGCAAAGGCATCATAATCTGCCTAGTATTGGAAGCATGTGGGCAGTGGAAAAGAAGCATGGTTTCAATTGCACAGTCAGAGTTAGTCTTTGGGAAATTCTTCTAAATCTTTCAGGTTATATATGCAAGAAGCTTCACAGAAGTTTTAAACTTTAAGACAACCCTGAAAATTTTCATAACATTGTAAATAAGTTGTAAAAATGAAAGAAATCTTTCTAGACTATCACTAGTAAAAATTAAATTTTAATTAAATCATGATAAAGACTAATTTAACTTTCCATATTTTCAACAGAAAAGAATGTTTTAAAATCTTTGATATTAAAGTTCAAGAATGTTGGAAGAAAAGTATTACAGATGTATGTTGTTGCCATTGTTCAGTCACTAAGCCATGCCTGACTCCTTGCAACTCCATGAACTACAACACGCCAGGCTTCCTTATTACTGTTTCTCAGAGTTTGCTCAAACTCATGTCCATTGAGCAGAAGTATGTCAGGCAGTTACTAAAAATATTATGTCATTTCTCCAAATGTTATGATTTTGCACTACTTATCAGTTTCCAAATAAGTGTTTGGATTTTTCTCATTATAAATATTCACCTTTGTATGTAATTTGAATCCAAATTTTGAATTCTTTCTCTTAGAGAATCCTCAAAATTGCTTAAGCTTCAGGCAGGTCACACAAAGCCTCATCTGCCCCTAATACAACCGTTATGTGAGCAGCTCCCAATTTTCTATCTCCAGCTCAAACTTCTTTCCCAGACTCCAAACTAGCACATCCAACTGCTTGCCTGATACCTCCACTGCATGTCTAAAAGACATCTCAAGATCAACATGTTGACAACTAAACTCCTAATCTATCCCAACCCAACTCCCCAAATAAACTGCTCCCCCACAATCTTGTCTATCTCAGTCAGTGATAAAACATTTTCCAAGTTGCTCAGAAGAACAAAAACCTTGGAATCATTTTTTACCTCTCTTCTTAAGCCTACAACCAAATCCACCGGAAAATGTGTTGGGACAACTTTCAAAGTATATCCAAAATTTGTCTGCTTTTTATTTCATTTCACTGCTCTGGTCAGGTCACATGACACCCAACCTGAATTACTGCATTAGCCTCCAGACAGATCTTCTTGAGTCTACCTTTAACCCCTACAATCTGTTCTAAATGCAGCAGCTAATGTAGCCCTCTTAAAAGACAGGTTAGATTATGACATTCCTCAGCTAAATCTTCTGCTAACCTGTTTCACTCAGAGAAAAAGCCAAGGTTTCTCTAACGCTCTATGAGGCCCTCTGAGATCCACATGTCCCCTGAGATTTCCCCATTCCTGTCAGCTCTTCCATTGCCTCCCCTGCTGATTTCCCCATCACTCCACTCCAGTCACAATGGCTTCCTTGGCATTCTCACTGCCACCCAGGAACTTTCTACACTAAGTTATTTACATAAGCATAATAAATGATTAGTGTTGAATTTCTAGTTTCTTCTGAAAGTTTTTAAATTTCAGAAAAGCAGGGATCTCTAATTTGTTCACTGATGTATCCCAAGTATCTAGAATAGTGCGCGATAGTTTCTGATGCTTAAAAAATTTTTATTGCACATATAAATCTTTTCACAGAGATGATATTTTTAGTAAAATACATAGATAACAGACATATGATGCATTATGCTACTAAACACACTAAAAAACTTAAGAATAGAAACAAAGTTAATGGTCACAGATTTCAGTGCAATAATACTGAAATTGCCACAATTCATGGCTATGAAACAGAGAAAATATTATCTGTATGGTTAGAGACTTATATACCAAATAAACTGAAACCTAGGTTAAAGGGTAAATTTTGGAAGTTAAAGATTGCCTAAAAACATAGAGACCTTCAAAAAGATATAGACACTATCTCACATATTTATATGTTTACATTTCAAAAGATAATAAAAGTCCCAGGGCTACTGGTTTGTATTCCAAAGGGTTTACACTGGGGATCTTCCCCTTATCTTCCCTGAGATTTGTTTACATAAGGTATAAAAGATTTATCTGCCTCTCAAGGTGGAAAAAGACTGTTATATAGTAGTTTCTATATAAATTTCCAGATTCATAATTTTGGGTCTCCCCTTCTATGCACATTACCATCTGGTTCTCATCTCATTATGCTGAAGGGGAAGAATGGGGTATAAAGAACAAATGTGGTTACAGCTGTTAAATAATAATAGTCCTCCTTTGATACAGAAACGTTGTGCTTGATTTTAGGATGAATTAAATAATATATGTATTAAAAATTTATCAATAGGTTTAGGAAATTTTCTACAAAGATTATATGAGATAATATAACTGGTATAAAAGATTCACCATGTTGCCTATCAAATGGTAGACACTTGGGTTAGCTCCCTTCCCCCTTCAGGCTACTCACTCTCAATGGCTTAAAGAAAGATGAAGACAAATTTTCTGTCTTATTTCATTGTCTTCCAGCTTTTCAATATATTGACAAGTTTTCTAATCCTAACTATATAAAGCCTGGCCTAAGAAATTAGAGAAGCACCCTAGACTCTGTAGAAAAACATATACAAGTAACATTTCCAGGTTAATGTTATCATAAAATTTTCCTACATTATTATATCCAAAATTTAATAGACACCACTGAAGAAGATAAAGAATTCAAGAAACTTAGTGATAAATGATATGGTTTTGAAATGACTTATTAAACATAACTGGAATTATTTTTCAAGATTAGATACAGAACAATTTTTATTTTATGATGAAGTCCAGAATTTTATTTAAAAAAGGAATTGTTTCCAATGAGCATTTCTTAAATTCATCAAGATGGTCAATAAGAATTAATTTTACATAATGTTAAAAAAACCCAAATTAATAAAAATACCGATTATTTAGATATGAACATATTTTAAAGAAGTGAGAATGCAACACTGCTATTAAAAGAAATAAGCACTGAACAAAAGAATTTATTTGAAATTTACTTGCATGTCAGTTGAGGGAAAATAGTTTCCCCATTAGCAAAACAAAGGGTTCATTAAAGGTAATACTGCTTTCTGAACACAAATCTTGTTAACAAATCCTGGATTTCTGACCCTTATATTGTGTGGAACTATCTTATTGAGCAGGTTCAGAATTATTGTAAATATTTTCATTATGTAAGAAATACCAGTACTGAAACAACACTTTATGTGTCCGTGGTCATAGTATACTGAGTGTTTACAAAATGCTTTGAGAAAAGAGATGCATTTGGGGATGGAAAGGAATCCTACTATGATTCATAATAATACTAATTAACTACTCTGCTTTATTTAGCTGGCAAGAAAGGGGTCAAGCTATCTACTCTTGAAGAGAACTGTGTGTTTTTTCCGTGAAATGAATATAACACAGCTGGTGCATAATTACTGAGTTGCTACAGCCATTTATTTAGACGTGTCAATCATGGGGAAAGGTCAAGTACATTAAGCTGAATAAGCATGTGATCTTTAATTCCATGGATACTC